>NC_141172.1:7407500-8032500 GCF_055505025.1 Bos grunniens
CGTCCACTTTACAAATGAGAAAACTGAGACTCTGTGAGGTCAAATTATGTGCTGAATGAAGGTCACCCAGCAGGTGGCAGAGCACAGTAGGTTTGAGTCCAGGATCCCTGACCTCACGCTCTTTCCCATAAACACGGGGCTCATGGTAACCCCTAAATGACAGCTGCCAATGGCTACCTATACATTCAGATTCAGCTGGAATCTGATTGATGCTGGGAATCTTTTAGTCTTGATTAGCAGGTCTTTGGTGACAGCCAGTAATTAACTTAGGAGCCCAGAAACATGCCTCAAGGAAAAAAAGAGTCTCAGCAGTGAAGCACTGAGACACTGCCGACGGCACGGACAGTGCAGTCAGACTATCTGATTGGAATGAATCACACAACTTCTCTGAGTCGCAGCTTCCTTGCCTTAAAAATAGTTCAGTTGGTAAATTTTACGTATATTTTATCGTAATTAAAGAGAAAAAGAAGATTGAGGAGGAAAGCATTAAAATCCAGGTAAATGCTGTGCTCAGATGGCTCCCACTTGTCCTTAAGTTCTCATTTGATTTGAAAGAAGGCAACATCAGAAATCACTAATAATAATAATAATAATGGTGGACACTTAGAGCTTACTCGGTATGAGGCATGGTTCACATACATTAACTTATCTAACCCTCCCGGAAGCCCATAAAGGAAGTACTATTAATATACCCATTTTAAAGATGAGAACAATGAGGCACAGAGCAGTTAAAGGGCACAACCAAGATCACAAACCGGTAATGGGCAGAGTCACAATACAGAGTAAGGAGTTTAGCCCCAGTCTAGTGCGCACTCTTTCCCACCCCCACTGTTCTAGGAAAAGGAGACAGGCAGGCAGTTCTGGGAGAGGACCCACGACTGAAGGGAAGACAGGGACCCCAACTCTAAAGGCTGGCACAAGATACATTTAGCTAAGAAAAAATGTAAGGTTTCTGTAAACCTTTTTGGAAAAAAAAAAAAAATGATTCACCCTCTCTTTAACCAATTTTCCTAAATAAGTAATCATCATCCAAGAAAAGCAGTGGATAAGACACTTCTACTATATTAATTCTAACTGGAACCTAGGGTCCTACTGCAACCTGGGAAACATGCTGTCCGCCCACTCGGGTGGTCCACACAAAGGGGCGGCTTCAGCAGTCCAAGCACCACAGCATCCTAGGAATCCTGACAAACACGGAGCGGGGCTCTCTAGTCAGCAATGCTGATGTGCGTCTTTATATGACGGAATGTAAGATGCCCTGTGTGGCACTGGACCCTAAGAGAATGCCTGGATGCATCTCACATGGTACATGATTGGAACAGAAACTCCCATAAGAAGCCTTTACCGAGCAAAGAGAAAGCAGTGTTTGCGTGTGCGTGCATGCGAGCATAAGCTTTTGTGCAGTACATAAGGTGAACATACATGCATACCAGCTGTCTGCATCTGCCGTTTGAATTGACTGAGCTTTCAAGGAAGTCCTCTGGGCTAGCTTTAAGGAAGTTCCTGGGACTGAGAACGGAACTTTCCCTCATTTTGTCTACAAAAGCAGCACACAAGTTCTATGAGGTCAGCTCTGACCTCAGTTTTGCATGTGGGGGGTCAGCAGGGGTGGGACGTTAATCAAATTATATCCAAGTCTTCTCCTCAACAAACGATAGAGAGGAGGTGAGAGAGATGGCAGCAAGGTGCTTTTGTATATTTTTTAATGGAGAGGTCTGAATTCAAGGACCACGAGTACAAATTTTGTGACAAGACAAAGTGAGTTGCTAAGGCTGTGTTATTTTAAGATTAACTTTACAGCCCTGTGTGGCGTGTTTTGGTGGTAATATAGTCTGGAGGCAGAGACAGTGATTAAAAGGACTCTTCTGGGCTTACCCTCATCTGCCTTCCCCATCACTCAGTGATCAGAGAACAGATTAGAAGGCTTTGCATCAGGTGATGCCACCACGACTGCCTCAGGACATGAAGACACACACCTGGGCTCCAGAGACGATTGAGCTGGATGCCAGTGGGGCACAGAGTGGACACTCGTCTCCCAAGTGGCTGCAAAGTACGAGCTCCTCTACATTTTTTAATATGAAAAACATCTGGATACATGAACTTTATAAGTTTTCAGCTTGGTAGATACCCATTATGTAGCTCAGGATAAATTATATTCCCTGAGCACTGAAATAACTAATGAAAATAAGTTCAAAGTGACTTTCAAAATATAAATTTTGAGCTGAAGATACATCAATAACTATTTCTGCACTATGTTCTCTATCCTGGCCCTTCTGCAAATTAGGGATAATTGTACTTGCAAGACACTTACTTCAGAGGTTGGTGAGAGGATAATGTTTGCAAAGCTTGTTGGTTTTTTGTGGATGAAAGGTTTTTGATTAGTACAAATTATAAATTATGACTATTCATTAGAAAGAACAAATGAATTACTTCATCCCCTAATGCATCTCTGACATCGACGTGCTATTGTACACAAGAGGACAGTCTTGGAGGACACACCCCGTTCGCAGCACTGCTGTTAAACAAAACTACATCCCTCTACTTTAAAAAGGAACACTTCAGAGCAGCCTGAAAACCCTGAAAAGTCAGTCTCAGATTTCTTTGTCCCTTTATCTAAAAGCAGGAAAGAATATAATTAGAAACGTGGATAAGAAGCCTTGGCCATTGTACTCAGTTATAAGCTTCAGATGTTTGGCTCCCAGCTCGATAATGGCCACCTTCTTGATCAGTGCCCCTTTACAAAGCAAGTTCCTACTTCACAGGCAGGGTGGGGTCAGGGTTTCTGGAACACAGAATAAAGTGAAATCCTCCCCAAAGGAGCCACTCCATGCAATCCATCATTGTGGAGATCTGATACCATTCTCCCCTGTGGCACATGCCAGACATCATCTCTTAAGGATCATTTCTCATCTATGGCATTTTTCTAATGTGTTACATACAGCCTACTTGCTCTTACGGTTACTGTGCTTGTATTGTTTTAAGATTCTGCTTACTCAGAATCATACAGTCTACGCTCTTTGTGCTAAGTGGTCAATACCATCAGATTCTCAAGGTTGCACCGTCTCTGTCTCTCAGTATACGATTATCTATAGGGGTCACAAGAGAAGACTCTATACATGGACATCACCAGATGGTCAACACTGTAATCAGATTGATTATATTCTTTGCAGCCGAGATGGAGAAGCTCTATACAGTCAGCAAAAACAAGACCAGGAGCTGACTGTGGCTCAGACCATGAACTCCTTATTGCCAAATTCAGACTTAAATTGAAGAAAGTAGGGAAAACCACTAGACCATTCAGGTATGACCTAAATCAAATCCCTTATGATTATACAATGGAAGTGAGAAATAGATTTAAGGGACTAGATCTGATAGAGTGCCTGATGAACTACGGACGGAGGTTCGTGACATTGTACAGGAGACAGGGATCAAGACCATCCCACGGAAAAGAAATGCAAAAAAGCAAAATGGCTGTCTGGGAAGGCCTTACAAATAGCTGTGAAAAGAATAGAAGTGAAAAGCAAAGGAGAAAAGGAAAGATATAAGCATCTGAATGCAGAGTTCCAAAGAATAGCAAGAAGAGATAAGAAAGCCTTCTTCAGCGATCAATGCAAAGAAATAGAGGAAAACAACAGAATGGGAAACACTAGAGATCTCTTCAATAAAATCAGAGATACAAAAGGAACATTTCATGCAAAGATGAGCTCGATAAAGGACAGAAATGGTATGGACCTAACAGAAGCAGGAGATATTAAGAACAGATGGAAAGAATACACAGAAGAACTGTACAAAAAAGATCTTCACAACCCAGATAATCACGATGGTGTGATCACTCACCTAGAGCCAGACATCCTAGAATGTGAAGTCAAGTGGGCCTTAAAAAGCATCACTACGAACAAAGCTAATGGAGGTGATGGGATTCCAGTTGAACTATTCCAAATCCTGAAAGATGATGCTGTGAAAGTGCTGCACTCAATATGCCAGCAAATTTGGAAAACTCAGCAGTGGCCACAGGACTGGAAGAGGTCAGTTTTCATTCCAATCCCAAAGAAAGGCAATGCCAAAGAGTGCTCAAACTACTGCACAATTGCACTCATCTCACACGCTAGTAAAGTAATGCTCAAAATTCTCCAAGCCAGGCTTCAGCAAGATGTGAACCGCGAACTTCCAGATGTTCAAGCTGGTTTTAGAAAAGGCAGAGGAACCAGAGATCAAATTGCCAACATCCACTGGATTATGGAAAAAGCAAGAGAGTTCCCAAAACACATCTATTTCTGCTTTATTGACTATGCCAAAGCCTTTGACTATGTGGATCACAATAAACTGTGGAAAATTCTAAAAGAAATAGGAATACCAGACCACCTGATCTGCCTCTTGAGAAATCTGTATGCAGGTCAGGAAGCAACAGTTAGAACTGGACATGGAACAACAGACTGGTTCCAAATAGGAAAAGGAGTTCGTCAAGGCTGTATATTGTCACCCTGCTCATTTAACTTATATGCAGAGTATATCATGAGAAACACTGGACTCGAAGAAACACAAGCTGGAATCAAGATTGCCGGGAGAAATATCAATCACCTCAGATATGCAGATGACACCACCCTTATGGCAGAAAGTGAAGAGGAACTCAAAAGCCTCTTGATGAAAGTGAAAGTGGAGAGTGAAAAAGTTGGCTTAAACTCAACATTCAGAAAACGAAGATCATGGCATCCGGTCCCACCACTTCATGGGAAATAGATGGGGAAACAGTGTTAGACTTTATTTTCTGGGCTCCAAAATCAGAGCAGATGGTGACTGCAGCCATGAAATTAAAAGACGCTTACTTCTTGGAAGGAAAGTTATGACCAACCTAGATAGCATATTCAAAAGCAGAGACACTACTTTGCCAACAAAGGTTCGTCTAGTCAAGGCTATGGTTTTTCCAGTGGTCATGTATGGATGTGACAATTGGACTGTGAAGAAAGCTGAGCACCGAAGAATTGATGCTTTTGAACTGTAGTGTTGGAGAAGACTCTTGAGAGTCCCTTGGACTGCAAGGAGATCCAACCAGTCCATCCTGAAGGAGATCAGCCCTGGGATTTCTTTGGAAGGACTGATGCTAAAGCTGAAACTCCAGTACTCTGGCCACTTGATGCAAAGAGTTGACTCACTGGTAAAGACTCTGATGCTGGGAGGGATTGGGGGCAGGAGGAGAAGGGGACAACAGAGGATGAGATGGCTGGATGGCATCACTGCCTGGATGGACGTGAGTCTGAGTGAACTCCGGGAGTTGGTGATGGACAGGGAGGCCTGGCGTGCTGCGATTCATGGGGTCACAAAGAGTCGGACACGACTGAGTGACTGATCTGATCTGATCTGGTCTGATAGGGGTGTAAACTGGAAAATTGTGTTCATATCAGTGTTCCCCATTAATTTTCACTAAGTTGATCCTTTTTGATAAATAAGTCAACATTTCCAATGAGAGAAAGGAAGAGGAGGAAGAAAAAGAAGGGGGAGAGAGGGAGGGAGAGGAGAGAGAATGTGAACTGACATATACAAATGTAAACTAAGTGAAAAGTGGAAATCGCTCAGGCATTCTGACTCTTTGTGACCCTGTGGACTATACAGTCCATGGAATTCTCCAGGCCAGAATACTGGAGTGGGTAACCTTTCCCTTCTCCAGGGGATCTTCCTAACCCAGGGATTGAACCTAGGTCTCCCACATTGCAGGGGGATTCTTTACCAGCTGAGCCACCAGAGAAGCCCTTTAGGACTATTATAATTTATTGGTGATTTCAGTAGAAAGTGCTGTTTTCTTTGGTAGCAGTTTTATTGAGATGAAAATCCACATACTACACAATTCAGCTAGGTAAAGTGTACAGTTCAATGTGTTTTAGTAAATTCACAGAGTTAGGCATCCATCACCACAATCAATTTGAAAGCATCTTCATGACTCCAAACAGAAACTCCACATCTTCTAACTCTTATCCTCCCAAACCTCCATCCCCTCCAGTCCTAGGCAACCAATGATCTGTCTATTTCTGCCTCTCTAGATTTCTATATTCTGGACATTTCAAATACATGGAGCCATACACTATGTTTTCTTCTGAGACTAGCTTCTTTCACTTGGAATAACATTTCCAAAGTCAGTCATGTTGTTAAATGTATCAGTATTGTATTCTTTTTTATTGCCAAATAATATTCCATTATATGTATGTATCACATTTTATTTATGCATTCACTGACTGATGGGCATTTGAGCTGTTTCCAGGTTTTTGCTACTATAAATAGCCAAATATTGCTTCCATGAGCATTCATGCATAAACTTTTGTGGGAACATACATTGGCATTTCTCTTGAGTATAGATCTAGGGGCAAGACTGCTGGATTATATAGTAAGTCTATGTTTAATCTTTTGAGAAACTGCCAGACTGTATTCAAAAGGGACTGTACCTTCCCTCCAGCAATGTATGAGGGTTACAAAGGCTTTTCTGACTCAATACTAACAGAAATCAGTATCAAAAAGTAATTTTAAAAATACATAATCCACAATTAAAAATTTTAAATACTTAAAACCAAAGTACAAAGAAAACACTACTATCAGAACTATTAGGAGGCATCAAAAGTGGTTCTTTGATGGATATTTATAACTTTAACTCAATTATATTATGCTGCTGCTGCTAAGTCGCTTCAGTCGTGTCTGACTCTGTGCGACCCCATAGACGGCAGCCCACCAGGCTCTGCCATCCCTGGGATTCTGAGGAAGGAGCAAAAGGTAAAACTATCAATTAACAAAGGAACAAGTCAGAAAAAGAACTACAGAATAACACAGATATTTGAAGAAAGGAGGTCAAAGAGAGAAGCATAAGCTAATGAAACATGAAAAAAAAAAAAGAAAGCACATATAAATTCTATTACAAATAAAATGAGACCCTATCTACTGATGAAGCAAACACTTAAAAGATGAGAAAAACATTGTAATAACCTCATATTTATAAATTTCTTAGAAAATGTAACTTTCCAAAACTGACCCCCAAAGAAAGAGAAAGACTGAATTCTCTTCTGTAACGGTTTAAAAACAGGATTGTTAGTTTAAAAAAAAAAATCTTACCAAAAGGGAAACATAAGGCCTGAAAGAGCTTTTAAGGCAAATGCTATAGAACAGTCAAAAAACAGATTATCCAAATCTTTTACAAATTCTTAATAGAAAAAAGGTGAACACTTCCTAACACATATTGTGAGGCGGGAATAACTTGATACTAAAATTAGACAAAGACAACAGAAAATTATAGGCTAATCTCATTCATGAATCAAGATACAAACTCCAAACCAAAATTAACATCAAGGTGAACCTAGCAATATATTTAAAAACTAAAACTTCATGGCTAACTTGGGTTTTTCACAAAATGTAATCAAAAACATGACCAGGAATTTTTCATGAAAATTCAGCAAAGGGCTAAGAATAGTGAAACTCTACTCGAAATCTAGCTGAAAAGATTTGTCTTATCAATTTTGTAATTAATAATTAAGATAGTTCATTGGTACAGTGATAGGTAAATACAGCTAAGGAATGAAGCAATGAGCCTAGAAAGAGACCTAAGCGAGGATGAAAACCTACTATATGACAGAGGTTACATTATATCACTAGATCCCTGGAACGCTGGATTATTTATAAAAACAAAAATAAAGTCAGATGCTTATGTAACAAACAAAAACCAATTCTATTTACATTAAAGCTTTTAATGTAAAAGGCAAAACTCCTTTATTGTTTTTATTGCCAACAGAGAGGAAGATAATTAGTGATCCTGGATTAATCTACATAAGATACAAAATGAACAAACCATAAAGAAAAAGTTTAATAAATTCAACCATATTAAAATTTAAAACTTCTCACCAAAAGAAACAATAAAGAATTTTTTAAAAGCCATCAAAGGCAAGAAAAACATTTGTTATACATATAACTGTCAAAGGATTAGCATCCAAAATAGATCAAGAATTCCTTAAAATCAGGAAGGAAAAAAACAAAAGTCTCAATAGGATAATTAGCAAAAGATCTAAATAGGCATTTCACAGATGAGAAATACAAACAGTCAACAAACATATGAAAATTACTCCTATCGCATTAGTAATCAAGAAAATGCAAATTAAAATCACAAGATGCCATTTCATACTTACAGAATTGGCAAAAAATGTATACCTTGAAATAGGCCCATACTGCTTTGAAATCAAAAACTACAGTTCTCTTCAAAATTCCAGAAGGCGCCTAGAGAGGCTCTTACACACAGGTATCCAGAGACATGCAAGGATGTGCAAAGCAGCACTGTTTACGACAGGAAAATAATGTCAACAATCCAATGCTCAGCTACAGAAAAATGAAAAAAAAATACATGGCCACACAATGCCATACCACTGGCAGAACAGCAGTGCTGACCTACAGCTGTGTGGCTCAACACAGATGAATCTCAGGAACACACTGTTGACTGAGAAAAATAATTCCTGCAAGAATCCATACAGTATGAAACCACTTATAAAATGGTCTAAACAGGACCTATTGCTTCAGGACACACAAGCATGTGGCAAAACTACCCCCAAAAGCAAAGGAATAATAAACACCATTGTTCACATAGTACACAATGCTGAAAAGAAGGCCTAGGAATGCAATGGGGGAGAGGGGAAGCATGCCAAGGGCACCCACATAATTGGTAAAGCTCTAGTTCTTAAACTGAGTGGTGGGCTCCTTTTATTCTTAGGTTTTATAATTTAAATTTATTTTATATAACCCCTTTCATGGGTCATATATTTCTTTTAAAAAAAGAACATTTATAATGTCTCTAGAACATCAGCGTTATACCTGGTTTTATTAAAAGAGACTATGGGTGTTCTTTGGAAGGACTGATGCTAAAGCTGAAACTCCAGTACTTTGGCCACCTCATGCGAAGAGTTGACTCATTGGAAAAGACCCTGATGCTGGGAGGAGGAGAGAGGATGAGATGGCTGGATGGCATCACCAACTCAATGGACATGAGTTTGGGTGAACTCCGGGAGTTCGTGATGGACAGGGAGGCCTGGCGTGCTGTGATTCATGGGGTCACAAAGAGTCGGACACGACTGAGCGACTGAACTGACTGACTGATGGATACTAACTTTTATTTTTCATTTAAGACCAAGTTATTCCAAACACCTCTCCTAGGCATTTAATTATACATACATATATACAAGTTAATCATCAGTCTACTACACTTTTTTAAGTTATACTGTGTCAATCTAGAACTGAAAATAATCATTTTCATTACAGAGGCCATGATTCAAACCTCTTTCTCCCTATTCTGTTAAAAGCTACTCTTCAGAAGGCTTGTAAATAATAAAACCCAAAGGTTGTTCAATGAGTCCTAGAGGGTCTCTGCTAGGAAGTTAAACATGATAGCCTTTTGTTGTTTATGCCACACAGATAATGGATTTTATTATGGTGGCCCTAGGAAATTAATGTGTCTGCTACAAGAGTTACCTCTGTATGTGGTTCAGTTCAGTTCAGTCGCTCAGTCGTGTCAGACTCTTTGCAACCCCATGAATCGCAGCACGCCAGGCCTCCCTGTCCATCACCAACTCCCGGAGTTCACTCAGACTCACGTCCATCGAGTCAGTGATGCCATCCAGCCATCTCATCCTCTGTCGTCCCCTTCTCCTCCTGCCCCTAATCCCTCCCAGCATCAGAGTCTTTTCCAATGAGTCAACTCTTCGCATGAGGTGGCCAAAGTCTTGGAGTTTCAGCTTTAGCATCATTCCTTCCAAAGAAATCCCAGGGCTGATCTCCTTCAGGATGGACTGGTTGGATCTCCTTGCAGTCCAAGGGACTCTCAAGAGTCTTCTCCAACACCACAGTTCAAAAGCATCAATTCTTCAGTGCTCAGCCTTCTTCACAGTCCAACTCTCACATCCATACGTGACCACAGGAAAAACCATAGCCTTGACTAGACAGACTTTGTTGGCAAAGTAATGTCTCTGCTTTTGAATATGCTATCTAGGTTGGTCATAACTTTCCTTCCAAGGAGTAAGTGTCTTTTAATTTCATGGCTGTAGTCACCATCTGCAGTGATTTGGGAGCCCAAAAAAATAAAGTCTGACACTGTTTCCAGTGTTTCCCCATCTATTTCCCATGAAGTGATGGGACCGGATGCCATGATCTTTGTTTTCTGAATGTTGAGCTTTAAGCCAACTTTTTCACTCTCCACTTTCACTTTCATCAAGAGGCTTTTGAGTTCGTCTTCACTTTCTGCCATAAGGGTGGTATCATCTGCATATCTGAGGTGATTGATATTTCTCCCGGCAATCTTGATTCCAGCTTGTGTTTCTTCGAGTCCAGTGTTTCTCATGATATACTCTGCATATAAGTTAAATGAGCAGGGTGACAATATACAGCCTTGACGAACTCCTTTTCCTATTTGGAACCAGTCTGTTGTTCCATGTCCAGTTCTAACTGTTGCTTCCTGACCTGCATACAGATGTCTCAAGAGGCAGGTCAGGTGGTCTGGTATTCCCATCTCTTTTAGAATTTTCCACAGTTTATTGTGATCATAGTCAAAGGCTTTGGCATAGTCAATAAAGCAGAAATAGATGTTTTTCTGGAACTCTCTTGCTTTTTCCATGATCCAGCGGATGTTGGCAATTTGATCTCTGGTTCCTCTGCCTTTTCTAAAACCAGCTTGAACATCAGGAAGTTTATGGTTCACGTATTGCTGAAGCCTGGCTTGGAGAATTTTGAGCATTACTTTACTAGCATGTGAGATGAGTGCAATTGTGCGGTAGTTTGAACATTCTTTGGCATTGCCTTTCTTTGGGATTGGAATGAAAACTGACCTCTTCCAGTCCTGTGGCCACTGCTGAGTTTTCCAAATTTGCTGGCATGTTGAGTGCAGCACTTTCACAGCATCATCTTTCACGATTTGAAATAGCTCAACTGGAATTCCATCACCTCCACTAGCTTTGTTCGTAGTGATGCTTCCTAAGGCCCACTTGACTTCACATTCCAGGATGTCTGGCTCTAGGTGAGTGACCACACCATTGTGATTATCTGGGTCGTGAAGATCTTTTTTGTACAGTTCTTCCATGCATTCTTGCCACCTCTTCTTAATATCTTATGCCTCTGTTAGGTCCATACCCTTTCTGTCCTTTATCAAGCCCATCTTTGCATGAAATGTTCCCTTGGTATCTCTAATTTTCTTGAAGAGCTCTCTAGTGTTTCCCATTCTGTTGTATTCCTCTATTTCTTTGCACTGATCACTGAGGAAGGCTTTCTTATCTCTTCTTGCTATTCTTTGGAATTCTGCATTCAGATGCTTATATCTTTCCTTTTCTCCTTTGCTTTCGCTTCTCTTCTTTTCACAGCTATTTGTAAGGCCTTCCCAGACAGCCATTTTGCTTTTTTGCATTTCTTTTCCTTGGGGATGTTCTTGATCCCTGTCTCCGGTTCAATGTCACGAACCTCCGTCCATAGTTCCAGGCACTCTATCTATCAGATCTAGGCCCTTAAATCTATTTCTCACTTGCACTATATAATCATAAGGGATTTGATTTAGGTCATACCTGAATGGTCTAGTGGTTTTCCCTACTTTCTTCAATTTAAGTCTGAATTTGGTAATAAGGAGTTCATGATCTGAGCCACAGTCAGCTCCTGGTCTTATTTTTGTTGACTGTATAGAGCTTCTCCATCTTTGGCTACAGTATATGGTAGGTGGGTAATTAAATCTCACTGCGTAATTCTGTGTTTCTGGGAGACCCTGCCTTTGAGGATCTCTGGCCACTGTTCTCTGGAGGTGGGGAGGGCCTCTCCCCATCTGCTCCAGCTGGTTACTTACTACTAACTGCCCTCCCTGTTCCCCAACCCCTAGGCTTCCAGTAATCCTCCCTATAGATTTTCTCTGTGGGAGTCCCTTGGCCCCTCCACATGGTTCTCATGGGAGAGGTACTCTGTGAAAGATCCCAGGCTGCTCCTTAGCATGGGGCCCAAATGAGGACAGCACACACTTTTGCCCCACAATGGAGGAAGCCTCAGTAGACTCCAGGCTGGCTGTGTCTTCCTTCCTTCATCAGCCAGGCAGCTCCTGCCACATCCGTATTAGCCTTTAAAACTACACAGGCAGGAATTACACACCAGTCCTTACACTTTCCAGATTCCAGGAGCAGGTGTTAAATTCTCTAGGCGCTCTCCATGATTTTCCCTCAATGTTCCTTTCCTGCCAGCCTTTCCCTCCACTTCTCTTCCAAGGCCACCCTGTCCTAACACTGTCCTCAAACACACACTCAGGGGCATCAATCTGGACTCACCTTCCTTCCTGGCTCTTTCATCTGCCCAGGGTCAGAAGCTCCTACATGACACCATTCTGAGTCCCAGCTAGAAATTTCTTCTTGCTCCTCTGAGTTCTCAGAGCTCCCTACCTGGATCAGTCCTGGGGCCCTGAGCACTTACCAACTTGGATTAGAATTATCTTCTCTGCCCTACTGGATGATGAGTGACAGTCACTTAGTCGTGTCCGACTCCTTGCTAGCCCATGGACCATAGCCCACCAGACAGCTCTGTCCCTGGGATTCTCCAGGCAAGAATACTGGAGTGGGTTGCCATTCCCTTCTCCAGCTGGATGACAAGCTTCTTGGATTACAACACAGTTATGTCCTAAGGTTTCCCTGGTGGCTCAGCTGGTAAAGAATCTGCCTGCAGTGCAGGAGACCCTGGTTTGATTCCTGGGTCAGGAAGATCCACTGGAGAAGGGATAGGCTACCCATTCCAGTATTCTTGGGCTTCCCTTGTGGCTCAGCTGGTAAAGAATCTGCCTCTAAGGCAGGAGACCTGGGTTCGATCCCTGTGTTGGGAAGATCCCCTGGAGAAGGGAAAGGCTACCCACTCCAGTATTCTGGCCTGGAGAATTCCATGGACTATACAGTCCGTGGGGTCGCAAAAAGTTGGACACGACTAATCGACTTTCACTTTCACTTATGTCCTGAGGACCTCTGTACCACTCACAGCACCCACACTGACAAGTACCATAGAGAGGCACTCAAGTGCTGAAAGAATTTTTGTATAACATGCATGTGTTGTAACAATGCACGTAATTTATTCTTTGGTGATGGGAACAACTGACAAAGAGAGCTAACACGCATGAGTTACAGGTTTGATTGTATATGGATTTTTTCTTTTTACAGTAAAACAAAATCATGATTTTTTAAATGGATTTTTTTTCCTTCAGAAAGTAAAATATGCATAGAAAAACTTAGAAACATTTTTCTAAAATCTATTCCCCTATTAGCCAATCATATCTTATATCAAGTTCACAATAATGAGTAAGAGAAATCTGATTATCTTACAGCAACACTTTCTCTTATAAGTCCAGCCTTAAAGATGACAAAGGTTTTATATTGTTTCTATTTTATGCTCACTTTTGTATGGTAATTGAATGGAATGTCTAAACATCTATACAGCCACTTGTTTATTCTTATTGCAAAGCCCCAGAGAGCACATGTTTTATCCAAATGGATGTCCCTGAGTATTAAAATCCTGCTGCATTCTTAAAGTTCTATTTTTATAGAGATTATTTTTAGACATAGACCTTCAAATGAAACAGGATTAAGGAACAAGAACTTTGATTTATGTGTGTATGAAATGAAAACCACAGGAAAAGAACACATCTGGAGTTTTAAACACACACCCAGTTGGGGGCTTCCCAGGTAGCGCAATGGCAAAGAACCTGCCTGCCAAAGCAGGAGACATGGGTTCAATCTCTGGGTCGGGAAGACCCCCGGAGAAGGAAATGGCAACCCATTCCAGTATTCTTGCCTGGAAAATTTCATGGACAGAGGAGTCTGGCAGGCTACAGTCCATGGAGTCGCAAGGAGTCGGACACGATAGAGCATACACGCAAGGTGGTAATGAGCCACCTAGTTAAATATTATAACCCTAAGCTTGTACTTGGCATATTTTACTGGTAGCCAAGCATTGGTCCATGGTATTGCACACACTGCTGGCTGTCTCTCTGAAAACCATCTGCCTCTCACTTTTTCCTTACTTGTCGAATAACCAAGTCACCTGAGGAGTCAGGTGGTCAGGCAACTGCCGGCATGCTGGGTCCCCCAGACTTACCAGGTGTACGTTTAGACTATTCAGACTCTCTGTGGCCATCGTGTTCCTCTTTCCAGTGACTGGTCTATGCACAGGCATGTGAAGCAATTCCAGCTAAAGAGATTTAAAGGGATGGCTTCTGTCTTCACATGTCATCTGAAGCACTTCTAGGAAACTCCTCTTCTTACAAAAAGGACAGAAAAATGGAGCATGAACCCCCTTTTCCTGTCAGTGAATCCTGAAATTGAGGACTTAATGCATGAAATTGTGGCAGTCATCCAGAACCAATGAGGGATGTTTCCAAAGCTGAGAATGGCAGAGTAGAAAGACAGGAAGAACCTGAATTCTTAATTTTTTTTTTTTTTTGAGCCACTGAATTAATTACCCTGGAACCTTCTGACTTCTAATTATGAGAAAGAATACATGCTCCTATTTTTTTAAGCCAATTTTAGTTGAGATTTCTGTTACTTGCCCCTAAAATTCTCCTAAATAATCTGCATATTGGATCTCATTAAATCCTTACAACAATGGTGTGAAACAGGCATTTTACAAGTGAAGCAAATGAAACAGCAAATAGTTAAACTTCTGTGCCAAGGTCACACATCTATAAATGGTATAAGTGGATCTGAAACCTGGTCTGATTCCAAATTTGGTGTTTCTTCCCATGAAACCTGATGACACACACACACACACAAAGCCTAGAGCAAGAAAACACTGTCAAATCATCCTGACATTCTTAACGAGCCTAAGGCAACCATGCCATCATGGAAATAGACTAGCCACAGAGTGCAAATACTAATTCTGTCAAAGACTCCAGGGTTATGGCTAAATCACTTAACATTTCTCAATTAGGAGTCATAAAAACCATAATTTAAATCAAGCAACTTCAAGACAAATCTAAAAATATTAAGAGACAACCATTCATCCACAACTATTTGGCATTGTGAGTGATACACAACAAACCAAATGCTAGCTTGTCCTTAAGGAAAGGAACCTGTTCACCTGAAAATCTGAGTCATTATAGTATGTGAAATAGCTAAAGAAACACACTAAGGATTATACCCTCGGTTCAGTTCAGTCGCTCAGTCGTGTCCGAGTCTTTGTGACCCCATGGACTACAGCACACCAGGCTTCCCTGTCCATCACCAACTCCCAGAGCTTGCTCAAACTCATGTCCATCGAGTCGGTCATGCCATCCAACCATCTCATCCTCTGTTGTCCCCTTCTTCTTCTGCCTTCAATCTTTCCCAGCATCAGGGTCTCTTCCAATGAGTCAGTTCTTCACATCAAGTGGCCAAAGCACTGGAGTTTCAGCTTCAGCATCAGTCCTTCCAATGAACATTCAGGACTGATTTCCTTTAGGATAGACTGGTTGGATCTCCTTGCAGTCCAAGAGCTCTCAAGAGTCTT
Organism: Bos grunniens; assembly: GCF_055505025.1. Classification (NCBI taxonomy): domain Eukaryota; kingdom Metazoa; phylum Chordata; class Mammalia; order Artiodactyla; family Bovidae; genus Bos; species Bos grunniens. The sequence goes on from NC_141172.1 coordinate 7,422,996, forward strand.
CTCCAACGCCACAGTTCAAAAGCATCATTTCTTCAGTGCTCAGCTTTCATTATAGTCCAACTCTCACATCCATACACGACTACTAGAAAAACCATATCCCGTATTAGCCTAAATATAGCATGAGACGCCAGGTAGTATGGATCTCCCATCCAGGTGTCACACATCACTCAACAGCCAACAAAATATCTCATGCCTCCCATGTATTGGCTTCAAACATACGAAATTGCTAATAGCTAATCCTCTGGGGGGAGGCTTCCCTGGTGGCTCGGTGGCAAAGAATTCTCCTGTCAATGCAGAAGATGCAGGTTCGATCCCTGGGTCAGGAAGATCTCCTGGAGAAGGATATGGCAACCCACTCCAGTATTCTTGTCTGGGAAATCCAATGGACAGAGGAGCCTAGTGGGCTACAGTCCACGGGGTCACATAGAGTTGGGCATGACTTAACGACTAAATAACAACAAATCTTTTTTTTTTAACTAAAAATGGCAATTTTGTGTGTTTCAACCTAGCTAGACCCAGATGCAGTAGAAAATAGAAAGCATGATGTAGTGAGAGAGTCAGAGAGGTTCAGAGAAGTAGATCTCAGTAACGATACAGTGGACAAGTGCTTGGCAGGAGGGCATGTATGGGGTGGAATAAGGGCTTGTGGGCAGGGGAACACAGAGCCTAAACTGGTGGAGTCAGGGAAGGCTGCCCCAAAGAGGAGTTAAACTGACTTAAACTCAGTTAAACTGAGTTCTCAGTGGGAAGCAGTTTTCATATGACTGATTTCTTAAACCTCTGAAGATCTGTATTTCTAAATGAATGCTCATACTCCTTTCTATTTTTACCCATCACGCACGTCTGGAAAGCCAGCTGTTGTATATTAATTAATTCTTTTAACAGAGTTACAGTGAGTGGTTTATACAGAAGACATGTACAAATGCACTCTTTAATTATCACCCATCCATTAAGGTGAGAATTAGTATCCCCACTTTTACTAATGAAGTTACAGAGGCTCAAATAGATACCCGAGAACATGTAGCCATTTAGTAGCTGAGTCTGGAAAAAATTATGGTAGGAAATAAGATGAAAAACAATAGCAGGATTCCCATATAATCAATGGCTTACATGCCCTATGTTGAAAAATACAAAAATCTCAACCACCAAAGGAAAAAACGTGTTTAATTCTGTGTTAGTTGCTCAGTCATAGCCAACTCTTTGTGACCCCATGGACTGTAGCCCACCAGGCTCCTCTGTCCATGGGATTCTCCAGGCAAGAATACTGGAATGGCTTGCCATTTCTTTCTCCAGGGGATCTTCCTGATTCAGGGATTGAATCCATGCCTCCTGCCTCGCAGGCAGATTCTTTACCATCTGAGCTACAAGGGAAGCCCTGTTTAATTCTGCTGCTGCTGCTGCTGCTAAGTTGCTTCAGTCGTGTCCTACTCTGTGCAACCCCATAGACGGCAGCCCACCAGGCTCCCCCGTCCCTGGGATTCTCCAGGCAAGAACACTGGAGTGGGTTGCCATTTCCTTCTCCAATACATGAAAGTGAAAAGTGAAAGTGAAGTTGCTCAGTCATGTCCGACTCTTAGCGACTCCATGGACTGCAGCCCACCAGGCTCCTCCGTCCATGGGATTTTCCAGGTGCCATTGCCTTATCCAAGGCAAAAATCTATTCTGGTTGCTAAGCACGCTCAACGAGGCCACCATAATGTTACCCAAATGGTGCCAGTAAGAGTCAGAGCTCCAATAACGTTCAAAGACTAAGCCAGAAATCAAACAAGTCAGAAGCGGGGTCTGGAGAAGCTTATTAGGTCCTTTGAAATCAACTTAAAAAAAACACCCAAGATGTTTAGGTCTCCACAAAGAGCTGCACTCTCAAATGATAACCATTCCAGCACCTTCTTCCAGGAGTTCCTAAAAAACTGCAGAAGGTAGAGCTGAAAGCAACTCATAGACTGCAGTAGATCCTGCAGGCTTTTCACCAGAACCCTCATCTTCAGAAGCCCACCTCTACTGGGTTTCCTGGCTTTCCTGGCAGGCAGTGTGGCCACATGACTCAGTGAGGCCCAGAGAGGTTGAGTCACTTTCCCAACATAACATAGCTTTTTTGTGAGAGAGAGAAAAAAAAAAAAAAGGAATGACTCCAGGTTTTGACTCCCAGACCTGAGTTCCTTGGCTCTGACAGCATAGAAGGAAAATCAAACTTAACCTCAGAAAAATACTTGAACTGTACTTTCAACTAGCTAAATTATACTATGAGGACAGAGATGTGACCTAGAATTTGGACTGTCTTAAGTGGGCCAGGATACATTTCATAAGAATAATTTCATTGAGCTTAAAAAAATTATTAAAGACATTTTTAAAACACTGCCCTTAATTTCTTCTTCTATCACCCACTACTGTTGTTATAAAAATCTAGGTCTCAAGTAATGAGGGATACACTTTGTTATTCAGCAAAGCTAACAGATTATTTTTAATCATCGTACTAGTTATACACTTTCAATTACAGAGAGGAAAAAAAAATCAAATCCCTTTTAATTCTACTTTCCTTAACCCTGAAGGAGATTTCTTCCAGATTTCACCAGCTGATACAATTCAAATGAAAAAAAGATCCTTCCTTTATTACTTAAAGGGAGCTGTAAATCAAATGTCGACCTCAGGGGCATGAGGACAAAGGGAGAGAGGGAGGGAGGGCTCATTTGCTTATTAAGTTTCCATAAAAAATTAAGAATAACAAGCAGATCTAAATCTGCCCACAACTGAAGTCTCGTATCAGTTGCTACTGAAACATGAAAGACTGTTCTTTACAGACAAACTGCAATCAACCTAACTTTCTGTTGTCTCGCGTACGTACGTGCTGCTCCAACTGATGAGATGTTATTAATAAAGGAAGAGATGGCTACCAATTAAAGCAAGCCCGACTTAATCACATTAATCCAGAGCAAGTCAAAGGCTTCAATTTTCAAAATAATTTTGGGCTTAATGCTTTCGAGATGGGCAGACTGCTCCATTGAGGCAGCAGCTGGTCCAATTTAAGCTGCATTGTGAGGCCAGAATTGTCAAGTCCTTATAGAAACAAGGAAGCTTGACAGTTTTCAGGATGCAACCAAAACTGCTGAGACAAAGGAAACTGCAAGAAATTGAAAGGGCCCGGAACAGTCACAAGGCGGCCCACTGTTAGCGGCCTCTATGTGATTAGCCAGGTCTCTCTGTCGGGATGGGGTGGCATGCACTCACTGCCACTGAGCCCCCAGCAGCTGCTGCAGGAAGCAGTCAGGAGCCACTCCTTTGGGCGATTAGAAAAAGGCTGGTCCCTAAGCACCACGGTGGACAGCATCCTATACACGTTCCTCCACAGACATGGGGGCTGCGCTGACCCAGACATGGACAGCGGGGCTGGACAGGCACCCACAGAGAAAGACTGCTGGAACATCTGACGGCCAGAAGGGGCTAAACTCTTGAGAACGGGTCTGCCGCTGGGGGATTTGATTTTCCTGAGCAATTTATCTGAACGATTTTCTGTGCAACTAACTGAAAAAGTAGTTCAAAAACAAACAAACAAAACCCAGGTTCTAGGCTGTGAATTAAGAGGTCTACTTTCTAATCCCAGATGTGCAACTCTGCCTGTGTGATGCCGGGCAACTCACTTTACTCACTGGACCCTACTTTCTTCATGAATCGAACCAAGGTCCCAGTCCAGTGTTACATGGTTTGCAAACAGCAGAGCTGACCGACTCCAAACGTCCCTCACACATACACATTTTCCATCGAATCAGGAGATGCCACTGCACAGGTAGGAGCTGGGATTCTGGGACCAGTATGCCTGGGTTTGAAAATTAGTTCTGTCCCTCACAAGCTTCCCAGGTGGCTCAGATGGTAAAGAGTCTGCCTGCAATGCAAAAGACCTGGGTTTGATCCCTGGGTTGGGAAGATCCCCAGGAGAAGGGAACAGCAACCCACTCCAGTATTCTTGCCTGGAGAATCCCATGGACAGAGGAGCCTGGCCAGCTACAGTCCATGGGGTCGCAAAGAGTCAGACACGATTGAGTGACTAACACTTTCACTTTCTATCCCTCACTCCTATTACTATCGTTATTACTACTTGTTTCGCTACTGAACAAAGAAGAGCCTCTACCAAGGAACGGTTTTTCATGATTGCATTGGTTGTAGCTCTCCAACTTTTTACAAGTCCCATATGTTGGAAAGGAAAACACATCCGATTTCAAACAGTAAAATCACGAGACCAGGCCTGAACTAAGAAAAAGACGCCCTCAGGGACAACAGTGAGCTCGGTCCTGATTCCAGCTCCTCTGCTTAGACAGTTGTAGGTGCCATTTCTAAAACTTTGGTGTGGAATTACCTTAGAATCACTTGGTTTATTGTACAATGCATGCATGCATGCTAAGTCGCTTCACTCATGTCTGACTCTTTGAGACCCCATGGGCTGTAGCCCGCCAGGCTCCTCTCTCCATGGGTTCCCCAGCCAAGAATACTGGAGTGGGTTGCCATGCCCTCCTCCATGGGATCTTCCCAACCCAGGGATCGAACCTGTGTCTCTTATGTCTCCTGCATTGGCAGGTGGGTTCTTTACCACAAGTGCTACCTGGGAAGCCCTTATGGTACAATATGTTGTGTTTTCTCATCTTAGTGCTTTGGGTATATGTGCTTTTATTCTGATGACAGTAATATTCTGCTGATATTACTCCTGCTTTTTGGTGTATTACAAGAAATTTTTAGAAAAAAGGGCATTTGGAATAGAAAAGACAGCAATTAAAATTTATTCTAATAGTTAAACCAAATGGAAATAACATATTTATATGTACTGTCAATTAATTCCAATATTATTGTAATAGCCCTAGGAAGCAAACCAATAAATGTTGGTCCAAATAATATGAGTTTTAATTGAGTGAAATAACTTCACTGAGTTTTAAAGCAACTCAGAAGAGATGGATGGATTGCCAGATAGATAGATAGTGCACTGATAGGTAAATAAGTGGGGGTATGTGTGGGCAGACACAATACCACACAATAGCTAGCACACCTCACACAACACACACACTTCAGGTCCTGAAAAGCTCATGGCTTCTCCAGATTGGAGCAGTCCTTGGACATGGTCTGGCTCCACCCACTATCCTGGGTGAACTCCAACTTCACCGAGGATCACCCTAGCCTGTGTTTCATCCTTCTCAGTAACAAGATAACTGTAACATTTGGAGATAAGCATCTGAGTTCCTCAGGGAATCTGCCAAAATCTGCCTCCCTGTCCCTTTCACTAGTCTTACTCCCTTTGAGCAACATGCAATAATGACTTTGTACTTCAGGTGGCAGGTCTTTATTTGAAAACAACATGCTCCCATCCCCCACCACACACACCCAGGCCTCTGCCTGAGCATTTGGAATTTAACCACAATAGTATGTTGGAAGGCTTCTGGATTTGATACAAGTAGCAGTTAGTAAGCCATTGCCGCTTAGCTCCAAAGTCACCCTTCCCTCCCACTTTGTGACAATGGAGGTATAAATACCCTTCTTTGCCAGATGCCATGATTTTAAACCTTGCCACCCCGGAGTATGGAAGAGACACTTACAGAACAATTACAATAGTAACATCAAAGATCATTGATCACAGATCATCACAGCAAATATAATAATAATGATGATGATGAAGAAGAAAAAGTTTCAAATAATGCACAGCTTCCTCTCACAAGGCTCATGAGGGTGCATCCATAGACAGGAAGCCACTAAATCCAACTGGCCCTGGCTCCAGGCTCATACCGTCAGCCCCCAATTCTCTTTATCAGGTTGTGCTTCAAGTAATTCCAGTTACTTGGCCTAGTTTCAATATTGTGTGTCTCAGAGAACAGGGAAGTCCAAGGAGGGGGAGAGAGATAGGGACTGGTTGATTGGTGAAGCATTCAGAACACACACAACATTTATTAAGTTTGCCATCTTGGATGGGAATGGTTCATGGTGCCCCAGAACAATTGTAACGTCAAAGATCACAGATCACCTTAGCAAATATTATTACGGTGATGATGATGATGATGAAAAAGTCTGAAATAATGCAAGAACTACCAAAATGTGACACAGAGACACAAAGTGAGCAAAAGCTGTTGGGAAAAATGGCACCAACAGGCTAGCTTGCCATGGGACTGCCACAAACGTTCTGTCTGCAGGAAATGCAGTATCTGCAAAGCACAATAAAGCAAACTGCAGGAAAGCAAGGCTTGAGTGTATAAGTTACTATCTTAATCTACGGAGTAGAAGAAACAGCTGAAATAAGGTACAGACTCCTGGGGAGTGGGATTTAAGGTAGACCAGAATAAGGAAAAGGAACATTTCTTTGATTTTTGGTTTATTTTCCTTTTATTTTGCTTTTTAACCATATTCATATAAAATTTGGTAAAATAACTCACCATAACTGAGACTAAAACAACAGACAAACAGATTCTGTTGACTAATAACTTGGTCATATCTGTAATCTCAAATCTGTACACAAATTGTCTTTAAGAATGACTTTGAGGACTTCCCTGACGGTCCAGTATTTAAGACTCCACATTCCCAGTGCAGAGGGCCAGGGTTTCCCTGGTTGGGGAACTAAGATCCTACATGCTGAGGGCGCAGCCAAAAAAATAAAAGGAATGAATTTGATAATTTTGCTATTATTTAATTTACTGTTGAATAGGCCATCATCCTTCATGGTTACTTATATCAATCCTAAAACCCATTCTCTGACTAGAGTCATATTTAAATTTAGAACATTAAAATTTGGTACTTTCTAACTTGTGGAGTTTCTCCCAAATCTACTGCAGAGCACAAGCAATCACTCCGGCATTAATTCACTCAGCAGACATTTATTGGATATCTGTTTCACGCCAGCTTCTAGATTAGTCTCTAGTGACTGGGAGACGAGTGAGACATAACCTCTGGGTTAAGGTGCTTAACAGCTTAGACTAAAACACAGGCTTAGAAATCTACGTAAAATAGACATGTGGAGGCTTTACTATAGAATCTGTGTTTGAGCTAGGTCTTAAAGCATGAATCTGTTGCGCGACAGCCTTCAAACTGCCAGTCTTTAATCAGCAAAACTCTCTTTATCATTTTTTCTAATTAAACTTGGGTTAAAATTTCCATTACATGGATAAGGCAATGGGTAAGTTATACATTATTTTTTCTATGTGTTTTCTTTAAAAAGAGAGAGAGAGAGAGACATACTTGTTATTACTTGTTATCTTTCTATGGAAAACAAATAGAAACATGGTCCTCTACCAAAGGATATCGGGTGCCTTTTATTTCGAATTTTGCAACTCAGTGAATCACCTTAAAGCAAAAATAGTTATTGATAGGCGGATGTTTATTTTAGAATCTGCTATACAAGTAAAACTTCCAAAGATACATACATAACAAACCATTTTTTTTTTCTGATAATGTCAAATTTAAGGAAGACCAGGGAATTCCCTGGCAGTTCAGTGGTTAAGATACCGCCCTTCCACTGCAGCGGGCATAGGTTCAACCCCTGGTTGGGGAACTATTAATAAGATCCCACATTCTGTGAGGTACAGCCAAAAAATAGAAAAAGAAAAGAAAGACCAAACCTCCAATGTGAAGCTTGAATGTCAAGTTTTCCAGTTCACAGGAGAACAAATATCGTATATTAAAACATATATATCAGAGAAGGCAACGGCACCCCACTCCAGTACTCTTGCCTGGAAAATCCCATGGATGGAGGAGCCTGGTAGGCTGCAGTCCATGGGGTCACTAAGAGTCGGACACGACTGAGCAACTTGACTTTCACTTTTCACTTTCCTGCATTGGAGAAGGAAATGGCAACCCACTCCAGTGTTCTTGCCTGGAGAATCCCAGGGACAGGGGAGCCTGGTGGGCTGCTGTCTATGGGGTCGCACAGAGTCGGACACGACTGAAGTGACTTAGCAATGGAGATGCTGACACAGAGCACAGACTTATGGACGCGGGGATGGGGGAGGAAGGAGAGGGCGAGACAAATGGAGAGTAGCACGCAAGCATATACACTAACATATGTACATAGACAGCCAATGAAAACTTGCTGTTGGACTTAGGGAACTCAAACAGGGGCTCTGCAACTGCCTAGAGGGGCGGAAAAGGGTGGGAGGGAGGTTCAAGAGGGAAGGGACATATGTATACCTACGGCTAATTCACTTTGATGTACGACAGAAACCAAACCAATATTGTAAAGCGGTTATTCTTCAATAAAAAACAGATTTTTTAAAAAAGAATATATTACTTCGATAGTAACAAAAAAATCTCCCTCCTCCACTGTTTAAACAATACTCTACACATGAGCGTCGTCTTCTTTGAAACTCATAACAAACCCACAAGGTAGCTGTAAAGACAATCTTTCCATGACCACATAGAGAGCAAGCGGGAGCGGCAAAGCAGATGGCCACGTCTTTTGCCTCAAATCCCATGCTTTTTGTCACTGTGCCCTTGCTTCCCCACAGGTAACACTTTCCTGCGGTCCACACTAGTCCATGCCTGAAGCATCCAGCCAACAAGAATTAACAACGCTGTTCCAACTTTAGAAAAGTGATCCCGTCATCGGTAACATGCTTCTTTTTTTCATAAATGGTTATATAACCTGACGTAGTCCTGATTCTGCTCAAAGTTCTGTTTCTTTAAGAAAAGAAATTCCTTTGAGCCTTTATTTTCCCACTGGAAAATAGTTGACAAAGGGCTGTCTTACAATGAAACCATTTAAATGATTCAGAAAAACCAAGCATGGCTGACTCTGTGGTATCACTGCTTTGAACACAATTGTTTGAGCACAATTGTTTGGATGAATTCTACTCTCTTCCATTATCTGAACACAACGTGTGACAGCAAATTGCATTTTGTGGTAACAATGCATCTACATTGGCTAGAACTCTATTTTCAGCTGCCAATAAAGACGCTGGAGAAGCATTCAAACCTGGAGACAAATGAACGCGCGGAAACACAGAGCACCTGCGGGAGCGTGCGGGGTTTGCCGTCCCTGCCTGTGCCGTGGCGTTTAAAGCTGCACCTTCTCCAGAAAGCTAAAGACAAAGGTCCCCAGAGGTGGGGAAGGGTTGTGTTTCTGCTACATAGTTGTGTGATAACGAAAAGAAGTTCAATTGTACCTGGATTCCAGGAGGAAGACAGGAAATATTTCTCCTCAATAGGTCAGCTCAGCATGGTATCTGGAGATCCACTAAATGGTTTACTGTGACCTGTGGAGAAGATCAGCCCATGGTCCTGCTCAGAGGAAATCCTGGGTCACAGAGCCATATTGAAAGCCCATGACTGGTATAAAAGGAGTCATGGCCTACAATTGTTGACATCAGGGTTGGTTTTTTTGTTGTTTGTTTTTTTCAATTCTTTATGGTGCAGAATATTTTTGCACATGTACTCAATTACTCAACAGCAATTGCACAGTTTACTATTTGAACTAGGCTCAGTAGTAAAGAGGGCTTCCCAGGTGGCTCAGTGGGTAAAGAACCCGCCTGCAGAGCAGGAGACGAAGGCAGATGTGAGTTCGAACCTCGGATGGGGAAGATCCCCTGGAGGAGGGCATGGCAACCCACTCCAGTATTCTTGCCTGGAGAATCCCATGGACAGAGGAGTCTTGTGAGCTACACCCCATAGGGCTGCAAAGAGTCAGACACGACTGAAGCGACTGAGCACGCACACACGGTGGTAAAGAACCTGCCTGTAATGCAGGAGACGCAGGTTCGGTCCCTGGGTCAGAAAGATCCACTGGAGAAGGAAACAGCAACCCAGCCCAGGATTCTTGCCTGGGAAATCCCATGGACAGAGGAGCCTGGTGGGCTACAGCCCATGAGATCTCGAAAGAGTCAGACACGACTTAATGACTAAACAACAACAACAAAAAGATGACAAGGCTAGAGCAGTGAACAATACAACTGCCGAGGCACACGGTAAACAAATAATTTGTCAGAAAAGAGAGTCACAGTGTTGTGAGAACATACAAGGGGTTGGAGGCAGGGGCTAACCCAACCTAGGGAGTGGAGAGGGAGGCGCCACAGACATAAGAGACGTACAGATTGGAATGAAAGAGGAATGTCTCCCTTTCTCTCTTCTACTCTTTTTAGAAACCATTTCTCAGTTACATACTGTCCACCCAAATGTCTTGAGTGTCAACAGAAGCTATTTTGTCAGATGAGAATGAAGTGGTCCCATTTTGTTTAAAAATAAATCAATGAACTGCTGCTGTAGTCCGAACAGTGGGCGGCAAGCACTCATATACACGTCCAACTCCTGCGTTAGGCAGTGAGTTCCTTTAACGCCGGAATGTCCTGCTCACCTCCGTATTTACCTATTTAGCTGCTGATTCAACAAACATTTACTAAATGGCACTGAGGTTATAAAGATAAGTTAGAGATCATGGCCCTTAAAGAAACGCCTACTCCAGGCAGGGAGAAAAGCCATCACTGTGATAGGGTACGAGCAACAGGGAAACAAAGGGGAACGGGCGGTGGAGGGTGAGCTGGCCTAGCCTCAGGGCCTGGGTGTAGGGGTGAGGGGACAGGAGAGAAGACTGGTTCCCACGGTGCCTCCAAAACAAAAGTGCAAGTAATTTTTTTTCTGTAGGAAAAGATGAAAGTACACACATGGCCCCTACCTACTCACAGGAATACAGTACAGGTGGAGAGCACATTCTCCCAGCATGCCCACGAGGACACTAAAAGGTCCTCTTCTCCTTGTTTGGCAGAGAAGGTATTAGGAGAGTCTTACCTGACTTATCCCTGGTCCCCCAGCAGATGTAGGGGTCTCTCAGAACACAAACACCTTCCATCTGCCAACCTCGAATCCAACAGCCCCTTTGGTATTTCTCTACTGCTTTTCAGAAAGGAACTACATCCCAGGGGCTAGGAGCACATATCTGAAAGGCAGAATATGAGGGCCCAAGAAGAATCCCCAGGGATGAAATGATCAGCTCCAGTCCTGTGCTGTGGAACCTGAGTCATACACTTATATACTATGGTCAATGGGATGGTGCTAATTACTCCTATAATTAGCAGACAAGCACAACAAAACCCTTGATATCCCCACATGGCCCCATTCAGTCTCCAAATCAACTGCTTCCATCTCCAAGCTGCTCTCTTCCGCCACCGCAGCCTCTCCTCCCACTGGATATCCACAATAAGAACCCAAACAAACTTCTCTTTGCGCTGTTCCTGTGAACGGCAGCAAGAGCGCCCACGCTATTTGGGACACAATTACGTGATTGAGCACTGCGTCCTCTCCAGGAATTCTCAAGTGCCATAATCACTGCAACAGGAGGGGGACAGATAAACAATGTGTAATCAATGCTGTTGTCAAGGTTTTAAACTTGAGTCCAGGACAATGTTGGTCCCCAGTAAGAGGGACGAGGCTTACTTCTTACACCAGCTATGTTCATATCAAGATATACAACTAACTATAATCAAGGACATAATCAAGAATATAACAAAACACTGATTGCCCTCAATGACCTTATTATTCTTTCGTCAAATGTATTATGAAAGCTGGGCAATGTGTTTCAGTGGGGTGTTTTTCGAATGATGTACATATTTAATGTATGGCTAACCTTTGCATTGAAACATGATGGCATTGGTAGAAAATTCTTATAACCACATATGGATAATGAGACCACATGCCTTTTATTATATTGCACACTTGTCAAGACTGTGGGGTTCTTGCAACATAAACAAAAATTCATTCAAAAGGGATCACAGACCTAAATGTACATGTCAAAGTATACAACTTCTAGAATAAAAATAGGGGAAAATCTTTGTGAATGTAGATTAGGCAAAGACGTCTTAGATACAGTGTTATATCTAAGAGGAAAATCTATCAAATAATAAATTGATACACTGGCCCCTCATCAAAATTTAAAACTTCTAATCTTTGAAAGATACTGTTAAAAGAATGCAAAGACAAGCCACTCAGAGAAAAATATCTGTAAATCATATATCTGATAAAGTATTCATAATCATAATATACAAAGAACTCTCAAAACTCTAAAATTAGAAAATAATCCAATAAAAATATGAAAGATATGAACAGATAATTTTATGAAAGACATACAGATTGCAAGTAAGCACCTTAAAAAATACTCAATACCATTTAGTCTTTAGAGAAATGCATGTGAAAAGCACAAAGCTGTATCACTGCACACCTATTAGAATGACTCAAGTTGAAAAGACTGACCACGCCAAGTGCTGGTGAAAATGTGGAGGAGCTGGAACTCTCACACACAACCAGAAGGAATGTAAAATGGCACAACCATTTAGGAAAACATCCTGGCAATGTCTTAAGAAGTGAAATATACACCTACCCCACCCCATGGACAGAGGAACCTGGTGGGCTACAGTCCACGGGGTCTCAAAGAGTCGGACACAACTGAGTGACTGTGCCACGTGCACACACACAGCTTGTGACTGAGTCACCCCATTTCTAGGTATTTATCCAAAAGAAATAGAGGGATATGTCCACACAAAGACTTGGAATGAACGTTCACGGCAGTGTTATCTGTAACAGGCTAACTGAAACAAATATTAACCAACAGGTGAACTCATGGTATATCTACACAATGGAATACTATTCAGCAATACAAAGGAACAAACTATTGAGGAAAAAAAAAAAAAAACCAATGAATCTCAGAACAGTTATGTTGAATGAAGGAAGCCAGATGTATGATAATCGTATGCATATGATTCCATATAGAACTTTACAAAATGCAAATTTATCTAGAAATCTGAGAAAGCAGATCAGAGGTTGCCTGGGCATGGGGAGTTGGAGTCCTGGTGGTTGGGTGGCAGGGGCAAGGGGGCACAGAGAAGGCAGAAAAGGAGAATTACAAAGGTCCATGGGGAAACTTTGAGGGTGAAGGATACGTTCAATGTGGTGATGGTTTTACGGTGTCTACAAATGTTAAAACTTACCAAACTGTATACTTTAAATATGTGTATTTTACTATACGTCAATTATATAAAAACAAAAGACTATAGTCCTGACCAAGTCAGTGCCATACACTGTACAATGTCAATGTTAATGACAGTAGCCTTCTTGAGTTTTCACTTCCCACTGTGTGAAAAGAGATGATTCCACAAGCCCTTCATGTTCTGTCAGCTTGGTTGCACCAGGGGTCACTCATTCCAGCAGTCGTAAGTTTGTGATGATCTCAGGCCCTTCCAATCAGCCTAAAGACCTGGAAGACAGGGAAGGCCCCGAGCTGACAGCCACTCAGAAGGCCCCAGTGATATCCCTGTCCGAATCACCATCCAGTGTACCCCACAGCCAGGAATCAACCTTGGCTCTGTGTGGCTGCCCCAGACCAGCCTGTGCCCTTTGCCTCCTTCTTCTCTCTGCACCAGCTGGTGTTTGGTCAAGCTCTCCTTCACCAGCCACTTGGCACCTGAGCAGCAGGTCTGATTCTGGACTATGGGTTGGCCTCTCAGACAGGCAGGACTTCACTGGGAAAACACCAGCAGGACATTCAGACTTTCCCTCCAAACAGCCACAGGTGAAACGTAAGCACTGGTGCTCCACGCTCTAGGTTTCCTGAATCAAAGGCAAAACCCTCAGTCTGCCATGACCTGATCCCAGCAGCCACCCCTGACTCACTCAATCCCCGCACCAGGGGAAGCATACTCTCAGAGCTGGGTTTAAAGATTCCTCTTCCTCTGAGGACTGGCCTGACCCCCATTTCCACATTTGGCTCTTACTTCAATCTCTTCAATACATCAGCCCATCTCTCTATTTAACTGAGTTCCTGGGACCCTCTCCTTTGGCCTCTCACATTATTCCCATTTTATTTACTTGGGCTGGATACCAGAGACAGTACCCCTGGCCCATCCATCAAGGCTTCCCTGTATGTGTACCTTCATGAAAACAAAAACTAATCTCTCCTGCCTCCCACTGTATCTGACACAAGAACTTTCACAGAGTAGGTGATGAACATCTAAAGGCCTTCAACGGAGACCAGAGGAACCAGAGATCAAATAGCCAACATCTGCTGGATCATCGGAAAAGCAAGAGAGTTCCAGAAAAACATCTTTTTTTTGTCTTTATTGACTATACCAAAGCCTTTGACTGTGTGGATCACAATAAACTGTGGAAAATTCTGAAAGAGATGGGAATACCAGACCACCTGACCTGCCTCTTGAGAAATTTGTATGCAGGTCAGGAAGCAACAGTTAGAACTGGACATGGAACAACAGACTGGTTTCAAATAGGAAAAGGAGTACATCAAGGCTGTATATTGTCACCCCACTTATTTAACTTATATGCAGAGTACATCATGAGAAATGCTGGGCTGGAAGAAGCACCAGCTGGAATCAAGATTGCCGAGAGAAATATCAATAACCTCAGCTATGCAGATGACACCACCGTTATGGCAGAAAGTGAAGAAGAACTAAAGAGCTTCTTGATGAAAGTGAAAAAGGAGAGTGAAAAAGTTGGCTTAAAGATGGTTCTCAACATTCAGAAAAGTAAGATCATGGCATCTGGTCCCATCACTTCATGGGAAATAGATGGGGAAACAGTGGAAACAATGGCTGACTTTAATTTTAGGGGCTCCAAAATCACTGCAGATGGTGATTTCAGCCATGAAATTAAAAGAAGCTTGCTCCTTGGAAGGAAAGTTATGATCAAACTAGACAGTATATTAAAAAGCAGAGATATTACTTTGTCAACAAAGGTCCATCTAGTCAAGGCTATGGTTCTTCCGTAGTCATGTATGGATGTGAGAGTTGGATTATAGAGAAAGCTGGGCGCAGAAGAATTGATGTTTTTGAACTGTGGTGTTGGAGAAGACTCTTGAGAGTCCCTTGGACTGCAAGGAGATCCAACCAGTCCATCCTAAGGAGATCACTCCTGGGTGTCCATTGGAAGGACTGATGTTGAAGCTGAAACTCCAATACTTTGGCCACCTGATGGGAAGAGCTGACTCATTTGAAAAGACCCTGATGCTGGGAGGGATTGGGGGCAGGAGGAAAGGGGGACAACAGAGGATGAGATGGTTGGATGGCATCACAGACTCGATGGACATGGGTTTGATGGACTTCGGGAGTTGGTGATGGACAGGGAGGCCTGGCGTTCTGTGGTTCATGGGGTCACAAAGAGTCGGACACGACTGAGTGACTGAACTAAACAGAGACCCCAACACGAATGCATACACTTACTAAGTGTATATAAAAAGGCTGAGTATGTAGCAGCTTAGAAACATGCTATTTCATTCATTTTTATCATCAAATGGAAAAGTTATCAGTACCATCAGAGCTGACTATAGCTACTGTGACACCCTATTAAAGTGACTTATGAGGAGTCACATAGAATTATTTTTGTTTTAATTTAATATTGTTTGGTTTTTAAAGGCTTCATCTTTTCTATATCTTATACTGTATTTTGAAAACTGAACCACATTCTATCATTCTTTTCAAGAAACTAATTTTTCAGTTAGTGCTTAGAGTAAAAATTCAATATTAAGAAAGTTTATTTCAAATATACTGTGCATATATATCAAATACCCAAATATTATTTCCCCTTCCAGTGCTCTGAATATGATATGATCACAACATTCAGAAGTGACATAATAAGCCCAGGTCTTGTAAAGATAAATGAAAGACAGTCAGTGCTCTTACAAAGAACACTTTTTAAACACGCATGCCGATGATGGGTTTTCCTTTATTCTTACTGAATTTCGCTTTTCTCCCCACCAGTGCACAGGGCTATTCACTTCCCTTTTAGACCACGAGCACCTGAGTTCTACCTCTGCCCAGGTATGGTGTCACTGGGTCAACCAGCTGCATCCTTGGATTTCCCAACAGGCACTGCGGTTCCTGGGTATCCAATTTATGTGATGCATTGTCCATCAGTTGCCCTAACTCCAGGCTACGTGACCAGCCCACCTGTGCCCGTCCACATTAGGAGCTGCCTCACTTACGAACCCGTGCTGCTAGTGCTGTGAGCTGTTCTCCCTCTCCCCCATCCCCTCCTCCCCGCTCCGCTCCCCTCCCCTAAGAAGCCAAGGAAATGTTGCCAGTTCTCTATTCCATGGATCTTGGGCTATATGCAACTTACTTCACTTTCATCACTAAGTGGAATTCTGTGCCCTGTACACCTGGCCCGGGCATGGAGGCACTAAGTAGCTTTTGCTCATTGGTCACATGCAATTCTTCACTTACAAGTAGAGCTTTTATTCTGCTGCAACCGGTCCAAATTACAGAGTGTGCCCCATTCACCAATGACTCACACACAGCCGCTGACTGCTCCCATTTCTTTGCCATTTATTCTGGTAGATCCTATGGTGTCCACTTTGTCTCAGCAGTGTTTGTGTCCAATCCATATATGTAAACAAGCCGAAGTAAGGAGGTTGTCTTTTTCTTTACTTGAACCTCCAAATCTTACAGAATCTCAGGGAAACAGGTCTAGCCCCACCCCTGCCACTGCCTTCTGAAGCTTCTGTGTGGAGGTTATATGAGTATAACAAAGCAGAACCATGAGCAACAGAGCCACCCATCCATGCACGAGGTAAGGGCGAGGCAGGTAGAGCCTGAAGCACCAATGTCAGGAACACCAGGGAGCAGAGCAAAGCTACAAACCCAAAGAGAAAAACCCAGGAGAGCAGCAGCCACAATTTGCAAAGTCGGAGAATGGAAGATAAGAAATACTCTGTGTTACACTACAATGGTGGATACAAGTGTACCTCTGTCCAAACTCACAGCATGGACAACACCAAGAGTAAGCCCTAATGTAAACTGGGGCCTCTGGGTAACAGGGACGTGTCACTGTAGGGTCCTCAACTGTGACAAATGCACCATATGGAGGGGGTGGGAACAAGGGGAAGCCGTGGGGTGGGAGCAGAGTGTATACGGGTACCTTCCTCTTAATTTTGCTGTGAACCTAAAAGTTCTCTAAAAAATAAAGTTTATTAATTAAAAACTGTTAGAGCCAAAAGAGCCAAAAACAGATAGCTTTTTCCCATGCCGACCTCACCTGCAAGTAAGTGGCTTAGCCAGTTTATAACCTGATTCTCCAAGGTGGACAGATGGTTTTCCCTGGAGCAGTTTCAAGTCACCAGACACAAACCAACAAGCCTTAAACAAGCGGACAGAGTTTTCTTTTTCTTGTGCGCAAAGATGCACAAGTTCAGGCGCCTATGACTTTTTGTCAACCTCCCCTTCAGCAGCCAGGCAGCTGCGCAGACCGCGGACTGGGTACAACAGCAGCCAACAGTTTCTTACCTCCAAGAAGGAGAAGAGGAGGGAAGGCTTTAAAATTAACATGCTCGGGGCGCCAGAGCTGAAACTGAAAATGGACACAAACAAATGCCTAGAAGAAACTGGAGGCTCTGGGCCTCTGCCTCAAGACTCAGAACGCACACAACAATGTCTACTCTTAAGGCTCCTGGGGACATCTCAGCACCTAACTACACTTCTGAGAAGGCAGAGAATACCAGGCCCCATTTGAATGTGTTCCAGTACTTTATCTCTGGATGGTCTCCCTGACAATCCCAGGAACTTTGTAACTTCTAGTGTGTAGCCTTAAAGCAGGCATGAGTGTATACTGTGGTCAGAAAGGGGAGCTCCCTCTCATGTGTGATGTGGTCAAAAGGTCTTCTTCCCTAGTGCATAAAGTATCAAGAGGTCTTCTCCTGTAGTGTATAATGTGGTTGGGACGTCTTCGCCTTTTCAGTGTATGTTTCAGCCCAGAGTGAAGCTGTCCCTGTTCCTCAACTTCTTTCCAACTTGGCCCCAAGGAAGCATCTTCTTGACTTAAAGAACAAGGACAGTGTTGAGGGAGCATGTGTTCTCAGTTGCTCAGTCATGTCCAACACTCTGTAGCCCCAAGGACTGTAGCCTGCCAGGCTCCTCTGTCCATGGGATTTCCATGCAAGAATACTGGAGTGGGTTGCCATTTCCTTCTCCAGGGAATCTTCCTGACCCAGGGATTGAACTCACATCTCCTGCATTGGCAGGCAGGTTCTTTATACCACTGAGTCACCTGGGAAACCCTTGTGTAGAGGGAGCCCACCCCTCCCCCACTAATCAGAGTATTTATCTTGGACATCGTGTTTTAATAATAGACCTCTATGCAAAATCTTCAACAGAAGAAAATACTTGAATGCTTATCAAAAGCCCTACCAATCACTGAAACAGATGACCTCTAAGATATGCTCAATGAAAAGAAAAAGAAATCCATGTTTATATAGGTCACCTAAATAGTTTCAGACTATCAGAAATTTTTAAATATACCATTTGCTAAACTCTAGTTTATTCCTACAAGAACTTCCTCACTTAATATATTCTGAAGTATCCTAAAATTCTCAAGAAAGGTGTGTGAAAATGCATTTATTGGAAATGGATAAAGAAAAAGCTTAGAAGGAGATGGTCTGAAAAATAAACTCTGTTTTCTTCAAAGGAAATGCCATCAGAAGAGATGGCAGGACCTCTATCTAGTGGGTGACTCTATGAGTAACTTTCTGCTCCAGAGGGCTTTGCACATTTACAGGCAGGAGCGACAATGCTACCCCATTCACAGACCTGTAACAAAGCTCAGTCACTGGAAATGCTTCACAGATTGTATAAACCAAGAATAATATAAGCACCATTATAATAATATTTTGGCCACCTGATGCAAAGAGCCAACTCATTGGAAAAGACCCTGATGCTGGGAAAGATTGAAGGCAGGAGGAGAAGGGGACGACAGAGGATGAGATGGTTGGATGGCATCGCTGACTCAATGGACATGAGTTTGAGCAAGCTCCGGGAGATGGTGAAGGACAGGGAAGCCTGGCGTGCTGCAGTCCATGGGGTCGCAAAAAGTCGGACGCGACTGAGTGACTGAACAACAACAATTATAATAATATCTGTTGAGAATTTTATGTTATAAACTGTCCTAAACCTAAGATGGGCACCATATACATTACTAGTTCTTGTGACTTTTTTAGGACTATTGTAACATTAATAGTACTGGAGTAAAAAAAAGCATCCTATCATTAACTAGAGGGAAGAAAGAGAAAAACAAGGGAGGGAAGGAGAAGTAGGGAGAGAATACGATGAGAAGAAGAGGAAGGAGACAACTACAGATAAGAGGGTCCGACCCTGCTGCGGGTGAGCATTCTCCCCAGAAAGCCTTGGCCGCAGAGCCAGGGGGCTGGCTCCCGTGTGCAGACTGAAGAGCCTGAGGTCAGCCCTGCCTCTCAGCACCCCCAGAGGACCCTGCAGTTCCATGCATCAGAGAGCAGGGGTTATTAAGCAGGGCCTGGCCCACGGCTGAGGGGACTCAGTGACCTGTGACTGACTCTCATGCTGACGAGGCCCCAGCAAGTTCGAGGCTGGCCTGGCACAGAGCAGTGGCCTCTCCGAAGCTGCCCTGTTTCTACCAGGCGAGTCGCTTGCACCATGGGCACCCGTGTTTTCATGAGAGCCCCTTGCAGTTTTACCTTGGCAGATGGAGCAACAACTGACCCAGATATTTATTTCTGATGTCACTTAGACGAAAAAAAAAAAACAATGAAAGAAAGAAACCTCATTCTCAAGTTTTAAAAATTGTTAGTCATTATGAAGTAATTAAGACCCAAAGTATTACATAAAACTCCTCGAACAGCTCAACCCCCCTCTAAGGGTTTTTTCCTCATATTACATTACAACTCCATTAGATGTGATTTGAAAATAACGATGCGGGCATATTCATCAATTGCTTTTGCAATTGTTTCAAGAACTGCTTGCTATAGCAAACTCCTCTTCATCTCCCTCCTAAATCTCTGAGAATATAATCCCAAAATAATGAAAGAACAACCTATTTCTAGTGCTGGATGAGTATAATGTTTTTACTATTGTTCCTTCTCATTTATTCTCCATTTAAATGGCCTATTCAAATTTTACATCAGATATGCCGAAATACTGACACATGTAACTACTTGGAGTCTGTCGGTCTATTGACCTTTGACCACCACACCTGTTCCCAACTGTGAATTAAGCTGCTCAAGGAGAGAGGTGATGGAAAAGTCAAACAAGCTAGAGAAAATGAAAACATCAAGGACATAAGAAGAATATACTGAACATACAATATCTTCAGAGACTCTATAAAGCATCAAAATTCATTCATCAACTCTCCTTGTAAATGACAAACAACAGAAAATAATACAGAGGTGTCCTCGGCCACTAAACACAGCAAGGAGGGAAGGTCATGAGCCTGAGGAGCCGAGGTCTTGTGTTGCCTCCTGTTTTGGTGCTTGCCAGCTGTCAGCTCTTTGAAGCTATAGAAATATCTTCCTCCTCCTCTGTGATGCCTAATTGCTGGATTGAATTATTGTAGCAAACTCGAAATATCTCTAGCAAAGGGTGCTCAAGTCTACTGTGTTCCAACCCTGGGAACTCTGGACAGCCTGTTAGCATGGTGGCTCCACGGCTGTGTGAGTGTGAGAGACCACGTGACTTTGTCAAGCCTCTGCCCAGGTACAGGCGCTCTGGTTCTGGAAGCCAGGGGTGAAGAGCATACTGTGAGGACCAAAAGCTTCTCTGAGTTCAGTAAGAGTGCACGAATGTGTCATTCATCTTCACAATGTCATCTCTCTTACAGACTGAAGATCAGGAGTAGACGTGAGAGAGAGGGTTCGTCGGGCCTTCGGGACTGGTTGGTGGACAAAATCAATTTGCAGACAGTTCCCAACTCCACAGGCCCTGCAGGTCCACAGCCCAGACTGGAAACCAGACCTAGGGAAGCTCTGAAAGAGGGCGAGGCAGTAACACCCACTGGTCGGATGATTTCCCTTTTTGTTCCGAGGCTGAGGGAAATGAGAGATGCCAGCATACAGGTTAACAGGAGAGGCTCTGGTGGGCTTTGCTGTCACACCCTCAGCTCTGCTCCTGGCTGCTCCTAGACTCAGCCCTGAGAGCATCCAGGTCTCAGAACATACGAACTGACTGGTAAAAAAATCCCAGCGCTCGATTTTTTTAAAAAACAAAATCTAGCTTCACTGAAATGATAACCAGGACTTAGTTGACAAAAAATAATGATCTCTCGAAATCTTAACATTTTCAAACTCAACAGCCACATCCATTCTGAAATCTTGATTCCCATCCTCACTTAAAAGGCCATGATGAATGGACAGCCTGTATTTGGTCCTAGGGGTTATAACTAGGAATCACAGGACCCCAACCTCAGGGTTTGCTTTCTGCCTGGTGGTTTGAGAGAGGTAAGCATTTTCATCCTGCCTACTACAAGTTCAAGGTTAATATTACGTCTAATATAAAAGGAGCAGAAAGTGATCAAATTGCTTATAGCAAGAACTTGAAGAGCAGAATTCTTGCATTTTCAGGGACATGTCAATAACTTAGTAATTTACCTTGACTGACACTGAAAAGAGTACAATAAGACTTAACTATGCACTAAAGAGAGCTTTAATGTAGTCTGCAAGGAATTAAGAAAGAGTTTTATGTTGCTTGGTAAAATCTGCTAATAACAGAACTCATTACTACTTTGGAAAAGAATGGGGTCATTAATCTCACGCAAGATACACAGACATGTACATCCACCCAAACACTTCAGAAATCAAGTCGAACTAAAAAAGTATATTGAGTTTCTTCTATTAGTGGGAAAATTACTCAGTGCTTTGTTAGAGCTCTTAAGCATGGAGGAAACTAGGATTTGCATGTGGAGAGGGGGTTGGATATGACCTCCTGAGAACACAGAAGAGGAAAAGAAAACATCGGCTTTTGTTTGTTGTGTCATGAGCACATTCCGTGTGCTGAGCCCATGACCCTGCCAAGCGACGCTTCCTGACCCACTGCTTTTATCTTTAATATGCCCAAGAGCTGGAGTCACAGAAAGCGTATGTCCTGGATTTGCTACTCCCAATATGACATGATTTGATTTTCAAATAAGAACCTCACCATAACTCTATGGGCTTCATAGATCAGCAATACCCCCCATTTTATAAGAAAGGCAACTCTTTGAGGATAAAGAGTAATATGGCCTTGGCATGGACATCGCAGTGGGAGGTGACAGGACCCTCCCAATCTCTGCTCCTCCCAAGCCCTAGCACCTGCTCAAGACTTCTACCAAATGCACCGCGTGAAAATCCACCAGAGTCTTCTGATGATAAAGAAAAATGTCTGGGCCTTTGAGTTTCCGTGGTGACTGTGTAGATCTCCCTTATGAGAGAAAGTTGTACAGCCTCTTTCATGCTTCTGGGTTTGGTGCCACTTGGCTGTGCAGATTTCTAAAAGCTTTTGAATAGACTAATGAACATGGAATTGTTCTGAACATCTGTAAGCAAAATACGAAAAGATATTACCCAGTGAATGAACATCCTGGGTTTTCTTGCCAGAAATGGGGTTATTTGTGTATTAGGCTAATGCACTGAAATTAACCCAGAATGCTTATCCATGGCAGAATGTCTTTTCATATTTTCATCTGTGTCGTCGTGATTATAAAATGTAAGGATAATTCTCTATCAGGGTATTCAAGACACTGAATGGCTCAATTACTTCTAAAATCAATGTAGGAAAGCAACAGCATGCCAGTTAATCAGTTGGTTTGCATAACAAGTGTGCGATCTGTGTGAGTATGCATGTGTGTATTTGTGTATGTGTGTGTGTCTACAACCAGGGTCAGCACAACTCTTTAAATGTGAAAGATCAAGCTTTCATCTGACTACAGAGAAAGAATTCTGGCAGACAGGTACTAGCATTTTTCAACTCTGTTTCACATACAATGATACAGAGTACCTAATACAATGTCTTGCATATATGGTACATTCCCAATCAATGGTGAATTTAATTCATACAAGAAAGCCTACATGAAATTGAGGCTCCTCCCGGCTGTGCCCTCCCAGGCTTTTACGGGTTCTCCAGTGCCAGGCATATAGTCAGCTGTTAAGGAACACCATGTGAATGAATGAATCCTTGGAAATCATTTTAGGAACAGAAGGATGGGGATCAGACAAATGAGCAACAGCAGCCTAACAGTGGCTGTGAGCAATGCTACCCTGCATCCCAGCTGAGACTGGATTCTTGGTGCAGGAGCTGGTGGTGGCCAGCTCGCAGAGGACTCAGAATTCAGGCTTAAAATACCCAGCAAGGACTTCCTTGGTGGTCCAGTGGCTAAGACTCTACACTTCCAATTCTGGGCAGCAGGGTTCGATCCCAAGTCAGGGAACTGAACTCCCACATGCCACAACTAAAGATCCTGAGGGGCACAACTAAGACCTGGTGCAGCCAAATAAAGACAAATAAAACAAATAAATACAGATTTTAAAAAAAACCACCTGGCAGATGCAAGTTTCTCAGTCTCTGAGCTCCAGTGCCAACTGATGAATCTGAGAAAGGGAAGTTTAAGTGCCTATTACAGGAGGGTGGTCACTCTTAAATCAGGTTTAAATGAAATGATGGACACGTGTGAGGGACAGGGGATCTGTAAGGAAATGCAAAGACCACAGCCTTTGGAAAATCATGGTGACCAGGCTCCCGACTCTCAGCTTCGAAGGCCAAATTCCATTTCTACACTGAATTTAACAAGGTTAATCCAACACAGAGAGAATGACCTGTGTAGACTAAACTCACAACAGACTGACACATACGTCTCAGGATAGCATCTTACTGAATTGGAAATGAGCGTTAGAACTATCTGGCTGGCCTTGTCTCCTTGCTCTTTCTTCCTGTAAATAACCTCCCTAGGAGGACAAAAGATGAGAAGTTTCTACAGAGTGCTGATCAGATCAAGTGCAGTTAGTGATAGAACTTAAAAGTGTCATGGCCTCAGGCTCTGGGAACCTGCTGCTGTTAAGTTGCTTCAGTCGTGTCCGACTCTGTGCGGCCCCATAGACGGCAGCCCACCAGGCTCCCCCGTCCCTGGGATTCTCCAGGCAAGAACACTGGAGTGGGTTGCCATTTCCTTCAGCCAAACCTTACGGAGCAACCTATGTGGGGTGGGAGGCAGCAGGACCTCCCCTTTTCCAGGTTACTCGGAGGTCCTGAAGAGCCAGAAGCCGAGCTCTCTTCTAAGAGACTGCCTATCTCAGCTCTGATGCGTTACAGGTTTATTTCATTCCTAAAAGGCAACTTTGCAAACGCCCGAGGAACTGTTTTCCCCAAGGATCTTCTACGTGTGTCAGGCTTTAGATGCACACACATCACCCAACACGTAACAGACCCGCTGGGGAATCATTAACGAATGGCCTCATGGGGGCCGCCTCCTCTCCTGGCTCTTACTAGAAGGCACAGGTCTTTTCCACGTGCCGAGGCACAACTCCAGTTCAGGTTTCTGAATTGCTGGCCCATCAATAACCACATAGAAATCCACTGGTCAGACATTAATATACAGCCTGTCTGGGTACATACTTGCTTTCACACTCACATGCATACCCACTAGCAAGTGGGCATGACCAACTTCATAAAGTGGTTCTGGTTCCATGGTTTGTGATCACTGATCTGTTCATCAAGACAATACTCGTGGAAGCTCGGACACAAGCTCTGACTGCTGGAAGCACCTCCAAGGTGATCGTTCATGGCAGAAGGGAATAAGAGCTAATTTCATGGGTTTTGAGAACCCCTTCCTGAGTGTGAGCCCTGTAATTCTGGAACCTGCCCCAAGAAATCCAATGGCACCTCAGACTCAGGTGTCCTTCTCTGTGAGGGAAGGAGGTTGGCAAACAATCCAGGTCCTTAGGCTTCTTTTCTGGAAGGAAAGAAGAAAGAGAGGGAGGAAGGAAGGAAGGAATATCTTTAAAAAGACTCCTGGTTGTGACCAATGTCTTCCAAGCCTAACTGCAAACACAAGAGTAAGCAATTTGAAATAAATGCAAATACCAGAGCACAGACTAGTATTTCTCTCACATGAAACCTCAGCAATGATTATACATCTTATCAGAGCCTGGGGTTTTCTCTCCTGCAAGGCAGACCCACCCAGGGCTGACTTGTTCAAGAAGGCTTTGAGCACCCCAGGCCCCAGCGGGGAGGCCCAACCAGTACAGCCTGTTCTCTGTTTCCCCCATCCCTCTCCTTGGTCAAAAACCTTTAATTAGCTGGTTACCATAATTACGCTAGCTGGGGAGCTTGCTTGTTCTCCTTCACTGCTATTCCCACAAATCTGAAGGCTCCATCACTTCTGGGCCAGACGGACCTTTCCATCACAGCCTCTCTATGCATTTTTGTTTTTCTCTTTCATGATCAGAACAACAACAGCAGCAACAACAACAACAAAAAGCCTGGGGAAAGAAATCATCTCTCCCTCTGTGTCTGGAAAAAACCCTGTAACTATCTTTGCCCAATCAGGAGCAAGTTTCCATGACAACCATGCTTCCGGATGCCACCACTAACTTAGCAGGTAGTGTTCACATCAAATAGAGAGTTCTTTACCAACCTCCGTGATTTCTGTATTTCACCATTGCTGCAGGCCTCTGTAACATGCCAGATGTCGGCATGAACTATATCTTAAAAGGGATTTTTTTCCTTGCAAACATCACCAAGACCCAGAAGACTGCTTGCTATTTTCCTTACAGTAATCATGAAAAAGCATACCAAAAGGTTCAAAAGTATACATGAAAGAAAACGTGGGAAGAAGGGAAGCATGAATAGGTGGATGGGAAATGGCTGGGCCATGATGACAGCTGGGTGACTTATACCATGGTCAATGGCATCAGTTTTGAGCTGAGAGCTAAAGGTTGGGAGTTATGACCCTGGCTAAGTCACTTATTTTCTCTGAGCCTCAACACTCCCTTTGTGAAAAACAGAAACTGAGACCCTTCATGGGGCTGTTTGAAAGACTGGATGGAAAAAAAAGCAAAGATGAAAAAAGCTCTTGTACAATGTTTGGTCAGTGGCTCAAGGGTAAAGAACCTGCCTGCCATGCAGGAGACTCAGGAGATACGGGTTCAATCCTGGGTCGGGAAGACCCCTGGAGAAGGAAATGGCAGCCCACTCCAGGATTCTTGCCTGGGAAATCCCATGGACAGAGGACCCTGGAGGGCTACAGTCCATGGGGTCACAAGGAGTTGGATATGACTGAGCACAAGCTACTTAATGGTGTCTGGCACACAGTAGGAACTCAACAAAGGGCAATTATCATGTTGTTCTCCTTATGGTGAAGAACTTAATTGGAGAGAGTCTGAGCAAACAGCAACCACAATATTCTAACTGATGATTAACATTTTGCTGGTAGAGAGTAACAATATAAGCAGAAGATATCTGGATGTTATCTTAGCAACCTTTTCTCTTAAGCTATTAAGTTGTGTCTGCAATTATAGGAAGGAATATATTCATTTCCATTCCTAAGACTTAAGAGGATACACCTGGGCAATCTCCAGGGTTCATCTGAATCTCTCTATTTATAGTTCTGCATAAGCTGTTTCATTTTGAAACAGAAGCAAAGGGAAAAAGAAGATTAACCATTAACAAATTTGTCTGATATACTACATTCTCAACATCAATCAGAATATTTCACTTCTTCTCCAGAAGGAAGAAAAATAAGAATAGGAATATTTTTATGATAATTTCATAGTTGCACAGTTCAAATCTCACATCAAAACCAGAATTCATATTGTAGCAAACACATCAACATGCTCATTATTGAACAAATTCCTACACTCCAGTTCCTCCCTGCCTCATCCTCAGTGCCCTTAAAGAGCTGAGAGGGCCCTCCACAGATAACACCAATGTGAACCTTTATTTTTAAACAATAAAACTATTTACATATTTTTAAAAATCGTACTTCTGTCAATGTGATGGACTATATGCTAGATAAACTCTCTCTATTAAGAACTGTTTAAGATAGTAAATAAAATATTCTTTTAAAAAATGTGTTTTACAGTATAGATGTGCCTCAAAAAATTAAAAACAGAACCGTTATACGATTCAATGACCTCTCTTCTGGGTATATATACAAAGATAGAGAAATCCATGTCTTAAAGAGACATCTGGGTTCCCATGCTCACTGCAGCATTATTTGAAATGGACAAGGTATGGAAACAATCTTAAGTATTTGTCAGTGAAGGGAAAAAGAAGACGTGCCACATACACAATGGAACATAATTCAGCCTAAAAATGAAGGAAATCCTGCCATGTGCAATAACATGGATGAACCTGCAGGACATTATGCTAAGCAAAATAAGCTAGACACAGAAAAAAATACTATACGATTTCACTCAGAAGTGGAATCTAAAAAAAACTGAACTCACAGAAGCAGAGTAGAATGGTGGTTACCAGGGAAATGGGGAGATGTTGGTCAAAGCGTACAAACTTTCCTTCATGTAAAACAAATTAGTTCTAGAGATGCAATGTACAGTGTGGTGACTATACTTAATACAGTGTTATATACTTGGAATCCTCTAAGAGAATAGATCAAAGGTGCTTTCATCACACATTAAAAAAAGTTTGTGAGGAGATGGGTATGTTAATTAGCTTGATTATTAGAATAACTTCACTACGTATACCAAAGTATCACGTTTTACATCTTAAATATATACTACTTTTATTTTAAAAATGAAAAATAAAGTTTTAAAATAGAAAAATAATACGTTTTAAATGCTCCTGGAGCTGGCAGAAAGACAAAAAATCTTCAAAGGCCAGAAACAATAAAACAAAACAAATTCCAGAAAGACGATTTGGTAATTGAGATAGAGGATGTCATGGAAGCATCTGCCTATCCAGGTCAGCAAATATTTTTCTGTAAAGGTCGAGATCATAAACATTTTAGGTTTCAGAGGCCATACAGTCTCAGAGGCATCCACTCAACTCTGAGACTGTGGCATGAA
Source organism: Bos grunniens (assembly GCF_055505025.1). Lineage (NCBI taxonomy): Eukaryota > Metazoa > Chordata > Mammalia > Artiodactyla > Bovidae > Bos > Bos grunniens. Next base: position 7,450,738 of record NC_141172.1, read on the forward strand.
AACATTCACAGATAACATAAACAAAGAGCAAACGACTGTGTTTCAAAAAGATTTTACTTATATAAACAGACAGCAGGCAGAATTTAGCCTGCAAGCCACAGTTTGCCTTTCCCTCAGTATAGCCTGATTTTTCATGTTTTTCCCTCAAGAAAGAAGTCTGGTAGATGACATTCTTGTCCCAGGTGATAGAATGATGCGGTAACGGTCCCAATTTCTTCACATCACCCTGTAAACACACAGACTCCAGGCTAGACCATGTGACCTGCTGTGGTCAATGGGACCATAGTAAATGTGACACAGAAACTTGAAAAGTACTGGCAGAATGGCGCTTGTTCTCTCTTACTCTGCGTCCACTATCGCGTGAATTTACCCAGGCCAGGGTGCTGAAGATATGCTCATCATCCTCGTTACCCTAGGCAAGAAGAGGTGATGGCAGCAGAAATTGCCCAATATATGATGAAGCCACTGATGACCAATCAGCACCCAGGGAACCCAACAGTCGACTGCAGTCCCATGAATGAACCCAGATGAAATCAGCAGAAGAACCATCCAGCTGAACGTAGTCTAAATTGCTGACCCACAGAATCATAAGGTAACAAATGATCATTTTAGAGATTACGTTTCAGGGTGATTTTTCTGCAAGAAAAGCTACATGGCACGTTCTGTAGGAAGTCTATTGTTTTCTGAATATAAAAAGTGAAAGGTCAGCAACTATATTTATAGAAATGGGCAAGAGAAAACTGAAAAAAACACACAAAAAATTTATTTCCATTTTGTTTTTTTGGTTTTTTTTACCTTTTTTTTTAAATTTTATTTTTAAACTTTACATAATTGTATTAGTTTTGCCAAATATATTTCCATTTTGAAGATCCTGTCACCTGCCAGCAGGGACAAGTCCGGAAAGTCTTCCTACCTGAGCAGACTTCTTTGTAAGTAGGATTGGGAGTATAGCCTCCTGCATAACCAACTTGAGTTGAATATACACCTTTCAGGGTCCAGAATTTCCTTTCAGCTCCCCAGAAACAGCCCATTCCTAAGAAAAACATGATACTGGTTAGTCCTTTATTAAAAACAAGGCAGTCATTGCATATCAGAAGTTCTGTCACACTAGGAAAAAGTTCTTCTTGTTATCTGGTAATCAAACATGAGTAAGATTTTATCTTTTAAAGAAGTAGAGTTTTTAATGTCTATAAAGAATTTAATTTAAGGTTGTTTTCACAGAATGTCTATTTGCTTTTGTTATTGTTGTTCAGTCATTATGTCTCACTCTTTTTGACCCCATGCACTGCAGCATGCCGGGCTCCTCTGTCCTCCACTATCTCCCCAAGTCTGTTCAAATTCATGTCCATTGAGTCAGTGATGCTTTCTAATCATCTCATCCTCTTTGCTTTAGTTGTGTAAAAACTTTTAAAAAAAACCTCAAATTTTAATAGTTTGTAAAGTTATACCTTTTGAAATAATATAGCAAAAGGATAACTGGATTTGATGAATGATTTCCACACTCCGTTCATTATGGACTTGTCAAAACATAATAAGTTGTAGGAACAGTAGAAATTTATTTAATGATCAGTATCCTGGTCAGGCTTTCTTTAAAAATTCTAACAAAGGAAGGTAACACTAAATTACTGATTTAAATGGGAAAACATCCCCCAGATCAAAACAGATTGACACAGTATTTGATTAACAATTTCACACATGTGTTCAGTTTGAAATTTTTTTTAATTCATTAGAAATTTTCATGTGATAAATCACTGCTCACCAAAAAGAACATTTTTCTGAGTTCAATTACTGAATATGATAAAGAAAGAAAGAGACAGAGGAAGGCAGGGAAAGAGAGTAACAAATAAAGGCACAAAAGTTGTTTTCCATTCAATTAGCACACATGTGCTCACACCAGTGGTTAGGTATTAGATTCCTTTGAATATATGATGAAAACTAAGACCTACCTCCCAAGAATGCACATACTTACACTCATCTAAAATGTTGTATTACATTTCCTTGTCTCCAGATAAAGAACCTTCCTTTTTCTACCATGAATTTCTAAACTTCCACAACTATTCTGTGGTCAATTTCTAGACGTAAACAAGATTACTGCCTTACTCAAGTTTACCTGGCTTTATTAAGTCATATATAATTAAAATATTGGGTAGAACAACAGTTATCAAATTAATATATGCCTCCTGCTTTAACAATCACTAGATCTGTTAGATTTGATGACAGAGCTAAAAGAAAAATTATAAGTTTAGTGAAATTCTTGACACTTGTTAATATTCTACTTTAAGAATTCAGAGCAACAACAACCAAAACCAAATGTGCATGATGTTATACATTATACAAAAATACACTTGCTCAAATGTGATGGGAAACATACTAACCGAAAATAGGCTAAGTTAAAAAATATGATAGAGCCAAATGATGAAATTTAACGCAGTAAAAAGTTACTGTTGTGGTAACAATGCAATATGGAAATATGTATATAACTGCATCATAATTAACCCAAAGCTAAATTTAAAAGGGAGTAAGACAATTATAGGCGTGTTCTTATTATAACTATGAAAAAATATTCATACCAAAATAGACTAGAAAGAAATACATAAAATCATAATCATGATTATATTACAGTGGTGAGAATACACAATTTTTTTTTCAAGTTCTTATATAATAGGTTCACATTACTTTAAAAACAAAAATACATACCTTTTAAAAAGGAAAGCAAACAATTCAAAGAAAAAAATAAGCATCTGCATTGTTCGAGTTACATGCCACTAAATATCATTTTTTTCTGTTTACAAGTGAATTGTTTGCTACTAGTGAATGTAATTGGGCTTCCTTGGTGGTTCAGATGGTAAAGAATCTGCCTACAATGCAGGAGTGAATATGACTAGGTATTTACTGAGTATTCCTAAAAACTGACCATCCTCAAGTCTCTGGAACAAGAATTCACTATTAATTTTATTTCATTGCATTCCTGAGATGAGGGGACTATATTAGTCAGAGTTTTCTGAAGAAACAGAACCAACAGGATTTAAACAGATCTATATAGAGAGATTCATTATGAGGAATTTGATCCTAAGTTATGGAGGCAAGGACGTCCCATGAGCTACAGTCTGCAAGCTGGAGGCCCAGGAAAGGCATAATCTTAGTCCAAACCTGAAAGTCTGAGAGTCAGGGAATCCAATGATGTGAATCCCAGTCTAAGTTTGAAGGCTGATAACCAGAGCACTGATGTTTGAGGGCAGGAGGAGATGGGTGTCCCAGCTCAGACAGAGTGAATTCACCCTCCGTCTCCTGCTTTGTTCTATGCAGCCCCTCAATGGACCGGATGATGCCCACTCACGCTGGTGAGGTTGATCTATTCCATGTACTGACTCAAATGCTAAGCTCTTGCAGAAACTCTCATGGACACATCCAGAAATGACGTTTCACAGGTTTTCTGGGCATCCCAGAGCCAGGTCAAGTTGACACATAAAATGATGGGTCACGGGAATGACGACAGGGAATCTCTGGAGAAAGACGGGTGAAAAAGGAGCTGGGCAGTACCACTGCACAGAAAAGGCCACAAAGCCATCCAGGAGATGGGCAGTGTGCAAGCTGAAGGCACCTGAGCCTCCGAAGTTTAGTAGTCTGTAGGAGTTGCTGAAGAAAATATTTCTGTGTCTCACAGTGACTAAGCGTGATGGTACGAAAGAGTACTGCACGCCTTCAGTATTCTCCACACATGGTATGGTGCTGGTGTCTAGTCGCTAGGTCGTGTCCAGCTCTTTGGTGACCCCACGGACTGTAGCCCTCCAGGCTCCATGGGGTTCTCCAGGCAAGAATACTGGAGTGGGTTGCCATTCCCTTCTCCAGGAAATCTTCCCGGAACAGGGATCGAACCCATGTCTCCCACACTGCGGGCGGATTCTTTACCACTGAGCCACCAGGGAAGCCCACACAGGGTCTATAACAGGTTGTTTTAGCAGCCAGCTTACCCTGATCATCGTCTACAGTCCTACTGTCTATGCCCCCAGAGTCTAAATCTCCTATGTCTTCACTACATCCTCATGATATAGATTCATAAAACTTAAAACGACCAAACAAAAATCTACTGAAGGTAGAGAAATATTTACCCACCCCCCTTTACGTTTACTGGGGATCAAGAAAAGAACTCTGATAGCAAGGAGAATGAACTAGCTCCATCTGGGAAAAGGTCTCCAAGAGGGGCGTGGCTGAAATAATGTCCCAGGGTATATAACCAAGGTTGATATTTCTGTAAAGGTATTTAACTTAGGATGGGGGTGGCTGTAAGAATAAAACTCCTTGAAGCAATCAGATGTTTTATCTAGTGGCTTCCAGTATAACCTAAGCATTCTTTTATTTGCCTTTGAGTATGTATGTGTTTAAACAAAGAGAGGTTTATTTATGGCAGAATGTCTCAGAATTTATGGGTCTAGTAAGCAACACGAACATCATCTAAAATATGTTTTATTTAAAATATTTTATATTTTAACCTTTTATTATAAATAAACCAGATACAGAAAACCCACATACAACATATGCACAACTCAGCGTGTTGTTATACTCGAACAGTCTGGTAACCACCACCCAGCTCAAAATTTAGAATTTGCCATCCACCCCAGGAAACCCTCCGTACATCACACCCCAATCACAACTCTCTTTCTTCCCCCAAGGCTAACCACTGTCTGAATTTTATAGTGTTTACTTATTGATGCTTCTTTTACCATTTTATCATTCAAGGTATCCATCCTGATACTACAGTTTGGTCCTACTCATTTAAAAAATCTGATTATGTCTTTAAAATTCTTTCAGTGGACAGGCTCCCACTCCATTCTAATCCTTTATCCACTGAAGAAAACTCAAGCCACTTGACCTGCAGAATTTCCCACAGTGTAGATTTTGCCAATTGCATTCTCCTGGTGCAAGTCAACCTGTTCCTCTATCCTTAATATTTCCTGCAAATTTGCTGCTGGATCCAGAGGTGTGATCCACACTCAGATTTCATCCTTTGGCAAAACTATGGGTGGTACTATGGTATGTTTTTAACTTTTTAAAAGTTTTTCCAGCTTTATTGGTATACGATTGACATATGACATGTAAGTTTACTGTAAAGAATGTCATGACGTACTTGACACACAAACATACTGTGAAATAATTAAAGCAATAAGGTTAGTTAACGCATTTATCACCTCACACGATTCCAATTTTTTGTAGTGAGAATATGTAAAACACTCTCTTAGCAACTTTCAATTATATAGTATTATTAGCTATAGTCACCATGGGGAATATTAGATCCCCAGAATTTACTCATCACTAGAATTTTTTATCCCCCACACACAGACTCTGGAAACCACCATTCTACTCTGTGTTCTGATGAATGTGGCGGTTTCTTTAGATTCCAATGTAAGTGAAATGATACAGTATTTGTCTTCCTCTGTACGACTTATTTCATTTAGGATAATGCCTGAAAGTTCTAGCGTGTTGTCACAAATGGCAGAATTCCTGTTTTTAGTGGCTTTTTATGGTTTTTATCATTATTATTATAGTAATTATTCCATTATGTGTGTGTATATATTTACACACACATCAATAACACGCCTGGAGAATCCCAGGGATGGGGGAGCCTGGTGGGCTGCCGTCTGTGGGGTCACACAGAGTCAGACACGACTGAAGTGACTTAGCACCAGCAGCAACAACACACCATTTTATCCATTAATCTGTTGATAGCCACTTAGGTTGTCTCCATCTGTTGGCTACCATGGATAATGCTGAAATGAACATGGGAGTAGAGATATCTCTTTAAGACAGTGATTTCGTTTTCTTCAGATATATAACTCAGAAGTGGGACTAGTTGATTATATGGTAGTTCTAGTTCTAATTTCTGAGGAACTTCCACACTGCTTTCCATAATGGCTATACCAATTTATATTCCCACCAACAGTGCCCTAGGGTTCCCTTTTCTCCATACCTATGGTATCAGTTGTAATGTCTCCTCTTTCATTTAGAGTTTTGTTTATTTGAACCCTCTCTCCTTTATTCTTGGTTAGTCTAGCTAAAGGTTTGTCAATTTTCTTTTCTCTTTCAAGAAACCAACCCTTTGTTTCAATTATTTTTTTCTGTTGTCTTTCTACTCTCGATTTCATTTACTTCTGCTCTGATCTTTATTATTTCCTTCCTTCTGATAACTTTGGTCTTAGAGTATTCTTTTTCTAAATCCTTAAGGTGTAAAGTAAGGCTGTTTACTTGAGATCTCTCTTTTCCTTCAATGTAGGCACTCATCACTATAAACTTCCCTCTTGGAACTGCATCCATCTATATGGATAACCAAGTATCCAAAATAAATTATTATTTATTAAATAATCTATTATTTCCTCATTTATCTCTAATCTCATCTCTATCCTATATCATTTTGAGTGATCCTGTTCTGGGCTATATATTATGTTCCACTCATTTGTCTATTAGGAGAAGGCATGAGCAACCCACTCCAGTACTCTTGCCTGGAAAATCCCACGGACGGAGGAGCCTGGTAGGCGGCAGTCCATGGGGTCGCTGAGGGTTGAACACGACTGAGCGACTTCACTTTCAGTTTTCACTTTCATGCATTGGAGAAGGGAATGGCAACCCACTCCAGTATTCTTGCCTGGAGAATCCCAGGGACACAGGAGCCTGGTGGGCTGCCGTCTATGGGGTTGCACAGAGTCGGACACGACCGACTCTGTACAAATAACACACTGGTCTTCGTTCATGTATTCAACAAATATTTATTCATTGCCCACCAGGTGTCAAGAAGTACTCTAGGCACTTGGAGTACATGAATGAATAAAACAAAGAGCCTAACTTTTACAGTGCTTATACTCTGGTGGCAAAAGACAGACAATATACAGTATAAATAATAAATAAGCATGTGATATGGCAAGTTAGAGGTAAGGAGCTATTTTTTTAAAAAAAGAAAAGTTGAACAGGGTCAGATGGATCAGGAGTGCTGGAGAAGGTGCAATGTTAAATAAGGTTTTGGGGTGAACCTCAAAGAGGTAGTAACTGCAACAAAGACTTGAATGCAGTGAAGAGGTCACCCATTCAGTTTTCTGGGCCATAGGAATATGTTCTTGGACATATTCCAAGAACATGTTCTCCCATGTTCTTGGAATAGAAAAGCATCACCACAAAGGCACTAAGAACATGCCTGCAATGTCTGAAGTGGCAGGAAAGACGCCAGGATGATGGGTGGAGTTGGCAGAAGCAGTGAGATACACAGCAGTAAGCTGGATCACACAGGGTCTTGGGGGCTACTGTAAGGACTTTGGACTTTACTTTGAATGAAATGGATAACCATGGCTACGTTTTGAGCAGGAGAGGGAAATTATATAACTCATGTTTCACGAGGTTCACTCTGGCTGTTCTCTGCTGAGAACAGACTGGAGTGGACCAAGCAGAGAAGCAGGGAGGAAACCACTGCTGTGATCCAAGTGAGAGATGATGGTGGATTACACCAGAGAGCAGTCATGTGTCATGATCAGATGTGGGATACATCTTGTAGAACCAAAAGGATTTCCCGACAGCAGGGTTTGAGAGAAACAGAGAGGCAAGGATGGTTCTAAGATTATTGGTTTGAGTGGAGAACAGTGTGGGTGGGGATGGTTTGTAGGGAAAGATCAGGGGTTGCAATCACTTGAATTTTAATGAGGCATACTAATTTGGTAGAGCAAGTCTTCTTATCTCACACATCTTCAAAATTTTCTTTTTTTCTTTTCTTTTCTTTCTTTTTAGGCATTAGGCATTAGGAAAAACTTTAAAAAGAAAGAAAAGAAAATTTAAAAAAAGCTATTCTTGACTCTTTCTGTCGATGAACATAATACAGCTATCCATTTATTCAGGTCTTCTTGGCTGTCCTTCAATACCATCTTATCGTTTTCTCCATAAAGGTCTTATATATTTTTATTACATACAGTTCTGTGTATTTTACGATTTGTGTCGCTGCTATAAACTTTCTATTATACCTTTTTATTGGTTAGAGCTGGGATATATAAAACCCGCTGATCTTAGTTTGCTTTTCATACACTCAGAAAACTTAAAGAATTCTCTTCCTAGTTCTAATGGTTTTACTCCATGTTCTCTTTGATTTTCTATATAATACTTCATACAAATGACAATTTTGTATCTCCCTGTCCAATCATTATTGTCCTTCTTTTATCTCATCCTATTGCATTGGCTAGGACCTTCCACACAAGGCTGAATAATGGGGGTGACAGGAGAAAGCCTTGTTTCATCCTAATGCTAGTGAGAATGCTCCAATAAGGATGAGGTTTGCTGCAGGTTTTCGGCAAATATCCTTTTTCAGGTTAGGAACATTTCCTTCCATTCCGAGTTGTAAAGAGCTTTACGCCGTGAATAAGTTTTGAGTTTTAACAATGCTTGCATCCTTTTGAGAAGATCATAGAGATTCCAAACCTTTTAATCTCTCAAAGTAATACATCACATTTATAAGTTTTTCTGAACCATCCTTCAATAAACCTTACCTACTCATAATGCTTTTTAATATGAAAGAAATACTTTTATGAATATTTTACTTCAATGTTTTCATTTATGTTTGTAAGGAAAATATGTCATAATTTTATTTCCTTGTACGACCTTGTCCACAATTAGAATCAAGGTTATACTGGCCTCATAAAATGGATTGTTAACATTTTTTTCTTTTTTCTCCTATTTAACGCTGCATTAGAAAAATTTATTTGGTCCTTGGAGTTATAATAAACCTTTCTGAACCCCCTAGACCTTGTGTCTTTGGAGAGGAGAGGGGAGGCATTAGGAAAAACTTTAATTGCTTCACTGCCGTGAGTTTATTCAAGTGGTCCTATTTCTATTTCTGTTTTTAGACATTCTCATCACAAAACAAAATTTGGCTTTCAGTGATTCCTCCCCTTTTTTTTAGTTTTCTACATCTGCTCTTTCTTTACAATTATCTTGTTATACAGTTTACTTTTAGTCTGTTCCTTCCCTAGTTTCTTGATATGAATACTTGGGCTGTTTATTTTCAAGTGTTCTTATTTTCTGATAAACAACTTTAAAGCTTTAGATACATCCCACATACTTAAATATGTGGTACTTTCCTCGTCGCTCTTTTCTAGATATTTTATAATTTCCAAGTTACTTCCTTCTAACGCAGGATTACTTAAGGGTATAAAATTTAGCTTTCAAACATATGGCCTGTTTCTTACACTGTATCTTCATTTTTTGCTTTGCACTTAGAGAACATGGTCTTTATTGTGTTCTTTTGAAATCTGTTGAGACAGGTGAACCTTGGATACTTGGAGCATAAGAGGTGTCATTTACAGAATATAACAAAATGACTCTTTAAACAATATTTTATCTTTGGGACTTCCCTGGTGATCCAGGGGTAAAGAATCCACCTGCCGATGCAGGGACACGGGTTCAATCCCTGGTCTGGGAAGATCCCACATGCTGTGCAGCAAGTAAGCCTGCGCATTTGCAACTGCTGATCCTGAGGGCCACAAGTAGAGAGTCCAAGCACCACAGCGAAAGATCCTGCGTGCTGTAACTAAGACCTGATGCAGCCAAGTAAACACACAGAAATTATGTCTCTTAAAAAATAGTACATGTGTTGTGATCCATATTTCTTTCACATTTTATCCAAATGCTTCCTCTCTTCCAGCTCTTTGCCCTACCGTTAGACATTACTCAGAACACAGCCATGTTCCCAGTCATTTCCAGAGCTACCTCCATGAGAGGGATCTCAGAAAGTCAGACAGGACAGCAAGAGAGACACAGCCTTCCTACTCCTGAGATCACAGGCTCCCCATCTTCCTCAGCTCCTTTGCAGTTTGACAGCTCAAGCTCACAAAGTCACTTTGCCTGTTTTTAACTTGCTGTAAGGTCCACATTTACACTTGCCTTTTTATGCCTTTAAAGCAGGCTTTTTCTATACGGTTCAAACCACATATCATCTATTTGGAAATGGCTCTGAACCCATAGGTCTAACCCCGGACCACCCAGCTAAGAAAGCTTTAGAAAGATGCATTTCCAACTCCCTCCTGCGTTATCTCCACCTGGAAGGCCCCCTGACATCCTGAATTCAAAACATCTAACACTTAATTGACCAAGCAAGCCAGCATCGTTTCGATGCCTCTGTTTTAATGCTACTGGCATTTTCCTAGACCCTTCATAGGAAATCTGGGAGTCTCTGCTATTCTTCCCTTTCACTTGCCTCAGCCTCAGCAGTTTCCTGGGGTCCAGCCCCTCACCCTCACCCCTTTGCCCCTACCATCCTAGTCCCGATCAGCTGCTGCCTCTTCAACTGTCCTCGTACCTCAGCCCCGCTCCCTCACCCCACCCACTGCTTTCAAGTCAATTTCCATCACAGACACTTTCAAATTTGCTCTTTGTCTTCTTTAAAATCATGAGTAGGTAACATGTAAGAATCTTGGGACTTGCCAGATGGTGCAGCGGGTGCAGCGGAAAAGAATCTGCCTGCAATGCAGGAGCCACAGGAGACTCAGGTTCAATCCTTGGATTGGGAAGGGCCTGATAGCTTACGGTGAACGGTCTTCAAAGAAGATTTAACTTCGGGACCAGGGACCAGGCTTGATCACCCATGAGTTTTCGTATAGCAGAGTTTTATTAAAGCATAAAAAGGGACAGAGAAAACTTCTGACATAGACATCAGAAGCGGGGTGGACAGTGCCCCCTGCTAGTTTTAGCAAGCTGTTTTATGTCTGTTAGAAAGTTATTAATCAGATAAGAGAGACACCTCAAGGCTGAGGGAGTTTCACCAGGCCCCTCTCCCACAATATGCATTTTTGAGATAGGAAGGCATGAGGTGTGTCATCCCCCGGCCATAAAACAATTGATATGAATACTGGTTTGTTGAGCTATTATCAGCCAAAAGTTAGCCTTAGGTGGAACCATTTTGAAGAAAGGCAAATTCCAAAGCAAATACATAGTTTCATTAACACAGCTTAAAAAAAAACTTCCGTAAGAAAAATGTATTGGTTAGCTCAAGGTTTGAGAAAGGTTAAGTTCAGGTGGAACCAGGTGTCATCATAGCAACAAAGAATTTTAAGAGACACTTGCAGCCTATTTCCTCCCTTTGGAGACCCCTGGCCTTCCTGCCTGTTAACTTCTCAATCCCCTGGAGGAGGGCATGGCAACCCACTCCAGTATTCTTGCCTAGAGAATCCCATGGACAGAGGAGCCTGGCTGGCTACAGTCCTTGAGGTCACAAAGAGTTGGACTCAACTGAGAGACTGAACACACACACACACATCATATTAAATAATTCAGTAAGATGCTTTACGTATCACAACTTTTACTTGAAAACTATACAATTTTAACACAAGAAACCATACAGCAATCAGAATCTGATTGATATTATCAGTATTTGGTAACAGTTAATTACCTTCTGTCCACGTCATTCCTAATACTGCTTTAGTTTTATTAAGTATTCTTTGCAGTCTCTTCCCACATTTAAAACATGTCCATATAGACACATTGTGCTGCTGTTCCATGATGAATGCAGCTCCCAGGTCTTTCTACACGTTGCTGTGTTTCACCCTCTACCCTGGGAATAGCCTCTGAAGAGCAGTAGATCTTTATTCACCAAGAGGATTCAAGAATGAGAATTCCAAGGTTGTAAGGGACCTGATCTCTCACGTAGCTTAAAGGCCCTGCTGGTATTTTTTTTCTTAAGATTTTTTTTTAACGCAGACTATTTTTAAAGTCTTCACTGAATCTTTTACAATACTGCTTCTGTTTTATGTTGTGTTTTTTTTTTAGCCCCAGGACATGTGGGCTCTTAGGTCCCTGACCAGGGATAGAACCTGCAAACCCTGCATTGGAAAGCGAAGTCTCAACCACTGGACCACCAGGGAAGTCCCAAGACCCTGCTATTAATATTATTAACACATTCCTCAGCATCATGGCAAACAGTTGAACTGCCATTAACCTTGAAGCAGTCCAGTCCACCCCTGTAGATCTAACGACATTTAGGAAGCTCTTTCCTCCACTGAGCCAAAACCCTAGAGTGCTCCCTCCTTCGCTCTGATGCTCTCCTGTGAGGTCATACAGGACAAATTTAGCCCCTCTTCCTCAGGACAACTTTTCAACCCTTTGGCCATCTGCAGGCTCTGGTAACTCCATGAACCTCCTCTTGCAAGCTGATTACAAGCATCTTCATCTTTTCCTCACTACACAGATTTCTGAATCTGCTCACCATGTGCTTTCCTCAGAGTGTGCACAGTGTGTCTGGGCCCCTTCAAGGACAGTGGAGCCACAACCACTCCCCAGGAATGGGCTGATGAGGCAGTGGTGCCCTGGACAGGATGACCCTGGCCATGTCAGCACTGGAAAGCCTATAGGCTTCACAAACCAGCTCATTGGAAGCATCATGGTCCTCCCAGCTGCTGGAAAGCAAGTGGTTGCTAGCTGGACTAGAGGAAAATCGATGACAGATGCACAGCTGCACCGATTCAGGAGAAACACGCTCTTCCTGTGAAGGTGAACACAAGGCTGGAGACCAAGCCAGGTTAGAGTGAGCGGTCCATTTTATCAGGGCCTAACAAATATGTTCAACAGCTCGCCGGGGCAAAGAAGAGAAAGCCTTAAGAAAAAAAAAATAGTATTCAGTTTTCCTAGGAAGCATCCTTTAGTATTACTCTATTTCCTAGATATGTCTGTTCATGGGCCATGCCTTCTGTAGGCACTTGCAAATTTGTTTTCCCTTCTACAGTGGGTGAGAGATTGATGGAATTTCTGTGAACAAATGAACATGACATTTGCCAGTGGGTGCTGATTAACACAGCAGAAGGCCTTCAGTTCTAGCTGAATCCTAAGAGAAAATGTAGGACACGTGGAGGCGGAAAAGAAACTCCAGATAAAGGAATTTTCCTGAAAGGCCGCCCAGATAATCTGCAACCACGAAGTACAATCAGACCGTCTTCTTATCTTTCCTGAGAAACAGAAAAACATTAAAGGGAGGCTCAGGTCAGCCTGGATCATTCCACTTCGTCAAGAAGGAACGGTATGGTACAGTTGGTGGGAGGACAGTTGGTGAAAAGCATCTCTATGGTTCTTGTTGCCCTTAAGATAAAGCACAATTTCCTTAACCTGGCTAACTGGGTGGGTAGTGATGCCAGCTAACCACAATGAGGATTCAGTTTAGCAGAAGAAAGAAATTATTATTTGTTGAGTGCCTACGATGATATGGCCATTGTGACTCTATAAAATGCACGTAGTCTATACCATTGAGACCTGCCCTGTGAAAAAGTTATCATTATTTTCATTTAATAAATGATGATTCCAGGATGCAGATTGCAATGATTTCCTAGTGAGAAGGAGAGCTAGGATCTGAACCCAAGTCTGAGTCCATCTCAACACACTGTCACCATGGAACCAGAGAAGGGGGAACAACGCCTTCCAGAAGGAGTTAAGAGAGTGAAATGGGGAAACGGGTGGCCTTTGAGAAAAACAGATCCTCCCCACTGTATATGCATCCATGTTTATTAATCTTTGCTGTTGTTGCTGTTCCATCACTAAGTCTTTATGCCCATGTAAAACTTTATTCCTTGGTCCTGATTTGAGCCTTGCGTTTGACTCTCCAGTTTTGGCATTTATCTTGACTACCTCCCAATAATATTTCATCAAATTTATGGCTATTATTTCCTCAAACATGTATTTCTGCCCCAGTATCTCTCTCTGGGCTCCTTCTGACACTCCAGTTACACATACATTAGACCAACTGACATGGTCTCATAATTACCAAGGCTCTCTTCATTTTTTTAAATTATTTTTTCTCTCTGTCCTTTTGTGTAGATAATTTCTATTGACTTGTCTTCAAGTTTACTGATCACTTCTAATGTAAAGTCCAATCTCCTGTTAAGATAATCCAGTAATAGCTCTTTAAATTTCAGATGCTGTGTTTTTCAGTCCTAGAAATTCTATTTCATTATTTTATAGTTTACATTTCTCTGTTGATATTACTCTATTACCCCACTCTGTCCATCTTTTTCCTGTAAATTGCTTCATGTATTTATAATATCTATTTTTGATCCTCGTCTGCTAATTTAAACATCGGACTCATCTCTTGGTCTGCTTCTATTGACTTTTTTCCTTTAACTATTAATCTCTTTTGTTTGTTTCTTTCTATTACTCCTTCCTTATGGAATGTTTCCCACTGACTTACTGGTACTCTAGCCGCCCTTAGACTCTGCCCCTTCAGCCTAGTAAGGGAGACACTTTCTATTCGCCTGCTTGCTCTTACTCTTTTAAATAAGCAACTGTGAACTTTTGGAAGTGCCCTCAGGGAAAAGGCTGGCTCAGTGTGGTGCTTACCAAGTTTGTTTCCCTTATTTCAAGAACTGTGTTCCCTCCAGGTTCTGCCCAGAGCCATACCTGGATGCCCTTCAGTGGCTCAGATGGTAAAGAGTCTGCCTGCAATGCAGAAAACCTGGGTTCGATTCCTGGGTCGGGAAGATCCCCTGAAGAAGGGAATGGTTACCCACTCCAGTATTCTTGCCTGGAGAATTCCATGGACAGGGGAGCCTAGCAGGCTACAAACCATAGGGTCACAAAGAGTTGGACATGACTGAACGACTAACACACACACATGATGGTTTAATAATATTGTGTTAGTTACTGCTGTATGACAACATGAATCAGCTGTGCGACCCCATAGACAGCAGCCCACCAGGCTCCCCGTCCCTGGGATTCTCCAGGCAAGAACACTGGAGTGGGTTGCCATTTCCTTCTCCAATGCATGAAAGTGAAAAGTGAAAGTGAAGTCGCTCAGTCATGTCTGACCCTCAGCGACCCCATGGACTGCAGCCTTCCAGGCTCCTCTGTCCATGGGATTTTCCAGGCAAGAGTTCTGGAGTGGGGTGCCAGTGCCTTCTCCGATACATATATACATATGTATATATACATACACACCCTCTTGGACCTCCCTCCCACCCACCTCCCGTCCCACCCTTCTAGGTCATCACAGAGTACTGGCTAAGCTCCCTGTGCTATATTTCCTTGCCCTTAAAAAAACAAAACAAAACAACAACAAAAAAAAACTGTTGCATTTGGGCATAAGAAATTTCATTCATAGGAATTACTTTACTTTTATTTACTTTACTTATACACAGCATTATTCCAAAAGAAGAATTTGAGACAACTTACCAAAAAACATATTAAATAATAAATAATAAAAATAAAATGAGACCAAAAATGAGTCAGTAAATAGCTTCCCTTCTTGAATTTCAAAATATTTGGCAGTGAGAATCACAGACGGTTTTACCTACTCTGTCTGTAAAAACTGGAAAGCAGAGAAAACGCACCCTGATAAATATGTCTCCTGTTACCTCTAACACAGTCACAATATTAAGCCAAAAACATAAAAAAGAGCTCCAGGTGAGAGAGCCCAGCTGCTAGTCTTTGCAGTGGGCAGCATTCCTGGGAAGGCTTTGTCACTGCTTGGATCCTCATACATTGTCATCATTTTGATATTCTGAAAACATGTCACCTCTAGAAGCCAGCCAGCCCCGAGCCCTTAGGCCCTCTCTGGAGTTGATTTTACACCCTGGGCTGTGGAAGTTCAGGACTGGGACATGCCCAGGAGCATCTGGTCACAAGATCTGGGGCGAGAACTGGAGAGAAGATGGTGGCCCCTCAGATCCAGCTTTGCTTCTGCCACCTGACTGTGTGCCTGTTTCTTTGTTTTACCCAAATCTGTTGAGGCAATCTGTCTACTGTGATTATATTTTCAAATGTTTGACCAAATGGTTACAAGTTTTAATAGGTTGATTAAATGCCCAAGTGAAAATGGTCATTCAGTCCAATTAAAGAGGTTTCCATCACTTGTTAAATCACTTTTGACTTAAGCAACTATACTTATACATGCTTCTGACTCATGAATATACATTTAATCCATATTCAGATACATGGAGCAAAACAGTAAACATAGGGAAAAAAACGAAGTTGCTTTCCTAATCAACTGGAGGTCAAGGTAACCAAATTGTTGATAAAGGGAAGTTTCTTTTTTTAGAAATATTCTAGGCCATAAATAAAGGGGAATGCAAGAATTTAAATACCACCATCTTGCAGCTTCTAATAAAATAACAGATTAAGACAATGATCATTAGGGGCTGCTGACTTCACCAAAAGAGAGAACCAGTTATTCAATGTCTCCTGGATGCTTACGCACCCCACCTATGGATTCTGATCAGTCTTCTAATTTCCGATTTGCAGAAAATACAGAGGCTTTACAAGCATGTTCATGCAATCCAGGCTGAAGGAGACAGTACCAGAATAAATGATCTAGTTTTTTAAACAAATAAATTATAAGGAAAAATAGATAGAAGGGTGAATTTATAGACCAAAAGAGACTAAATCAATTGCAGTATATGGACTCTATTTGGATCTTGATTCAAAGGGATGGTTTGAAAAAACATTTATAAGACAAGAGTAGAAATACGCACTCATGGGATATTTGATGATATTATGGAACTATTTTTTGAGGTATGATAATGGCATTGTGGTATGTTTTCTTAAAATCTGCTCTTAGAAAGAGATACGTGCCTAACTATTCCTGGGATGAAATGATATGATACCTGAGATTTGCTGTGAAACAACCTGGGATGGAGAAGAGAGAGTGAGTAGGAACAGAGATGAAGCACATTATCCCTGAGTGACAACTGCTGAAGCTGAGTTAGTGAAGCTTCACTATATTAGTCTACTTTTACACATGGTTGAGATTTTTCATAATAAAGAATGAAAAATTAAGCATTTTTTAAAACTCCACTGAAAGAAATAACAGGGCTCATGCTCAGTCACTCAGTCGTGTCCGACTCTTTGTGACCCCATGGACTGTAGCCTGCCAGGCTCCTCTGTCTGTGGGATTCTCCAGGCACAAATACTGGAGTGGGTTGCCATTCCCTGCTCCAGGGGATCTTCCCCACCCAGGCATCGAACCCGGGTCTCCTGCATTGCAGGCAGATTCTTGACCGTCTGAGCTATTGGGGAAGCCCATCACCTAACTCAAGATGTCTGTGAATTCTGAGTTCTTCAGGGACTTCTCTGCAACTTTTGGTGGGAGGGTGTGCTTACTTTCTGGTTCTTACAAGTGTTCCACGTGGTTGGGGTTGACGGATACGTGATCTCCAGACCAATCAAGGGTTACTTTATCAGACACTACTTGACCCACTGCTTCCTACCAAGGGTGCAGTTGCTTTCTCCAGACACAGAAATCCCCACCCACCTCCAGCTGCCATGCTCTCACCCTCCCCACCCCAGGACGGGCGTCTCCGACACCACGCCTGTGCCTTCTGGATCAGGACCAGGGCCAGGACAATCCTGGGCAGTGCCACACACAACAAAAGGAATTTTCAACATGGCACTTTGAAAAGTCTCTCCCCGCCTTGCCCCTGTTATTTGACCTTTCCACACTCAAAAAGGAAATGAAAGCTGAGATCATTACACACATGCAAAAGACACATAAAATAAAATGTGTCTTAAAGCATGTCTCCACATGACCAGCTACATGTCCCTTAAAGGTGTCTCAGATTACCCTGGGGAAGGCCTATTTTGGCTTCCCCAAGTGCCTCCTCACTTCAGAAGTTCGCACCAGTGAGCAGCCTGCTGTTCTAACCATCTTGTGAATTTAGATTGTTTGGTTAATTATAAACACATTTCAAAGTCATTCTTTCTGGCCTTTTCCTTGGAATGAGTGACTGCCGCTCCACAGCTCACAGAATAGTCTTCCATAGTTTTCAGTCAAGGTTCAGGGAGAAATATGCCACACCGGGATTTGATTATTTACCAACATAATGTTGGATCCTGGCCAACGAGACACCAATATATTTTTCCTTTGAAGTCTGACATATTGCCTGCTGCTTTCAATGCTGTGTTCTTGGCCAGGAGACAAAATAACTGTGGCTGTTTCAAAAATCACCTCTGATTCAATTCGGGGTGGGGAGGGGGGTGCAGATATCTTATGATTGGTTCATCTTACAGACAATGAGCCCTTCTCCTACAGAAGATGTGTCCCCTGAGGTGGGGCATGTCTATGGGCCTCTGACAGCCACTGGCCCCTGCTCTGGGATCAGTCCTCCCACACAGCTAGTTGGGAAAGAGTTAGCAAATTCTTGGCTCTGTGGCTAGAAACAGAGAAGTGTAACAAGATCATAGTACATTCTCATGATGTCTTGGGTTGTCTTTTGCTTCCTCTTGTTTGAAGAGCCCAAAAGACTAGGACACAGAAAACAGGTTTTATAGTAGTTTGAGTTTCCAGAGCTATCCCTGCCAGGATCAGTTCAGTTCAGTCGCTCAGTCGTATCCAACTCTTTGTGACCCCATGGACTGAAGCATGCCAGGCTTCCCTGTCCGTCACCAACTCCCGGAGCTTACTCAAACTCATGTCCACCGAGTTGCTGATGCCATCCAAGCATCTCATCCTCTGTCATCCCCTTCTCCTTCCACCTTCAATCTTTTCCAGCATCAGGGTCTTTTCAAATGAGTCAATTCTTCGCATCAGGTGACCAAAGTATTGGAGTTTCGGCTTCAGCATCAGTCCTTCCAGTTAATATTCAGGATTGATTTCCTTTAGGATGGACTGCTTGGATCTCCTTGCAGTCCAAGGGACTCTCAAGAGTCTCCTCCAACACCACAGTTCAAAAGCATCAATTCTTCAGCGCTCAGGTTTCTTTATAGTCCAACTCTCACATCCATACATGACCACTGGAAAAACCATAGCTTTGGCTAGACAGGCCTTTGTTGGCAAAGTAATGTCTCTGCTTTTTAATATGCTGTCTAGGTTGGTCATATCTTTTCTTCCAACGAGCAAGTATCTTCTAATTTCATGGCTGCAGTCACCATCTGCAGTGATTTTGGAGCCCCCCAAAATAAAGTCTGTCACTGTTTCCACTGCTTCCCCATCTATTTGCCATGAACTGATGGGACCAGATGCCATGATCTTCGTTTTCTGAATGTTGATCTGCCAGGCTGGGAGGAGCCTAAAACCCAGAATAACCTTAAGAATTCCCTGAGCTACTTCTGCTGTTGTTGTTTGTCATCTATCATTTCCTGACCACTGCAGCCTCTCACTGCAGAATTTTTACCTCTCACCAAACTGCCTAGATGGGGGTTTCTAAATGACAGCACCAAAGAATTTACAGTTAGAAGTAATTTTTTTCAAAATGGTTTAACATTCTGAAACAAAGACAATTCTCATTAATTGAGAAGAAAACCTCTTAAAAGTTATTTACTTCCACTTCCCAACTAGGTAGAATTGATTTCCCATTTGAATACCTCTACTGACGAAGAGTTCATTGCCCTACAGCACTGGACAGTGTGTGTTAGTTGCTCAGTTGTGTATGACTCTGTGCAACACCATGGACTGTAGCCCACCAGGCTCCTCTGTCCATGGGATTCTCTAAGGAAGAATACTGGAGTGGGTTGCCATGTCCTCCTCCAGGAGATCTTCCTGACCCAGGGTTCAAACCTGCGTGTCCTATATCTCCTGCATTGCAGACGGATTCTTTATCCACTGAGCTACCAGGGAAGCCCCATTGAACAGTACTAGTACAATATTAGAATTGCAAAGGTATAATCAGATAATTCCCCATCTCTTACTTAAGTGCTATAAGCCAGGTATAAATATGAATTAACTGTTCATTTCAGGTCATTCAAAAGAATATAACAATAGCCAGGTATAAATATGAACTAACTATTCATTTCAAGGCATTTAGAAAGAATATAACAACAGCCAGGTATACTGAGTAAAATCTTGGAAGTTAATGTAACTACTGGTATTGACTCTATGTGGTACATAAGGGAAGGCTACTGTGTTGGAATTTTTATTTCCTTTTATATCTCTAAGTTCATTATTTTTCAATGCAACTTTACTCAATGTATTTATTATTCTTGGCACAATAGCTTACAATACACACTCTCATTAGGATTCTTTTGTGTGAGTACGTGTATATGTGTATAGCACAGGGAACTCTACTCACTGCGTCATGGTGACCTAAATGGGAAGGAAATCCAAAAGAGAGGGGATACATGTGTACATGTGGCTGATTCACTTTGCTGTGCAGCAGAAAGTAACACAATATTATAAAGCAACTACATTCCAATAAAAATTTTTAAATACATAACATTTTTTAACAGCACCCTTTTCACTCCTCAAAGTATCTGAGTTTGGATAATAAGTGTTATGATCAAGTATTGAACTCGAAAGTTTTAAAACTCTGTATCTCACTTTTTCAGATTGAACTAAAACTCTTCACATATTAAGGCTGGCGCCCCACACACCCCTGATTTCTCTGCACTCTTCTCAATGAACAAATTCCTATCTTATTTGGAAATGATAACTCTTCCTGACGATGGAGTACCTTTAGTAAACTGAATAGCTGTTCCATACTTGAGAATGACCACTACAGAGGCAGGGGCTCATGCTCTTTGCCTGGGTGGAGGGGTCCTCTGTTCACTTTCACTAAGATACGGAGAGCTGGAGAGGACCCTTCAAAGTCAGGCACAGCATGTGGGCAGCTGTCACGGGGATGTCCTTGTGCCAGAGGAAGCACTCCCTTTACTTGACCAGATCTCTTTCATCTTTGGGTGCCTCAGTTTTTCCGTCTCTAAAAGCGCCCAGTGATGCCCACTTCACAGGGCTGTGGTGTGATCAAAGGGCTGGCTGCCATTGGGCACTCAGCCGCCAGGAACAAAGACACTCAGTAATTGCAAAATGTTCGGGTCCACTTCCCCAGCCTGTGAAAAAGGGGCTCCCACTGACTTGAAAGAGAGCAACACGCACAGACGAGGAGAAGCCCACCGGGAGAGCAGGCCTATTACCTTCATTATCATTGTCCTAAAGTGAGGAGGGAAGAAAAGAGCCATGAAAAGTTAAAGAACAGTGATCACAGAAAAACAAGACAAGGGTAAAACTAACTGGGCCACAAAAGAGAGCCTGAAAAAAATGAACGTCTTGTCTTAAAAATAATCTTTGAAGACTGCATGCCAGAAACAGCTTTTAAGGAACTGTCCATACATTATCTGGCCACTTGACATAATAACACATTCATACATTTCTTAGAATGAAACCTGCCCTTGACCCTCACTGTACCCTTCCTTACATCACCCATCCTAAGCTAAATGCTAATGGGAGTGCATTTTCAGAGTGGATTAAATTTAAAAGTTTCTATTTAGACAGCATTCCATAAGGTCCATTCAAATGATTAACTGACAGATAATGAAACAGGAATAGCTGATACTCTGTTGGCATAAAATACTAACGCTTTCCCAGGCTAAAGAATGAGTTTGGACGAGTACACAATGCCACTGTTGCTTTGGTGACCTCGCAGGGAAGTTGATGTAAGACATTCTCCTGCACATTAATGCTTGCTACTAAGATCAGATGGGGGGAAATGATAAATAGTAGGAGATGTCACTCCAAGCAGTGTTTTCCCGGCAAAAGCTGTGTCTCAAGAGTCCTTCAGAGCACTCTGGAAATGCACAGAAATTCACAAATCAATTTGCTAAATTGACTTGGCTGGAAATCATGCTTTTGTGCATGGATGATCTAGCCGAAAGGCAATTCTGACTCTACCAGACTCTCCCAGGACTCCTGTAACCAGAGCCAAGTGTCCGGGGACATGAGGAAAAGAGTGTGGACTTCCGGTCAGTTAGACCTAGGCTCACATTTGAGCTCCATCATCTCTATGGCTGAGGGACTTGTGATAAATCATATGAGCTCTCTGAGAAGGGGATTATGTACTCCGACCAGCTTTACAAGGTACTGTGAGGACTAAATGCCCAAGACGTGTCAAGAAGCTGCAGTTAGTCTTACTTTTTCAGTACAACTATAAACAACTTGAATGACGGAACCCCACCCCAAAACCCATCCACTCCCCAGCGCAGACCAGGTGGACAAGCTATATCAAGAGAGGATGGTTTTGAAAGCACAAATATCAAATGTTTGCGTGCAGTTAACCAAAGCAGAGGCCTTCATTTAAGCACCTGGAAGAGGCAAACTGCAGTTCTAATAAAGCAAAACTCCTCAGATGTCAGGGGATGTTATTCTGGTTTACAATCTGTATATTTCTGCACTGGTAGAGGTTAGGTACACAATTTGTTTCTTTTAAAAGCACACCCCTTGGCCATTCACAGTGGGCTTCCCAGGGTAGCCTGCAGCCAGATGAGCCTACAGCCTGGAGTACGGAAGATGCAGAAGCCAAGGGGAGAGTCTCAGAGGAACCCCATCAGCCTCCCCACTCCATGGCTAAGAAAACTGAGGCTGGGAGAGGGGGAGCTGCTTGCCCAGTCAAACAATGAAGGCCTTGGGTTAGGATTTTTAGGGAAGTCACTCTAAAGCAAACCTTTCACAAACTTATAGTAATAATAATCCCGCTACAGAGCTTTATGCACTGATATTTTCAATTATGTGGCCAACAACATTATTAGTCCTTTGGGAAAGAGTCTTTCCTAAAATATCAGGACAGGAGGAAATCTATGACCAGTCAGTCTCATTTCACATTTCCCAGTATGACATGGAACCTAGTTTCTAACCTAGTTTCTGGGGGTTCACAAAGCTAAAAGACACCGAAAGAACCCTTTGAACAATTACATGACTCTTTTCGTGCCCTGGTAACAGACACTCAGCTTGGCCTATGACTTGAGTAAAAATGCTGTCATTGAATGTAATTTCTCAGAGGAAACTTAACAAATCAAACAGTGAGCACACACCTTATAGTAATAATTAATGCAAGGAGATCAAATCAGTCAATCCTAAAGAAAATCGACCCTGAATATTCATAGGAAGGACTGATACTGAAGTTAAACCTCCAATATTTTTGCCACCCAACACAAAGAGCCGACTCACTGGAGCCGACTTTTTCCCTTCTTCTGGGAAGACTGAAGGCAAAAGGAGAAGGGGGCGATAGAGGATGAAATGGTTAGACAGCATCACCGACTCAGTAGACGTGAATTTGAGCAAACTCCAGGAGACAGTGAAGGACAGGGAAGCCTGGCATGCTCCAGTCCACGTGGTTGAAAAGAGTCAGACACAACTTAGTGACTGAACAACAACAAATGCTTTTTTCTACAAAAACCAGATACTGCATTTAAATTTCTGGGCATTAGAACTTCTAATTACTAACCAGTATATTTTAAAAGGTGACAGCCCACACACAGCAAGATTTACAAACACCTGGGCAGAAGTGGGTCCCTGTTTCATAACTCTCCAGGGTTAATCATCAGTGATGACTAACTCTGGGATTAGGGAAACATTTTATCCTGAATATGCTAATTTAGAGACACTGTTGTCAGAAGGCTAATTTCTGGCTCAAAGACACTTCAGTGCTTAAAGCAATTTTACATCAAAAGCCCTTGCAGGAGACTTCCATCAGGACCAGAGGGGAGATGGAAGCTGGAGGGGGTGTGAAGTCAGGGGAATTGAGGGCTTTAGGATGAAAGAGATCAGAGAATGTGTCTAAAGGCTAAGGGGAAGGAACCAGAGAAACAAACAAACAAAAAACAGGAATATGCTCAGTTCATAATGGAGGAGAAAGAGACTGTTCAATTAGATTGATCTCTGTGGAATAACATCTCAAAGCTATTTGAACCCCAGCTTTTATGCATACACATATGTATGTATAGTACATGTATGTATACATATAGGCTTCCCCGGTGGCTCAGACAGTAAAGAATCTGTTTGCAATGTAGAGGACCTAGGTTCAGGAAGACCCCCTGGAGAAGAGAATGACAACCCACTCCGGTATTCCTGCCTGGAGAATCCCATGGACAGAAGAGCCTGGCAGGCTACAGTCCATGGGGTCGCAAAGAGTTGGACACGACTGAAGAGACTGAGCATGCACATATATATGTATATGTGTATACGGAAAAAATCTTTCCTAGGGAAGAAAAACTCAACTCCTAAATTATCAGGTTAATTCAGAGTGTGGACATAAGAACAGTAAATATACAGTTTGATATTTGACTTGCAAAGTGAGGAAGGAAAGCATACTAAATTCTATAGAATAAGCTTTTCTGATCCCAGAAATACTAAGAACTCGATAATTTTTTGGCTGCAACAACTTGTAAATATCTAGAAGAGCCCAGATTTTGAAGCCCTGAGGACACTTGCTAAAACTCAGAAATTTGGCACGAGTCTTTGCACACAATTTGGGTTTTCTTTCAGAATTGATATCTTACCAAATACAGCCATCTGTGTTCCCTCTGGGAAAGGTTCAACTGTTCTGTTGCCATTGACATGATGTTTGGCTAGAAAAAAAGAAAGAAAGAAAGAAAATCAAGTTAAGTGTAAAGTTCTACACACATACTAACACATGTCATTAAATGTGTCAGAGAGCCTATTTCTCATTTTTAGTTAGAAACAGCACTAAAGTTCACCCTCTTAAGAGAGTTTCAATTATTATTTTTTTTTAATCTCAGTTACAAAAAAGCCCAGAGATGGCCTCATTCGGGCATGGCATTTCACCAGTGAGCACTTCCAGGCCCGAGTATGTGCAGAGCCGTGCAGCTGGGGGTGGCAAAGCCAGCCGGCCTGGAAGCTCCGGACTCCCGGCCAGAGGGTCCCTCTGTGCCAGGACATGCCCTGGAGAACAAAGGGAGCGTGGGGCTCGGGGTGAACTGCGGTGGCTTTCCCTGAGGATTGCTGATGATCAGAAGT
The DNA here is from genome assembly GCF_055505025.1 of Bos grunniens. Classification (NCBI taxonomy): domain Eukaryota; kingdom Metazoa; phylum Chordata; class Mammalia; order Artiodactyla; family Bovidae; genus Bos; species Bos grunniens. The sequence goes on from NC_141172.1 coordinate 7,475,414, forward strand.
AAGCTGTAAAGACTACAGGGTAGGGACTTCCTTAGTGATCCAGTGGTTAAGAATTTGCCTTGCCAAGCAGGGGATGCAGGTGAGAACCCTGGTTGCAGAACTAGGATCCCACATGCTGAGGAGCAATGCAGCCTGTGTGCCACAACTAGAGAGTCTGTGCACTACAACAAACGATCCCGCATGACACAACAAAGAGATGCTGCAGCTAAAACCCAACGCAACCAAAGAAATAAATGCATAAGTATTAAAATAACCATAATAAAAAGACAACAGGGTAACACTGCAGACAGCATCATTTCGCAAGTCAAGCACCATTTCAGGGGCCAGTGACACTTGCCTTCTTAAAGACCAGACAGACCTTCATTTCACTGCTTCCTACTACCCTTCATCCAGCCTCATCACATCCGCCAGTCACCCTTCCACCTGAATGCATATCAAGGACTTAGAAATTAAAAGTGACCGGCTTATGGTTTTCCAGCCTTAACTTACTCTCATAGCTCCCAAACCAAAACCAGGTAAGAGAAGATCTGAGTATGGCCCATCTACGAGTAGCCTAATTTGATCCTTAGCAATTTGGGAACATGGACATTTACATCGAAAACACTTTGACACTGCATCATGGTGCATGGATATTTTGATCTAATGGGTCACATTAGATTTACTGAGCTCTGGCACAGGGCTCAGCACTAAAGCTAGGTACTGAGGGCTTTGGCAGAGTTGGGTGGAGACTGACATGATTCTTGCCTTTATGAGGAGTGTACAATTATCTTCAAGAGGTAAAATTTCAAAAGCAAGTTCACAATGATGTGCTAAGTCCTGGAGTGGGGACTAAAGGTACTGGAAGAGTTTGCAGCAGAGGGACAGTCAGCTGCAAGGTGGAGCCAGGAACCTGGGGAAATTACAGTTAGTGTCGAGTCTAAAAGGAGGACTAGGACTCAGAAAAGCAGAGGGTGAGGGAGCAACTCGAGTGAGAGCCAGAAGTCGATGCAGCCAAGACACTGTCCTGGGCCAGAGGACAGACTAGTCCAGGCAAGTAAAGGTGATGTGTTGAGAAGCAGCGGCACTTAAGGATAGATTGGTAGGCAGGCACCTGATCATAAAAGGTCTTGAGATTCCCATCCAAACCCACAAGACCCTAGGCAGCCGCCGGAGCACCACAGCTACACCACAGCCGCCGTAGCACCACACCACAGACCACAGGTCTTTTAGAGCCTGGAGGCTGATAAGGCTCAGTCTAGGTTAGTCGATTCCTTCCTCTATTCCATCATTTCAGGGGCCTCCACAGGTTCCTAAGCAACGGTGTACTGTTTGAGGAACAGAAGAACTGGGTGAAGGGGAGGAACCAGGCTGAACCTGGCTCACGAGTCTTACAGTCTCAAGGCACTAACTGGCCCCTCCAGCAGATGCAGGAGGTAAGGTCACAGGTGGCCGTGGTACCTTGGACAGTGTTCAGACAATGGTAGGATCATTGGTTACTGAATCCAAAGGAAGGTGGTGAGGCTCCACGAGGAACTCACAGCTCTATTCTATAGTTAGGACCCCAGAGCCCCTGTCAGAGGTATTAAAACATATATCAAGAGCTATAATCCCATTCAAAGGCTAACCCACTAAGCTCACTCATGAGAATTTAAAGAAAAATGCGAGAGAAAAAAAAAAAAAGGTGGTAGACATAATATTTACTCATGTACTACTGGTAATAAATCTTTATATCAACTAAATATCCAAAAACAGAGAAACATTATCATTATCAAACATTATCAAAACATAGAAAATTATCATTCATAATTTATCACAAGCATGGAATATCATGTAACATTTTAAACACAGTATTTGAGAGACAAATAGAAATGTGAAAAAATATTTGGGATAATAGTAAGTGAAAACAATGCTATTACATACTGAATGCAGACTATAATGACGGCTAACAAAAATATGAATGCTTGTGGGAAAAGACTGGCAGAGAAATATGCAAAACCAAAAATAACTGTGAATATTATGCAAGATATTTATCACTATCAGTTGTCTTTGTCATTGTTAGATTCTTACTTCCCAGATGCAAATGTTTGTTTGAATTTTTCGAAGTCAACAAAGCTGTAGATTTCTAAAATTTGTTCTGCAGCACTTAGTGTCCCAGGACAGTCCATCAGGACATATGTATAGCCAGCCAAACCACTACATGGCTTCCATAAACATTGTGGCTTATTTGACATCTCCTCGGGCACAGCTCAAAAGCACTTCCAATGCAGGATGACCTTCCTCACCAAACCTGACCCTCTTCCAGCATCCCTACCCCTGGGAATAGGACCACATACTCCTACTTTCAGGGCATCCTTGCCCATTCTCTCTCCCTTGCTATGCATACCTAATCCATCACCAAATCTGGCTAATTTTGCCTTTCAGATAGCTTTAGAATCCTTTCACTTCTTCCCTTCACCACCCAAACCACCCTCGTCCCAACTCTTATGGCCTCTGCCCTGGACCCTTACAAGCACCTCCAGCTCTTCCATATCCCCTCTCCAATTCATTCTTCCCATTATCATCACAATTATCTTTTAACTGATTATATAACACCAAGTCCCTGGTCCTCTCCCCCACTTGCAATGGCTTCCCACTGCTCATAGGCAGAAATCAGAACTCTTCAATGCAGCTTCAAAAACCCATGTGGTCTGGCCACCTCCGCCCCTCATTCCCTCGACTACAGTCAGAGCTGCACCCTACACTTAGTCATTATTTCAGCGAGTAGACTACAAGCTCAGAGAAGGCAGGGCTCATATGGGTTCATGGTTCCCACAGTTTCCGCACATTGTAAGACCCAACATAGGTGTTTAATGAATAGCTGCTAAATTAATGAAGGGAAACAAACTACTAAGGTACTAAAAAGTCCCTCTTTAGCCATTATGAAAGATTATTATTTGATACACTGATGTATCTCTACATACACACACATGTGTCCCTTATACATAAATGATCATTGAAAAAGGCCACTCAGAAAGTCTCCCCAGTCGGATGGCCTGGAGACCAAGGAACTCCTCTGTTCCAGTCCCTAAACACCATTCCTCTTCCCTTCCAAACCACCTTCTCCCATCTGAGAAGGTAGAAGTGCAAAGACTGGACATGCTACCCAGAGAGGAAGGAGGAAGTTCATAAGCAACTCCCTCCTCACTGCCCAGGCTCTCCGGGACTCTGTCTTATCTTTCATTCTACAGCCTGAGACCCAAAGATAACAAGGCTCTAAACTTGATCTTGCATCTTTTTCTTTTTTTTTTTTTTTTTAGTAGTACTTTTAAATTTTTATTAGAAATTATGTAAAACTTATGGAAAATTTGCAAAAATAAAATAGTACAAAGAATATTTATGTACTTTTATCTGAACCACAGCTGAGCCTTACATCATTCCCTGGAGAGCAAAGACACAGCATTAGCCAAGGATAAAGAGTGCAGAATCTAGGGCTAAGGACCTGGACTCTGCGATAAAACTGTCTGACCCTGAATCTCAGCTCTCCTGCTGCCTAGTCGTATGACCTTGGCTCAGCAACGCAGCCTCTCTGTGCTTCCATTTCCTCATCCGTACCTACCTCACGGGTTGCTCTGAGAATCAAAGGAGTTAATATATGTAAGGCACTGAGAAGGGTGCCTGGCGCACAATACACACAACTGTCAGGCTTGTATCAGCATCTACATGTGGACTTGCTTTACCCAAGATCTGAGTCAGGACTGGCAAATACACGGCACACATGTACCTCTCCTCCACGTCCACGTCCATGGCAGACATCATTAATCAATCCCAGCACACTTTCACAATTCCCCGACTATGACCACAAAATCTCGTCTGGACTTAGCACCCCACAGAGTCTCTTACTCCTCAGGAAAGGCATGTGTGATGAAATCATTCTGCTATTCCTGGTCTCAGTGAATAAACCATAAAGATGGTACAAAGAAAGAAGCCATTTTTCCTTCTCATTTCTACATCACCCATTGCAATTTTTTAAAAAGACTCTTTGAAAGCCTCCAGACTCTATACGGCTTTATGGATAAGAGAATAGATACTGTGTGCTACTTTCTATTCCAGAAGGAGAGAACAGGGGAGGTGTTAAAAACCAAGCAAGGGCAGTTCTAGTCCTGCAGACCAAGGGCAGCTTCCCATTGACACTCTGCTCAGGCAAGTACTCGGGGGCCAAAGAACCTGAGACTGCTGAAGCATATTCTAAAGGTCAGATGAGACTGGAGGGTGAGGAGCATTTATAATTTATAATTAAAAATATTTTTTAAAAAGCATTTATAATTTTTTTTTCAAAAGTGGTGGCACATTTCACCACAGAAACAATCAAACTGACTAAACAGAGCCATCTCTCATTGACTGGGCACTGAGAGTATTGATCACCAGCAGAGCAGGAGACAGGAGGGGTCTGTCCGTCTGACAAGGACATCTGCTGCCCGGCCCAGCAGGCGGGTGCCTCCCGTCTGGCTGGCTGGGCGCTGTGGGCACACGTTCCAAAGCGCCGCACTCCAGGGGGACGACCTGGGCTGATGGCCGTGACGTGTCCTCAGTCAAGGGCGTGTGAGGACGAGGAATAGATTTCCATTTATCTTGAAAGCCCAGTGCTTGAGGAGCAGGGAGGTTAATTAGAGCAAGACTGGGTCAAAGTCAACTCTCGGAGAGATTCTGAAGGGGATTTGGTGCGGGGCTCGGAGGAACACGTTCAAAAGCTTTAGAAGATGATACTGACGCTGCTTCTTGTTTTGTTTTATGAATGTCTAATGCACTTCAGACTTTATTACTGTCTTCTTCCTTGACAAAAACACAGTAAAACTCTTCAACCATGTACTTGCAACAATGCAAATACAGACACAAACTACCTGGCGATTAGTGCCGTGTCCTGTGCTCAAGTTGAGAGCTAAAATTTCTATCTTCTGGGTGGGGAGGGCATGGATTTATAAGGTAAATGGCAAAGTATTTCGTGGGGGAGAGTGGGCCCCCACGTTCTCCTAAAGGGTCAAGCCTCTCCAGGCAGGTCATATTGGCGACACCAGCTAATTGAAGAGTCTTGTAACTGCTGCCACTGTCCTGGGAGTCCAGGCCCACTGCTGGGCCCAGAACCATCCCTGGACTGGACTAAAGCCTCAGGGCTGCAGACCACCCGGTGGTGTGAGCCCCCACCATCACGTTATTCACCCCACACATCACACCCAACTTACACATGTCCTGCGTTGTTGCTGTTGCTGTTCAGCCACCAAGTTGTGTCCTATGTTACTCTCAGTCATTTGAGCTGTGACAAACCTCACAAGTGAATTATTTCTACCTTAGGGAATCATCAGAACTGAGGCAAAGGTTTCCAAACAAGGGCTTCTCTGGTGACTCAGTGGGAAAGAACTCACCTGCCAATGCAGGAGACATGGGTCTGACCTCTGGGTCGGGAAGATCCCCTGGAGGAGGGAATGGCAAGCCACTCCAGTATTCTTGCCTAGAGAATCCCATGGACAGAGGAGCCTGGTGGGGTACAGTCCATGGGGTCTCAAAGAGTCAGACACGACTGAGCAACTAAACAACACAAATTACAGCAGAACTGATTATAAGAATGAAAAACCATTACTTGGCCCACCAAAAGGGAGACAATGAAGTAAACTGTGACACAGCCTCAGATGGAATAATACATACCAATTTAAAAAGTATGACCGTTAGTAGTTTTTTTTTATCATGACATCAGAAAATAGTAATATATATAAACATTAAAGTGGGGAAACAGTAAGATAAAAGAAGAAATCTAGATCTTACCTAGATTTTCAAGTTGTACAAATCTAAACATTTTCCTTTGAACCCTGTTCCTCTGTTTTCTTCGAGGAGGAGAAAGAGCAAGAGAAACGAGAGAAACTCTCTTAAATGAGAATAACTGACGGGTAGATTGCTTACTGCTTGATCACGTAAGGATCCTTTTCTTTCCAGGGTTCCAGAGTACCTTGAACTCTTGCCTGTCCCTGAGCCCACAGCCCCTGCATGTTGAGTGCCACTGGGGATGCTCAGGGACTTCAGGACCAACCCAGCCCAGAAACACGGCTGCCCTATTACACCCCCTCTGATGTGCAGGGCTCTGGGCTTATGGACCCAGGAAGGCAGGCGTGCAGGGGCTGGAGGAGGGAAGGCTGATGGAGGAACTAGGGGGACATATCTGCTCCACCAAGTCAAGGCGCAGGGATCTATATTCTGTCCAAATAAAATTACAGTTCAGAAAACAATGACTGAACACAGCTTATGTGTCAGGCACTGGGTTTGCTGTCAGTGTTACTACAGGGTAGACAGTGCCTGCCTTCTATTCATTCTTCACTGACCAGCAACGACTCTGCCCCACTTGTTAGGGCTGCAGACCAAGTACGTCTACACACATCTCCTGTGTTAGCAGCACTGCCTACAGCTCCTAATGCATCCTGTTACCACACAATTCTCAGACAAGCATGAGTTCCTGATTCATGCTACTTTATCCCAAGAAAAGCATTCCATCATTGTTCATTTCATTTTTAGGACTCCATTTCACTCATGTAATACTGTTATTAATTACCACATGTAAGAACCATGTCAACTTAGGCATCTATGCTAAGCATGTGATATTAATCGACGGAAAAATCTCCACCTGATTTTTGTGAAATCTCCCTGCCCCCTCTAAACACAAGTAATTCCTAATGACCACCCAAATTAGACAATCTTGAGATGAGAAATTCCATTTAAAATAAGCTTACTTGAAGGGTTAAGATCTATATGTCAGTTTGATGAATGTGACCTCTTCATGAATAACAGTGCTGAAAACAGTTGTATTGAAAAATGTGGCTGTACACCAAAATGATTTCTAAGGGATGCTTGTTATTGATCCTAAAACATACTTTAGATTTCAAAGATGGATGTCAAATGTACCTATAGAGGATCTCACAGAGATCATACTTTTTAGTATTGTTTTTTAAAATGTTGCCCTTCACAGGCTGGATTGGAGGGGAGTTTGGGGGAGGATGGATATATGTATATGTAAGAATGAGTTCCTTCGCTGCTTACCTGAAACTATCACAACCTTTGTTTGTTAATCGGCTATGCTGCTGCTGCTGCTGCTAAGTCCGACTCTGTGCGACCCCATAGACGGCAGCCCACCAGGCTCCCCCGTCCCTGGGATTCTCCAGGCAAGAACACTGGAGTGGGTTTAATCGGCTATACCCCAATACAAAATAAAAAGCTTAAAAAAAATTGCCCTTCAGAGACTTGGTGCCCCCAGCTTGCGTTTACCAGTGTCAGTTCCCCGTGTGAAAATAACCAGCCTGGTACAGAGCATCCGAGTCCTGGGAATGGAATTAAAGCATGAGCCCCACAGAGGTACGTTCTCATCTCATCAGCAGCATCTAGCATCACTTAGGACGCTCCGTGTCTGCCACTGAGACTGCTGAATCGGCTCTTACATGCAGCTGTACACACCGCCCTGAAAAGAGGCCGTGCCTGTCTGGAGCAAAGCGCCCTAGTAATCAGTGGTCGGCTTCCTCCTTTCCTGTGACCCTGGCAGCGGCCTCGAGCAGGACACGCATTGCCCCTGGGTGGCACAGCATCTGCTGTCAGGCCACTGATGGGCCGACTGGTCCAGTGACGCCTCTATCCCCACCCCCACCTCCACCCCCTGTGACAGTGATAAATGCCCGGGCCCTTTGCTCAGCTGAGCCTGACGGGACGGACCTCCCCTTGCAATCTGTTTCAGCCCATCACCAATCTTTCCCCCGCAAAGCCCCCCTGAGCACGCCAAGCGAGCCTGCACCGGGGTAAGGCCAGACCAATCTGCTTTCTGTGACTGTTGTTTCAGGAAAACGAATTAGAACTTCATTTTTAGTGGAAGCTGCTAATCAAAAAAATGGAATATGTTGTTACAAGCCTTACAGGGAACTTTTCTCGACTATCCTTTGACATTAAAAATGAAGAAGATACAGCTAAATCTGGGAGTTTAATTAGAAGCAAAGAGGAATGGTCATGGATAGAAACATTGGCTTCCACTGAAATCAATACATTTTCAATCTATTAAATGATTACTGATGTCAGAGGTAAGGAGACAGAGATAAAATAGTCTGAGGGGAATCAAACATTGATAAGGAGATGTGACATCAACGCTGACCGTTAACCAGATTCATCACCCATTAGCTCCTACAATACATTTCGCTCATGTACAGATAGTTGTTTCAGGATTGTGTGTAAGAGATTGGCACTAACCTTTTACACAAAATAGTCCAGAATGGGGAATAATATGCACCCATTATAAAGAATGAAGTAATTCTATAGATTAAGACATGAAATTATCCATAAGAGGCATCATTAACTGGGGGGGAAACCAATAGGTAAGATAATGTGCATAATATGCCCAAATTAATTTTTTTAATACCCTATTTTTACCTTCTGAATTTTGCTCCATGGGATGCATTACTTGCTTGAAAACAGAAACAAAGGACATTTTAAATGTCCCCAGCCTTTGCTACCCTGTGATGACCCCTGCAGCCTGGGAGCTTCTTCCCAGGCAGGGCTGAGGGCATGCCGGAGATGCAAGAATGGCCAGTGGTGAGCAAGCAGCCCCTGAAATCAGATCAGCTCAGCCCCATGTTTACATTTTATCCAGGCTCAGGACAAATGCCAGAGGTGATTCCACTTGTTTCCATCTGCCTTCTCCAAAGCAGTGGGTTGATTATCCTCCTTTCAAAAGGAAAAGAATTTTAAGAGGATCAACCACTATAAATTTTAGATGGGATTAAAATATCATTTATCTTGAAATAAAAAGTATTTCTAGGTTTGTGTGTGTGTGTGTGTGTGTGTGTGTGCTTAGTCATCTCCAACTCTTTGTGACCCCATGGACTGCATGGAGCCCGCCAAGCTCCCTGTGTCCATGGGGATTCTCCAAGCAAGAAGACTGCAGTGGGTTGCCATTTCCACTTCCACAGGATCTTCCCGACCCAGGGATCAAACCCACGCCTCCTGCATTAGCAGGCGGATTCTTTACCAATGTGCCATCTGGGAAGCCCTATTTCTAGGTTTACCTTTTCTTTATTTTACGGGAAAGAAGAAAGAGGGAGGGAGGAAGGGAAGAAAGGAAGGAGGAAAGGAAGAAAACAGACTGGTATATCAGTAGTACTTTGCCATTCTGGAATTTTATATAATATATATATCTTAAATACATATTAAAATAATATAACATACACATATATTATTTCTCTGCCCCCTCTCCCTCCTCTCTCTCATCCTGTCTGTTTCTCTCATCCTTATAATTTTTCTCTAAAAAAGAAGAAAAGGCTATTTTAAAATCTATTTTAGATTGACTGAATAGAGATTAAGCTCATCATTCATAATTTTAAAACTGATGGAAATGTTCTATATTTCCCTCAAAAGAAAGATAAATCAAGTTTTTACTATGAAGGTCTCCACTGGTTTCCCAAAAGCAGTGAAAAAAAAATGTTTTAATCCAGCTCTTCTTAGAGCAATAGCACAGTAGCTCATCCGCTTTGAAGACCCTTGTCCTGAGAGAGCAGGCTTGGTCACATGACTAAGGGATGCCTGATGACCTAGTGCATATTCACATTAGGGAATATGGCAGACAAAATCTTCAACTACAAGTCTACAAATGATACAGAATTTATGGTGTTTTTGTATACTTGTCTACCATGAAAGAGTGACCAAAAACTGAACCTCTAATTCAGGGAAGTTGAGTGGGGACAGGAGTGGTTCTTCAGACATGCTTCTGGTCCCCTGACTTAATGAAGGGACAGAGAGCACAGGCGGCAGAGCAAAGCCTACTGGGTTATCTTCCTTGAATATGTGCTCAAGCAGACCCTTAGATATTTAAGCGATGGGTTGATTCTGGGATGAATTCTCTAACAATTGGCTGGAGCATTGCTGAATTAAATGAGTGTTGTGTTTGAAAATATCAAGCACGTGCATGGCCAAGGCAAGCAGCCTTCCACTGAGCCCTCCCAGGGCCCAAATGATGGTCTCTGCCAGCTGGAAGGCTATCAGTTTCCACAGAGACACGAGCTGGGAGTAGAGGGATATAAGGCAGAACAAGAGTATTTCTCATTTTGGTACATTCTCATATACTAAATCTGATTGAGTGATTTTGGAAATACCTGATTAAGACTAGAATTCTACAAAAGGAGATGAATGTGACCCAGTAAAACTCAACCATAAAGGGACTTCAATGCAAGCCCAACAGAAAGTCTGATTTTGAATAAAATTATGCCTTGATAGGCCTGCCAGGCTCTTAGTGCTAGGAGTAAATTATAGTCATCTCTATTTTCTGTCACTTTATCTTCCCAAAAGGCTGATAGCTCAAAATGTAAACTACTGTGAGGAAAGTAGCTGAAGAGGAGCTAATGAAATACAGGCAAGTCCCCAACTTTAAAATGAGTCACATTTCAAAAGCATGTTTAAGAGATGGACATCTGGGACACAGAATCCATTTTCTCATGAACATGCTGTTATAAATGGTGGTAAGCTAGCCCACAAGAGCCTGCTCAACCTGTAATAGTTTCAAATATAACTCTTTCTAGGATTCTAACCACCATGCATGAGATACTGTCACAACACGAAAAAATACTCTAAGTTCTACCCTACGACACCAAGAACACACCCTTTCACACCAGCCAAGTTGGCTATAAGCTACAGCTAGAGAACAGAATACATTTCCCTACCTTCTCAACCTGACCAGCTACTAACTTCACAGTAGAAAGAAATTTCCACTTTATTCATCACTGTAGAAAGCAGATTTCTTCCCCCAAAGAGGAAGAAATTCGCCATTCAAATGCCAAGTACATTTTAAATTCAGTGGCCTCACTGCAGGTGAGACTGTAAAGCTGGGTAGTTCTGGTTCAGGGTCTCCTACAAGCTGGGGTCAAGATGCTGGCTGGGGCTGCAGTCTCATCTGATGACTTGACCGGGAAAGGACTGCTCTCAAGCTCATTTGATGGCAGGCCTCAGTGAGCTAGAGCAGGGGTCCCCAATCCTTGAGCCACAGACGGATACTAGTCCCTGGCCAGTTAAGAACAAGGCCACATAGCAGGAGGTGAGCAGTGGGCAAGCAAGCAAAGCTTCATCTGTAATTACAACCAATTGCCATCATTTGCATTAATGCCTAAGCTCCACCTTCTGTCAGATCAGCAGTGGCATTAGATTCTCATAGGAGCGCAAACCCTATGAACTGCTCATGCGAGGGATCTAGGTTACACGCTCCTCATGAGAATCATCCCAAAACCACACATCCCACCACCGCCCCAATCCATGGAAAATTGTCTCCCACAAAACCAGTCCCTGGTGCCCAACAGGTTGAGCCTGCTGAACTGTAGCATAGATCCTCCCCACAAAGAGCCTTCAGAAGACGCAGCACAGCTGACATCTCGATTCTAGCCTCATGAGACCTGGATCCAGGGCCACCCACCCAAGCTACACCCAGATTTCCTAACCGCCTCCCAACCAAAAAAAATATGAGATCATATATGATTTTTCTTTTAAGCTGCTACATTTGGAGATAATTGGTTATACAGCAATAGATAACCATTAACATGTTCTAATAAAGGGGAAATAATATGGTTTTGAGCAAAGGACAACTACTGACATTTGGCAGGAGCTCAAACCATCTTTTATAAAGCTGTATGGAACTTACAGCAACTGAGCACTCAGGCACACAGAGAACTTAGAGTATATTCTACAAAGGAAAAAGGTATTTCCAGTCTGACTTACAAGTCAACCGCTGGCAAATGATCCATTTCTAACTGAAGACTACCCCTATGTAATTTTATTTTTCCACCAACTTCTTCTCTAGCGTGCTGGGATTGCTAAAATAGGCATTCCTGAACTACTTAAGTCTAGGAATAGTGTATAAAATACCAGAGTAAGGCTTTCAGCATTTCTGCAATAATTCTGGCAATTTTTATTCATTTGCATCATCCAGAGGACTATTAGTTGCTTTTCCTGCTGCTTTGTTTGGGGAATTTATATCTTTGCCTCATAGGGCTTACAAAAACAATGAAGAAAAATGTTTTTCCAAAATTCCCAGGGAAGCTAAATTTAAATTCATGCCAAAGGCCTTAACAGCAATGGAGAAAATCTTCTCTATTTGAATGGTGTTTTGTTTGGTTGATTGGTTGTTTAGTTGAGTTGGGGGCTTTTCTCTTTGACTAGATGGAAGCAAAAAGACAACTGGATTATTTTTATCTATAGTGGTACCTATAAGAAATAAGGTTTTCCCCCTTTTCTATGAGAATCAAAATATAAGCTAAAAATCAAAATTGTTGCTGATATTAAACTTGGTTTTTCTACAAGTCTTGGACACTTCATCCACAGCAGCTTAAGGCTACTCTAAGTAGCCAAATAGCAGGATCCTATTATATCCTGTGTTTACCATGTGCTAAGAAATTCCAAACATCTCTGCTAACTACCATAAGACACTAGAAGGGTTAAGCTTGAGCTGGTCATTGCAGTGATATAGGAAACCATGTTCCTGGCTCATTGTTCACCAAATTTCAGTTCTTACAGAAATATCACTCACCACACTCTTGGTATGCCCCGTCACTTTAGTTAAATCTCAGATTAAAGCCCAAGGGGAGTGGGGTGAGTGAGGGAAGGAGGAAAAATACCAGTTGAATACATGGCAATGTTTCCTACCCTTCTCGACATGAGGACAACATCCACAGATCACTAAAGTCTCAACCCAAATAGTGCTCATAAGAAATCCCTGTGGAGCAGTCTGGTCCAATCAAGGAGATGGAAACCACACAGTAGGTCAGACAGCAGAAGTCTAACATAGAGAATATTAACCATAATTTTAGAAGTAACTATATAATCTAAGGAAACTCTATGCTATCTGTGGACTGAGGGTACCTAAAGAAGGATAGACTTAGAAGGATTCAAACCTCCTTAGAGAAGGTGCAGTTAAGCTACGGGATAGTACAGTTCACTGGCTTGTAGGCTACAGCTAATCTGGAGATGCTGGGCAAACAATAGGCTATCTTCCAGAATGCAGGTGATCAGAAACCAGAGGTGTGAGTGCACAGTGGGATCCAGGCACACGGGAGATTTTGAGCATCTGCAGGGACTCTAAGACTCAGACTGAATCTGGTTTCCTTGTCAAGAGGGCTGCAGAAAAGTTACCACCAGGCCAAGGCTGTATGGTCACAGAACTGAGTTCTGGGCGGTGGGTGGGGCAGGCTCCTCTGGAGGTATCCACACCACCACCACCAGCCACAACCGAAACAGCAAGAGACTCCTCGCACAAAGTCTCCCCAGCGCCCTCTACTGAAACAACACCATGCTCACAGCACAGGAAAAACACTATAGAAACTCCTTTATCATGGAGCCTATTCAGAATGATGAATTCAGAGCTGAGAAGCAATAAATTAGTAACAAATCTTGAAAACTATACAATTACCAAAACCATAAAAGAAATGGAAAAATCTGAAATAAAACTCCAGACTCATAGCTTCATTGGGAAATTCTAGATACATTTAAGGAAGAGACAATACCAATCCTACATAAATTCCTTCAAAAACAGAGAAGACACACCTGAAACTAAAACAAGATTGTGAATTAACTATGCTTCCACTTTAAAAAAGTGGTTACAAAAGAAGAAACAGAGGAGAAGGGAAGTTTCACAGATGATTTTATGAGTTTAGCATTACCATGGTAACAAAACCAGACAAAGACACCAAAAACTACAGGCAAATCACCCTTTATGAGCACAGGCTCAAAAATAATAAATATTTTTAATAAACATTAAGTTCAGGAATATATTTTAAAAGTACAATAATCATGGCCAAATGAGATTCATCTAGGGAACTGAAAGTTCTTTTAACAATCAAAAATGCAATGTAATTTATCATACTAACAGGGGAAAAAATGACCATCTCAACAGAAGCTAAAAAAGCATCTGACATAATTCAGTACCTATTCATGATTTCTTAAATTTCTCAGTAAATCAGGAAAACAGTTTGATAAAGAATATCTACAAGAAACCTATACCTAGCATACCAAAAGGAAAAAAGAAGAAAAAACTATCTGTATATGTCAATGATGTGATTGTGTAAATTCAAAACCCCAAGGAATCTATCAAGAAACTTTTTTGTAAGTTTTATCAAGATCACAGAGTACTAGGGCAATATCAAAAATAAACTCTTCCTATAAAGTGCAAGTCCTGAAAGATGATGCCGTGAGAGTGCTGCACTCAATATGCCAGCATATTTGGAAAACACAGCAGTGGCCACAGGACTGAAAAAGGTCAGTTTTCATTCCAATCCCAAAGAAGGGCAATGCCAAAGAATGCTCACATTACCGCACAATTACACTCATCTCACACGCTAGTAACGTATTGTTCAAAATTCTCCAAAACACGCTTCAACAGTACATGAACTGTGAACTTCCAGATGTTCAAGCTGGATTCAGAAAAGGTGGAGAAAACAGAGATCAAATTGCCAACATCTGTTGGATCATCGAAAATGCAAGAGAGTTCCAGAAAAACATCTAGTTCTGCTTTATTGACTATGCCAAAGCCTTTGACTGTGTGGATCACAATAAACTGTAGAAAATTCTGAAAGAGATGGGAATACCAGACCACCTGACCTGCCTCCTGAGAAATCTGTATGCAGGTCAGGAAGCAACAGTTAGAACTGGACATGGAACAACAGACTGGTTCCAAGTTGGGAAAGGAGTACGTAAAGACTGTATAATGTCACCCTGCTTATTTAATTTTTATGCAGAGTACATCATGAGAAATACTGGGCTGCAGGAAGCACAAGCTGGAATCGAGATTTCTGGAGAAATATCACTAACCTCAGATATGCAGATGATACCACCGTTATGGCAGAAAGTGAAGAAGAACTGAAGAGCCTCTTGATGAATGTGAAAGGGGAAAGTGAAAAAGATGGCTTCAAGCTCAACATTCAGAAAATAAAGATCATGGCATCCAGTCCCATCACTTCATGGCAAATAGATGGAGAGACAGTGGAAACAGTGGCTGACTTTATTTTTTGGGCTCCAAAATCACTGCAGATGGTGACTGCAGCCATGAAATTAAAAGACACTTACTCCTTGGAAGGAAAGTTATAACCAACCTAGACAGCATATTAAAAAGTAGAGCCATTACTTTGTCAAAAAAGGTCTGTCTAGTCAAAGCTATAGTTTTTCCAGTAGTCATGTATGGATGTGAGAGTTGGACCATAAAGAAAGCTGAGCACTGAAGAATTGATGCTTTTGAACTGTGGTGTTGGAGAAGACTCTTGAGAGTCCCTTGGACTGCAAGGAGATCCAACCAGTCCATTCTAAAGGAAATCAGTCCTGGATACTCATAGGAAGGACTGATGCTGAAGCTGAAACTCCAATACTTTGGCCACCTGATGTGATGTACTGACTCATTGGAAAAGACCCTGATGCTGGGAAAAAACTGAAGGTGAGAGGAGAAGGGAATGGACAACAGAGGATGAAATGGCTGGATGGCATCACTGACTCAATGGACATGAGTCTGAATAAATTCCAGGAGTTGGTGATGGACAGGGAGGCCTGGCATGCTGCAGTCCATGGGGTTGCAAAGAGTCGGACACAACTGAGGAACTGAACTGATACAGTTGCAACAAATAAATAGAATGAGAAAAGTAATATCATTTACAATAGCATCAAATAGAATGAAATACTTAGGGAGATTTTTAACAAAATAGGTATAAAACTTGTACCATGAAACACTGAGAAAATTCAAGAATATCTAAATAAATGGAGAAACAGAAGATGTTTGTGGATTGAAATTCTAGATACATTTAAGGAAGAGACAATACCAATCCTACGTAAATTCCTTCAAAAACAGAGAAGATACACATGAAACTAAAACAATATTGTAAATTAACTATGCTTCCATTTTTAAAAAATGGTTACAAGAAAAGAAAAAGAGGAGATGCAAAGTTTCACAGCTGATTTTATGAGTTTAGTATTACCATGAAAACAAAACCAGACAAAGACACAGAAAGTTACAGACAAATCACCCTTTATGAGCACAGGCTCAAAAATAATAAATATTTTTAATAATCATTAAGATGTCAATTTTCCCCAAATTAATCTACAGTTCAACAAATGTTGATGAACACCTCAGGAAGCTTTTGTAGAAGTTGACGAGTTAATTCTAAAATTTATATGACAAGTCAAAAGACTTAAAATAACCAAAACAAAACCCATGCACTAAAAACTTTAAAACACTGATGAAAGAAAAGGAAGAAGACATAAATAAATGGAAAGATATTCCATGATCATGGAATGGAAGAATTAATATTGTTGAAATGTCCATACTACCAAAGGCAATCTACAGAGTCAATGCAACCCTCTCAAAATTCTAAAGGCATTTTTCACAGAAATAGAATAAATAATCCTAAAATTTTAGTGGAAACCACCAAAACCCTAAATGGCCCAGGCAATCTTGAATAAAAACAAAAAAGCTGGAGGCATTACATGTCCTGATTTAAAACTATATTACAAAGTTATAATAATCAAAATTGTATGATATTGGCATAAAAACAGACACATAGGTCAACGGAACAGGAAAGAGAGCTTAGAAATAAACTCACATATGTGTGGTCAAACAATTCATAGCAAAGGAGTCAAGAATATATACTAAGCAAAGGATAGCTTCAATAAATGTTACTGGGGAAACTGGACATAGTCATATGCAAAAGAATGATACAGGATCCTTATTTTACACCAAACATAAAAATCAACTCAAAATGCATTAACGATCTGAATGTAAGACCTGAAATCATAAAACTCCTAGAGGAAGCCACTTAACATTGGTCTTACTGATCATTTTTTTTATTTTGACACCAAAAGGATTCCAAAGCACTCCTCTGTAGCATAATTGGCAATTGCTCATCTTACAAATCCAGTTGAGATGAAAAACATAGCTAAAGTTGAAATTCAATGCAAGTTCCCTACTGAAACAAACACTTACTGAAACTGTTCAGAAACAAAAGCAATCCTTCCACCAGCACTAAAAAGCATGAATTTACAAGATCAACAATTACAATGGCTGATAACAGCTCACACAAAAAGATCTAAGCCTGGTATTTATACAAAAACCAAAGCAAAATCTTTTCCTCTATACAAAACTCAAAGATAAATAACATTTAGGATTTAAATCTAACATTTTCACTGAGTAGACAAGAGGACCAAAGCAGAACTGACCTTATTTTACGTGGAGGAATCTATGCCCTGGCATCACCTCTCCCAGCCCACCACCATCATAGCCACAGCTGCCCAAAATCCTTTCAGGAGGTGACAAAGCCTTTTACCTGATACTAAAGGCTTACACTGTCAGTGCTTCTGGAAGAAATGACACAGTGAAAATTTTACTGAAATATGAATGACTGCTACCCAATTAGTTCTAGAACAAGAGCTGGCAAACTAAAGCCCACCAACCAATCTATTTCTGGGTGACCCATGGGCTTCCCTGGTGGCTCAGAGGGTAAAGATTCTTCCTGCAATGCAGGAGACCCAGGTAGAACCCTGGGTCAGGAAGATCCCTTGGAGAAGGGAAAATCAATCCTCTCTAGTATTCTTGCCTAGAGAATTCCATGGACAGAGCAGCCTGGCAGGCTATAGTCCATGGAGTTGCAAAGAGTCGGACACAACTGAGTGACTAACACTTTCACTTTCATGAGCCAAGTGTAGCTTTTTTTTTTTTAATGATTGAAAAAAACCAAGAAGAAAAAAATTTTGTGACACATGCAAATTACTGACATGAAATTCAAAACTGAGTGTCATTAAATAAAGTTTTATTGGCACACAGCCACACTCATTCATTGTTTTGTTGTCTATGGCTGCTTTCGCTCTGCAATGGAAGAGAGGTGTAGTTGTGACAGAGACTGTATGGCCTGCAGACCCTATAATATTTACCATTCACACCTCCGTAGAAAAGTTTTCCAACCTTTGTCCTAGTGCAAAGCTCTAAGAGGCAGAGCATCTGAGGACCAGATGTGAGGTCACGGTCTTACCCTTCCTTAACGAAGAGGTAGATATACAGGGAAAGGGCTACATGACAAAGAGCCGGGAAAACAGAACTCAAACGTGGCTGACCTCACCACCGAGTCAGGGCCAGCAGAGAATTATGTCATGAGGAAGGGGAGCACCAGTAAGACACACGTGCAGTATTATGCGGAAAAGCCGTGGCCAGAGGACTCCACTCCTCACCAGAACCATGCCTTTGAGCAAGTCACATAAGACCTCGGAGCTTCAGTTTCCTTATCTTAAAAAAAAAAAAAGTGAATGGAAATCATGTCTCGACTTGTGAGGGGATGATCCACATGAAAGCACCTGGCCTGCTGGGCCTGAGCCTTGAAAGATTAGGAGGTGTCCGCAAGTGGAAAGTGGGAGAAGAAAGGGAATGTCTGAAATTGAAAGAACACAGGGTTCAAAGGTCCTGAGGAGTAAGTGAATGGTCAGTTCGGGCCATCATCTAGGATTCAGTGAAAAGTGTCAGAGCAGAAGAGGCAATCAGAGGCCAGATTTTGATGGAAAAGCTAGCATGTACAACTCTTTTCACTCCCCCTTTGTTTACTTCTCTCCCTTCTCTGTTCCCTCTCTCCAATCACCCTCAAAGACACACTGGAGTGTTCCCTGGTTCATCAGAGGCCAAAAACTAAACTGTGTCCACAACTCTAATTCCCTCCATGGCATCTTCTGGCTCAGTGGTAAAGCATCTGCCTGCCAATGCAGGAAATGTTAACTTCAATCCCTGGGTCAAGAAGATCTCCTGGAGAAGGAAATGGCAGCCCACTCCGGTATTCTTTCCTGGAGAATCCCATGGACAGAGGAGCCTGGTGGGCTACACAGTCCATGGGTTCACAAAGAGTTGGAAACAAAACTGAGCGACTAAACAACAAAAACATGGCATCTGTAGAGCATCTATTCCAAGGTCGAACAGGCTTTCCTGTTGACCCCCATCCAGTCAGCATCAGTTCATTTGACCTATTTGCCCCCCATGCTTAGGTGAAGTCCTTAGGGGATACCCTAGAGCCACAGCTGGTAGCCTGTTCCAGCTGCTGAGTAAGAACTAAATGAGATTCCTGGGATTCTGAGTAATTTATAATGAATTCTAATAACTGGCAGGACTTGATCACGATGCATACTGATGAACCAGCCCTTGTAGCCAGCTGTCCCCCCTCAATCACCAATTGTCCACAGGGGGATTCCCATTCGCTAAGGGCACAGACAGTCTCCAGAGATGAAAGAGAAGCAAGGGCCATGCAGATGAGAACAGCAGCCTGCAGGTAGAGGATATCACGGTAAATGTCGGGAATATTTACAAAAAGCAGAAGGCACCAGCAAAGAACACTCAAAAAGCAGGTCTTAGTCCTGCAATAAGAATCATGAGGCTACATATGCAAACTATTATCCTCATGTTTTATTCAGCACCATTTACCGTCTCTCCCTTGGCTCACCCTTGCTTTCTCTTCTTTCACAAGCTGGGTGATAAAATCTGGCTATTTTCCATGTGATTTGAGTACAGGATTTGGAAGGGGAAGGCCCAGGTAGGAATCCTGGCTGCCTATGATTTTGAGCTGTATGGCCTACAGCTATGTATGTCCTTTGACATATCACCTGCCTTTTCTGAATCTAGAGCTCTTCAGCCATCACATTTGGACCATGCCTGCTCTACTTGCCTGCTAAGCTTGTTAAGTGGGTCAAGTGAAAACGGAGGGGAGATGGGTGTGGTAAGTTAAAGCATCAGACAAACCTAAGGGTCCCAGTGTTTCTTTACATAGATCTTCATTTTCAATGATTCTTGCCAGTTTCTTAAAGAATTGGCATGGGAAAAGAAGTATTAAAAAAAAAAAAACCTAGAATCCAATGTAAACCAAGCCATTTAATCCCAGCCTGAAGGAGAAGAGGGCTTTTCTGCTATTTTCACTAAATATAACATAGTAAGCAAATCTTCCACATCTAGAGGGCATGTAGTTATCAAGGTGTTCTGTTTCCAGGGACAGGAAACTGACTCTTTCTACATCATGGAAAGAGGTTTGGAGTCTATAAATCTCTAAGGAGGGAGTGGTGGGGTCTAGAAGATGGGAAGGATTTCAGAGCAGTGAGGGAACTGAAACTCCACAAGCATCAGCAATACCAGTGTTACCACCATCACACCTCCACCATCTCCCCCACCACCGGCAACACCTCCACCAGCATCACTGCCACCACCAGCACCACCACCACCACCGGCAACACCTCCACCACCAGCATCACTGCCACCACCATCACCACCACCATCACCACCACCATCTCCCCCACCACTGGCAACACCTCCATCAGCATCACTGCCACCACCAGCACCACCACCATCAGCATCACTGCCACCACCACCACCAGCACCACCACCACCACCAGCATCACTGCCACCACCATCTCTACCACTACTGGCAACACCTCCACCACCATCATCACCGCCACCACCATCACCACCACCATCACCACCACCTCCCCCACCAACAACACCATCACCATCACTGCCACCACCATCACCACCACATCACCACCAGCAACACCTCCACCACCACCATCACCGCCACCACCATCACCACCACCTCCCCCACCAACAACACCACCACCATCACTGCCACCACCATCACCACCACATCACCACCAGCAACACCTCCACCACCACCATCACCTCCACCACCACCATCACCACCACCACCATCACCACCAGCAACAACACCTCCACCACCACCATCACCACTACCACCACCACCACCAGCAACAATACCTCCACCACCATCACCACCATTAATACCTCAACCAACACCAACATCACCAATACCACCAGCACCACAACACCACTACCAACTTCAAAAGCACCAGGCTCAGCTTTGCCTCCTCTGATGCTACACCTTCTCCATTTAGCATGAAAAAATACAAGGCCTCTACATCTATGTCTGAGCTTCCACTGAAGAATAAAAATTAAAGAAAAGGGGACAAAATCTTGGGGACAAAATTAGAGAATGAACTGGTCTGGCTCTTGCTGGCATTGTTATTTTACTATTTTATTGAACTTTTATATTTTAAACTCTTTCTGCCTTGATTGCTACTGTGTCACTCCCAGATTTTTGGTCTGAGGTGACTAATGCTTCAAAAGACTCCCAGGCACTGTTCTGACTTCTTCACTGGAGGATCCTGGCTCTCAAGAGTAGATCCCAGGGAGCACCACAGCCATTTTCTGAATGTCCCACTGTCTGACCACTGTCACTCACATTTGGCCCTGGAAGTTCCAGGTGACACGCCTCAGGTCTGTCTAATGCAATCCGAGTCCTGAGCATAACTAACATGCCTCCATTGCCTCCTACATCCTCCTGTGACAACAGCCTAAAATAACACACAGCCAAGAAAAAGGGGCCAACATAATGCCAAGTCTAGAGAGCAAGCAGCCTCAAGAGTTAAGAGTAAGCACAGAGTTAAGATTCAAGATAAACTATACTTACAGGCAGAGCACATCATGAGAAACGCTGGGCTGGAAGAAGCACAAGCTGGAATCAAGATTGCTGGAAGAAATATCAATAACCTCAGATATGCAGATGACACCACCCTTATGGCAGAAAGTGAAGAGGAACTAAAAAGCCTCTTGATGAAAGTGAAAGAGGAGAGTGAAAAGGTTGGCTTAAAGCTCAACATTCAGAAAACTAAGATCATGGCATCTGGTCCCATCACTTCATGGGAAATAGATGGGGAAACAGTGGAAACAGTGGCAGACTTTATTTTGGGGGGCTCCAAAATCATTGCAGATGGTGACTGCAGCCATGAAATTAAAAGATGCTTACTCCTTGGAAGGAAAGTTATGACCAGCCTAGACAGTATATTAAAAATCAGAGACATTACTTTGCCAAAAAAGGTCCGTCTAGTCAAGGCTATGGTTTTTCCTGTGGTCATGTATGGATGTGAGAGTTGGACTATAAAGAAAGCTGAGCACCAAAGAATTGATGCTTTTGAACTATGGTGTTGGAGAAGACTCTTGAGAGTCCCTTGGACTGCAAGGAGATCCAACCAGTCCATACTAAAGGAGATCAGCCCTGGGTGTCCATTGGAAGGACTGATGCTAAAGCTGAAACTCCAATACTTTGGCCACCTGATGCGAAGAGCTGACTCATTTGAAAAGACTGTGATGCTGGGAAAGATTGAGGGCAGGAGGAGAAGAGGACGACAGAGGATGAGATGGTTGGATGGCATCACTGACTCAATGGACATGGGTTTGGGTAGACCCTGGGAGTTGGTGACGGACAGGGAGGCCTGGCGTTCATGGGGTCACAGAGTCGAACACGACTGAGCGACTGAACTGAACTGAACTGATAGAACTGAGGGTTCTTAACATGGTGGTCTATAGCATTACATGAGATTATGAGGGAAATGTTAAAAACAGGTGAGACAGCTAATTGCATCACAGTGCATGTTGTTTTAAAGACATGATGATGTAAAGGGGAGATAAAGCATAGAAAGCATAGAATTTAAGCTGGATATGCTTAGGCAAAGCCTCTATGCCCTGGGTCTCAAACAAAGCCCAAGGCGCGCCATTTACACCCACTCAGAGTCTGGCCTGGGACCAACACGTGTGGCAGTGCACATTCGCAGAAGAATAAAGCTCCTTGAGGCTGAAACTGCAAACTGAACAACCGCTACATGCCAGCCTAGGAGGTTAAGTACAGCCCACTTACAGTTCACTGGGATGCAAGTCAGAAGTGCCAGCTCTACCTGAGAGTAGTTATGGCCCTGAGTAAATCACTTCACTATCCTTGCCTACAAAAATGAGGCCAGGTTGTGTAGGGCAGAAACCAACACTATTCTGAAAAGCAATTATCCTCCGATTAAAAATAAATAAATATTTAAAAAGGAAAAATAATGAGGAGAGTCTAGGATGATCACTAAGGTCCTTTCTGCTCTAATATACTGAATGAAGCCATGATATACAGCTGTGGCAGGCAACTTCTAGGATGGCCCCAAAGAGCCTCACCTCTTGGCATTCATGGCTTTGTGTAATCCCTTCTCTCTGAGTAACTTGCTTCTGCCCAACAGAATATGGCACCATTGAGGAGATGACACTTCTGTGATTAAGTTACAAAAGACTGTGACTTCCATCTGGCTAGACTCTCTATTGCATGTTCTAGTGAAGCAAGCTGCCAAGCTGGAGAGACCAACCCAGCAAGAGTGCTGAGGGCAGCTTCCAGGCAAATCAAGCAAGGCACTGAGGCCCTGAGTCCAACAACCTTTGAGGAACTGCCAACCACCGCATCAGTGAGTTTGAAGGCAGATCCTTCCCCAGTTGAGCCTTCGGACAAGATCTCAATCTTGGCCAATATCTTGAGTGCAGCCTTGGAAGAGAAGCTGAAGTAGAAGACGCAGCAAAGCTGTGCTACATTCCTGACTCAAAAAACCTGTGTGACAATAGATGTATGTTGCTCTGAGCCACTAAGCTTTGTAATAATTTATTATACAACCATAAGTAACTAATACACATAGCACTGTTTGTATCCGTGGCCTTGATGGGCTGCATCTCTGCCTCTCGCTTTGGATGTTCTTATGGAATTCTGTATATCTATGAAGGATCACCTGGAATTGAGGCCAGCAACCAGGAAATCTAATTTAGGTGCCATAGCAGGAAAGTCATGAAAGCCTCTCAATCACCTCCATGTCCATGCCTCAGTCTCAAGAAGTCTGAGGGCAAGGGAAAAGAGCTGTGAAGTTGTAGATGGAATCATGTGCCAAGAGAACAGCAACTCCTCTCCCCTCCTCCTTGTATTTCACCTATGTATCCATATTTTGAGAAGAGAAAGTAGTTTCTTATGTTAATCTCCCTTCCACACATGCATGCATGTTAAGTCGTTTCAGTCCTGTCTGACTCTTTGTAACACATGGACTGCAGCATATTGGAGTGGGTTGCCACGCCCTCCTCGAGGGGATCTTCTCAACCCAAGGATCGACCTGAACCTGTGTCTTTTACTTCTCCTGCATTGGTAGGAGTTCTTTACTCCTGGTGGGTTCTTTACCACTAGCACCACCTGGGAAGCCCCTTAATCTCCCCTCACCCACCCCTCACACAAATTGCACGCCAATCACATTGTCAGGCCAATACAGATGGGAAAAGACAAAAGGCTATTCCCATGGAGAAGCATGACCCACAGGACAGAAGCAAGGCCCCTAGTGCACTGAGCATGTAGAGAGATGAACTCTACCTGATGTCAAGAAGTCCCACTGACTTAATAACCACATCTCACCAGCTCCATCACTACTCAACTAGTTCAGCTAATTACCTCTGCTAGAAAAACGCCTGGAGGTTCCCCCACCCCCAGTCTATTCTCTACTGAGCAACCTGTGAGTTGTTATAGACAACTTTGTGTCTATACAACAAATTTGTATGTTTCCCCTCAAATTCACATGTTGAAGCCTTAATCCCCAGTGCAATGGTATTTGGAGGTGGGAGCTTTGGGAAGTAAATAGGTTTAGATGAGATCACAAGGGTGAGGGCCCCATGGTGGAATTAGTATCCTTATAACAGGAGGGAAAAAGGTTGAGCGCTTACTCTCTTCCACGAGATAGCACAATGAGAAGGTGGCTGTCTGTAAGCCAAGCAGAGATCCTCACCGGGAACCCAGTCTGCCAGCACCTGATCTTGGACTTCCCCGCCTCCAGAACTATGAGAATAAATGCCTTTTATTTAATGTACTCCGTCTATGGTATTTTGTTACAGCAGCCCAACCTGATAAGACAGTCATTGTCTTAAATATAAATACAATCTTCATATCATTTTATGTGGAATCTAAAAGAGCGGAACCATAAAAACAGAAAATAGAACCAGTGATATACAACTTAATGTTTCTTATTTCTGCACAGAGGAACCTTTACTTGGGAGAAGGGGAATAGAGAATGAGGCAGGCATGGGCAGGAACCCGGCTCTGTGCCAAGCAAGGGCTTTACCCTCAATATCTCACATCAACCCACAAAGTCAACATCATCTCCATTTCACATATGAGAAAACTAGCCCAACTGGGATTTAGAACCAGGACTTAAATTCAGGTGTGTTCAACTCCAGAGCCCATTTTAATGACGTGTCTCATCAGCTGGGTGATGTATTCAGGCCTGCACTAGAAACCAGGAATGTCTACAGAGAAGAAAGCGAGACAAGAGCATGCCAGAACCAGGCAGTGGCCATCCATTAAATAAAAATAGATGTACCATTTGAAGACAAAGCCTTCTTTCTTTTCAGAAGGACTGAAATGCACAGATGCAGCAAGCATTATAATTATAAATGAGAGCTTGTACGAGCTGAAGGTAACCATAGACACCACTCAGTCCTATCCCTGTACCAGAAAGGGGAAGAGATCACCTCCCAGAACCAAGAGTCCCACAGTTAGAGACGTGAAACCCCTGGGCTTCTGCCCTTGCTATCTATTCAGTACAAGCGTATATATATCTGCAGCTCCTACAATAAATTTGATTGATTCAAACTTGAAAATGTTGCTACATTTTAAAAAATAAATAAAGATCTTTCTTATCACCACACCACACACAGGCAAAAATAATAGTCATTTTATACAAATAAAAATACTATGGAGGCCAAAATAATAATTTTTTCTCACTTTATCCAACGATACTGCTCACCTGGGCGGCAGCCATGACCAAGGCAGGGTGGGGGGTGGGGAGGAAGACCCACTACAGTCATCAGACTGAACCAGGTATGGCCAAGGGGGAACTTGGGATGGAAAAGGGGTTTTAGTTCTTTCTAAAGTCCCTGTAGGGCTCTTCAGGTGGCTCAACAGTAAAAGAATCCATCTGTAATGCAAGAGACAGAGATTTGATCCCTGGGTCAGGAAGATCCCCTGGAGCAGGAAATAGCAACCGACTCCAGTATTCTCACCTGGGAAATCCCATGGACAGAGAAGCCTGGCAGGCTACGGTCCACAGGATTGCAAAAAGTCGGACATGACTGAACAACAGCAATAACAATACCCCTGAATCAACAGGACATCCAGAAATTTGCAACCAGGTGTAAGTATAATTAATAAGAGATACATCCTTCCAGTAAAAACAGAAAACAGAAACACCAGGAAATAAAAGCCTTTGTGGAGGACTCTCTTTACTGGGCAGCAAGCACGTCTGGGCGGCGGGTCTTCTCAAATCACAGATGGCAGTCATCTCCCCTGTCTCTTTATCTAGTAAAACATCCCACAGTATCTCATCTTCGTTCTAATCCTTGATAAAATCAAGAGCTTCCAATCCTTCAACATAACAGCCGTCTTATCCACCTGGGTTACTTTGAATTTCAACTGAAGAAATAAAACCTAGGTTTACAAAAATGACCACTATTGTCATCGATGCCGATGCAAAGTGAGTATCTGCTTTTTTCATTTTTCTTAGACAAAATATGTCTATCATAACTTCACAGCTATACTGACAACTCTGGTAGTTCCTGTGATACCAAATTAGCAATAATACAGTTAACAGGTTTTTAAAATTACTTTCCCGGTTGGAATGTTACTGTCGTTGAACAGCTAAGATTTGTTTTTACTGTCAGAGTGTGCTAAACTAAGTGAAATATATCAGGAAGTGTATACACCCCTGAGTCTTCTGACTTCATACTCTTAGCTCAAGGACAATGCAGACATTTAAAATGTCATGGATAATTAGCCAGCCTCTTTACAAATAAGATTGCCTGCTGATAGAATCACAAAGTTTGCCAGTCTCGGGAATAGATGTACTCATTAGAAGGTGATCGGATGTAAAATAATTGTTTATTTTTCTGGAATAAAAGAAGCGGGTGGTGTGGTGGAAAGAATGCAGGTCGAGAGGTGAGAAGACCCAGGTTCTCTAGTTCTAAGCGATTCTGGAGAAGTCGCTTTGCCTCTTTACTTCTATTTTCTCAACTGGGGACCCAGAAGACTCCTTTCAGTTCTTAAAAACCCTCATGGACCTCACCCATAGATAGACATCCTCAAATGAGGAAGATACTATACAAGTAACTTGGACTTTCAATAGGCATCCAAGGATTCCATAGCTTGTCTTCTTTACAAGAACGTTTTTAAGAAATTTCAGGGCTGTTCATAGAATACTGCTGTTGTTCATCAACAAATATCAGATACAAGCTGAGAATTTTGTTCCCAAAAAGTCCTCAAATTTCCCTACTTTTTCCACATTGTGTTACCAAAACATGTGGCAAATACATATGAGCAACTTTTAAGTCAATGACAATATATCACATAATACTGTTTTAAAGTTATTGGGGAAAGTACTAAAACGTGACTATTTTCTCCCAAAGTAGGAGTTGCTAAAATCCATAAAGCAATATGCACCTAGCAAGGGCTTCTCTGGTGGCTCAATGGTAAAGAATCCATCTGCAATGTGGGAGACCCCAATTTGATCCCTGGGTCCAGAAGATCTTCTGGAGAAGGGAATGGCTACCCACTCCAGTATTCTTGCCAGGAGAATCCCATGGACAGAGGAGCCTGGCAGGCTAGAGTTCATGGGGTCGCAAAGAGTCGGACAAGACTGAGCGACTAACACTTTCATTCCACTTTTCATGCACCTAGCAAGCTCATTGAACTCGAAAAGCTTACTAACAAGAAAGTATCAAGATTCAAGAGTAAAAAGAAAAGAGACTTCCCCAGTGGTCCCATGGTTAAGAATCCGCCCTTCAATGCAGGAGATGCAGGTTCGATCCCTTGTTGGCAAACTAAGATCCCATATGCTGTGGAGCAACTAGGCCTGTTTCCCACAACTAGAGAGAAGCCTGCAAGCTGCAATGAAGATCCTGAATGCAGCAACCAAGACCAGATGCAGCCAAAAATAAGTATCTTAAAAAGAAAGAAAGATAAATACACAAATAAATATATTGATAGTATATACAAGCACGCTGAGTCCAGAGAATCCTCGGATTTTTTATCCCCCACAATATCCATCAGAGTACCTTGCCAGTTATATCAGGCCTATCAAGTTGATGATATATATAATAGAGTCATAGGAGCCAAGGCAATCTCTAGCTAGAGAATTAGCATCAGCCTGTCTTTCACAGGAAAGCTGTGACATTTTCAAAATCGGAAGAGGTAGATGCTTGGTGCAATTGACCAGCACCAAGCTCTCCAACAGTATAATGACACCACTCAGGACATTTACTGTTTGCAAAGAAGCATGAGACTCACTGAACCAAAGAGAAAAGCTGCATCTGAGTCTGCAGAATCATTTCTCACTCATAAGACCTCTGCTGAGAAACAAGAGATCTTTCAAGACCCTGCTTCATTTATAAAATTCAGTGAGTTACAGCTCCTATTAATAAGTCTCCAGACAAGACTCTATTCTAAGACAGGAAGTTAAATTATGTAGGCCATTTCCCAGTCAAGAAGAAGGATATGGTTTAGTGGAAATAACTTGAAAACACAGCGGCTGGGCTGGTCCAAAGACCCTGTAGGAACATACTCCTAAAAGTGATGGTGGGACCCCTGAGTGAGCGCTCAATTCTGCCTCCATCCCTACTGCAGCGCTCATGACACGGGCCCTTGAGTGAGCTATTAAAGTTCCTTGATCTGGTCTTCAGGTCTGCACAATGAGGAGGGTGGATCATGATTACTAAGCACCAGTCACAGCAGTTTCTTGAGTCAGATTTCTTCTAACTTTCTTCCTCTTGTGACAAGGAGAAAGAAGAAATCAGGCAGGACCGGTGGAAATGCTAAAGTTTGCCACAGCTGAAACAAGAGACCGCCAAATGACTCAAGGGTGAGCATTCAGATGTGGTGCCCATCTTGACCTCTGAGCTTAAAGAACCCTCGACTTGGGTTCATCTGCTGAAGTCCAGCCTTATGCATCTAGGAAGGCCCCCAGGGGTCTCCACACCTGCTTCCCCTCTACCCTGCCTATTCCTGGGTCCTGGTGAAACAGGCCGTCTGCTTCCTGGAAGCACCCCCTTTTGGGGTACTGCACAGACAGCGCTGCCTCTCCGTGGAGGCTTGATGTGAGATGAACAAATGCTTCTGATTTTAGAAAGGACAGATTTGAGAACTTTTCCACAGTTTCTTCTGAAACTTCAGTTCTCATCCTGAATTTTAAAACCATAATGTGACATTTTAACATATGGCAAAGAGAGATGAATTTGAGATCGTTTCAAACTGCTTAAAAGATCTGCATTAAACACAGATTTCCATTATTACAGATCTAATAAGTCCTATTCTCATCTGGGCTATCAGCAACAGAGTAAGTAATTACCGTTCAACTTGGGCCGTTCCAGTCCATCAGCCCAATACTGATGACTAAGGCAAAGCTATACGTGAATAACAAAATGCTGATAAGAGTTTAAAAGGGATGGAAGAAATGCTGCTGCCTTATCCCATTCTGCTCCATCAGTTGTAAGGGATGAATCAAATATAAATAAACTTGATAGAGTGATAAGTCCAGACGTGAATACTAAAAATGTAAAACAGAGTCGTGTCTACCTAGATTAAAGGAGAAAGCAAAATGCCTCCTTGAATCCATGACTGGTTTGAAGGCCCTCCAAGCATGAGTTGCAGTGCTTGCCTAAGTAGAGGACTGAACCTGAACCAAACATCTTCAACATGAAAAGCTGAAACAGATACTCATTGAACAGCTTTTTCAATCAGTAAGGTTTCAGGCTAGGTGCTGGGGATACAAACGTTAATGAAACACCAGAAGCTTTAGGACTGTTAGGGAGATAAGTCAGTCCGCCAACTACTGTAACGCAACATGGTACCTGTTTGACAGAAATGTATACACAGGGTGAAACTGGACCACATCAGGGTGCTACTGTTGCAGCTAACCCAGAGTAGATGGAGCCATGCAAGAATTCTAGAAGAAATGACTGCCAGAGATGAGTCTCCAAAGGGACAGGCGTTAAGCCAGGTGAAGAAAGGGACTAGCCACGTTCCAGGCAGAGGGTGCCGAGTGCGCAGAGCAATGAAACCACAGTGGAGGGTGGATCATCGATAAGCATGGCTGGGCCAGAAGTTGGGTTAGGTTGGGTCCGAGAAAGTGGGCAGGCAGGAGCCAGATCATGGAAGGTTTCAAATATCATAACAGAGAGCTAGACTGTATCTCGTCAACATTTGGTTTTTAAGCAGGGGAGTAACTTAAGTACTGGAAACATATTCTAATTTGAGTGGGAAGGACATGAGATTGATGACAAAGACACCCACTGGCACTGGCAGGAAGACGGGAGAAACACAGGAGGGAAAGGGGAAGAGGGATTCAAGATAGTCACCTTAACCATCCGCAAATGGAGGAGGGTATATCTGACCAGACTTCCCACCCGGAGTTTTAAGCTCATTAAACTGAAATTTTCCTTCAATCCAGACTCTCAGTGATCAATTATTGACTAACCCCCATTTGTTGAGCCTACTTCACATTCTTGGCATTAGGGAGGAAGACAAGAAAAACATTCGACCATTGTGGTTTGATAACAGTGTATGTTCAAGTTGGAGAAAATACTTGAAAAAGAAAACACTAAACGTATATGGTTAGTGTTAAATTGTGTAGCAGAAATGATCTGTTCTAGAAGAATAAAGGAAAAAACAGGATGATCAATATAGGCTGGGAAGGTTTGCATCCTGGCATCTTGAATGCAGAGCTTCTAGAGTGTGGAAGGCGCTCTGGTGTGGCTGGAGAAGAGCCAGGTAAGGGCAAAAAAGCTGGAGAATGAAGGGCTAAATAGGAGAGAAGTCCCAGTCGCATGACTGACGGAAGCAGTGTTGATGGGTGCTGAGGCTGACAGGGTGGGTCACAGAAGATCAGGTGAGTCAGAGGTCAGGTGTTTAGGAACAAACTCAGAAGCGGTGGTGACCACGTGGACCCAAGGGGAAGAGCTTGATGCAAGATCAACAAGGCAGTGAAGAGAGAGGTAACACCAGAAATAGCTGAAGTCTACCTGGAAACAGAAGAAAATGCTATTTAAAGAGGTGAAGATGGTGAGTTTGTCTTTTTCCATAAGCCACAGGAATTCAGAGCTGGAAGAGACCTTAGCGGTCACTTAATTGGACTCCTCCAAGAAGAGGAGGAGTACACATCCTCTGAGTACATGACACTGAGTCAGAGATGACAGTGGGACAGCCACTGGACATGTCCAAGAGGCAATGCAAATGGGGAACAGGATCAAATGAGAGGTCAAGGATGCAGACAAAGATTTGGGCATGTGTGGCCACAGAGGTAATAATTAAAGCTAGGAGGATGGGTGAGCTCCTGAAGGGAAAGCTGAACTTCGGGCTGGGGTCTGAGTCCAAAAAAGAGGGCAATGGGTTGAAGTGAGCTGGTAAGGTGTCTGGAGAAGAAGCAATCATTGGGGACAAGGAGGAGAACCATAACAAGGTCATCAGCTCCAAGAAGGAAGAGCCACGGGAAGGAATGGCTGCAAACATACCGGCTGCTACTGGTCAGTCTGGGTTTCTGCCATCCAGAGGCCATGCCTAGTCATCTCTCCTCCCACCCACATGCCCCGGGCACTACTTGGGACTACTTGGCCTGCTTTCCCTTTTCTAGTTGCTACCATAAGCTCCACCATCTGCATTCCCTCACACCCTCTCCCCTCCTACAGGGCTGGGCACAAGCTCCCTACTTCCACCCCACCACACACCCTCACCAACGCATCCATTAACAACATCCATATCCCCTTTAGTAATATGCAGAGGGCTCTGGCTGCTCCCAGTTCCCTTCCCCGAAAACCTCTTGTAGATGACCATAGGGCTGGGAGTGCCTGTCTTAAAAAATCTGCCCAGACTGATCCGCTATGGTTTGGATGTGGAGCCCCGACAACCACACCCATGACCCCCGCGGGCAGACTAGCCCGGGTGCTTCGGTTTTCTGTGTGGTCCAGGTGTTTCTTTCTGCAGTCTACACAAGCTGCCTCCGGCGCGTTAAATGGAAATGTAGCCATTTGCAAATGCAAATGTCTAAGATGAGACAGACTACGAACACAGATGACTGCAGGAAAAACTAAAAGAGTGACAAGAAAACAGCGACAAAGAAGGGGCTGCAGACCGAGTTAATCAAGGCAGGATTTGGAAGACAGCATCTTGAAAAGTTGAGCCTGGCTGCAAGCCCAGGAGAGAGACAAGCGGAAAGATTCCTGGGCGTGGGGCCTAAGAAGGGCTCAGTTTCAAGTGTCAGGGAGATGCTGGAGAGCTGCTGTGGCCTCCAAGTGTGGGCAATGCCTGGAACCAGCCAGAAGGGGCTGATTCTTTCAAGTTTAGGGACAGAGACAGAGTACTCGGCAGGAGAAGAAAGGAGACAACAGCTACTGAAAATGACCCCTGTCTTTACTGGACCAAGTTAAACCATGACAGTGGCCATTTCAACTAGTCTAGTCTACACTCTCAGATTCTTCACCAGAGTGACTTCTTGATTTCAAACTAACTTTGGGTGAGATCGCTGGTACCATGTTTAATGTCTCACAGAGCAGAGAACACAGATTACAAACAGTCAAGCACGGAGAACCTTAAGCTCAATAGGTGCCCTGGCCTTAAATTGCCTTTTCTCTGCAAAGCTAGAAACCACACACATGAACAAAAGTTACTAATATTTTAAATTAAACAGTCTGTACCAATGAAGACAAAAAGAGCTCATGAGGGACAGAGTTTGCTGAGAGAAAGAAGTAACTCTCCCTCCATGCTCATTTATTTCTGAAAGTGCTATTTGCTCTTTCGCCTTCCCAGGCGGCTCAGTGGTAAAGAATCTGCCTACCAATGTAGGACACTCAGGTTCGATCCCTGGGTTGGGAAGATCCCCAGAAGAAGGAAATGGCAACCCATTTCTTGCCTGGGAAACCCAGGTATTCTTGCCTGGGAAATCCCATGGACAGAGAAGCCTGGCAGGCTACCGTCCATGCAGTCACAAGAGTCGGATACGAATGAGAAACTGAGCACATACACACAGTATGTGCTTTTAAGAGGTCCTTCTACACACTTTATTCATGCCTGGAATGTTTTTTCCCCTTCCTCTCTCCCCTTCACCTTCCAAACCCTTTAGAGACCCAACTCAAATGTCACTTCCCTTTACTCCTCTCTTTGTTGGGGTAATTTCCACTTCGTATTCTATTTGTAATTAACTATTCAGTCTGTCCCCTTCTCACACATAACCTGGAGACTCTTTTAATCCTCTTGGCACCACAGCAACTATGCCTGGAACAAGAGATAGGTACTTTTCATGTATGGCCTGGTTAATGAGCAAAGAGATCAGTGTTTGATATATATGGCCTGATGAATGAGCAAAAGATTCCATCCACTTAAGGAGCAGGTGAGTACAGGCATCCAGAGTCTTTTGCCGCTTGGAATAGAACATAACTCCATTCCTCCAAGGCTCCCTGGTGTCCCCTCTCTGGTGAACCACTTCTTCTTGTCAAGATATACCCTGGCCCTAGCTTCTCTTCTAGAAGTTCATTCTAATGTCCATTCCCAATACCAATTTGGCTATTTCTTTTGTCTGCTTAGCCTGAGTTTTAGTCCATCCTCTATTCCCTCTACCAGTCCAATTAAGTTCCGTCACTCAGTCGTGTCCAACTCTTTGCAACCCCATGGACTGTAGCATGCCAGGCTTCCCTATCCATCACCAACTCCCGAAGCTTGCTCAAACTCATGTCCATCGAGTTGGTGATGCCATCATCCTCTGTCATCCCCTTCTCCTCCCACCTTCAATCTTTCCCAGCATCAGGGTCTTTTCCAATGAGTCAGCTCTTCACATTAGGTGGCCAAAGTATTGGAGCTTCAGATTCAGCATCAGTCCTTCCAATGAATATTCAGTACTGATTTTCCTTAGGATTGACTGGTTTTGATCTCCTTGCAGTCCAAGAGACCCTCAAGAGTCTTCTCCAACACCACAGTTCAAAAGCATCAATTTTTCAGTGCTCAGCTTCCTTTATAGTCCAACTCTCACATCCATACATGACTACTGGAAAAACCATAGCTTTGACTAGAGGGACATTTGTCGGCAAAGTAACGTTTCTGCTTTTTAATATGCTGTCTAGGTTGGTCATAACTTTCCTTCCAAGGAGTAAGCGTCTTTTAATTTCATGGCTGTAGTAACCATCTGCAGTGATTTTGGAGCCCCAAAAAATAAAGTCTGTCACTGTTTCCATTGTTTTTCCATCTATTTGCCATGGAGTGATGGGACTAGATGCCATGATCTTAGTTTTTTGAATGTTTAGTTTTAAGCCAGCTTTTTCACTCTCCTCTTTCACTTTCACCAAGAGGCTCTTTAGTTCCTCTTCACTTTCTGCCATAAGGGTGGTGTCATCTGCCTATCTGAGGTTATTGATATTTCTTCTGGAAATCTTGATTCCAGCTTGTGTTTCATCTAGCCCGGCACTTCACATGATGTATTCTGCATACAAGTTAAATAAGCAGGGTGACAATACACAGCCTTGAGGTACTCCTTTTCCAACTTGGAACCAGTCTGTTGTTCCCATGTCCAGTTCTAACTGTTGCTTCCTGACCTGCATACAGATGTCTCAGGAGGCAGGTCAGGTGGTCTGGTATTCCCATCTCTTGAAGAATTTTCCAGTTTGTTGTGATCTACACAGTCAAAGGCTTTGGCATAATCAGTAAAGCAGAAGTAGATGTTTTTCTGGAATTCTCTTGCTTTTTCGATGATCCAACAGATGTTGGCAATTTGATCTCTGGTTCCTCTGCTTTTTCTAAATTCAGCTTGAACATCTGGAAGTTCAAGGTTCACATATTGTTGAAGCCTGGCTTGGAGAATTTTGAGCATTACTTTGCTAGCGTGTGAGATGAGTGCAATTGTGTGGTAGTTTGAACATTCTTTGCCATTGTCCTTCTTTGGGATTGCAATGAAAACTGACCCTTTCCAGTTCTGTGGCCACTGGTGAATTTTCCAAATTTGCCAACATATTGAGTGCATATTGACTTTGCATTCAAGTGGGCCTTAATTCCTTCTACCAACTGGTTCCTTAATTGGCACATTTCCTAACCCCTGTCTCTCAATTAATACCTTACCAGCCAACCAGTGGGCCAAGCTACGAGTTTCATGTCATTCTTTTCTTTTCCCTCTTTCCCCATCTCCCCTCCCCTGTCAAATGACCAGAATTGAACTCTCTGCCTCAGGCGTCAGAGTCCACCTCATTCTTGCTTATTTTGTTCCTCTAACCTCAGCCAGTACTTTCTGAGCACTCCTAAAACTCATTCCTTGGCTCTTCTGAAACCCATGAGCTCCTTTAGTAGTCTAGCATCATCTCCCATGCAAGGAGACTGTCACTCCAGCCACCCTTCCTCCCCAAGTCCCACTGACTTTTACCCTGTCACCTCCTTCTCAGACACTAGCATGGAAGAAATGTATGTCTCTAAATCTGACCCCACCCACTTTGGAGGGTACTCCCTAGTCCAGATAGAAATCGGGGAAGGAGTTTCTCAGCTTTATTATTATTTTTATTACTACTACTGCTGCTACTGTCATTATATTTAGGACATCATCTATATACCCCCAGCCCAGAACTTAAATTTCTCTGATTCCATTGCCTACTTCAGACTTCAGATACGGTGTTGTCTCTTCTAAGAAGAATCACATCAACACCTTATAACATTATAAAATTATGTTGATGTATGGCAAAATCAATACAATATTGTAAAGTAATTAGCCTCTAATTAAAATAAATAAGTTTAAATTAAAAAAAGAAATAAAATAAATAAATTTTAAAAAAAGAAAACAAAAATAAAAAAATAAAGCCACCTTTCTATTTCCTCCAAAAAAAAAAAAAAAAAAGAAATGCTTTGGCAAAATCTAAACAACAGGTAAAATAAACACTTTCTGATTTCAAGTAGTTGCTAACAGAACTATAATGCTATTATAATGATTGGTACTTTGCACAAATTCTACTACAAGCTAAACAAATTGCAAAGACATTTTTAACATGATTTTAAAAGTGTTTTCACATGGTTGAGCTGATGATTTAGCTTTTTCCAGTAATATAATCTTTATTTAATTAACTGGATGATTCCGTATCGGTAGTTTGCTATTGCTGCCAGTGCTGTCAAATGTGCAGCAATTTAGTCACTGGGGAAAGAACAGTGCTGACAAATTAAAAAGTAAATTTCTTCTTACAGTTTTATTCATTGATATCAGTTACTTGGTGTCTTATCAACAAAAATATAAGGTGCTTGTTTTCTCTCACAGAAACCAGAGGGTTAAAAGCTGATATGAATTCTTGTCACAAATACAAGGAAATGTAGAGCACTATTCATTTTCTTAAAGTTCTATTTTCAAAAACTAAGGTTTAAATTGTAGTAACACACATAAAATGTTAGCTCTTGAGGTCTTTTTCAGGTCCAGGGAGAAGAAAGAGAAAAAAACAAGGACACCCTGGAAAGAATATGCCTGCACTGGTCTACAGGAGAGCAAGATCAAATATTTCTAAAATAAATTAAAACTGACTCCCAAATAGAAGGTTTTTCTAATTAGACTACATCTGGTCCAGCCTTTCCTTTCACTACCTATCAGAAGACTGTTAAAGATTCAGGAGAAAGTCACTTAAGAAGCTTCAACATCTCTATTGAAATGCCTAAGTGAAAGTATTTGGCAGAAAACCTAACTAGATGCTAGCAAGCAAACAGCCAGCATCATTCTTAATGGTAAATAATTTTCCCCTAAAATCTTGAACAAGGTGAGGCTATCCACTCTACCATTCCTACTTAACATCATCCTGGAGGTCCTAGCCAGTGTGATAAGGTAAGAAAAAGAAATAAAATGCATTCAGACTGGCAAAGAAGAAATCGTTATTCACAGAAGACAGGATGGACTATGTGGAAAACACCAAGAAATAGGCAAAAAAGTTACCAGAATTAATAAGTGAGTTTAACAGGCCTCCAAGATACAAAGTCAACAGAAAAAAATCAAGTTAATTTTATGTACTAACAACGAGCAGTTAGAAACTGAAAAACATTTTAAGGTATCATTTAAAACAGCACCAGACAAAATGAAGAGATTAGGAATAAATATATGCAAGATTTGTCTTTTCATTTTCTTAATTTCTTTTGAAGAACATATTTTTTAAAAATTTCAGTCTTTTGGACTCTGTGGGAGAGGGAGAGGGTGGGATGATTTGGGAGAACGGCACTGAAACATGTATAATATCATATATGAAACGAGTCCCCAGTCCAGGTTCGATGCACGATACTGGATGCTTGGGGCTGGTGCACTGGGACGACCCAGAGGGATGGTATGGGGAGGGAGGAGGGAGGAGGGTTCAGAATGGGGAACACATGTATACCTGTGGCAGATTCATGTTGATATATGGCAAAACCAATACAATATTGTAAAGTTAAAAAATAAAATAAAATTTAAAAAAATAAAATAAAATTGCCTCAAAAGGAATAAAATATTTCAGAATAAACATAACCAAGAAGGCAAAAGATCTGTACACTGAAAATTATAAGACACTAACAAAAGAAACTGAGAAAGACATGTAAATGATAGAAAGATATTCCATGCTCATGGATTAGAAGAGTTAATATTGTTAAAATGTTCATACTACCCAAACCAATCTATTATTTCAATGCAATTCCTATTAAAATACCAATGGCATATTTCCTGGAACTAGAAGAAATAATTCTAAAATTGGTATAGAACCACAAAAAGTCAAGTCCAAAGAAAATGAACAAACAAAATAAAATTAAAAAAAAAAAAAACCCTCATAGATACAGAGAACAGATTAGTGGTTACCAGAGAGGAAGGGAATTGGGGGTGGGTGAAATTGGTAACTGTATGGTAGATGGTATCTAGACTTGTGGTGGAGATAATTCTGTAATGAATGGATATGTTGAACTATAATATTAGACACCTGAAACTTACGTAATAAAAATAAACAAAAGCATTATACTATGTGTAGCACTCTAAAAAAAAATTTCTATGAAGTCCAATTTGGCCTTTGGGTGTTTTTTTTATAGTTTGTGATTTTTGTGTCTTATCTAAGAATTATTTGCCTAACTCAAGGTCACACAAGTTTTCTTCAATGTTTTCTTCAAGAAACCTGATGGTTTTAAGTTTCATATTTAGGTTCCTCCTCCATTTTGAGTTATTCTCATAGAGTGTATTTCTGAATTAAGCAAACTCTCATAAACTAAAGTGGCACTAACACAGGAAACTGAAAAATCGATGAAAATCAGAGGGTACACACACAGCTAAATCAATCTTTCTGCTAACTTCCTTTGTTGAAGCAAAGAGATGCAATTAATATAGCAATGCCAGTTGATGAGTATGATAAAGTTTTTGCCAGTTTTCCTGTTGTGTAAGTTCTTCTGTCGAGCAGTTAGAATAATAAAGAAGTGAGGGAATAAATATACTGGTCTCCAACAACAGCCAAACAGACTCAGAATTCCACCACTGTCTTCTCTAATATCACTCTGAAGCCCTAGTAGGTTGCTATGGCTTATGTCTCAATTTAGCATCTGGGTAAGAGAGATAACTCTTACCATCACTAGAGAAGGTTATGAAAAAAATTATAAAAATGCCAAGTATATTTACAACATTCTCTTTATTCACTTCTACCTTACATCCTGCCCATACCACATAGTGATTAATAAGTTACTTTGTGCTTCTTTTGATCATGAATATCTAGCTATACATGACTTAAAGTCAATTAGCCTTTCCTGTGACAGGAAGCAATAAATCAGGTGTACTGATACATACTTGGCATAATGTCGTGCTCTTCTAAATTTATGATTTATTCAAGCAAAACCTGGGTTATCGCTTTGCAGGTATATGGAAGAAAGTAGTCCTGCATGGGTGGGAGGTTGAACTGAATGAGCTTAAGGTCCCTTAAGTCTTTGAAAACATGCATGTCGAATCCCTGCTGAACCACTTCCTAGCTATGTGATAATAGCAAGTTGCTTCACTTCTCTGTATTTCATTTTCCTAATTGTAAAATGAACTAAAAGTACCTTATCTTACAGAGATCTTTTTTTTTTTCTCTCCAGGGTTAAATAGCACTATTTAGATATTCAATCAATATCTAGTTTTCTCCTCCCTATTTCCCAACAATCACATTCATGCTCTAGAATTCTCTTAAACATTATAGTTGTGCCCAGCTGCAATTTTCTACATGGGAGTGAAGGGAGAAACAATGTATATGCCTGAGACCTACCCAGTGACACCTGACCTGGCTTGGGATGACCTCACCTTGGTGATGTAGATGGACCAGAATAACACAGAAATCTGATGCATTGATATTATTTGCCAGACTGACAATTCCCATAGAATTATACAAATATATAGAACCAAGACGATTAATAAAATTAGGAACAACAGTAGCTATAAATATATATAGGCACCTGACACTGTTCTGAGCATTTTACATGTATTAACACAAGTGATCCTCACAACAATTCCATGAAACAGATACTTTCATTATCTGCAATTTTACAGATAGGAAAACTAAGGCACAGGGAGCATGAGGGTCTTGCTCAAGGTCACAGAGATGAGATTCCAACCCACAGCTGGGTTCCAGACTTCCTACTGCCTCCTAAAGACTTTCTAAAGAAAAAGAAAGGAGCTATCTTTTGGTCAAGAAGTGGCATTGCCAAGTCCTAACAGTTTTTCCATTCATGGCCACCTATGTGCCTGTTCCAGGAGCCCAGCTTTCTTAAACAACATGAGGGGCCATACGGGGCTCTTCTAGAGCACTGGCAACATTCTGTTTCTTGGGGGATGGGGTAGCTCCATGGGTATCCATAATCACTCGTTAAATTTCATGTACTTTTCTGTTGGTATGTCTCACAATAAGACAAGGTGGACTGGCACCTGTGCAAGTTTCCAGCTGTGCAGCCTTGTGACTTTGCCATGTTCAGCCGTTGCTGACACACACCCAGGAGACAACATGAAGGCTGGGGGGCAGACAAGTGGAGGGTGCTGCCTGCGTCTCCCTCACCGGCTCTGCGTTGTCCGCATTTGCATGCAGGAATCACTGGAGCAGGAGCTCAGCTAATCTCCTGGCTGCGTGATTGTTATTATCATGCAGCGCACACATGCATATTCATCCAGATTTAAAGGGAAAAAATAAGCCTTCCTCATGGTACTGCTGATAAACAACCCCCAAAACCTTCCTTCCTATACTCAAATGAAACACATTTTGAAGCCCTATCATACTTAAAAGTGATTTGCCCGTAAGTCTTTTATATGTTAATAACATTGTACGTTGAATATTTCATTCCCAAGATCATTATTTGATGGGTTTCCACGTGCTGTTGGGCACAATGGAAATGGACATAACGATATCAGGTGCCTTTGGACACCAATCTCCATGTTAAAGCTGGCGTTGCCGGCATCTAAATACGCGGAACACAGCTGCGGCAGGAGCCCCGGCCGTGTTTGTCAAGTCTGCTTATTTCCAGACAAAACATTTTAATTCCTTGCCTGAGAGAGGGGGGCTTACAGGCAAGGGCGATGCTGGAAGAGGATGGTGCGGAGAGA
Organism: Bos grunniens; assembly: GCF_055505025.1. Taxonomy (NCBI): domain Eukaryota; kingdom Metazoa; phylum Chordata; class Mammalia; order Artiodactyla; family Bovidae; genus Bos; species Bos grunniens. The sequence goes on from NC_141172.1 coordinate 7,515,869, forward strand.
AGGAGAAAGGGGAGAGTGGGTAAGGCCTAAGAACCAGGAGCTGAGGGATTTGGCCTGCCACTCCTCTACAGCTATTGTAAGACGGGCTTCTCTGCGTCACCCTGTCCTCTTCCCATGTGTGCGTGCACTCAGTTGCTCAGTCATGTCTGACTCTTTTGTGACCCCATGGACTCTAGCCTGTCAGGCTCCTCTATCCATGGGCTCTACCAGGCAAGAATACTGGAGTGAGTTACCATTTCCTCCTCCACGGAATCTTCCCGACCCAGGGATTGAACCTGTGTCTCCTGCATTGCAGTAGGATTCTTTACCACTGAGCCACTGGGGGGAAGCCTGGGTATTATTATATCCAAGAAAAAATAGAGATTCCCCAGGAGAAGTTAAATAACTGGTAAAGATCCACCCTAGGTTCTTAGCACATAAGGCACCGTGTCACTCTGGAACTCTCACAACACACATCTCAGTCATGGTTAAGAGAGAGAAAGCTCAGATCAGAGTGCCTGCCTTTGAGTCCTGGTTTCTAACCTGTGAGACCTTGAGCAAGTCACTGTACGTCTCTGAGCCTCACTTTTCCCATTTACAAACGGGAACGATGTTAGTACCTACCCACAGAGAGCTGTGAGAAGTCAATGAGGCGGTGTATATAAAGTACTTAGAACAAAGGCTGAAACACAGAATTCGGTCAATATGTACCAGCCACTCTTGCTGTTATTACTACCTTCACTCGGTGGGGGCATCTGTGCTGTCACAGAGGTTCTCAGCCAGGCCCACTGGAGACCGTCCCTGCCCCTCGTGCTTCTACCATTTGCAAGTGGCCTTGACTGAGGAGGCTACCGAATTCTGCATTCCTTCTTTCTTGTTCTTCAGGAGCCCCTGACCTCCAGGTCATTGCCTTCCGTCTTCCTCCTCTTCCCCGAGGTCTCTCGGGAAACAAGGGCAGGGTGCAGCCATGGAAATGACGGGAACATTCTGCAGCCAATGACGTGGCAGCATCACCAAGAGACCCCGCTTCCTGGAGTGACAGAAGCCTCGGGGCTAGGAATGGGTAATTCACATGATGGAATATACCTTGCGTTCTCAACCCACAGGGGAGATTAAGGCTACTGGGCCCAGGCCTGAGGGTATAAAAGAAGACGTTTTCTTGGTCTGTCTTTTCTTGTGCTTGGTCCTTTAGGCCAAGCATCTTCGCCACAGACTTCTCCTCCAGATTGCCCCTTTGCCACAATTGGACAAGGCCTTCAAGAAAAGCCCCTCTGCCCAACTTCAAGGGAGCTGGCTGGTCCCTCCAACCGGCACGTGGCCAGCCCCAAAGCAAGCGCCTCACAGCAGAACTCAGAAAGCAAACTACCTATGAATTACAGGAGAGGCAATGTTGACACCCCTGGGTGTTGCCGCTGCTGCTGAGTCACTCATTCATGTCTGACTCTGCCACCCCATGGATGCAGCCCGCCAGGCTCCTCTATCCATGGGACTTCCCAGGCAAGAATACTGGAGCAGGTTCCCATTCCCTACTCCAGGGGATCTTCCTGACTCAGGGATCGAACCCACGTCTCTCCTGGCATCTCCTGCGTTGGCAAGCAGATCGTCAAATACCCACTAATGACAGCAGGATGCACTCACGATCACACATCCCAGCCCCAAAGCCTCAGTTCTGCCAGCGCCCTTTCTGAAAATGAACCGGAGCTTGCGCTCAGAGCTATAGGAAGAATGAGGACCCTGTTCCACGGCCAACCACTCCTCTGTCTGGAGGCCGGGCGACGAAGTGACCTGTAACGAGCGGCGTGTCCCCATTTTTAGGATGCAGAACGTGTGGCTTAGGGAGACTAGGTGACCTTCCCGGGAGCTGGGTTCTTGGATGGAAGGAGCCTTGGAGAGCTGCCAATCCAGTTCCCCAGCTTCCCGAGACCCAAAAATCTGTGCCTCGTGTCAGCAGTGCCCCCAGACTCAGAGCCCAGGCCCCCTGTGTTCTTCTCAGGAGAACACCATGCTCTTCATTCACCTTCTCTTTATCAAAAAGCATTTTCAACATCAGCAGTTCGGTGTTATCATGTAAAAGGAAGTTCTCCCAGGAGACCAAAATACATCCCCAAATTTTTTCCTAAAAGAAAAACTTGATTTTTTTTTCTCTTCTTCAAACACACCAGTGTAAAGGCTGCATAAAACCTGCCCTACTTAGAGCTTCCAAGAGAGATTCAGCTTTCGAATGCGGTAAATCAAGTTCAGCTTCACTCAGGGACTCATCACCCCAAGTAGCTAATGAAGATAATCCATCAGAGCTATGGCCATTCCTGCACAAGGAAACAGCAAAAGAAAAAAAAAGCCGGTGGCGGGGAGAAGAAAAGCCACCAGGAATTAAATGGGGAAACAGACGATATTTAACTAGATAAATATTCTCAGCAATGCTCCGAGGAATGGAATTATTGGCTTACTGGGCAGCCCCTCACTGAACCAGGCAGCAGAGAAAATTTATACCGTGGAATTCATGTTTTCATTAGAATTCACACAGCCTGTGTTTAGAAAGTAGGTGTCTGGAAGCTTAATGATATTTCGCGTTCATCATCTGACGCTGTGACATGGCGGCATAAAAAAGAGAAGGGAGGCACCTCTCTTATTCATTTGATATTTACATTTTATGAGTGTTATTATTTGACATAATTGCATACAAAGAATTAGCAATGTTAATTAATGCTGCACTAATGCAGTCATAATTACTTCCATTTATTCTAGGATGTAAGTGAATTTATAAATTCATTTATTTGGAATTCAAGTGACTTCTTGGATTCACACTTTTAATAGCTAAAATCTATTTGCCCATCCTTTCTAACTAACCCTGCACAGAAGGAAAGATAGTCTAGGGTTTTAGCTAAGAAGGACCTTCCCTGGGTGAATTCATGAAATGGAAAAACAAAGCCATTTTAAGGATGAGCCGTGGATTCGGTACAACTATATTTCTAGTCACCTATTGGGCTTGTTTGATATTATTCTCATCCCACTTCCTCCGTGATGAAGTTGAATTAAGTGGCCCAACGAGAATTTCAAATGGACTTCTTTGCACATCAACTGACAAACGGCAAAGAAAGAAAACAAAAGTAGTTGATTTCAACATGCCACTCAGAATTATAGTAACTCATGTTTCGAAAGGATTTTGAAAGATTTCAAGTTATAAAGGTGCCTTCCTGGGGAAAAACCAAGGGAAACTTTACGATTTAACGAATTTAAATTATAAGATGTCTGTTAACAATTAATGTCCTTCACATGAAGAATGTATCTCCTGAAAAAACTTTTTAAAAAGTATTCAGAGGCAGTTCTCATCAGTGCACCTCTTCTTGAAATACTGTCCACCCATCATCAGTTAAATCCAAACAGCATGTTAACAAGATTTTTTTTCTGGAAATAATGCTGCAAGAGGTAATGCCAATCAAATTCTGCCTACAAGAGACCTCTCTCCCATCTCCCCACTGGCGTAACACACACACAAGTCTACTCACTAGAAAACTTGGGCAGAGATGTCATCCCGGAACAGATTTCAGTGAACTGAAGGAAAAGTGGTTCTCTCACCACCTTCTGTACTGAGTAGACTAGCACTTCTATGCATCTTTAGAAGGGAAAGCAACTGGACTCTAGAAATGCATCAAGGTCCCTCCACATAGCCCCCAGGACAGAAAGTTCGGAGCTCTTTCCCCGATGCTTGCATGTAAGCCCTGGAAGGGATGTAGAGGTCATCTCACCTGGACTGACCCCATGCCAGCCTAAACTGCCTCTGGCCTGGTGACGAGGGAGGAGGAAAGGGACCAGAGAGCTGGCCCTGTCATCTTCCTCGCACTCATTCCCTGTAGGGAGTGTGTCCCACGTGGCACTGACACAGCTCCCCACCCGCAGGGGTGGGAATGTGCCCCTATCTACGGGTCAGATCTGCCCTTGAACTCCTTGTCCCCATGGGCTGACTTCTCAGAGCACACCCCTACTCCCCATCTTGAATTACTTCTGATAGACAATAATCCTCGAGTGCATACATCCAGCCTGGACTTCTCTCCTGATCTGCCCTCCTGACAATAACCACCATCACCTCCGAAAGCAAAAGTGTTAGAAACTCAGTTGTGTCCAACTCTTTGTGACGCCAAGAACTGTAGCCCACCAGGCTCCTCTGTCCATGGAATTCTCCAGGCAAGAAAACTATAGTGGGTAGCCATTCCCTTCTCCAGGGGATCTTTCCGACCCCAGGACTGAACCTGTGTCTCCTGCATTGCAGGCAGATTCTCTACCACTGCGTCACCAAGGAAGCCCATTACCTCAAACTCAAATATAAACATACTCCCCTCTCTGCAAGGCTCTGTCCAAGACATCAGTGAATGCCATCACACTCCACCCCATTGCCCAGGCAAGAAATCCAGTTGCAAGCATTCCCCACCCACTACATCCAGTCACTCCCAAATTCCTGTATCTCTTAGCCCTGGAATCCATCTCCTTCTCACCTTCCTCACTCCCACTAGCTTGGTCTGTCCCCAGGCTTATTTCACCTGTTTATCTCCTATACACCCCTCACCCATCCTCTATGACACAGTAAGAATGAGCTTCTAGTTTACATCTCAGAGACTGCCATTCTACCAGGTAAAACCTTCTGAGGAACCATCAGGGAAATGCAAATCAAAATTACAGCAAGCCGCCACTGCTGCTGCTAGTCACTTCAGTCGTGTCCGACTCTGTGCGACCCCATAGACGGCAGCCCACCAGGCTCCCCCGTCCCTGGGATTCTCCAGGCAAGAACACTGGAGTCGGTTGCCATTTCCTTCTCCAATGCATGAAAGTGAAAAGTGAAAGGGAAGTCGCTCAGTCATGTCTGACCCTTAGCGACCCCATGGACTGCAGCCTACCAGGCTCCTCCATCCATGGGATTTTCCAGGCAAGAGTACTGGAGTGGGGTGCCATTGCCTTCTCCACCACACCCACTAGACAGCTTTAAAAAAGACAGATGTGGACTTCCTCGCTGGTCTGGTGGTTAAAAAACCATGCTTCCACTGCAGTGGGTGCAGGTTTGATCCCTGGTCTGGGAAGATTCTCCATGTTGTGTGGCATGGCCAAAAAAAAAACAAAGAGAGAGAGAGAAAGATAACAAATGTTGGGGAGGATGTGGAGAAATTGAACCCCTCTGCTGACAGAATACACTGCTGGTAGGATTGTAAAATGGTGTAGGGAAATAGTCTAGCAAAAGGTAAATAAACAGAAAGTCACCACATGACCCAGAAATCCCATTCCAAGATACTCACCCAAGAGAAATTAAAACAACTTTAAGACATGAAAACTTATACACAAGTGACTGCAGCAGCATTATTCATTATAGATGAAAAATAGAAACAACCCAAATGGCCATCAGCTGAGGAATGAATAAATAAAATGTAATGCATCCATACAATGGAGTATTACTCAGCAATGAGAAGGAGAGAGGCACTGATAGATGCTGCAACATGGACAAGCCCTGAAAATGTATGCTAAAGCGAAAGGAGCCAAAAGACCACATATGATTTCATTTATGCGAAATGTCCATAGCAAACAAATCCACAGCGACAGAAAGTAGACCTGTGTTTGCCTAGGGCTAGGAGAGGTTTGAGAGGAAATGAGGAACGACTGCTGACAGGGACACTGGGTGATGGAAAATGTTCTAAAACTGACCGTGGTGATGCTTGTACAACTGTGTGACTGTACTAAAAACCGCTGCATTGCACACTTGAAATAGGGATTGTATGGTACATGAATTATATCTCAACAGATCTGTTATTAAAAGGGACGGAGAGAGAAAGTAACCAATTGCAATGTATGAACCTTCTTCAGATCCTGATTTGAACAAACTATAAACGAGGGAAAATTGACACCGACTCTAATATTTGATGACATTAGAGAACGGCTATTAAATTTTTGAAGTGAAAAAGCAAAACCCTACAAGAACTTTCGCTTGCCCTTGTAATTTAGCTGAAACTTCTGAGATGGCTCACAGAACCTGAATAAGCTAGCCCTGCCTCTCTCTGCAGTCAGACTCTCCCATCACTTTCCTCCCAAGCCCTCCTTCTCATCTCTACCCCTAAACCTTATCTCTACCACGCTGACCTTTTTAAAACTTCTTTGAAAGTGTCATGATGCTATCTTAATTCCTTGAACCTATTGAGATATCAATCAGACAAACCAATGATTATATTCAAGAAGACTAAGGCCCACCCCGGGTCACATCGTTAGTAACAGAACTAGAACTGGTGCCAGGACTTTACTCCCAGTAAAAGTCCTTCACCATCTCTGTTTACTAACATTTAAATATCACACATTCAGAGAAATATTAACTTGATCTTTACTACTGTGAATGTCATCAAAAAAAACGGCATGACTTTGGAAACCATTCGAAGTCATCTATTTTCAGGTATAGACAACATGACATAAGATGAATATGTAAAAAACCAGAGTCAGAAACAGTTGGGTTTAAACCCGAACTCTCTAACTTATTTATCACGTGACCTTGTGAAAGGTGCTGAACACCCTGAGCCTGTTTCCTAACAGATAATACAAGATAATGAAGAATGGAAACAAGTGAAGTGAAAAAAAAAAAATAGCACATTTCCAAGCACATAGCAGTTGTTCAATAAATGATAGATGAGCATTATTACTAGTTCCCGTGTTACCTTACTAACCATAATTCACTGGGGGAAACGTAAAAAATCCACTTTGAACTAACATATAAAGAATCATCTAATTTATAAGAAACTAAGTTTATTGATAGACAGCCCAAAGAAATCAAGGACAACTGAATCACTAGAAAATTCCACCCCATTACCACTGCTCAAATGTGAATGCAGTAGCAATCACATTTCCACGGTGGGAGTAGTGGAGAAAAATTATACTTGTCTTATTGCAAATCATTGCCCAGGGACTACTCTGCTACCAGAGCTTCCCAGGTGGCACTAGCTGTAAAGAACCCATCTGTCAGTGTAGGAGGCATAAGAGACATGAGTTCAATCCCTGGGTTGGGGAGGTCCCTTAAAGGAGGACATGGGAAAAACCCACTCCAGTATTCTTGCCTGGAGAATCCCATGGACAGAGGAGCCTGGCAGAGCTACAGTCCATGGGGTCACAAAGAGTCGGACAAAGACTAAAGTAATTTAGCACACGCACTCCACTACCAAATCTTTGCTTCTATAAGGAAAAACGTATATATATACACCTATATATATATAGTACAGTATATCTATATACCTATATAAAAAGTATATATATAAATAAATATATATAAATGCTTCTATATATATATAAACAGTATCCTTTTTCATTTGTTTTTAATTAATTTTTTTATTTTGAAAACTTTCAAGCCTACAGAAATGCTAAACCGACAGTACACTAAACATTCACGTGCTCCTCATCCAGATTCATCAGCTGTTCACGTTCTGACAGTCCTCCTCTCCCCCCGGCCTCTCTCTCCGTCTCTCTAGGTCTCTGGCTGTCTTCCTCTGATATGAATATATATATATATATATATATATATATATATCAGAGAAGGAAATGGCAACCCACTCCAGTACTCTTGTCTAGAAAATCCCATGGATGGAGAAGCCTGGTGCAGGCTACTGTCCATGGGGTCGCAAAGAGTGGGACAAGACTGAGCGACTTCACTTCACTCACTTATATATATATATGTATATGTTTTCCTTTTGCTAAACTTTCCAAAACTGAGCTTAAGACATCATGAAATTTCACCCTGTTTACCTCACTATTTCACCCTTCAGGAACAAGGACCTTCTCCCACCTAAACACAACTTTAAGAAACTGAACGTTACTATGATCATCCAATATTTCCCCCATTGTCTCAAAAATGACCCTTAGATCTATTTGGCTTCTTTTGATTCAGAATCCAACTAAGTTTCACTCACTTCAGTTGGCTGTTATTTCCCTTCAGTCTCCCTAAATCTAATACAGCTTCTCCATTTCCCTCTGTCCTTCAGGACATTAAACAGTTAATGGGGTGCAGACCAATCCTGCGGAAGCTGTGTGCCCCCACTCCAACACATCAGGGTCTCAGGATCTGTGATGTCAACCCTGACTGTTTGGTTAAGGTGCTGACCACCAATCTCTCCACGTCAAAGGCACGTTGTTCTCTTAAGGACTCCGTGGAGGACATGAGAACACTCTGTTCTTCAACATCAACCTTTGTCCCAACAGTGTTAGCATCCATCCTGAGTCAGTGATGACACTGGTGTTACAAAACAATGATTGTTTTCAATTCTATAATTCCTTCTATATTTATCAGCTAACCTTCCTCTAAGTAGAGCATCTGCCAACTCCCACCTTCCTGTACCCCTCTCATCATTGCTAACTCGTGATTTCTAGAAAAATGTAATGTGTTATAATCCATGGCCATCAAAACATTTTTGAATACTGAGATGTTCCCAAGGTTTGGGTCCTCAGAGTCCCTTTCAGCTGGTCCCTTGACATGACCTCACTAGGCCTTCAGCACTTCCTTGCTTCTGACACAACCAAATAGCTCAGTGAATTCTTTTAGTGGAATATAAAATTTAGAAACCAATACCCAGGCACTGAGTTGCTCATTACTACTGGCATGACGTGACTTCTAGGCTCTCTCAGTAGCTACAGTCGTGTGGGGGGTGGGGTGTGGGGGGTGTCTGTCTGTCTGTCTAACATGAGTTCATACTGATAGTTTCAACTCAAATCCAATACCTTGAGAGCCTCCTTTACATTTCCTCTTCTCCATATGTGTGTTACTCCCTCATCTGCAGCACAATTTCTGGTTTCCAACACATCAATACCTTTACTTATTTGCTCTCTCTTAAACAGACACATGTTTTCAGAATTTCATCACCAGTATCTCTATCAACAGAAGTCCTTTTGCCATTAAACTATGTCTAGTATGGACAGAATTCTTTAAATACTGGACTGTCTGGCAAGCTTAGAATAAAAAGATCTCTTCAGTGAGTCTGCTAATCATAAAATTAGTCTGTTCTCTCAACATGCAAATTCAAGATAATACCAATACGTATATACACATAATAATCAAACTATGAAAATTAGCTTTCACATTAAGTTTTAGAGGACCTGTGATATTTAAATAGATAATGTTAAGCTAGTCAACATTACAGAGCTTTTAAGAACCATGGTTCCAATTTCCATCGAAATACATCGCTATTTCCAAGAAAAAAATTAAAATTTTTTCAATATGTAAGTAATTTTCTTAAGATGACCTTCAAACAATTAATAAGTCTGATTCATGCTTTAACATTCTTTCACAAGAAATAAATGAAACTGTTCTATTTAAAATGGAAATCTCTTGTTCCTATAAAACACAAATATGGCCTTGAGGTTTATATCATACTGAAGCAGATTTTGGTAGCACCTCAGTAACCAGTGCTTTTAATTGCATAGTCACATCTACTGTGACCGTGGTAAGACAGCTACTCCTCTGCAAGGCTGGAAAGCAGGTGTCCCCACCATGCACGTTAGTCAATGGCTCGGTTCCTCAAGATCAGGTCTTATCCCTTCTTGTGTTCTATTTTCAACAAATAAAACCTACGATATCTGTTGAGGATCCCAGATTATTACTTCCTCTTCTCCATGACTATCTCTGAAAGTACAGAACTCTTAGGACAAAACCATAGCTGTTGTTTAGGTACTAAGTCTTGTCTGACTCTTTTGCGACCCCATGGTCTGCAGCCCTCCAGGCTCCTCTGTCCATGGGATTTCCCAGGCAAGAATACTGGAATGGGTTGCCATTTTCTCCTCCAGGGTATATTCCTGACCCAGGGATCACACCTGCATCTCCTGCATTAGCAGGCAGATTCTTTACCACTGAGCCATCAGTGCCCACAGGCATTGACTACCTGCATGTAAATGGTCAAAACACCACTGCTGTGTTCCTTCTGCGTGGTGTTAACATAATTTTTAATTAATGATACCAACAAGAACATCCTAAAACCCTGATCCTAAATAAAATGAATTTTATTTAGATTGAGAATACAAGACTCAAAAACCAATTGCATGCCCTTTCTCAAACTTTTTTTCTAAGTCTGTTTCACTTGCTTCTTCCAGAAGCAGATTTATTTAGCAACAATAACACACTCTTCAGCGAGGAAAAGCAGCCAATGCATGTCATGTGCTTCTGACAGCGGGCAATGTCCTCACTGGAGGTGGTACCGGCTGCTGTCGCCTTGGGAAGTGACCAACATCAAAACCCTAATGCTCAGCCAAAAAAAATCATCACTACATGTCTACCCAACTTTGAGTCTTGTGCCTTAAAAAGCGAAAAAAGAGCCTAGAAGGCTGATGCAGAAGAAAGATAATTATGTGAGTGTTCTCCGAGGATGTAGAAGAGACTAAAGATGAGGGAGTCAAGACTGATGGGTAAATGAAGAGGTGAAAGCTGGGATGCATTACTAGGGGGGCTGGAAATGAAGGTGGAAAATGTGGTGGAAAGAATTATTTTACTGGAAGAAAGACCCAGTGCTTCTTTCCACACCTAGTGGCTTATGGGCATTTCCATCCCAGACAACAGTCTAGCCACGCCAGCTTCTCGGGCTTCTGCTTTCTCAGGTCCTGAATAAAATGTCCTGCTGATTCTTCAAACTGCGATAAAACACACAGAACATAAAATGTACCATCCTGACCATTTTTTAAGTTTGCAGTGCAGTGGCACTCAGTACATTCGCACTGTTGGGCAACCATCTCCACCACCAATCTCCAAAATGTTCTCATCTTTACAGCTGAAACTCTGTCCCCAGTGAACACGCATCCCCCATTCCTCCTTTCTCCCGGCCGCTGGTAAGCCTCTTTCCATTTTCTGTCTCTGTGGATTTGACTCTTCTGGGTACTCCACAGAAAAGTAGAATCATCCAGTATTTGTCCTTTCAGTTCAGTTCAGTTGCTCAGTCGTGTCCGACTCTTTGCAACCCCATGAATCGCAGCATGCCAGGCCTCCCTGTCCATCACCAACTCCCAGAGTTCACCCAAACTCATGAGCACTGAGTCGGTGATGCCAACCAGCCATCTCATCCTCTGTCGTCCCCTTCTCCTCCTGCCCCCAATCCCTCCCAGCATCAGGGTCTTTTCCAATGAGTCAACTCTTCACATGAGGTGGCCAAAGTACTGGAGTTTCAGCCTCAGCATCAGTCCTTCCAATGAACACCCAGGACTGATCTCCTTTAGGATGGACTGGTTGGATCTCCTTGCAGTCCAAGGGACTCTCAAGAGTCTTCTCCAACACCACAGTTCAAAAGCATCAATTCTTTGGCGCTCAGCTGGCTTATTTCACTGAGCACAAGGTCCTCGCAGTTCATCCATGCTGTAGTCTACATCAATATGTCCTTCCTTTTCAAGACTGAATAATATACTCCCGTATGTACAGACCACATTTTGTTTATCCGTCCACCTGTTGAACAGACACCTGATCATTTCCACCGTTTGGCCACAGTGAATAATGCTGCAATGAACATGGGTATTCATGCTCCTCCAGTCATTTTTAACAACCTCCTTTAGAATGTACAGACAGCATGATCTGTCTATTAATTTTTTTAAAGATCCTTCTGTACTCAGCAGGATATCCACAGAATCTGAACAACTGAAGAGGAGTATTTGTTTTGATGATTCCCCAATCCACTCAGATATCCAGCCGCTGACTTTGCTGATGTTTCTAAATATTCAGCCTGAAATAAGTTCGCCCCAGCATCCTTTACAGCCTTATGATTCAAATCCAGTGACTCGTCTTCCTGTCAAAAGATGAGGAACTGAACACAAAGAAACTGACACACACTAGTTCCTGGTCTTAAAAATACTTCTTTATTACACCTCCCTTCTGAGTCATAAAAACAAACTCCTTTCCTAATAGATTTTATATTTGACATATTTATACTTTTATGACTCAATCCAATTTTATTTATTTACATACACATACTGATGCACGTGTTTATATATGTGTATGTATATATTAATATATGAATATATAACATTTTATACATACACATATACACATTTATTTACACACAGTGAGTTCTATTCTTCATCTGTCCTATTCAAGCTAAAGTCCAGTTTGCTGAATTTCCAAGGGGATTTTCCACTTCAATACATAAAAAATACACTCACAATTTATAGCACATAATAAAATTGCCAGTGCAGTTAAGTGAGCCATGTTTCAGAGTAGAAGTATGTTCAAGCTAAAATAAAGAAGTATTTTAGAAGCACCTCCAGTTTTCTTTTGAATCAACTATCAGATCAGATCAGATCAGTCACTCAGTCGTGTGCGACTCTTTGCAATCCCATGAATCGCAGCAGGCCAGGCCTCCCTGTCCATCACCAACTCCCGGAGTTCACCCAGACTCCTGTCCATCAAGTCAGTGATGCCATCCAACCATCTCATCCTCTTGTCGTCCCCTTCTCATCTTGCCCCCAATCCCTCCCAGCATCAGAGTCTTTTCCAATGAGTCAACTCTTCACATGAGGTGGCCAAAGTATAGTCTCACAATAAACTGGCCATAAGAAACCAAGGATACAAGGGTCAGGTGATGGAACATAGATGCTATGTGGTTGTGAAACATTTTAAGTCAGATGAGAAGGTCAGGTAGCCTTTTAAATGACCTCATCCTCGACCTCAGGCCTTCTTATCAAGTAGCGTATGTAGAAAAAGAAATCAGACAGATATGTTTGGCTATTTCTTTGGTGGTCCAGGGGCTAAGACTCTGCATTCCCAACGCAGGGGGCCCAGGTTCAATTCCTGGTCAGGGAACTAGATCCCACATGCTGCAACTAAGAGGTTCATATGCCACAGCTAAAGACCCCAGGTGCTGCAACAAAGATCGAAGACCCCATGTGAACAGCCAAGACCTGGCACAGCCAAGTTAAATAAATGTTTAAAAATAAATAAATAAATAAAGATTGATATATTCATCCTCCCAGGTGAACTTATCACTGTTTTTCTTCCAATGACTGTAAGTTCTAGTCAAACTTGTATTCTGACCCAACTCTTCTGCTAGAATGTTCTTCACCCCCAATGTCTATATCCTTTCCATCCACTAAATCTCCTCCCTGAGGCCCTTCTTGACACTCAGCAGGCATGCCTGAGTTCTCCCTCCTCTAATCTTGCTCAAGATGGTTCCCAATGGGAACAAAGAGCAAGTGATGAATTCCTGCCATGTCTCATCCCCGTGGCCCTGCAACCTTATGTGTGAACACACCAGCCAGGGCTCTCTGACAGCCCCTGTCAGTTCAGTTTAGTTCAGTAGCTCAGTCATGTCCGACTCTTTGCGACCACTTCCTGCACGCTAGGCCTCCCTGTCCATCACCAACTCCTGGAGTTTATTCAAACTCATGTCCACTGAGTTGGTGATACTATCCAACCATCTCATCCTCTGTCGTCCCCTTCTCCTCCCACCTTCAATCTTTCCCAGCATCAAGGTCTTATCAAATGAATCAGTTCTTCGCATCACATGGCCAAAGTATTGGAGTTTCAGCTTCAACATCAGTCCCTCCAATGAACACCCAGGACTGGTCTCCTTTAGCATGGACTGGTTGGATCTCCTTGTGGTCCAGGGGACTCTCAAGAGTCTTCTCCAACACCACAGTTCAAAAGCATCAATTCTTCAACACTCAGCTTTTTTTATAGTCCAACTCTCACATCCATACATGACTACTGGAAAAACCATAGCTTTGACTAGATGGACCTTTATTGGCAAAGTAATGTCTATGCTTTTTAATATGCTGTCTAGGTTGGTCATAGCTTTTCTTCCAAGGAGCAAGCACCTTTCAATTTCATGGCTGCAGTCACTATCTGCAGTGAATTCAGAGCCCCCAAAATTAAAGTATCTCACTGTTTCCATTGTTTCCCCATCTATTTGCCATGAAGTGATGGGAAAAGATTTATGATCTTAGTTTTCTGAATGTTGAGTTTTAAGTCAGTCTTTTCACTCTCCTTTTTCACTTTCATCAAGAGGCTCTTTAGTTCTTCACTTTCTGCCATAAGTGTGGTGTCATCTGCATATCTGAGGTTAGTGATATTTCTTCTGGCAATCTCGATTCCAGCTTGTGGTTCACCCAGTCCAGCATTTTTCATGATGTGCTCTGCATATAAGTTAAATAAGCAGGGTGACAATACACAGCCTTGATGTACTCCTTTTCCTATTTGGAACCAGTCTGTTGTTCCATGTCCAGTTCTAACTGTTGCTTCTTGACCTGCATACAGATTTCTCAGGAGGCAGGTCAGTTGGTCTGGTATTCCCATCACTTGAAGAATTTTCCACAGCTTGTTGTGATCCACACAGTCAAAGGCTTTGGTGTAATCAATAAAGCAGATGTTTTTCTGGAACTCTTTTGCTTTTTCGATGATCCAGCAGATGTTGGCAATTTGATCTCTGGTTCCTCTGCCTTTTATAAAACCAGCTTGAACATCTGGAAGGTCACAGTTCACGTATTGCTGAAGCCTGGCTTGGAGAATTTTGAGCATTGCTTTACTAGCGTGTGAGATGAGTGCAATTGTGCTGTAGTTTGAGCATTCTTGGCATTGCCTTTCTTTGGGATTGGAATGAAAACTGACCTTTTCCAGTTCTGTGGACACTGCTGAGTTTTTCAAATATGCTGGCATATTGAGTGCAGCACTTTCACAGCATCATCTTTCAGGATTTGAAATAGCTCAACTGGAATTCCATCACCTCTGCTAGTTTTGTTCATAGTGATGCTTCCTAAGGCCCACTTGACTTCACATTCCAGGATGTCTGGCTCTAGATGAGTGATCACACCATCGTGATTATCTGGGTCATGAAGATCTTTTTTGTACAGTTCTTCTGTGTATTCTTGCCACCTCTTCTTAATATCTTCTGCTTCTGTTAGGTCCATACCATTTCTGTCCTTTATTGAGCCCATCTTTGCATGACATGTTCCCTTGGTATCTCTAATTTTCTTGAAAAGATCTCTACTCTTTCCCATTCTATTGTTTTCCTCTATTTCTTTGCATTGATTACTGAGGAAGGCTTTCTTATCTCTCCTTGCAATTCTTTGGAACTCTGCATTCAAATGGGTATATCTTTCCTTTTCTCCTTTGCCTTTCACTTCTTTTCACAACTATTTGTAAGGCCTTTGCAGAGCTTTTTATACAGCTTCATTCTGTACTCCAAGGCCAAATTTGCCTGTGACTCCAGCTATCTCTTGACTTTTTATTTTTGCACTCCAATCCCCTATAATGAAAAGGACATCTTTTTGGGGTGTTAGTTCTAGAAGGTCTTGTAGCTCTCCATAGAACCATTCAGCTTCAGCTTCTTCAGTGTTACTGGTCAGGGCATAGACTGAGGAGGCCCTCAGACAGCCCTACACCAGCACTTTCAGGCAGCAGCATGAACCTGTCCATTCCTCACCGTGCTGTCCAGTCGCTCAGTCATGTCCAAGTCTTTTGCAACCCAATGAATTGTAGCCCACCAGGTTCCTCTGTCCATTGGATTTCCCAGGCAAAAATACTAACTGCTGCTGCTGCTGAGTTGCTTCAGTCGCATCCGACTCTGTGCCATCCCACCTACTAAAGCGGGTTGCTATTTCCTTCTCCCATGAATCTTCCCAGCTCGGGGATCGAACCTGAGTCTCCTGCATTGGCAGGTGGGTTCTTTCACCACTTTGCCGCCAGGGATGCCCCATTCCTCACCTTACCCATCTGCAAAATGAAGAGATCACAGCCTGTGCTAGCCCCTCTGTGGGTTCGTGGAGCAGCTGAAACCAGGCTCAAAAGAGACACAACAGACGGTACAGCGCAGGAAGGCAGGATGCAGACGCTGAAGAGAAGAGTTGCGTTTTCAGACCTTGCGAGCTTTTTATGCAGCGGTTTCAGAACAGAGAAGAGAAGAAGCCGGCTTTTTTGATATAAGTCAAATTACCAAACCAGACACAAAAACAAATTCACAGATAACTGTCAATCAAACAAGACCGTAATTGCTATGTGAGGCTGCTTTTTTTGTTGTTTGTTTCTGGAGATCTAAGGTCATATATTAACACATTAATTGAAATTTTGGTCATAATTAACATGTATTAAGATGTTGATTACATGGTTGCATTTTGAAATTTTTAATTGGTTTGTTTCAATTGATAAAAGGTAATTTGTTTGGGGATGATGCTTAGAATTCTGTATTTAATTATCATTGAATAGATAATTAATATAGTGTAGCAATAGTAAACAATGACTATGGCAATTATCATTGAAGTGCACATATTTGTATAAATATGACAGACTGATTTTCTCTCTAAAGTTGCTTTGGTCTTTGCTCCAAGCTGGTTGCGCTGTTTCACTTTCTTCACAGATGTAATTAGCAACATCTCTGTGTCATCCACATGCTTGGGTTTGAAAAGAGCTTAGAGAAGCCGTGGACATCCTAAAAGCCACATCGAGCTCCACTTTTCTCTCTTTGACAATCAGTCACTCAGAAAGCTTCTCTTTCTGCATTTCAGCTAGCTCTCAACATTCCCACAGTATCAACTGCATTAAAGGCTTCCTGTATCATTAGGCTGCTGTTTCCCCAGCCTAGCAGACTATCACAGTCCGAGCGCGGGAAAGCCTTCCATATTGGTTTAACTACTTTTGGTAGAAAAACACAGCACTTACCAATGGGCTGAGTAAAATGGCAGATGAAGGTGGCAAAAACCTCAGAGTGTTTTTTTAACTGCTCTCCTTAACAAAATAAATAAATAAGTGAAATCCCTGATTCATGAGAAACAATCATGAATCTTATGGGCTCAGTTTTAACATCCTCCCTGTCTGTCCATCAACAAAATCGCTGTTACAGACTGAGGTCTCCTATGAGACCCTGCCTGTCATCTTTATCCACTGGGTTCCAGAAATATCTGCTAGGGCCCAGAAACGTGGTGGTGTAGGCACAACGCCTTCTCCCTCCCCACCCTGAACCCCGCCAACTCCTGAGCACTGAAGAGGCTTTAGTCCTTTGTCTCCTGAAGGGCAGCCAGATGCTACCAGAGAAACTGCCCCGACCCTGCCCCCAGGGCCGCCTCGCCCCACCCGGTGTAGAGGGCGCAAAAGCAGCTGTGATGGAAAAAAGGAGTGACTCCGTTAACGGGTGCCGACCCCTGCTTAGTGTTCCCCTCCACAAAGCAGAGGGAGGGCGGCCTGCCCGGTCATCAGCCATGGCACCCCAGCGTGCACACACACACGTTCCAGCAACGCCCCAGTCCTGGACTCAGCGCTTCTCCAACATAAAAATAAATGAGCAAGCAGGAGTAAATTCCTAGTTTAAGTTCCTCGTTTAATAAAGTTAAAGATTGCAGGGGTTGGGGGACGGCGGGGGGGGTGGAGTGGGGGGAGACACGGACTGACCTGAAAGGTGAACTACAGGGAAAGCCAGGAGCTGAGGGGAGGAAGAGACTAACTCTTTCTTAATTGACATGAAAAGGAGTGAGGTCTGAAGATCAATAATACCATCTGAAAATCAAGATAACAAAACTAAAATATGGCTATATGTACTTTAGATTTAGATTTTAGATCTAAGATGTATCTTTTAATGTTTTCCAAGTTCTCTAATAAAAATATAGGTTATTCTAATAGCCATCTTGCATACACGATAAAAGAACAAGTTTAACAGAGGGGCATTTTACCAGCCTGAAGTGATCTAAGCTACACAAACGTTCCTTCATTTGTGCCTCAGAACAGTCCTAAACACCATTTTAGAGATGCAGGAAGTGAAGCTGAATGATCTGTCAGCTCCACACACCCAAGATGTGATGACACCAACCCCGGCACTTCCTACAGAGCGCCATTCCCCACAACATGGACATACCGCAACGCGTCACGCTGCAACTGACCTCTGAGTTCCCCCAAATCCATATGTTGAAGACCCAACCCCCCTGTGTGATGGCGTTAGTTTGCAAGGCCTTTGGGGGGTGATTCGGTTGAGATGCAGTCCTGAGCATGGGGCCCCCATGATGGGCTGAGTGTCTTTACAGAAGGCGGGAGAACAGAGCTCATTCTAGAACTGTGTGAGGACGCAGTGAGAAGGTGGCCATCTGCACACTAAAAAAGAGCCGTCACCAGGAAGCAGACCACGACGGCTCCCTGACCTTGGACTTCCCAATGTCCAGAGCTGTGGGGAGTCAGTGTCTGTCATGGAAGCCTCCCAGTCCACATTATTTTGCTGTGGCAGCCGGAGACACCTGGGACAACCTGTCTGTGACTCGATGAATGACGCCAAACTGACGTGCTCTAAGGTGGTGCTTCCTAAATTTCAGTCCTTTCACTACCACCCTCACGATTTCTGTCCACTGTAATATTATCTGATATCCTTCACATGAACCACTTCCGAGATGTATATGCATTTACTTTCCAGAGAGAAAATGCCACACCAACGCCAGAAATGGAAGCCCCGTCTCACTGACCACAGAAAATATAGTAATTCCATCATAAATACAATGAAAACCAATGTCACTAAAGTGTTAGCCAACCCAAGGCTTCTGAGCCCTCCTCTCTCTTCATTAAAAAAAAAAAAAAAAAAGGAAATCAGCGAGTACTAGAGAGGTGTTGATGAGGTAGTGAAGGTGAGACCTCCTTTCATTAAGCAGGGGGATCCAAGGGGACCTGGGGGTCTAGGAGGGCAGGCCGGACAGAGGTGATGTAAACAAGTTACCCTGGATGAATGCACCCCTGGACACCACTCCCCACTCCCGGCCCCCAACTCGTCACTGCGCTAAGTCCCTTCTCTCTGAAACCCACTCTTATCTGTCTCCCTTCTCCATTTAGAACTCATTACTTTTTTAAATACAAATAAATTCCTATCCTTCATTTCAAAAACAACATTTCTCATTTCTAAATAGAAGCAAACTCTTCAGCTCTGATGCCAAAATTAAAACAGGATGAATTTCTCTGGGGGATAAATGTTCATATACTTTTTAACAGATCAGAGGCCACGCCATTTAAGAGGGCTCATCTCATTCCTGTGTCCCCAGAAATCAATCAGTCACCCTTATTCGAAAAAGACTTCCCCTTTCTAGCTTCATGGGATGAAATCGAGTATGCTGCGGAGCTGGGAAGATTCACTCTGTCCACTCTCACCCTGGTTCACTGGGCTCAGATGTGACGTCAGCCTGAGATCATTCATGCAGCCCTTCCTGGCAGCTGCAATGATGGTGTTTCTAACGGGAGTCACTTTTTTTTTTCTTTAGTTGCTCAGTGGTGTCCAACTCTTTGTGACCCCATGGACTGTAGCCCGCCAGGCTCCTCTGTCCATGGGATTCTCCAGGCAAGAACACTGGAGTCGGTTGCCATTCCTTCCTCCAGGGGATCTTCCTGACCCTGGGATCGAACCCGTGTCTCCCGCATTGCAGACAGATTCTTTACTGTCTGAGGCACGAGGCAGTCACTTTCAATGTGACAAAACAGACCAGTAGGCAGCGATACTTCAGATGATGGAAAAACTTATCAATACTGCCTTTTCTTATTTCTCCAAAGTTATTTTTCCTCTCATCAGAGCTGTGCATCACGGCTGGGCACTGGGGACAACCCCAACCCGCTGGCCCTCCAGATATGGGGGACACTAAACTTCCAGGTGTGACAGACGGGCCCATGTTCATTTTCCTTTCCTGCCTCTGCACACAGGGGTGCCCCTAGGCAGCGTAGGCGTCCCTGCAGTGAGCTTGTAGCTGCCTGACACCTGAGCGCGCTTCCCATCACACACTTTTCAGTGTCAGTGTCAACACTGTTCCTTTGACCACTGCCAGCACCGTGCTGGGAATCAGGGTGTGGGAGCCAGGCCAGGAGAGCCCCTAGCGGCCCCTGGTTCACACCTCCTGGGGTCCCTCTGACCCTTCATTACAGCTGGTCTGTGTGAACAAAAGCATCCTGCAGAAATGATGGAGTGTCACTCTAAGACCAGGTCGCTAAAAGCACTGACTGACTTCTACCTCAGCTTGCTTAATCTCAGGTCACTCACTCTGCGGGGAGCCAGCGGCTGTCTTGGGAGGACAGCAGGCAGCCCACGTGGTGAGGAGCTGGGTCTTCCTGCCCACGGTCAGGTGAGTGAGCCACTAGGGAAGCAGGTGGCATGAGGCCCCGGGCTGCAGACTCCCGGCTGTCTGTGATCAGCCTCTTCTCTGGGCCCACAGCCACATGCCCCACCCAGTGCAGAGCACTGCTTGTGGATGGATCATGGGTCCCTCGAGCCCAGCCTATGCAAAGCTCTGCGTGTCTTCTCTTTCCAGCCTGCCCCTCCCTGCACCTCCACCTCCTTGTCCGGCCTCTCTTCCAAGTCCCTCCAGAAACACAGCCCCCCCATCTTATCCCCCTCATCCAGGCAGCCAGCAGGCCCAGCAAGAGCTCTGTTCTTGCCGTGTCTCTCCTATTGTCTCTTCCTCTTCATCCTTGCTGCCCACCCCCACCTGCACTGGCTGAGGGCCACTGTGCGTCTTCGATGGCAAGCTAAAACAGCCTCAGCTGGCTCTCGTCTTCCAGAATCCATCCTTCACACACCTGTGCATGCATGCTAAGCTGCTTCAGTGGTATCCAACTCTTTGCGACCCCATGGACCATAGCCCACCAGGCTCCTCTGTCCATGGGATTCTCCAGGCAAGAATACTGGAGTGGGTTACCGTGTCCTCCTCCAGGGGATCTTCCCAACCCAGGGATCGAACCCACGTCGCTTACGTCTACTTGCATTGGCAGGTGGGTTCTTTACCACTAGCCCCACCTGGGAAGCGCCCATACACCTATGAGTGGCTTCTTAAAGAACACTAATGTCACCAAGGCCCTACTTTAAAACCACCAACGGTTCCCTTTGGCTGGTATAAGCACAAAACTTTAAGCAGGACCTGCGCCGAGGCTCTCTGAGATGAAGCCCACCCAACCTTCCAGCCGGCACCCCTGTGGCTCCTCGGTCCACCCTGAGTGGTAGCGGCAGGGGGACCTGATGTCACACAGTCACCTGAGGACCTGCCACTCCCGAGTTTCTCATCTCGTTGGTCTGGCATGGGCACCAGACTGCAGTCATTTTTTATAGCAACTTCAAGGAGCTCTAATTCACATACTATATGACTGATCTATTTAAAGTACACAACTCAGAGTTTTTTAGTACATCTACAGATTTGTGTATGCATCACCATGCTCAAATTGAGGACATTTTCATCACCCTGACAAGACCCACTACCCATCAGTAATCACTCCCTTTCTCCACCAGTTCACTCTGCCCTAGGCATCTTCTAATCTGCTTTCTGTCTCTGTACATTTCAGGCAGCAGTCAGTTTTTAAAATACATACATACATATCCTTTTTCAGATTCTTTTCCATTGTAGGTGATAGCGTGCATGCGTGCCAAGTCGCTTCAGTCATGTCCAACTCTTGGTGACCCTATAGACTGCAGCCTGCCAGGCTCCTCTGTCCATGAGATTCTCCAGGCAAGAATACTGGAGTGGGCTGCCCTCTTCCAGGGCATCTTCGCAACCCAGGGATCAAATCTGTGTCTCTTAAGTCTACCTGCATTGGCAGGCGGGTTCTTTACCAATAGTGCCACCTGGGAAGACCATTACAGGTTATTACGAGACATGAAATAGGATTCCCTGTGCTATACAGCAGGTTCTAGTTGTCTGTCTGTTTTACATATAGTAATGTGTATCTGTTCATCCCAAATTCCCAGTTTTTCCCTGCCCCACCTTTCCTTTCCTGGTCTATAACCCTAAATGTCTCTATCTCTGTGAGTCTATTTCTGTGTTGTAAATAAGTTCATTTGTATCAGATTTTAGATTCCCCATATAAGTGATATCACATGGTATTTGTCTTTGTCTTACTAGTATAATCTTAGTATGTTTCATTTAGTATGATCACTTCTAGACCCATCCATGTTCAGGCATGATTACTAGTTCTCCAGGAATGCAAAAGCATAACCAGGGTGGGGACCTCTAGCCAAACCAGACCTGTCACCAGTTTACAAGTTGCACTCCGCTTGGGAGGTTTTTGTTCCATTTCTCTGTATAAAATTCCCTCCTGCACTTCTATTAAACCTTCAGTGATTCCTCCTCTTTCTCCATTTACTTTGGCATCGCCTAGAGAGCAAGTAGCAAAGTAAACCCCGGTTCTTTGCCTCCAGCCCCACTATTCTTGGCTCCATTAGAATTTGGTGGGCAAAGTGTGCTCTTCCTGTGTAGACCACACGTTCTGGAACTGCAGGAACCATTTCTAATCCACCTCTGAAGCCCCACAGTAATAATTACAGTGCAGGGCCTTGCACTTGACAGGTACTTAAAATATGTATTCCAAATAAATAAAAATATGGTCTGTCCACACATTTTCTCCACTGTCACAAGATTTCAAACTGAAGAACACTCTCTTCTCTCTCTCATCCACACTAAATGTCCATTTCTTTCCCTTTAATAAAAGCAATAATGAAACAGTGGTGTGGAACAGCCTTTCTAGTTACTTACAATGCCAAAATCTTTCTACGCACACACACATATGCTCAGGTACATGCACGCACAACCATGCAGTGAATGTGTGTGTGTGATTCTTAAATTTGCACCACATGAGGCACCAGTCCTTCAAACAAGTCAAGGAAACCACATGCAAAGAACTTTTCTTTAAATAAAGGGTTTTGCAAATGAACAAGTTGTGCGTTCACATCATCAGAATGGATAAACAGCAGAAGTACCGCCCAGGCACTCGCCCTGCAGATACGGGAATCACAAGCATTCATTGCCTGGAAAATCCCATGGACGGAGGAGCCTGGACAGCTGCAGTCCATGGGGTAGCGAAGAGTCGGACACGACTGAGCAACTTCACTTTCACTTTTCACTTTCATGCATTGGAGAAGGAAATGGCAACCCACTCCAGTGTTCTTGCCTGGAGAATCCCAGGGACGGGGGAGCCTGATGGGCTGCTATCTATGGGGTCGCACAGAGTCAGACACGACTGAAGCGACTTAGCAGCAGTAGCAGCAGCAGCATGTTCAGAGAATGCGTGCATGGGGAAAGGGGCAGGAGGAAATGAATTATGCGAGCAGCAAGCAAAGCGAAAAATCAAGACAGTACATTCTTCAGCTAAAACACAGGCTGACTTGCACATCTCAACTCTGCCTTAACGTGGATTAAATACACGTGAAAATCACACAGGGTAACTTCACAGAGGACCTTATCCAACCCCAACGTCTTATTTCATCCTTGATCAGTCAGCCTTTCTTTTCCAATGAGATATGTTTCGTATCAACTATTTTGTGTTTATTGTTTGGTTCGATAAGGAGAAGCGCCACTCCCCCCAACCCCTGCCGCCACCCCCATGTGAAACAAGGGGCTCAGACGGACCCTTTTTCCCTCACACTGTCTGCCAGGCCTCTGTCACTGGAGTTTTGACTCAGCTCCGTCAGTGAAAAATTAGACTTCATTTCAGTATGCTAATAGCAATCTCTCTAAAACAATGTAATCAAGGCCTCATGTGCACCTATAATTTCATCCTTGACATAAGCCTGACAGCTATTTATTGTCTGAAAGGGAGGGGGGGAGGGGAAGAGGGGAGGGGAGGTCTCCAGGCCCCCCTCCCCCAAAACAAACCCAGCAGCTTTATGTTTGAAGGCAGAGTCTTTGCAAAGTCCAAACAAATGGCAATAATCATGGGGTTTACATATGTCTTGTCTTAAGCAATCAAGGCAGAGGGTTAACAGAGAAGCGTATTCAGATGCGCCAATTCCCAAACTGCCCACCTCTGATGAGCCAGCTGTGAGCCGCAATTGTCACATTATAATTTAGGCTAAGGGAAAAAAAAAAGGCATCAGAATACACACTGGATCAACATAATTATTCACAGCAGGATGCTACAGAATTAATTTAGCCAATCAGAATTATACTAGGGGGCTGGGCACATTGCAGAGATGAAGGAGAGAAAGCAGGGGCAGGGAAGAGGAGCGGATGAGTGCAGGGGGGAGGGGAGCGCTGTTTTCCACACCTTACTAATATCTGGATAATCTGATCTGGAATATATTTTGAATACACGTAAGCATGATGTTTCTTTTCTATTTATGTGCAAACAAACACCTATTCAGCACTCGTGAGGTGCCAGTCGCTAGTCTGAGCATCTTACAAACACTGGTTTATTTCTTCCTCATGACCATGGGGTAGGTGCTATTATTAACCTCATTTTACATGGGAAGTTCAGAGAGGTTAAACAGCTTGCCAAGACCACACAGCTAGTAAGTGGGAGGGTTATAAATGGAACCCTGGCAGACTGAATCCGGAGGCTGCACGGGAACCAGCAGAGTTTAAAGATTCTTGCTCTCAAATCAGCTAGCAATCAGAAGGCACACGGAGGCTGGTGAGGGCCCTGAAGCCGAAACAAGGCCTGGTTCAGGCTCTGTCATTCCCATATTCCTGCAAGCTGGCTTTCCCAGAGGCGGGGGCCATCTAGCACTCCCAAGTCCGGTACTCCGGGGTTGTGAACATCTCCATCCAGATAAGGTCCTCATCCAACTCTCCAAAATGGGAAGGGCAGAGGGCACTCGGCAGCCCCACAGAGCTCTCTGGGGTATACCACTGAACAGCCAGAGCCCCACAGGGCTCTCAAGGGTGTACCACTGAACTGGGATCCCCGCCCTGATAGTCTTCCTAGGGCAAGGCCGCAGCTAGAACTCCAGAAAACCCACGGCAAGGAAAGGGCAAGCGTGCTGCTCCTTAGAGTTCAGGGAAATGCCTGACGAAGTGCAAACACAGGAACAGGACTGAAGAAGTCAGTGGTTGCCCTGAAACAACTTCTTGCCCAGGTCTGCACCCACAGATGCAAGTTTGGGAAGACATGAGACGATGCTCGCCTTTCCCGTGGTCACAGGGTGGGTCTGCATGAAAGTGGCCCTCTTCCTCAGCTCCCCGGCATTCTGTCATGAGGGCAGATAGCAGAAGAGCTGAGAGGAGC
This sequence comes from Bos grunniens, assembly GCF_055505025.1. Lineage (NCBI taxonomy): Eukaryota > Metazoa > Chordata > Mammalia > Artiodactyla > Bovidae > Bos > Bos grunniens. The sequence goes on from NC_141172.1 coordinate 7,540,755, forward strand.
CTTGATTTCCTAGTAAAAGTTAAGACTTCAGCTGGCATGCACAGCTCTTAGTGATGGGAGGAAATGACAGGGAGCAGCCCCGGGTTTTATGTGTGGCAATAATGTTTGATCTATGCCATTGTCAATGAGAACTGTGATTTAATCCATAAGGATATAGAGCCTTGTGATGAAAGGGGAATAACGACAAATCCTGATTAACAGTCACTGCTACACTAAAGCAGGTTTCCATAGTAACAGGGCTGAAATTATACAACAAACTGTGATGCCACACCAGGCAAATTACTCCATGAAGGGGCCCTTTTCTGAAAGCATTTGGCCTTCTGTGTTCTCTTAAAATTAAGATGCAAGCATCTTACTTTCAACATGTATTAGCTTTCCTCTCTTTCTTTCTAAACACTCCCTCTTCAGCTGGTCTCAGATAATATGAGAGATAAATATGTACGTGCAGGAGATACAGCCAAAAAATTCAGCACATTTCAGCCCCTCTCTCTCCTGAAAGAAGAGGACAAAACAAAATTATGGCAAAGGGAATCTTCCTTTCATATCATTCTTTTGAGGAAATAATGCTTAATTCTTTGATTTAGGGAGTGGGAGGAGTTGAAGCCTGTCCCAGTACAATATTCACCTCTCACTCCAAATAACAAAGTTCTCTGAATTTATAGGGAGAGGAATAAATAGAGGAGCAGAGTGGGGGTTGGGAAAGAAGATATTTCCTTTGTCCCCATGATGCTTAATTTTCAATTAAGATTGCTTTTTTTAAGATTTTTTTTTGACGTGGACCATTTTTAAAATCTTTACTGAATTTGTTCCAATACTACTTCTGATTTATGTTTTGGTTTTGGTTTTGGAGCCCCGGGTTTTGTGGGATCCCCGAGCAAGGATTGAACCTGCACCCCCCTGCGTTGGAAGGCGGGGTCTTAACCACTGAACTGCCAGGGAAGTCTCTCCATTTAAGATTCTGAAGAATAAGAACAGAGTTTTAAAATAATGGTACTTTCCAAAAGCTACTTGAAATTATTTCAGAATTGTGCGATAGAAAAATTTGCATTGGTCCCTATCTCTTTAAAATTCTTGTGGCTATTATTGCAATTGACTTTGGTGGTGAACCTTTTATAAAACAGATTTTATCAAACAGCCTTGGAAAAAATCTTCAGCATTAAAATATCATACTCGATGCTCTCTTTCAATTGCAGAGGAATAAAAAAATGAGACATTAAAAATAAACAGAGAAATCATCCTCGCAAACATCCTCTTAAAAGGGGTTAAAGGTTGAAAGGGGGTCATGGACATTTAAATACTGCAGATATTTAATATTCCTCTTTTCAAGACAGGGGGAAAAAATCAGAGCTTCACATTTTTCAGAAATGTTGCAACTCTAAAATAAAACACAGTTTCCTCAAGATTTATCCATGGCTTTCAATTTAAATCATGGAAGGGTAGTAGGGTCTCATGAAAGAACATGGATTTAGAGGCAGAGCCCTCGGGTTCCAGATGGATCACTTGCCATCTGTGAGCCCTGGTCAAGTCCCTTGGCCCCAAGGGTCTTGGTTTCCTCATCTGTAAAATGCGAATAACAACACCTACCTTGCTTAACTCAAGAAGTTTCTGCCATAATTAGCAAATACTGTGCGTAAATACTGGAGACGGAAATGGCAACCCACTCTGGTACTCTTGCCTGGAAAATTTCATGGACAGAGACTGTAGCCTGCCGGGCTACAGTCCATGGGGTCGCAAAGAGCTGGTCATGACTGAGCACACAGGCACACACACACGTACATACAACCTGAAAAGAGCGATGGTGTCTGTTGTCAAAGAACTGCTTAACATTGTGATTTGAATATTCAACACTTACTGAGTGTGTACCACATGCTGGACACAACACAGCCATGACAGTCCTTCTAAAATGCCATTTTCTTCTACCAAAAAAAATGGTGTCAAGTTTTTATTGTCTCTAACAGATTCAGTCACTTTAAGTTTCTACCACATCAAAACAGGCAAACAAATAAAACACGCTTTGTTTCATTTAAAAAGAAGGCATTTGCTGGGAGTGACTCCTTTATCCTGGCCCCATTTATTTATACACCTTTAGTAGGTAGACAACAGTGTTGGTCACTTTAAGTTGGCATTTTTAAGCAATAAAGTGTTTTTAATTACGGTAAAACAAACATGATACAAATTATGCACACAGCAAAAGTCAGAAGCTTGGGGGGTTATCCCATGAGAGCCTAGCTCAGACTCCTGCGTGTTCTCCAAGGTGCCTTCTCTGTCTCTGCCATTTTCAAGTCTGCATGTCTATGGGGCAGGTGAAGGGACAGGGCTGATGGCTGGGCCTAGGTGTCAGTGCCAGTCTCTGTGTGGATTTTCCTTTGTGCACAAAGCCCTTTCTGCAGCCCAACTTCTTGGGTACAAACTTTAGCTCCTCCGAGGACCAGTTATGAAGGTCCCATAACCTCTTGGTGCCTCAGCTTCCTCACCAGTGAAATGGGAATAACAGCAGTAGCATGTGCCTCCAAGGATGTTAGGAGGATTATGGTTATTAAAAGTAAGGCACACGGAACGCGGCCTAGCACAGAGTAGGCCCTCAGTAAATGTTAGCTCTCATTCCTGTGGGTGTTCATAAGCCAGGGGTCTAACTTGGTGGCCAGCAGATAATAGGATTTCCTAGTGTTATGGGTTTTTTTTTTTTTGGGATTTGAGTGTCTTCAGCCAGGACAGGCACGCCACAATTTCCACATTTGCCCACCTCTCATGACGTGACTCGGTGGTAAAGAACCCACCTGCAATGCAGGAGAAACACGACATGTCGTGGGTTCCATCCCTGGGTCGGGGAGATCCCCTGGAGGAGGAAGTGGCAACCCACTCCAGTATTCTTGCTGGGAAAATCCCATGGACAGAGGAGCCTGGCAGGTTACAGTCCATGGGGTGGCAAAGAGTCAGACACGACTTAGCGACTAAACCACCACATTATGTGACATCACTGCCTGACTGGCCTCCATGAAAGATTTCATGTTGCCAGCCTTGCGGAGGTCCCTGGACATTCATCTTTCGGTGTCTGTTCCATTTTGTGTCCAATTCTCACTCTAGGTCTTTTCACCTTTGTGTGTTTATGTGTGCGTGTGTGTGCGTGTGTGTGTGTGTGTGTCTGTGTGTCTGTGTGTGTTCCCAGGTCTTCATTTTTACCTACATGTGTATATGTGTGTGTGTGTTTCTATGATCTCTTTCCTATTTTCATCCTCAATCTCTCTTAATTTTTATCTCTAGCATTTATTAAAATAGAGTTTTATGTTTCCTGCTCTTATTTTTTAAGGCAGAGAAATAGAACGCATTTCTCTCTTAAAGAAATTAAGTTTCTCTTTACTTAGTAGAGCTTGATTCATTCTTCCCATGGATCAGTGACTTAGGGTAGAAAAAGTGCTCTCTACCTCTGTTGCAAGAAAATTCAGGGTATAAAATAGATAAATTGACAAATTATGTGTATCACAAAGGAGTTCATTTAGAGGCTTTTTGTTGTTCTTTTTACTGTTGTTTACAATATTGTGCCCTTATTACATTGAAAAAATGAATTTATTACAGACCATTAAGGACTAATAGTGATAAAGAAAGGTAAAACTAAGCATTGGGGGAAAATACCTGAAATCTGAAAATGAATCAAAAATAAAAATAGAAAATCTTTGAAAACTTATGCAAATAATAGAAAATACGGGGAATTTACACAACTTTCAGCACCCCCTCTCTACTATCTACTATGAGGACACATTTGTCAACACCACTGTCATTCCAAGACTTGTAAAAAATAGTATTTTTAAAAGAAAAAGTATGTAGTCTATTGTTTTATCATCCAATATTCAGGTGACTTTTTTTTTTAACTCACAGATTATATGCTCTTAAAATACATTAGCAAACCTGGTCCAATTAATATCATAATGTTCTCAGATTCTTTCTGATAAAAATTTCAAAAGTGAGAAATTCATGAAACATAAGTAACTTAAGCCTAAGCATTCTTCAGCATCATGTACTCAAATGCAAGAAAGTCAAAGCACTCTTTCTGAAGTGATGTGAGTGCTCAGTTGCTCAGTCGTGTCCAGCTCTTTCCGACCCCCATGGCCTGTAGCCCATCAGGCTCCTCCATTCATGGGATTTCCCAGGCAACGGTACTGGAGTGGGTTGCCATTTCCTCCTCCAGGGGCTCTTCCCGACCCAGGGTCAAACCCACATCTCCAGCACTGCAGGCGGATTCTTTATCTGCTGAGCCACTGGGGAAGCCCTATGAAGTGATAAGTGCAATCAAATAATAAAACAATAGAATCTTGGGCCTCAAAAGACCCGAGCGGTCTAATGCATCACTGATGCGGAGCTGGCAGTGCATGTCTCCAGGGATGGGGAGATGGGACCACAAGCCCACCTACTCCTGGCGACTAGCTCTGCTGCTGTGACCTTGCTGCTGCTGCTGTCAGGTTGAACCAAAACCTTCCTCACTAAATTTTCCACCCTTTGGGCTGAATTCTATGCTAGCATCGTTGCATTTGGGTACGTGTGTTTTCAGCAAAGTGGCTTTTACCCAGATAATATTATGAAATAGATCAGGGACGAGCAAATTCTTTTTCCAAAAATGATTCAGGAGGGGAAAATGTTTTTGGAGCCTTTTATTCCATTCAAGATGCAAATAGCTTAATTTAGTCCCAGGGGGAACTATACAATATTCTTACAATTCAGATTACCTACTATATTGAATGAAAGGCTGTCATTGAAAAAATTGACATATTTGAGAAGTAGAAACATGAAAGCAGCCTTTAAATTTTATCCTGAAAAAAAGGGACAAAGGCTGTCTTTTAAATATTGGTGGGCTGCATGTGTTCCTTCAGCCAGGAATGCTCATCTCTGAAGCTGCGGAAGTGTCAACTTAGCTCTCTCTCCCTTCTCTTCTCTCTCTCCCTTCGCTGTGACTTTCATACCCTGTCCTGAGGCTCCAGAGCCTTCAGGCCTCAAGCCCCTCGTTACCAAGCATCTTGTGCATTTACAAAATCAGGCCATATCAGTGAATGAACTCTAAAAGACAGGTCCATTTTCAAAATCTTTTCCTTTTACCTACAATGAGAAGCACTGTAGTCCAGTTGCCCCAGCTTGAACATCCTCTGTTGACCATCCACCACAGAATAAAACAAGAGTTTAAGCAAACTCCAGGAGACAGTGAAGGACAGGGAAGCCTGGCATGCTGCAGTCTATGGGGTGGCAAGGAGTTGGATACAGTTGACCGACGGCACGACAAGAACAGAACAAAACATTCTAGAAGGAGGTTCACCAGCTCAAAGAAGCCTGGATTTTTATTTCATCCATAGACAACCCTATGATTCAGTGAAATGAACCCTAAACTGAGAGTCGGAAGAACTATACTCCAAACCCTGCTGCTTGACATATTAGCTGTGCAGCATTGGATCTGTTACTAACCTCTCTGATCCTCAATTTCCTTGGATGAAAAATAAGGACAATGGGGTAAGGCTTTGCTGTCTATTCTCCAGAGTCATATAAAGTGATGTATAAAAACATGCCTGGAAAATGACAACACTTATGCTCACTTAAAGGATTACTGTATGTAGGTAATGTATGCCTTAGCATAACGGTTTTCAAGGTTCTGAGAAGGAGACCAGCGAGAGAGGAGAGGTGCAGAGCAGGCTCTACTGCCCAGACTCTGGGATCCTTCCACCTCCCGACCACCACTCAGCTTCTGTCTGTTTTAAGCACAGGGTTTCAAGATTTCCATTGAGAAAAGAACTTTCCCACTTTATGCTGTGTTGCATTCTGTGCTCAGTCGCTTCAGTCATGTCTGACTCTTTGTGACCCCATGGACTGCAGCCAGGCTCCTCTGTCCATGGGATTTTCCAGGCAAGAATACTGGAGTGAGTTGCCATTTCCTTCTCCAGAGGATCTTCCCAACTCAGGGATCAAACATTGTGTTTCCTGCATTGCAGGTGGATTCTTTACCATTGAGCCACTAGGAAAGTCCTTCCCACTTTAAAAAAGACTGAAAACCACTGCATTAACTGTTATTGTTAGCTCCAGCATTACATGAATGATTCCTATTAAGCTGATGGTCAGTTTGCTCTAATGGCTTAACTCATTTATAATGAGATGAGTTTTACTGAATTTATTTCCTAAGTTCAGTTCAGTTCAGTCACTCAGTCCTATCTGACTCTTTGCAACCCCATGGACTGCAGCATGCCAAGCCTTCCTGTCTACCACCCACTCCAGAGCTTGCCCAAATTCACATCCATCAAGTCGGTGATGCCATCCAACCAACTCATCCTCTGTCATCCCCTTCTCCTCCCGCCTTCAAGTACCTTTCCCAGCATAAGGGACTTTTCCAAGGAGTCAGTTCTTTGCATCAGGTGGCCAAAGTGTTGAAGCTTCAGCTTTAGCATCAGTCCTTTTCCTTTAGGATTTCCTGGTTTGATCTCCTTGCAGTCCAACGGACTCTCAAAAGTATTCTCCAACACCACAGTTCAAAAGCATCAATTCTTCGGTGCTTAGCTTTCTTTATGGTCCAACTCTCACATCCACACATGACTACTGGAAAAACTATAACTTTGACTAGACGGACCTGTGTCAGCAAAGTAACGTCTGTGCTTTTTAATATGTTGTCTAGGTTGGTCACAGCTTTTCTTCCAAGGAGCAAGCCTCTTTTAATTTCATGGCTGCAGTCACCATCTGCAGTGATTTTGGAGCCCCAAAAAGAAAGTCTGTCACTGTTTTCATTGTTTCCCCATCTATTTGCCATGAAGTGATGAGACCAGATGCCATGATCTTAGTTTTCTGAATGTTGAGTTTTAAGCCAGTTTTTTCACTCTCCTCTTTCACTTTCATCAAGAGGTTCTTTAGTTCCTCTTCGCTTTCTGCCGTAAGTGTGGTGTCATCTGCATATCTGAGGTTAGTGATATTTCTTCTGGCAATCTTGATTCCAGCTTGTGCTTCATCCAGTCCAGCATTTCACATGATGTAGTCTGCACAGAAGTTAAATAAGCAGGGTGACAATATACAGCCTTGATGTACTCCTTTCCCTATTTGGAACCAGTCTGTTGTTCCATGTCCAATTCTAACTGTTGCTTCTTGACCTGCATACAGATTTCTCAAGAGGCAGGTCAGGTGCTCTGGTATTCCCATCTCTTGAACAGTTTTCTACAGTTTGTTGTGATCCACCTAGTCAAAGGCTTTGAGGCAGTCAATAAAGCAGAAGTGGATGTTTTTCTGGAACTCTCTTGCTTTTTCGATGATCCAGCAGATATTGGCTATTTGATCTCTGGTTCCTCTGCCTTTTCTAAATCCAGCTTGACCAACTGGAACTTCACAGTTCACATACTATTGAAGCCTGTCTTGGAGAATTTTGAGCATTACTTTGCTAGAGTGAGGGATGAGTGCAATTGTGCGGCAGTTTGAACATTCTTTGGCATTGCCTTTCTCTGGGATTGGAATGAAAACTGACCTTTCCCAGTCCTGTGGCCACTGCTGAGTTTTCCAAATATGCTGGCATATTGAGTGCAGCACTTTCAGAGCATCATCTTTTAGGACTTGAAAAGAGCTCAAATGGAATTCCATCACCTCCACTAGCTTTGTTCGTAGTGATGCTTCCTAAGGCCCACTTGACTTCTCATTCCAGGATGTCTGGCTCTAGGTGAGTGATTACACCATTGTGGTTATCTAGGTCATAGAGATCCTTTTTGTATAGTTCTTCAGTGTATTCTTGCCACCTCTTCTTAATATCTTCTACTTCTGTTAGGTCCATACCATTTCTGTCTTTTCTATTGTGCCCATACCTTCATACCTTTCTATTGTGCCCGTCTTTGCATGAAATGTTCCCTTGGTAGCTCTAGTTTTCTTGAAGAGATCTCTAGTCTTTCCCATTCTATTGTTTTCCTCTATTTCTTTGCATTGACCACTGAGGAATTCATTTCTTAGTATATCACAATCCTTTTATGATGAAACAGGCATGGATTTCTGTTTTTAATGCTGATTCCAAGTGTGTATTTTTTGGCTTTCAAAGAAGGCAGTTAACTTCTGAATGTCAAAAGGATCTTTCAAATGACTGCCATGAAAAATGGCAGGCACTTCAAAGTTCCTGAATTAAAGTGTGTGAAAGTGTTAGTCACTCAGTCGTGTCCAACTCTTTGCGACCCCACAGACTGTAGCCTGCTCAGCTCCTCTGTCCGTGGAATTCTCCAGGCAAGAATACTGGAGTGAGTTGCCATTCCCTTTTCCAGGGTCGATCCCTTGCCGACCCAGGGATCGAACCTGAGATTCCTGCTTTGCTGGCACATTCTTTACCATCTGAGCCACCAGTTCAGTTCAGTCTCTCCGCCATGTCTGACTCTTTGTGACCCCATGAACTGCAGCATGCCAGGCCTCCCTGTCCATCACCAACTCCCAGAGCTTGCCCAAACTCATGTCCATCGAGTCAGTGATGCCATCCAACCATCTCATCCTCTGTCATCCCCTTCTCCTCCTGCCTTCAATCTTTCCCAGCATCAAGGTCTTTTCCAATGAATCAGTTCTTCACATCAGGTAGCCAAAGTTTTGGAGCGTCAGCTTCAGCATCAGTCCTTCCAATGAATATTCAGGATTGATTTCCTTTAGGATTGATTGGTTTGATCTCCTTGCAGTCCAAGGGACTCTCAAGAGTCTTCTTTAATACCACAGTTCAAAAACATCAATTCTTTGGTGCTTAGCTTTCTTTATGGTCCAACTCTCACATCCACACACGACTACTGGAAAAACCATAGATTTGACTAGACAGACTTTTGTCGGCAAAGTAATGTCTCTGCTTTTTTTTTTTTTTTTTTGCTATTAAAATGAATATAGTTTATTTATCTAACTTATCATCTGTTTGAGTTCATAACCAAAAAATAAAAGAAGAAATTGTCATTATCTTGTCCTTTTTTAGCTCATAGGGAATAGAATATATTTTATTTTATTTTATTTTATTTATTTATTTTTTTCTGTAGCCTGCCAGGTTCCTCTGCCTATGGAATTTTCCAGGGAAGAATATTGGAGTGGGTTGCCATTTCCTTCTCTAGGGGATCTTCTTGACCCAGGGATGGAACTCTAGTCTCTTGCATCTCCTGCACTGAAGGCGAATTCTTTACCGTTAGCGCCACCTGGGAAGCCCGTGGGGCGGTAGAGAAGGTCATTCATCCTGTGGCTAACATTGTACTAGAGTGGGATGTGCCTTAGGTTTAAGGTCAGAAGAGCTGGGTTCAAGTTCGAACTTTGCTTGTGACTGTGGGCACTGATCTTCCTGTTTGCTCTTGAATCCCTGTAGTAAAATTTTCAAGTTAGTTATTGTACTCTTCAGCTTCCTAGTTTCTGTTTGGTATTTTCTTATATTTCTATTTCTTTGTTGAAATTCTCACTTTGCTCTTGCTCTTGTATTGTTTCCAGGGAGCATCTTTATGATGTTTTGTTTTGTTTTTTTTAATTTTTATTTTTTTATTATTTTTTTTATTTGATAAATTTAACGCCTTTTATTGCCATACCTCATTTTACTGTACTTTGCTTTAGTGAACTTTATAGATACATGTTTTTTTTTTTTCCTTGTTAATTTTCTGTTTAGTTGATCTATCCATAACTGTGAGTGGGGTATTAAAGTCTCCCACTATTATTGTGTTATTGTTAATTTCTCCTTTCATACTTGTTAGGATTTGTCTTACATACTGCGGTGCTCCCATGTTGGGTGGATATATATTTATAATTGTTATATCTTCTTCTTGGATTGATCCTTTGATCATTATGTAGTGACCTTCTTTGTCTCTTTTCACAGCCTTTGTTTTAAAGTCTAATTTATCTGATACGAGTATTGTGACTCCTGCTTTCTTTTGGTCCCACTTTGCATGGAAAATCTTTTTCCAGCCCTTCACTTTCAGTCTGTATGTGTCCCCTGTTTTGAGGTGGGTCTCTTGTAGACAACATATGTAAGGGTCTTGTTTTTGTATCCATTCAGCCAGTCTTTGTCTTTTGGTTGGGGCATTCAACCCATTTACGTTTAAGGTAATTACTAATAAGTATGATCCTGTTGCCATTTACTTTATTGTTTTGGGTTCGAGTTTATACACCATTTTTGTGTTTCCTGTCTAGAGAATATCCTTTAGTATTTGTTGGAGAGCTGGTTTGGTGGTGCAGAATTCTCTCAGCTTTTGCTTGTCTGAAAAGCTTTTGATTTCTCCTTCATACTTGAATGAGATCCTTGCTGGGTACAATAATCTGGGCTGTAGGTTATTTTCTTTCATCATTTTAAGTATGTCTTGCCATTCCCTCCTGGCTTGAAGAGTTTCTATTGAAAGATCAGCTGTTATCCGTATGGGAATTCCCTTGTGTGTTATTTGTTGTTTTTCCCTTGCTGCTTTTAATATTTGTTCTTTGTGTTTGATCTTTGTTAATTTGATTAATATGTGTCTTGGGGTGTTTCTCCTTGGGTTTATCCTGTTTGGGACTCTCTGGGTTTCTTGGACTTGGGTGATTATTTCCTTCCCCAGTTTAGGGAAGTTTTCAACTATTATCTCCTCAAGTATTTTCTCATGGTCTTTCTTTTTGTCTTCTTCTTCTGGAACCCCTATGATTCGAATGTTGTAGCGTTTAATATTGTCCTGGAGGTCTCTGAGATTGTCCTCATTTCTTTTAATTCGTTTTTCTTTTATCCTCTCTGATTCATTTATTTCTACCATTCTATCTTCTAATTCACTAATCCTATCTTCTGCCTCTGTTATTCTACTATTTGTTGCCTCCAGAGTGTTTTTAATTTCATTTATTGCATTATTCATTATATATTGACTCTTTTTTATTTCTTCTAGGTCCTTGTTAAACCTTTCTTGCATCTTCTCAATCCTTGTCTCCAGGCTATTTATCTGTGATTCCATTTTAATTTCAAGATTTTGGATCAATTTCACTATCATTATTTGGAATTCTTTATCAGGTAGATTCCCTATCTCTTCCTCTTTTGTTTGGTTTGGTGGGCATTTATCCTGTTCCTTTATCTGCTGGGTATTCCTCTGTCTCTTCATCTTGTTTAAATTGCTGAGTTTGGGAGTCCTTTTTGTATTCTGGCAGTTTGTGGAGTTCTCTTTATTGTGGCGTTTCCTCGCTGTGTGTGGGTATGTAGAGGTGGCTTGTCAAGGTTTCCTGGTTAGGGAAGCTTGTGTCGGTGTTCTGGTGGGTGGAGCTGTATTTCTTCTCTTTGTTCAGTCGCGCTATGGGGAGGGAGGGAGGGATGCTGCAAACAAATGACACTGGCGTGCGCTCGCAGTGCCTCAGCCACACTGGGTCTGCCCCCGCTCACGGCGCGTGTAGCCTCCCTGCCCACACTGCTCGGGCTCTAGGTTGTTCCACCGGGAACAATCCGAGGCTGGCCCTGGGTTGCATGCACCTCCCAGGTCCGAGCCGCTCAGGTTCAGGCACTCAGGTAGTCCTCAGAGGCGCAGACTCAGTTGGGGCTGCGTTTTGTGCTCTTCCCAGGTCCGAGCAGCTCAGGTGATGAGGTGTTTGGCGAGCGCCAATGCTGCGACTTATCGCCTCCCCGCCACTTGGTTATCTGGGTGTAAAACCGGCGCACCTTCTCAGGCAGATGTTGACCGTCCAGACCCCCAATAAGTTTTAGTTAGCAAAGAAGCCTGCTTACAGTTTTATAGATAATGTCTCTCTGGGGCTGCGATTGCCCACTTCCGGCTCTGGCTGCCTGTCACCGGAGGGGGAAGGTCTGCAGCCGGCTACCTCTGTTTAGTCCTTTGTTCCGTGCGCGGGCTGGCGGTGTCTTAGGTTAGGGCTGGCTTTTCGCATGGTAGATATCCCACAGTCTGGTTTGCTAGCCCAAATTATTTCGCTCAGATAGCGCTCAGGGTATTCAGGCCAGATTCTTACTCTCAGCGATGCAGCCCGCGCCGCGCCTCCCTGCCCAGCCCCCGCTTGCTAATGGCGGATGCAGGCGTCTGCGCTGCTTCTCCGCTGGAGGAGTTACCGTAGGGCTCGCAATCTGCGAGTTTTAATTGTTTATTTATTTTTTCTCCCTGTTATGTTGTCCTCTGTGCTTCCAAAGCTCGGCACGGATTCGGCAGTGAGAAGGTTTCCTGGTGTTTGGAAACTTCTCTCTTTTTAAGACTCCCTTCCCGGGACGGAACTCCGTCCCTCCCTCTTTTGTCTCTTTTATTGTCTTTAATATTTTTTCCTACCTCCTTTCGAGGAGTTGGGTTGCTTTTCTGGGTGCCTGATGTCCTCTGCCGGCATTCAGAAGTTGTTTTGTGGAATTTACTCGACGTTTAAATGCTCTTTTGATGAATTTGTGGGGGAGAAAGTGTTTTCCCCGTCCTACTCCTCCGCCATCTTGGCGCCTTCCCCTCTGTCTCTGCTTTTTAATATGTTGTCTAGGTTTGTCATAGTTTTTCTTCCAAGGAGCAAACATATTTTAATTTCATGGCTGTAGTCACCCTCTGCAGTGATTTTGGAGCCCAAGAGCCACCAGGGAAGCCCCCCAAATTAAATAAAACCATAAAACAATTTCTTTATACACAAATACAGAAAACCAATTTTTTAAAAATAAACTTTTGGATAAAAATGAGAAATAGAAGCAGAAATGCTATTTCCTGTAGCTGGGGTCACAATGAAGAAGCCACCACTGATGAGTTCCTGAGCCACTCGAAGTCACAGTGAACAAGACACGTCTTGTTTGTTAAGCGTATAACCCTCAGTATTTAACAGGGATTTGAAATGGAAGTGGATTTCCTCTCAGGCCAACATGCATCATCATGAGTGACTTATCTGCCCACGGTCCATCTCACTGACCCCCCAGAAGGGCTCTGCTCCGAGTTGGCTGCCCCCTCCTCACCTGACCATTGGCTGACACCCTCCGTCGCCTCCACACAGGACGTCGACCTCCCTCCCCATCCCTGTCTCGGCACTACAGGACTGCCTACTGCCGAGTATTTTGTGCCGGGTACAGTCAAGCTCAGGGAGCTGACATCTAAGTTGGAGACGTCATCTGCGGCGTTACCTTTGATGCCCTGTAATTGACAGTCTGTAGTGGAAGGCCAAGCAGGTGTTACAGACGGAGCACGGGCTTGTGTCCCCACCTCACACTTGGTCCCAATGCACCCATGAGAGTGGACGGGCATGTCTCCTCACCTCCCAGGGACCTGCTTCTCTAAAACCAGGCCGGCCCACCACATAAACCCTGGGAACTTTCTGGGTCTTCAGATCTGTGATTATTAGAAAGAACCTTTAACAGTTTTTCTTTCCTGTGGGGCTAGTTGTACATTTGTGGGAAATTCCACATGTTTTCATGCCTGTGAAACGTCAGATATATCCCCAAGGAAATTTGAGACCTGTGTCTGCCAGGTGGGGATACACAAACACCAACCCATGCTGTGTGGAACCACGTGAAACTGCCCATATTTGACTCTTTCTGCTCACAAAACAGCGATTTCATATGGTTCACTCTAAATATTTTTAACATAGGGGCACACGCTGATGCTGAGAACATTGCTGTCATCTCATATTCAGCTGCTGTGCATTTTACATGCTTGGGATAATGAACCACATCTCTGTCTTATCACAGTATACATTTAAGTGCAATAATGCAATTAAATTCCTAATACAGTAAGCAGCACAGGTTTGCATTGTGCAGGTCCCCTTATACATGGACTTTTTCCACTAAATAGAGCTACAGTACTACATGCTCCATGGGTGCTTGGTTGATTCCACAGATGTGGAACTGCAGGTATGGAGTACTGACCGTACAATAATACATGGACATTCAACTGCTCAGGGGTCTGAACCCCTGAGCCCTGAGTTACCCAAGGGTCAACTGGATGATACTCAGCATGAATCATATCTCAATATTACTAATGTAATCATTAGTATTGCTGCTGCTGCTCAGCTGCTCAGTTGTGTTTGACTCTTTCTGGCCCTATGGACTGTAGCCTGCCAGGCTGCTTGTCCATGGGATTCTCCAGGCAAGAATACTGGAGTGGGTTGCCTTGCCCTCTGCCAGAGGATCTTCCCAACCCAGGGATCAAACCCACATTTTCTTATGTCTCCTACTCCCTGGAAAGAGTCTGATCAGTCTTCAGCACAAAAAAATTACTTCTTTCTATCCAGTATTTTAAGAGTCCAAAAAAGCATTTTAGGTAGAATGGAACTGACAAAAAAAAAAAAATCACATCAAGTAAATGGTGGAATTTCTTCTGTCACTCTAGCAACGTTGGCGTCAATGGCAAAAACACAGGAGAACTACTTCTTCATCACTGTGCCTTTCTCTGAAGGTAAGCCACCCCCAGCCATGGGAACTCCCTTCACTGAGGACTTGGCCTGAAAGGCAGGGCGCCTCTGCAGGTATAGTGTACCTGGGACCTTTGTAAGAAGAAAACCAGAATTGCTTATTGTAAAATATAAACACTAATGGTAGACAATCTTTTTAAAAAAAAATGATGGTGGCCATCTCATGAGTCTTTGTTATAATTTCTACTTTGTTTTCCTCTTCACCTCAAAGTAAAGCTTGGGTCAGATGTTCCATGAAATTTAAATATAATAGCGAGATTTATACATTTAAATTCCTCCGCTGGTTTCCTTGGCAACAGCTCTAACTTTTATAGCCCTGGATACAGAATATTCCACCAAGAGTTCTTGGGAATTGATTTCTTAGAAAGCCTCCATTGTAGTCAGAACACAGCTTGTAAAACATTTGAACAGAACATGTAATGACATTTTTAAACAAAAGTTAAAGCGGGTTCATCGCAGACATATTTCAACCAAGCACTTGGTTTTGTTGCTCTCTTCTGTCGCGGGAAAAGCCTATCCTTCTCAACACTTCTCTCTGAAACAGCAGGCTGGTTCTGGACCACCGGCTTCAGAGCTCGGACCCACTGTGCAGGGAATGGCCATGGGCCACGGGGTAAACTTAGACCAGAGACTGTGCCCAAAACTGAGCCTCTTAGAAAAGGGTCCTTGAGCCGAACAAGCCCTGACAGTGACTTGAGTGTGTGACACAGACATAGATACGTCACTCTCACCTGTACTCGAGAGCAAGAGTGGCAAATAAAATTCCCTTTTTGAGAGAAGCAGACTCACAGACAGAGAGAGCAAACTAGTGGTTATCAGTGGGGAGGGGAGGTCCAGCTAGGGGTGGGAACGGAGGTACCAAGCACTGGGTGTAAGACAGGCCCAAGGATGTATTATACAATGCGAGGACCACAGCCGATATATGTACTATAAGTGGAAAGTAATCCTTCAAAACTGTATAAAATTTTTTTAGTTCCCTTTTTGTACCAACTAGTTGGGCGTGAAACTAATTTATCTCCAATTTGAATGCAGACTACACAGGAGCTCAACACTGAAAAGTGCTGTGTTGGGCTTTCTAACTGGTGACCACCAGGAAGTGGTAAGCTCCTCTAGCTCTGGTTTTCTTGTCGGGCAACAGATTTGCACCTGGGCGTCTGAGAAGCTCACCCGTAGCTGAACAATGGGAAGGTAGAGAGAGGGGAAGAGTGAACGTGGGAAACCAGATGGCGTGGAAAAGACATTTTATAATTTACCATCACATACGTTCTTTTCAGACGGAATCCAAAGAGGTGGATTTGTGGGAGAGGATATGTATTCTCAGCCTCAAGGAATCACAGTGACAACGGCCATCACCATTTCCTGAGTACTCACCATGTGCCAGACTGTATGCTTCCTACTTTGCATCAATTTTCTCACTGAAGCCCAATGATGATCCTATAACTTAGGTACTTTTTTCCTCCTTTAGGGACAATAAAACAAAGGTCTGGCTAGGCTCAAGGCTGACTGGTTAGTACACAGTGAAGCCCAGGTCTGAACCTGGGCTAGCTGACCCTAGCACGGTGTGTCTTTAACACATCTTTTCTGAGAGTCAGAGGGGAGAACGCCAGGACCCGGTCATGCCCATGGCTAGGATCTTGGCACTCAAGTGTCAACACAAGCAGAGCAGGGTCTGGCTGTGGGCCCAGAGCCTCCCTGAGCGGGGAGTCCCAGTGCCTGGGCTCGTTTCTGAAACACATCTATACTAAGAACCTCACCGCGTGGTCTGAGGCCACACTGAGCCAGAACGGAATGTACAGCACTTAGCCCCTGGCAGCTGGTGTTCTGTCCATCCACAGAAACTCCCTCCCCTCCAACCACCCTCACTGCCTCCCCGCACAGTTCATGAAAAACAGGATTCAATATGTAGGTCTGGCTGATGCAGACCAGGGACCAGGCACATCTTCCCAGAACATCACAGCCAGCCTGGCTTTGTCTCCCTGAGACCAGACCATGCTACAATGTGTGTGAGGCCAGGCCTGGTATGGAGACCTCCAGCATTCTCGCCCACGTGACAGAGAGTAAATGGCTGAGACCTTGTTCCCCTAAGAGGGATCCATCCAGATGGAAAAGTCTAAAGACACACCTGAGTGGACTGACTCCGCCACCTGTTGACTTTCTGAGCTCGGGGAAGCCATTTAACCTTTCCGACCTGAGCTCAGTCTCAGAAAAACAGGCACTCAGTAAAGAACAAGCATGCTTACTGCATTTACACACTCACGACTATGGTGGGGGCTTTCAATGCACAGAGAAATGTCAGGGCCGGGACGGCTGGACCAGGCTGGGAAGCAGGGAACTTCTAAGTCAAGCTGTTAGAACAGCAGCCCTCCGTGTTTCGGACACGAATGTGTGGCTTACTGATTGTCAGAACGCTCTTCATACTCAGGCAGGTTACGCAACATACACCACATCCTAGGCTTAGGGGTGGGGTGGGAGGCTCAACTCGGGTCAAGGACCCCATAGGGAGGGAGCCTGCTGACAAACCCAGACAGTGGCCTGGGAGGACTGCTGCGGTGCATCACCGGTCATCAGATGCTGTGCATCAGATAAAGCAGAAAACCCAGCTTTCTTTGAGGACAGGACTTTACCTCCTCAGCTAACACTGTCTATTTACACAACGATCGGGACCAATGTCACTTCACTGAAAACCACTGCTCGGATAAATTAAAAACAGCAATCAACCTGGAGAATTTTATTGGCAGGGTGGGAATAATTTCACTCTCTCTGAACCCTGACAGAACATAACACATGCCCGTCTTCCCCATCTTCCCTTTATTCATCAATTAGGAGACCAAAAACCTCAATAAAAAAATCATATAAAAGGCTTATAGACATCATTCAGATCTTCTTTACCAGTCATTTGGTTTCATTTAGTATAACTGGTTTTTCCATTAAAAGAAAATTAAATAAAATATGAGATGTTATTGTAGTTGCTTAAGAGGAGATTGGGGGATCGTACTTCTTAGAAAAGTAATTTCCGTTTCCCTCCTGCTCTGGTGTTTCAGCATCGCGTCCCAGCTCCTCAGTGACACATACAAACATGCACAGCAGACACTCCGGCAGCTGGCTGTGGAGTCCACACTGGCCATGGCCACGGGGACCACGGGACCCATGGGATCTTCTAAATGGAGATGTACAGAGGGGGTCCCGGGCACTGGAATTTTTAACAAGCTCCATCTGGGGCTTCCCTGGTGGCTCAGACAGTCAAGAATCTGTCTGCAATGCAGGAGACTCGGGTTTGTTCCCTGCATCGGGAAGATCCCCTGGAGATGGAAGGAGAAGGAAATGGCAACCCGCTCCAGTATCCTTGCCTGGAGAATGCCATGGACAGAGGAGCCTGGCAGGCTACAGTCCATGGAGTTGCAGAGTCAGACACGACTGAGCGACTAACACACGCAGAGGAATTTCTAAGGCACATCAGAACGTGAGGGCCAGGACTCCAAATCATTCTCTAATAACAGCAAATGAAGGCTCTTCTGAACGGTCCATAGGACCCAGGCCAGGACCCCCTCTACTCCTGAGCTGCCCCTCATTTCACACTACTCCTGTTTAACCTCTTCAGGGCTCTTCCACCCATTGGGACACCCTCCCTTACCAACACCCTCTTCTTTCTCCCCGCAAGCTAATTGCTACCTGCCCAAATCCTACATGTGCTTGAAAACAGTTAAATACCATTTCCACTCTTTCTTCCCTGTCACTTTCTTTGATCCTATCAGCTAGAAGTAATTTCTTCTGTGGCTACATTTCCATTTAATTTGTGCTTTATTTGCATCATTACCACCTTCCACCTTCCCTTGTAGATATTAACACACACGTTTCTCCTACATTAGATGGCAAAGCCTCTGGAGAGACGAATCCATGTTGTCTTCACCTTTGTGTCTACGGCCCCCAGCACATATAGGCGCTCTGTTACTATATAGAGAAAGAAACAAATGAGAACAAAGAACAAAGGAAGGAAGGAGAAGGAGTGTCCTTTCGGATAACTTTTATAGTTCTGTAGTTTGCAAAAACAAGCTGAGTTTGCTGCACAGACCATTAACATTTCCATATACACACTCAGCCTGCTAATAAAAGCACACTGAGGATTCTTAAAGGCCCTATAAGAGGGGTTTTATATCCTGGCTTTAGCATCGCTGGCATCTGTGGCGTCTAAAACCTGAGAGTGCTATTCCTCTGAGGTGTCATTAGCTTTCTGTGTGCCTTCAAAGGCTCAAAGACAATTTCCTGGACTCCTGTAAGAATGCCCGTTTCTTTCCAGCCACTGCAAAATATATCTTAGCTGCTGCTGGAATTGGCGCTTGCTTTCTATGCCTTCAAAAGCACTGTGCAAGATAGAGCCCCGTGCTATTACTGGCACTGTCGGGTTCCCTGTGTCATATCAAAAGAGCCCTCCAAAGTTTCTTTGTGCTTGCTGTCTCTGTGTGTGTGTGCAGTGACGCTAAAGATTATTTTTCTGGTCAAATGTCTTGTCTACAAAGCCTACCCAATTTTTATCTAATGTCTTCCCAATGAAAGAATGTCTAGGGGGAGAAAAATCTACACAGTAACAACCCTTATTTCACCCCTTTCTATATTAAGAGAACAGTGAGAGCAGGGCCCTAAAATCTGAAATAATAGTCCCATGTAGGTCAGAATATAACATCTCTAGAATTTCACAACAGGCATCAAGATGCAGTGTTATCACCAAGTAATACATTGGTCAAGGCACAGGCTCTCTCACTTCCTCTGAAAACTTGTCCTCTTTTGTGATCGAATTATAAACAGTCTCTGGGTCATCAAGTGGCTGAGGATTCTTCCCACACCATAAACGCAGTGTTTTTCAAAGGGCCTGCTGCCACACTTGGGGCAGGATGGTCTTCAATGGGGGGAGGGTTGGGCGGGGGGCTTTCCTGACCTCTGCTGAAGGTCCTGCATCCCTCATAATGTCAGTAGCCATCCCTAGTCATTTTGACTCCCAGAAATGCACCCCCAAATTCCCAGCCATCCAGCTTCTCTTGAGGAAGGTGAGGGCTTCTGGGTGTGGACCGACGGGGACACACACATTCTACAATCCACATTGTGACTACATATTCTATGGGTTAGATAAACATAAGGATCACTAGCGAGGTAAGGCAGTAAAGTAAAGGGAGATGTGGAGAGTGGAGGGACGTTGGTCACTGCCCACTGTGAGCTAGCCAGGTGTGCGCTGCCTTCACAGGTAAGGGCAGGTTTGGACAGATTCAACTCAGCCATTTACAAATACAGAGGGTCTTTATTTTCTCCTAATAACTGTTATCTTTACTGTTTTGAGCTTCCTGGGACTCCAAGATGGCAGGACGGGGAGAGAAAACCTAAAACCTCCCATTAATAGCACTTCTTCCCTTGCCGACGTGCACAGACAGTCCCACTCAGTGAATTCTGTGTTCTAATTTTGTTATTAAAATCTAAAGTGGTCTTTCTCCTTCTTTTCCTCCAAGTTTTGCTTCTTGGTGTGTTCATGGTTCCCCTAGACCCAAGACAGTGGGGCTGGGGGGCGGGTATCAGCTTGAGGGCAAATGAAGGAAATTGTTGTTTTGAGTTATTGCACCAGCAGTTATATATATTACTTCATTTAATTTTCTCAGCAACTGTGAAACAGGTGTGTATTTTCATTCATTTAAGGCCAAATACGTTTTCTAAGGGAGCAGATGGGAAACCTGTTTGCTCCAAAACTGCACTGGCTTCTCTTTACCTCTCTGCCTCCACGATGTCACACTAAGCCACCATCACCACTAATAATAATGATGAGAGTAACAATAACGCCAAGGAGTGTCCACAGCAAGAGAGAACTGGCAGCAAATTCATGTCTGACTGCAGTTACAGTCTTGGGCAGCCAGAATCTAGAGGCACAAGATGGAACAAGATAGGGTTGATGAAACCTATCAGTTAGTCACAAAGCCCTTCTGGTAGCTCATAAGAGTCGGGATGTAATGATACAGTCTTCTCCCCTTGGGGGTGGGGGAGCTTGCAAAGCAGTGAGAAAATTCAGACTTAGAAAAAGCACATGTTATACATTGCTTCATATTTTGTTTGTTTACCAAGGAGACCTGAATGTCTTCCTTGATTCCTATCCTGGAAAAAAATACACTAAGTATAATTAACAAGCTTCTGATATGATTCATTACAGCATGTCAATGTTGGGTGAATGAATGAATGAGGTGATGAACAGTACCTCTGATGAAAAGGAAGAGCTGGAGAGCAAAGATCTTTACAGTAGGTCTTTAGCACTGTCTAAAGGCAAAAGATAATGATACCGTAATCCCTTCCCATTCTGGAGACTGGCCTAAATTTGGAATATCACCAGGGGTAGGATTCCCCTCATAAAATACACTTGTACAGATAACAAAGCCAAGCTGAGAGATGAATGCTGAGTAGCTGGTTTTCGAAGCTCAGCTACTAGCAAAGGGAGCCACACCAGCCTGAAGAGCTATGCGCTGTAAGAATTATAAATTAATATGAATCACACAGATGGATATACTAAAAGATAGTAAAAATGAGAAATGGCAATTCCGGTAATGCCACATGATCCTGAATATGTTTCTGTGAAGGTTTTACTCTCGTTGGAATTCAGATAGAAATTTCTTAAAGATCTCCTGAATAATGCATCCACAGGGGTATATATCTGCTTTCCTCCTCTTTCCCACCATGGAAGGGTTGATGACTCACCCTAGTTTAAGAAACACTGCCCTGGGTGAAGGGTTTCTCAGGTAGCACTAGAGTTAAAGAACCCACCTGCCAATGCAGGAGACGACCCATCCCTGGGTCGCGAAGATCCCCTGGAAGAGATACATCTCCCTCTGTCCATTCCTTCCAGCTGACGTCTAGTAACGTCTCTTGTGAAACAAATTTACCCTGTAAAAGTACCACTAAGCATAAGCATGAACCCTAAACCGAATTCAAAAAGTGGATTGATTATCCAGTGAAATGTGGTATATGCACACAAAGGAACATTATTCAGCCTTACAAAGGAATAAAATTCTAATACACCCTGCAACATGGGTTGAACCTTCAAGACATTATGCTAAATGAAATAAATGTCAGACATTAAAGGACAAACACAATCACTGATTCCACCTAGAACAGATAAAGTCATAGAGACAGAGGCAACACAGAGGGCACCAGGGGCTCAGGGGAGAAGGATATGGGGAATTATTGTTTCATGGTTACAGCTTCTACTTGATCTACTTTGATCCCTGTCTCCCTGCTACTGGTTCCAACCCACCATATCACCCTATGTAACCCCGTGAGGAACTCCCAAGCTATGTTCAACCGGAGGTCCCAGTATCCTGGACTACACACAGAGGAAGCACATGGCAAATGTGTTTGAACGAATGAATGAAGTCATTAACTAACGACTTTGTTTTAAGAAGAATGGGCTCCCATGGTCAGCAGCACCAGATTGAGATCGCAGAAGGCCAGCTCTCTATATGCATCAGGAGTCAGTCCAGGGGCCAAACTGCATGCTCCCCTCTGGCAAAGATGTAAAATATAACCAGCAGAGGAGAGGTGCTCAGCCTGTGCCTTGGGAAGCAGGATGAAGGAGGGGCACATCGCCCATACAGTCAAGGGTCTGAGGATCCAGCCCCAGAAGACAGACCTAACCAGAAAGGTGTGCTCTGCTCTTCAAAGGAAATAGGCAGCCTTTACACTCCCTAGAATGTTCTGGCACAAAAACTGGACTTATCCTCAATGGATAAGATGGAGGCTGATTTTCTGAAATCACTGACAACTAATACACAGCAACTGGTGGTTCGTCAAGTAGATGAAAGTGGTGACTTGCATCAAGGCCTTAGTCGAATTTTACGCTCTCTTTCAATCTTACAATTTAATATCTCTATTTAATCATAAAGTGAATTATCTCCCAAACTAATAAATGTTCACTACCTTTCTAAATAATAAAATACATTTTCCCAGCACATAAACCAAGAGCTTTACTTTTATGCTATAACTGATGTGAAATTACATGTCATGAATTATTCATGCCATCCAATTTAATTCAATTATTTTTACTGAATTCATATCTAATCCATAAAAATGTTTAACTCAACCAAAAAAAAAAAAATCATCTCTGCACCCTTGAATAATAGATTTCTCACAAAATTTCAGGAATGATAAGTGGATATTTGGTTTGAAATGGCAAGACATATTATACTTGTAATGATGAAAGTAATTTTAATTATTTAACCATACATTCTGTTCTATTTACTTACTGATGTCTTCTAAAGGAAAACTTATTTAATGTCGAAGTAGAATCATAGAGGGGGAAGAAGTGAGTCTCAGTTTCCAATATGGCATGAAAGTTACTTTTAGATTTTCTGTAAGATTCATGCATATATCAGAGCAGATGCCTGCTCAAAGTGGGGTAGATACCTTGCCCAATTACAAGCACAAATTTTGCACTTATATTGTAGAAGAAGAGCTCTGACTTGTCACTTTGAAATTAGAATTGTGAAGCCATCATTCCCTCCTTAGTGAAAACCCTTCAGGGGGCTTCCTTGGTGGCCCAGTGGTTAAGAATCCACTTTCCAGTGAAGGGGATACAGGTTTGATTTCTGGTCAAGGAACTAAGATCCCGCATGTATCAGGGCAACTAATCCCTTGCCACAACTAGAGAAGCCCACTCACCACAAAGAAGACCCAGCTCAGCCAAAAATAAATAAATAAAAGTTCTTAAAAATTAATTAATTGGAGTGCTTCCCTGAAGTAGCAGTAAAGAAACCACCTGCAAGGCAGGAGACACAGAAGATGCGGGTAATACAATTTAAAACCCTTTGGCATTCATGCCTCTTACCTACGGACCTCCTTGGAACTGTTTCCTATGGTCAATAACTTTGTCAACTGTTTCCCCGTCCACCTCTCCATGCCAGATCCTGACATCATTTGAGGTGCTCTCAATGTCTGCAAAGAATGCATTGAAACTCCCTTGCCTCTTAGTTTCTAGATGACTTCAGTTCCACCGACCATCACTGCCCCTTCACTTACATACCCGCGTCACCCACGCCACACCCAGACCAGAAATCCCTCCATCTCGGCAACCCCAAATGCCAGAACTTCCCCTCTCATCACACGTGCTCGCTAACCTCATCCAGCCTTCCATCCCCTTGGCCCCACCATGTCCTCTGGAGCCAGTTCATTCCTCATCAGATTGTACATCACAATTCATCATTTAGATCACTTTTTTAAATGACCAGAAGTCTTTTTAAATGCATATCTATCATGCCAGGCATTCATGGGGGGCAGGTTCCAGCAGCTCAGGCTCTTCCCCATCAGTTCTCACAAACCATGCTTCTCTGGACAGAGGAGGTTGGTGCTTCAGCTGAACTCTGGTTTCCTCCTTTTTCTGGTCATTGTCCTTCAAGCATCTCATGACGCTCGCTTGGCTCTCAGGACACTTACTATGCTCAACGTGTATATTAACATCTTGGGAATAACCTTGCCTTTAAGGTGTCTCTTTACACCAATGCTGCGTGGTGGGTACGCCACAGCCTCTCCTGGTTTTTCCATGGTAACAGCTGTGGGCCAGTCCTTTTTGAAGAGCAGTCATTCCACTTCCTGACACATATGTGTACTGCCAAGTGGGCAACTCCAGTTTTCTGAAAAGCCTGGAGGACACAGGGCAGGTGCCCCTCCTTTTTCCCTTTGCATTTGTCATTTTTGAGAGTTACTGGAAAATGGCAGCTCCCAAAAAAAGCTTACATCACTGTTTGCCTCAACGTCCACCCCTCTTTTCCCTTGGAACTTCTGACATGACTGCTCCACAAAATCCCACACCTGGATAGCTATAAGCATCTATTTCTCCACTTCGAAATCAGTTCCTGGGGACTGCTAGCAGAGGTCATGTGGTCATTCAGGTTGGTGCCCTGACAAAGTGATAGTCTCCAGCCTCAGGAAGACCATCGCTACAATCTTTCCATATGCCTCCAAAGAGCTGCTTCTGTCCCAGTCCACATAATCCATTTCAAGGCTTCTTCACTCTCCTCAAGCCCCCATGCCCTCATCTCATTGCCCGCTCCTACCTCACATAAAAATCTAGAAACCCCAAAAGGTACTATCTTAACTGTGCCCACTATCAACACATTTATCTTTGTCAAGATCATCCTTGCTGCCAAGTTCAGGAGATGAGGTGCTGTCTTATCCATATGTATTTCAACGGCATTTTTTTCAAGTGACTAATATTTGTTAAGTTTATCCAAAATTTTTGGCTTAATTTAATGCAAATTAAAGGCTTTTTTTGCATCTATATTTTGCTGACTTGCCTAATAAGTAATTAAATTACATAAATGTAGTAACAAGCACAAGTGACATCAAAAAGTTTGGGATCAAACACAGTAGACCCTTCGTAAAGCACACAAATTAGTGAAGTGCACAGATACATGAAGATATTGGCTACCAGCTGAAAGCATTTGTCTAGCAATACTTCAGTCACAATACTTTAAGAGAAAATAAGGCTTATGAATGAATACAGTGAGTCTCTTAAGTAGATATCAGTCAAGTTTCTTCTGTCCTGTTTCATATTTATCATGCTTTATTTATACAATTTGTTTACATTATCATCTCCCCTCCTGTAGTCTGACTCCTTGAGGAAAGGTGCTATGCCTTCTCCTAAGCAGATCTAGCATGGTTTGAAGGAAATCAGAGATGTTGAGCAAATGTTCCGAATTGAATTGAATTAAACTGACACATACTGAACCGAGGTGGTGGTTGTTGTTCAGGCACTCAGGTGTGTCCAACCCTCTGCAACCCCCTGGACTGCAGCAAGCCAGGCTTCCCTGTCCTTCACTATCTCCCGGACTTTGCTCAAAGTCATGTCCATAGAGTCGATGATGCCATCCAACCATCTCATCCTCTGTCACTCCCTTCTCCTCCTGCCTTCCATCTTTCCCAGCATCAGGGTCTTTTCCAGTGAGTCAGCTCTTCGCATCAGGTGGCCAAAGGATTAGAGCTTCAGCATCAGTCCTTCTAGTGAATATTCAGGGCTGATTTCCTTTAGGATTGACTGGTTTGATCTCTTTGCTATCCAAGGGACTCTTAAGAGTCCTCTTCAGCACCACAGTTTGAAAGCATGAATTCTTTGGCGCTCAGCCTTCTTTATTCAAAAAGTTATAGATGCATTTCTGGTGTGACTGAGCTATGAATAAAAAGGTGGGTCCTTAACCTGGTGTCACTACCCCTCTGTACATATTTCATGGTGCTAGGGTCAGAAATCAACTGGCAGACTTGAGGTCTTAGTGTGGCATCTCTTCCAGGTGACAAGAGAGCTCTCCTTGCTCACCCACTGCAATGCCCATCTCCTTCCTCTTTACAGTCTGTACAATTACAGATTCTTTGTGTCAATTGTGAGCAGAGCCTCAGTGTTGCTGAATATTATGTTCATGTATGTCAAATAAGTTCCTCTGCCAGATAGTCTGCTTGCTTTTCCAGAACAGTTCTCCACTCTTCTCTGCCCTGTTCATGTCCTGCACTGACTATGTATCAATAGGCTCCCTTGATCTCTAGCTTCTAGTTGAGTTTGGCCAATGGGAGACACCGCTGGGAGGTTGGACAGCACAGAGATTGGCTGACAGTGTATTCCCCTGGCTCTCCCTGCCAGGCCAGAATTTGGCAGTGGTTGTATTCCCCTTCTGAAGGCCACATTCCTGTAGGGTAACCTGTCCAACAACCCCAGTTGCATTCTCTTCATTGCTCCCTCCTCTTGCCCCTTTGGGTCTAGAAGTGGTAAAGTTGTTGCTAGTTCCTGGGCACTCCACCAGCCCTTGTTGGTTTCTTTTAATCATCCTGCCTACAAACGGGTAAATGGTACCCTTATTCAGCTTTCTCCAGTTATCTGCCGTGAGTGTATTTATACCAGGACTCTGATCAAGACAGTCCTTTTGCCCACTATGCACAGAGCTCACTGCAAGAATCTACTGTTATTGGTATTCTACTCAAGGCCAAAATTCTGGGAAATCCTCCCCTCAACCACATCTCCTGTCTTACCCCTAAGACTAATCTTCACTGACAGCTTGGAACTTGCCAAGAATCAAGCACAAGATTCTATGAGAGCACTCAACACTTTTTCACTCATTTCTTTGAATGAGTTTCTCTACAAAAGGGCAAGGCTATGCATTAAATTATCTCAGTAACCTAAGTGCTTATCAGAAACCCAAATACATATGAAAATACCTTGCCATGCCTGCTTTTCTATGCTAGAGTAACTCCACACTTCAATCGTTCAGCCTCCTGCAAACCACTCCCAAGTGTAGGATGAATCACCATTCTCCAAGGCTGCAACAGAAAAGCACATTAGCCAAATGGCCTTCACTCCTCAAGAAGCAAAGGATGGTGACCAATGAGAACTTAAATAAGAGGCTCCAGGAGTGTCCTGCCACCATCCTGATCATCAGAAATCTTTTTCCTTCAACAGACACCCATTCATAATTTTATTATGAAAACATGTATTTTGTGGACAAATTATATAGCAATATTAAAACACACCTAAAACAATATCCAGGGTAATGGATCTGCATGGAGTTAATGGCTGTAATGCCGACGCATATGTACGAGAGCTACAAGGCACACTCTAGGTCTTCCACACCCTCAGAAGGTTCCGGGGGTCTCTGTAACAGGATATTCTCCTCAAGGGTCTCCAGAATCTGCCTTCATAGAGACTGTGATTCTCTTCAAAGGAGGGCAAATCAGCCTGGGCTGAGCCAGGAAAGCTGAGGATGGCTGCCTTCCAATATTCTGGGCACCAAAGACTTCTACCTAAAGTGGTCCTACATCCCACACGTTCTAGAGACAAGCCCAGTGACCAAGTCTGCCATGGGAGGGAGAGAAGGAAATTAGACAGAAGTTTCACAAAAGAGGAACAGAGGATATGGTTTTAAAGAATGTGTGGAAGTTTACCAGCTAGTGAAAATAAAAAAGGGTAGTCTAAGCAATGAAAGTAGAAGGTTCAGAGACACAGGGGTAGGGAAGATCATGGAATCTGGGGGAAGGGTGGAAAGACCAAGCACAGGGTAGGGAGAAGCTCGGGAGGAAGACAGCATATCAAGACGGCTGGGGGTGAGATAGTAGAGAACTGGAAGGACTCATCAGAAGAGTCTGGACTTGATCATGGGGAAAACGGAGAGCCACTGAGGGTCTCTGAAAAGAGATGGTAAGGCCTCTGGTATTTCCTTAGTGAGATTAGAAACCACTTGAGGTAAATCTATGCCTTCTGTGATTATTTGTCATCCAGGGTCCTTTACACATTGTTGGCCCCATGATTTACATACTTCTGTTTCTTCTTACCATTCCCCATAGTTCACTACATATGGTTTATACTCAGTCTGCTTTTTCACTGAATGAATGAACAAAAGAGTCATTATTTCTGAAGTCTTTCGAATAATCAAGGATAGACAGCAGTGACAGATTATCAAGTATAGACAGCACTAACAGATTATACCTGCCAAGGCTACACAGACAAAGAAATAAAACCCTGCCTCCAACGCAGGAGTGAGGGATAAGAAAAGCTAGAGTTAAAGCTCAAATGTGCCAACCAACTAAGCCTGGGGCGACACTTAAAACCCAGTAAAAATAAAATCACCAGAAACTTCTACTAAAACACTGTAAGCACCTTTGATTTGGTGTCTGTGTCTTTCCTGACTGATGAAAATTAAACTTCTCTAAGTGATGAAGTGCTCACGTGTTTTTGTTTATGTTCAGCCTTTGGTATCTCCTGATCAAGATGGAATGTCACATTTGTGTGAATTCAAGCAAGGAAGTCAGGACCTGAGATTTTTCTTCATCACAGCAATCAGAGATTCATTCACGACTAAAAATGAAAGGAAATTTAGGTTTTCTCTGACAACATTTCTAACTGGTTCATCAGACCAAAGGGAGTCCAAGGTATCAAAATTTTAAATATTTTAATACTAGCAAGTAACAGTCACAGCCATCACCAAAAAGCCTGAAACATATTTGCTCGATCTGAAGATAACAGGCCAAGTACAGGTGTTGATTTTATTCACAATGGCACTATTTGACTATCCATACATACAAGACACTCTACTGGATTAATAAAAGACATGGTCCCAATAACTAAGATTCATTCTAATACCCAGAATATAGAAACTCACACTTACAAAAGCCAGTCTCTTTCTCCTGGCTGAGAAGAGAAGAAAGAGAAGAGGCATGAGCTTACACTTACTCACAGGATAGGGCAGCCCACGCTCCCCCTCCTATGCGCATGGCAGCTGTCCAGGGTGCTGGAAAAGAAGGCCGGGCCAAGCCAGCCTAAGGGGAGGCAGTGGATTTTGCAGACTCTCTTTGGGGCCCCTTCCAGGCACTCTCCTCTCTTTCCTGGCAGTCCTTAAATCCTTCAATGCCCAGTGCTCTCTCTGGGCCCAGGGAGCATCCCCTCTCTAGGCTTACCCCGTGTTCCATCCTTCAACATTGGCTCTTCCCTTCAAAACCAATCTGGGAAATCAATTCCCAACCAAGCAGGAATGCCTAGTTAGAATGCCTCACAAAGTCCTAGAGAAGAATCTGCATTCTGAAAGAGGCCTCCTGGAAAGTACAAGATGAAGAAATAACTGTCCAAGGTACAATTTTACAATTTGAGGCATTATGCAGCCAGAGCTTTGGTGGGGGTGGGGAGAGGGCAAGTGTGTGTTTTCAGCACCCCTCATGTTATTCCATGAGGTAAATGGACCAATCACGTTGCCAGTGGCCAAGCCTTTCCCTCATATACAGTCCAAATAGAACTTAATCTCTTCTGAACTCTAAGATGCCTAGTTGTACCTTGGCACAGGCTTAATAACAATATTATAATCCCAGGCTTATAACACTGACATGTTATCACACTGGATCAAAATTATGTGTTTACTTGTCTGACCTCTAGTCCTCCAAATCCTGTAGATGCCTTAAGAGCAGGGACTATAGTTTTGATCTCTGTACCCTAGAGCCCAGCACATTACTCAGAAGATAGTAAGTGCTCAGTAACGCTTGTCAACTGAATACGTTTTTACTCAATATGTGAAATCAGTGAACTATTCTTTGGTACATTAAGACTGTAATCTAACTTAGGTTTTGATGGTTCTTTCCTTCTCGGACACAGCTTCAAGCCATGTGTCCTACAGCAGAGAACCAGGCTACTACTTCAGCAGCACTGGGTCACAGCAGGGGCTCTAGGTCTGAAGTGACACCTCCTTCTCTTGTCACTGGTGGTTACACAATAAAGAAGCATGCAGGATCTATAGGAACTACAGCTATTCTGGCCCTGCTGTCCCCCACAGCCTCATTTTTAATCAAATCAGTGTCTTCGTTGCTTTAAAAATGGACACATTGTACTTTGGCATATCTTCCATTTATTAATTCATTCATTAAAGAGTCACTGAGTGTCAGCTACATTCTGTTCTAACTGTTCTAAAGGCTGGGGAAACAGTGGTGACTAAGACAAAGTTCCTGCCCCTCTGGGGCCAGTCCAGACTCTTGAGATTCATCATGTGGATCTGTGAGGCCGCCTTAACCATGAAATCGTACTTCTTATCTACCCGAGGACTGAATAATCAAACACAGCTTCTGGTATTAACCTTTTCGAAAACTCAGTAATGTTTCTGACTACTCCCTCTGTCAAATCAAATCTGATTCATCACTGTATTCATTTCCTAGGGCTGCAGTAACAAATTACCACAAATTTGGGGGCTGAAACAAATTCATTCTCTCATAGTTCTGGAGGCCTGAAGTTTACAATTAGGGTACAGCAGGGCCATGCTCCTCCTGCAGGCTGTAGGCAAGGGTTCTTCCTTGGTGACTCCTGGCAACCCTTGGTGCTCCCCAGTATGTAGCGGCATCACATCAATGTCTACCTCCATCTCTGCATGGCCTCCTTCTCCAGGCGTCTCTACATGGCCTCCTTCTAGCATGACCGATCTTCCCTGAGTGTCCTCACATGGCCTTCTTCCCTGTATCACTGGTCTCCCCACCATCCCACAAAATCGAGCCCACACCCAACTGCCAAAGTTTCTCTTCTAATGTTCTATGAACATGTTTTTCCTCATAAATTTTAACCTATCTCAAACTGATTTGGCTATAAGGTTTGAGGCAGGGGCATAACTTTACTTTTTTAATATAGTTGCCCCAACACCATTTATGAATTCAACCATCCTTTCACTTCTGATGATGCAATGTCATCTTTGTCTTACAATAAATCCCCACAGGAACTTGGGTTGCCTCTTCTCTTCCATCTATCCACTGGCTTATTCCATTGCTAAAACCACACTGCTCACTAACTTTATAACATGCTTTAATAACTGGTATATAAGTTTTCATCATTATTGTTCTTTTGTCCCCCAATATATATTTTTTTCTCCAAACATACCTTGGGTATTTTCATGCATGTATTATTTCCACTTGAACTTCATATCTATTTTAGTGAATCCTTCAAAGAGTTTTAATTGGGAGTTTGGCTGGAGTTATGTTTCATCTACATATGAGATGGTAAATGCTCAAAAAAGAATCTATTGAGGAACATTATTTGTCATAAATTAAGTATGGCTGAATCTACATGAGGCAACTGTTTGTCTACGAGCAAGATGGCTTCACCTAAGACAGCCTGGGGATTTGACATATCAGTAGAGATTCGAGAGACCCTTATCCTAGAGCCCACCAAGTATGGTCACCAGCTGAAGACGTATCAGGATTTCCTCATTTCTGAAAGAGGAAATTCTGGTGCTCTTGTGGCACAACAGCTTCTGAAACAATGGTGGCCACAGGATGGCCACCTGCCTCATTCATTCATTTAACAAACACATACTGAATGCCTGTCATGTGCCAGGGACTTCTGGAGAGACTGAACATTCCTACATTCAGACACTCTCAACCCAATCACACAGCTGTCCCCTTTGGAAACTAGGCATGATACATCAATGCTATGAAGAAAACAATCCCCTCAAAACCTGTCTGATGGTCCCTCCTGGTGACAAGTCTACTCACTACAAGAGAAAAGGCAGACAAATCAATCACAGAGTTCATCTGGGGATTGAATTTACATACTTTGAGAGCCTAGCATCCTGCTGTTTGGGCTTTTACAACGTCTCTAAAAGGAGATGAGATTTGAGGTCCTATGGGAGGGAGACAGACAGTGGAGTGGCCCTCTAAAGAGGGTAGGAGCTGGGGGTAGGAGAGAGTCACTTTCACAGGCCACATCGGCATTCCAGACAGCCCCAAATTTGTCATTCAGTGCCCATGTGATACTGTCCACCATGCATTCACACACCACAAACACACAGCCACATAGGGGGCACCCAAGAGTGACGGTAAGCGAAGCCCAGACGATTAGAGTGAATCTATCACAGTCCAGAAACATCCCACCTGGCGCTGCATACAGCAGAAACCCTGCTGTCCTGCTGAGGGATACAAGGCTCTGTTCAGTCCAACCAAGCAAACAGGAAGCCACCAGACTCGCTTAACCTCTAAATAGCACAGTGATGGCCCAGACTTCTTGGCACTTGTCACACTGCACCTGGATGAGATGGCGCTCTCCTGAGGCCACTCCATAATAAAGAGGTAGCTGACAGCTGAACCGAAGCAGGTGAGAGTAAAGCCATGTAACTACATCATGTCACGTATAAATGGTACATACAGAGGGGCATTTTCCAAAGATGTAAAAGGCTGCCACGTGTTGGGATTCGATTCTGTTCTGTATGACCCCAAGAGGCAGAAGGAGGATCAGCAGATGAAAGTACAGGAAGAAAAGATCACAGCAGCACAGCTCAGTAGAATAACCCAAGATCACATGGGTCAGCCAGGCTGGGAGAAAGCAAGATCGCTATTGTGAAACCAAGACAGTCATTCAGGTTCTGCAAAGAATGTGGAAGGATCAGGGAAGTGATTTTGCCAGATAACATTTCAATCGTCTCCCAAATATGAGCTCCTATTAAAACAACCACAGGGAATCTTCAGATGCACTCATCAGAATGACAGACGAGAAGTGGTGGCTCTTGTTCCTATAGCTTCTCCTAACTAAACTCCTCACCCCACTTCTAGACAGCAGTGAGAATGACTCATCTGAATCTCTTTTCAGCTCCGGACATCGCCAATACAAACCTGTGCTGTGGAGTCGCTCAGTCATGTCCCCACAGACTGTAGCCTGCCAGGCTCCCCTGTCCATGGGATATTCCAGGCAAGAACACTGGAGTGGGTTGCCATGCCCTCCATCAGGGGATCTTTCAAACTCAGGGATTGAACCCAAGTCTCTTGCATCTCCTGCACTGCAGGTGGGGTCTTTACCACAGTCTTAATAGGCAGTAAAAAAGGAGAGAAGCTAGAGAAGGAGCCACACATCTGGATACTGCATATCCTTGAAACACTCACCCAGAAATAATTAAGAAGTGAGTAAGGAACTTTCCTAGTGTCCAGTGGTTAACACTCTGTGCTTCCAAAGCCAGGGGCATGGGTTCAATCCCTGGTCAGGGAACTAAGATCCCTATCATGAAATAATAGGTCAAGTCTTGCTTGCTTTACCCCAGATTCCAATGGATAGTAACGAAATAATTTTGATGGTGCTCAGGGAGCAAAACAAGGCCGACAAAGGGCCTCACTGGAGGCCATGTCACAGCCCTGGGCAGGAGCTCAGTAAAGTCTGTTGAACAAGGCAGTCAGTCCAGCCTCATATCTGAGAGCCAGGGATAAACTGAAATCTGGGATCTTGGGAACAAAAGAGCATACAACCTGCTGGGAGCGAGCATAGTAAGTAGAAAGGACCTATGTAAAAAGCCAGAAACTGTGGCAACCTATCTTTCACAGGTTGGTGACAGTAAAACCCAGAGCCAGGTAGGGTCACCATGCAAACTGGTTGAGACTGTAGGCTAGCATGAAATCACGATCCTGGACAAGTCAGCTGACAATGAAACAAGGTATCAAAAGAGCGTCCTGAAATCAGCTTCTTCAGCTTCTCATTAAAATTCTCTCTAATATCCACTGAACTATCAGAGACAAACTGTTGCCTCAAAAACAGTGTATTTTTAAATGGGTTAATTTCAAAGGCTAAAGGTACATCATAAGCAAAAAGACAGCATTTATACTCCAGCATTTTAGCATTCCATCTATTAATTTAAAGAATGATAAAATTGAACAGTAGGTAAGAAACTGGTTAAAACTGGTTTTTCATCTAATGTCAAATGTGGTCCTTCTGTTAAATAATTTGTGTTAAAGGCAGGCACTATATTTGTTTTACCTCTTGGTCTTAATGTGTATTTGCAATGCTCAACAACTTTAATGCCAGGAGGAAGAAACTAAGTAAGGAAGAGGGTGCACTGGTCTGAACCTGGAGAGTTTATCTAATTGAACTGAAAAAATTAAAACCCTTCTCCATCTGCTCAGTACACCTGCTGATGGTGCACTAGCACAGGTAGGGAGGAAATCTACCAGAGACCAGTTATAAAGATATTTTTATTTCATCTGCTACAAGCCTGGCAGCTGAAGTGGGAGGCTGCCTACACCGGCAGTCAGGCAAAGGCCAGAAGCCACTTTTATGTTTGGGTAGAAGGGGCAAGGAGACAGAAACCTCAAACAACAAAATGAAGGCAGCTTCCCAGTAACTCATTTGGCAACCAACCAACAGTTGGTTGCCAAATCTGTTTAAAACATGTCAGGCATTTCTGTTGAGTGCTGGGGGGATGTGAATCAATCTCACTTCCTCGTAAGGATCATACAGAATCTGATGGGAAGGACATCTTCACTCATTGCTTACAGGGCAAAGTTTCTATGTTCCAACTTCCCTTGCAGCATCTACAACACTGAATCAGGAGATTTCCCTGACAGTCCAGTGATTAGGACTCCAAGCTTCCAGTGCAAGGGGCAAGGGTTCAATCCCTGATGGGGGAACTAAGATCTCCATGCTACACAGCAGAGCCATAAAATTAAAAAATTTTTTTAATTTAAACTAAAAAAAAAAAAAAAACTGAATCAAGAAGGAGGAGAGCACCAGTAACCAGATAATGCCAACTTTACTGATGTACCATATTGTCCTGAGGATGAAGTCAATGGAAATCCAAAATGGACCAAAACAGCAATCAGAAGGAAACATTTTTGTGGAAAGAGAAACCAGCAGGCACAATCCATAGACTGAGAAAGAACAGGAGGGGCAAGAAACATTCTGGTCCCTCCTTCTAGGTGTGAGTCAAAGAACCAATGAATGGGACTATTCTGACCAGATACTTAAGAGCAAAATGTCAGAGATCATACTTCCAAATAGGACCCTGGAGGAGGGGGAGACGGGCAGGGGGAACAGGAGTGTTTATTTCATTGGGAGAAGTGCAGGCTTAGGGGAAATGCCCTGATGCCTTTCAAGAACATTAAGGATACTATCAAGAAGATAATGACCTGCTATTCTGTCACTACCAAGGACAACAAGAGAAATGGGACTGAACTGTGGCAAGGGAAAACCGGGTTAAATACGAGGAGGATGTTCTTGACAGCTCAAGTTATTAAACACAGAAAAGGGAAACTAGAGGCGATTAGGGATGCTCTCTGGAGGTCTTTAAAAAAGTAGAATAGCTTGGCAACTATCTGGGGGTAATTTAGGTGCAGCTCTGCCTGCTCCTCTGGCCTTTATCAGTGCTCTAATTCATCCCCTGGCCCGGACAGGACACATCCACCACGGTAAACTACTGTCACACTCTGTTCAATAATAAGCTCTCTGAAGAAGAATAAGCATTAAGGAAATGGCAAAAGCTCTCCTGGAAGTAAAACACATTTTTCTTTATTTAAACTGCAAGTTGGGTTTTTGTGTCGTTTTATTTTTTTCCTTTTCCTAACACACATCCAGAAATAGCCAAACAAAGGTCACTTGCACCAGTTTGTGATTCCAATGCATTAAAAGGAATCTGGATAGACGATTAAGTGAGGAGAAGGTTCTGAGCCAGAGACACATAAAACAATTCATCATGCACTTCTCTGCTAGGTGCTGTTTAGCACAGAAACTACAGCCCAGAGACTCTAAGATTTGCTTCTTAGGAGGCTAAGAAAGGCGATTCCCATTGCTCTGGCTACAAGGAGGCAGATTTACTGACCTCCAGGATTCTAAAATTCTGGAGTCTTTGTTCATTTTATGGATTTATATTCAATGTCATATTTTAAAAATGCAAAAGAGTCTTACAGTCAAACAGCTCCATGTTCTTTAAAGTACATGGATATTAATGATTCTCCCTTTATTTGAAGAGGGAAAGAAGACTTTTTAAACAGGCCTTTCTTCACCTGGCATACCTGACATTACATTTGATTGAACTGACTTTTTTGTGGTCTTTTCTCCACCGCTTTACTACAGGCTCCATGAGGGCAGAGATTGCTTATGTTCTATCCACTACAGCATCCTCAATACTTAGCTCTAATAGACACTCAGATAGTAAATGAATGATGAATTGAGTGTCTGAATGAATAAATGAAGAGCAGAGGATTAACCTTAGTACACAGTTTCAAGGGGAAGAGCTAATATAAAAGTAGCAACTTACTCTCCTCCTAGTGACCCCATCACAGAGTGAACAAAAATCAAGCAATGGAATGAATAAGATATTCTAGAGGCAGAAGACTTGAAAGAGCCCTGGTGGTGGTTTAGTTGCTAAGTCGTGTCTGACTCTTGCAACCCTATGGACTGTAGCCCGCCAGGTTCCTCTGTCCATGGGATTCTCCAGGCAAGAATACTGGAGTAGGTTGCCATTTCCTTCTCCAGGGGATCTTCCCAACCCAGGAATCGAACCCAGGTCTCCTGCACTGCAGGCAGACTCTTTACCGACTGAGCTACAAGGGAAGCAGTGTTGTCATTAACTAGGTCAGGTACTTCACCTCTCTGTGCTTCAATTTGCTCACCTTGAAGTGTGTATGCTGTATGTATCGTGTGTGTGTGCCTCACGCTGTTGCAATCACTTAGGCTGCAGATACAGAGAAAACAAGGTTTGTGACTAAACAAAGGATAATCATAATTTTCACACTTTCTTTATTAAACTTTTCCCAAAACTTCTAAACAGTGGAGGGGTGATACAGGGATGGTGACTCTCCCTGCCAGCTGATTCTAGGGAAGAATTCATTAATTGGAAGAAAGAAGAAATGTACAAGCACAGCCAAGGAGAGGACACTCAGCTGGCTTCCTTCTGTGCTGTCAGGACCCTCATTCACTGCACTAAGCAGCCAACAAGTACAATAAGGCAGCTCAGATGGTAAAGAATCTGCCTGCAAAGCAGAAGACCCGGGCTCGATCCCTGGGTTGGGAAGATATCCTGAAGAAGGGAATGGCTACCCACTCCAGTATTCTTGCCTGGAGAATTCCATGGACAAAGGAGCCTGGCAGGCTACAGTCCATGGGGTCGCAAAGTGTTGGACACGACTGAATGACTAACACTTTCATTATAATAAGGCAAACATGCATTGAGCAAAGCATGTGGCCACTGCCCTTAAGAAAGGCGAGTCTGGTGGTGATAAATTTAAAATGTATAGAAATGGGACTTCTCTGGCAGCCCAGTGGATAAGACTTTGCCTTCCAATGCCAGGGGTATGGGTTCAATCCCTGGTTGGGGAACTCACATCCCACATATCTAGTGGCCAAAAAACTCAAAAACATAAACCAGAAGCAATACTGTAACAAATTCAATAAAAATTTTGAAAATAGTCCACATCAAAAAAAATATTTAAAAAAATAAAGAAAATGCATAGATATAGCAAATCACTATATTGTACACCAGGAACTAACACAGTCTTGTAGGTCAATTATAAAAACAATCAATCAATCATAGAAAAAGAGAATAGATTTGTGGGTATGGATGGGTAGGTGATTGGGGAAGGGGGGCTGGATGAAGGCAGTCAAAAGTACAAGCTTCCAGTTATAAGTCCTGGGGATGTGATGTACAACATGCGAATATAATTAACACCATTGTATGTTACATATGGTATGTAACATATGTATATTACATATGTTACAAAAGAGAAAAGGAAAGATATACCCATTTGAATGCAGAGTTCCAAAGAATACCAAGGAGAGATAAGAAAGCCTTCCTCAGTGATAAGTGCAAAGAAATAGAGGAAAACAGTAGAATGGGAAAGACTAGAGATCTCTTCAAGAAAATTAGAGATACCAAGGAAACATGTCATGCAAAGATGGGCACAATAAAGGACAGAAATGGTATGGACCTAAGAAAAGCAGAATATATTAAGAAGAGGTGGCAAGAATACACAGAAGAACTGTACAAAAAAGAGCTTCACGACCCAGATAACCACGATGGTATGATCACTCACCTAGAGCCAGATATCCTGGAATGTGAAGTCAAATGAGCCTTAGGAAGCATCACTACGAACAAAGCTAGTGGAGGTGATGGAACTCCAGTTGAGCTATTTCAAATCCTAAAAGATGATGCTGTGAAGGTTCTGCACGCAATATGCCAGCAAATTTGGAAAACTCACCAGTGGCCACAGGACTGGAAAAGGCCAATTTTCATTCCATTCCCTAAGAAAGGCAAAGCCAAAGAATGTTCAAACTGCCACACAATT
Organism: Bos grunniens; assembly: GCF_055505025.1. Taxonomy (NCBI): domain Eukaryota; kingdom Metazoa; phylum Chordata; class Mammalia; order Artiodactyla; family Bovidae; genus Bos; species Bos grunniens. Next base: position 7,578,615 of record NC_141172.1, read on the forward strand.
GCACTCATCTCACATAAGAGCAAAGTAATCCTCAAAATTCTCCAAGTCAGGTTTCAATAGTATGTGAACCGTGAACTTCCAGATGTTCAAGCTGGTTTTAGAAAAGGCAGAGGAACCACAGATCAAATTGCCAACATCCGCTGGATCATCAAAAAAGCAAGAGAGTTCCAGAAAACCATCTGCTTTATTGACTATGTCAAAGCCTTTGACTGTGTGGATCACAACAAGCTGTGGAAAATTCTTCAAGTGATAGGAATACCAGACCACCTGACCTGCCTCCTGAGAAATCTGTATGCAGGTCAGGAGGCAATAGTTAGAACCAGACATGGAACAACAGACTGGCTCCAAATAAGAAAAGGAGTACGTCAAGGCTGTATATTGTCACCCTACTTATTTAACTTCTATGCAGAGTACATCATGAGAAACGCTGGGCTGGATGAAGTACAAGCTGGAATCAAGACTGCTGGGAGAAATATCAATAACCTCAGATATGCAGATGACACCACCCCTATGGCAGAAAGTGAAGAAGAACAAAAGAGCCTGTTGATGAAAGTGAAAGAAGAGAGTGAAAAAGTTGGCTTAAAGCTCAACATTTAGAAAACAAAGATCATGACATCCAGTCCCATCACATCATGGCAAATAGATGGGAGAAACAGAGGAAACAGTGTCAGACTTTATTTTGGGGGGCTCCAAAATCACTGCAGATGATGATTGCAGTCATGAAATTAAAAGACGATTACTCTTTGGAAGGAAAGTTATGACCAACCTAGACAGTATATTTAAAAGAAGAGACATTACTTTGTCAACAAAGGTCCGTCTAGTCAAGGCTATGGTTTTCCCAGTAGTCATGTATGGATGTGAGAGTTGGACTATAAAGAAAGCTGAGCACTGAAGAATTGATGCTTTTAAACTGTGATGTTGGAGAAGACTCTTGAGAGTCCCTTGGACTGCAAGGACATCCAACCAGTCCATCCTAAAGGAGATCAGTCCTGGGTGTTCATTGGAAGGACTGATGCTGAAGCTGAAACTCCAATACTTTGGCCACCTGATGAGAAGAGCTGACTCATTTGAAAACACTCTGATGCTGGGAAAGACTGAAGGCGAGAGGAAAAGGGGACAACAGAGGATGAGATGGTTGGATGGCATTACTGACTCAATGGACATGAGTTTGGGTAAATTCTGGGAGTTGGTGATGGACAGCGAGGCCTGGCATACTGCAGTCCATGGGGTCGCAAAGAGTCAGATACGACTGAGCGACTGAACTGAACTGATGTTACATACGGGCTTCCCTAGTGGCTCAGACCATAAATAATCCGCCTGCAATGAGGGAGACGTGGGTTTGATCCCTGGTTTGGGAGGATCCCTTGAAGGAGGGCATGACAACCCACTCCAGTATTCTTGCCTGGAGAATTCCCATGGACAGAGGAGCCTGGTGGGATACAGTTCACAGGGTCACAAAGAGTCAGACATGGCTGAGCAACTAAGCCTCAGCCAATGTCATATATGAAAGTTGTTCAGAGAGTAAATTCTAAGAGTTCTTATCACAAGGAAAAACTTTTTTTCTCTTTCATGTTGTACCTGTATGAGGTTGCGGGTGTTCACTAAACTTACTGTAGTCATCATTTCATGATATTTGTATGTCAAATCATTATGCTGTACACCTTAAACTGATGCAGTGCTATGTGTCAATTATATCTCAAGAAAACTGAAAGAAAGGAAAAAAAAAAAAAAAGCAAGGATGCCAAGTGCAGGCCACGAGTCTTGCCTGAAGGTTTAGAACTGCAAGTCCACTCTTCTAGCAGTTGTTAATTTCTATCTAGAGCGTTACCCTTGGTTATGTGCAAGCTAGCATCCAACAGACAGCGGTGCCCAATGGTCTGAACATTCAAGTTTTCTCTGGGAGCACATATACACACACAGATTTTAAAACACACACAATCGCCAGTCAGTTCCACTTAAATTGCAAGGAGCTGGGAAAGGAGAGGGCGTGCCTCACACACAACACCCAGCAACCGCCCCCAGTCTTCTGGGTTCGGGACCTTCTGTGTGTTCTTTTGTTTTGCAAAGTGATTTGGGAGATTAGGTGGGTTTTGTTTAGGCGGGATGGCTGCGGAAAGTCGGGGAATAAGTGCTACTTGATTGCACCACAAAAGATTCACAAGAAGCCTCTGCCACAACTCAATCCCCCTTGCCCCAACAGTTTGAATTTCTCAATTAAGTTATTTTGTTAGCAAGAGGACTGGTGAGGGAAAGGAGAAAGTGCTTATTGCACCGAGATTATTCACTGTATAGAAATCAGTGTAAGCAGATCAACAGAACATTCTTGCTAAGAGTCTGAGAGCCCCTCTCTGGTGAAGCTGCTGATTCAATAGCAACATGCCTTATTGGTGGGCTTAGGAGGCTCTGCAAACAGCAAAATAACACTTCCCAACAGTCATAAGGTGGCTCAGTGGTAAAGAATCCGCCTGCCAATACAGGAGACATGGGTTCGATCCCCGGGTCAGGAAGACCCCTGGAGAAGGAAATGGCAACCCACTCCAGTATTCTTCCCTAGAGAATCCCATGAACAGAGGAGCCTGGTGGACTACGGTCCATAGGGTCACAAGGAGTCAGACACGACTGAAGTGACATGGCACACACATACATATATATAGCCATAAACAATGTATCTGTTGTTTTACATAATTTAAAATGTATATAAATGATTTTATCCTTTCTTCTGTTTATCTTTTCTTCTGTTGATGGACATTTAATTTTTTGTCTTGTGCTGACTGTGCTATCATGGCTAACTTGAACTTGCCTTCTACACATATTTGTGATCTCTAGGGGAATTACCTAGAAATGAGGCTGTGTTGCCAAATATGTCAAATTACTCACTACAAGTATAAGTGTTAGTCACTCAGTCGTGTCCGATTCTTTGTGACCCCATGGACTGTAGTGGCCCACCAGGCTCCTCTGTCCGTGAGATTTTCTAGGCAAGAATACTGGAGTGGGTGGCCATTTCCTCCTCCAGGGGATCTTTTCAAACCAGGGATTGAACCCGGGTCTCCCACATTGCAGGAAGACTCTTTTCTGACTGAGCCAGCAGGGACACCCAAATTACTCAATATTGCCAGGTTATTCATCAAAGCACATGTCCCAGTTAACATTCCTGCATGAGGGCATCAAAGTTCTCATATGTCTGTATCTTCTACATCTTCACCAATACTTTCAATATGCTTTCGGTCATATTGCCTCAATTAATGTTCTTAACAATCTTTTGATTTGATATTATGACATCTGCTTTTCCGAGAGGAAAAGTCAACCTTCAGATTTCTGGAGATTTTCTCAAGATCACCTAGTTAGTAAGCGATCTAGTCCTGGGATTCAGTATTGTCATTACTATACTTCAGATGACCATTAAGAACTCTGAAAATCGATTACTCTAAAGACATACACATCATCATCAAGATCTGTGCTATTGACCTGAAACCACAGGTGTTAGTAAGTAAATGAAATGAAATATTTTTATCACTGAAATTTTTAAAGCCACCCAGTCAGACCCTTTTATTCTATTTCTAATATACTGACCCCTTCTAAAAATAAGTACAAAAGTCTGATAAAATCTAGCATGTTATTAATAGGAAAATTGGAAACCTTGCACCAGCAGGCTTTTCTTCTTCTTTTAAAAATAAATGTTCAGCGCTTCCCTGGTGGCTCAGTGGTAAATTGGCCAATGCAGTTTGGCCAGAGACTCAGGTTCAATCCCTGATCCAGGAAGATCCCACATGCCGTGGAGCAACTAAACCCATGCGCCACAACTATTGAGTCTGTGTCTAGAGCCTGGGAGCCACAGCTACTGAGCCCACAGGCTGCAACCACTGAAGCCTGCACTTCTCAGAGCCCGTGCTCTGCAATAAGAGAAGCCACGGCAATGAGAAGCCCAGGCACCGCAATTGGAGAGCAGTCCCAGCTCACCTCAGCTAGAGAAAGCCCACGTAGTAACTAAGACCCAGCACAGCTGAATAAATAAACAGAATTATTTCTAATAAATGTTCAAAGTTAATCAACTAGAAATTATAATCTTGTTTCTTCACTTAAAATCTTTCATTCAATGTGCTCATGGTAAACACATACCAATCTTAAGAAAGCTAGTGATTAGACAGGACCTTGTTCCTAATTTGAGAATTTAAATATCATTAAATAAGTTATCAAACATAAGTACCACCAACAATATAAGCTAAAATTTTAAGCAAGATACAGCTCCAGTTCTGTTCAGGTTATTTTACCACATATAAAACAAACAACGTGAATAACAGTATCACCTAGGGGAACCTGAACTTCACCCCCACCTGCAGTCGCAAGGCACCCTTCCCATCCAAGCTGCAAAGGAAGGCCAGTGAGGAGCCTGGACTTCCACCCCCACCTCCTAGTAGTGAGGAAGTGTCTCCTCTTCCCTGCAGCCAGGGGGGTCAGAGGAGTTGTATTAAAACAGAGATTTAAGTAAGATCCACATTCTCATAACATAATACCCCAAACACCCGAGATACAATCACAACCACTCATCATACTAAGAACAAGAAAAATGTCAACCCAAACGAGAAAAGAAAGTGAACTGATGCTGACACCAAATTGACACATATGCTGGAATTATCTCTGACAAGGATTTTAAAGCAGTTATCATAAAACTGTTTCAATAAGCACACTGAACACATGAAAAAAAACCAGAAAGTCTCAGCAAAGAATGGCAGATAAAAATGCAAATTAAAACTCACTGGGTAGCCTCAACTGCAGAATGAGGGTAACAGAGGAAAGAATCAGTGAACCCGGAGACAGGAACAACAGAAATTACCCAATATGAACAATAAAGACAGAACAGGCTTTAAAAAAGACATGATTGGTGTCAAGCACCTGGAAGACCATAACAACAACAAAATCTATCATTCATATCATTCAAGTTCTGGAAGAAAACGAGAAAGAGGAAAGGCCTAAAAATAGACTCAAAGAAATTATGGCTGAAAACCTTACAAATCTGGCAAAAAACCAAAACCAAAAACATAAACCCCCATATTTAAGAAGATGAGTGAACACTGGGATAAATCCAAAAAAATCCATGCCAAGACACATCATAATCAAACTCTTTGAAAACTAGACAAAGCAAAAGATTGTGAAATTCAGGAGAAAGAAACATCTTACAGACAGTAGAAAACAATTGGAATGACAGCAGTTTCTCATCAGAAACCACAGAGGCAGAAGGCAGTGGTACACTGTTCAAGTGCTGACAGAGGGGAAAGTTACTGGCCCAGAATTCTATACCCAGCAAAACTGTCCTTCAGGGAAAAAAAGGGGGGGGTGGGTATCAAGACATTTTCAGATAAAGGAAAATTAAGAGATTTGTTGCCAGCAGACCTTCCCTAAAAGAATGGCCAAAGGAAAATACCTAAACAGAGATGGTAAGAATGCAACAGGTTCCTTCTGTATAGCACAGGGACCTCAGTCAGTATCTTGTAACAACCTATAATGGAAAATAACCTTAAAAAGAATATATATACACACACACATACACACATACAAACTGAATCACAATGCTGTATACCAAAAACTAATACAACATTGTAAATCAACTGTATTGAAATTAAAAAAGAAAAAAAGAAATGGCAAGAATGCAAAGAAACCACTTAGGTTAAGAAAGAAATAGGACTATCCCATGATAATGTACAAATACTATTTTATGTGGTGATTACAGTATTGCCCTGATTAACACACCAGGCAACATTTTATACATAAAATAATTTACAGATGATGAATGGGTGTTTGGGTTATTTCCACAAAATCTAGACATCATGAGCCCTTAGTCAAGTCTATAACTTTCTTTTTACTTTACCATTATCTATGCTGGAAAGTCTAATTCAACTTACAGCTTTCAGCTTACAATGAGCTCTTCAAAAACACAACCTGCTGTGAGAGTTCATACTGCCTTCTGACCAGCAATTCCACTTCTGGGCATACACCAAAAGAATTGAAAGAAGAGATTCATACAGATATCGGGTTGGCCACAAAATGGATTTGGGTTTTCCCATGTTATGAAAACACTCGAGAAAACTTTCTGGGCAACCCAATATTTGTACACCCACACTCAAAGCAGCATTATTTATAATAGCCAAAGGTGGAAACAACCCAAGTGTCCAGTGACAGACGAACAGGTAGGTAGAATGTGCTGTATACATATACAATGCAATATTATTCAGCCTTAAAAACAAAGGACATTCTGACATGTGCTACAGCATGCATGAACCTTGAGGACATTATGCTAAGTGAAATATCCAGTCACAAATACAGTCTGATACCACTTACATGCAGTACCTACAGTAGTCAAATTCATAGAGACAGAAAGTAAAATGGGGGCTGCTGGGGAACTAGGAGGAGGGGAAATGGGAAGTTGTTATTTAATAGGGACAGAGTTTTAGTTTTGTAAGATGAAAATATTTCTGAGGATGGATCATGGTGATGACAGCACAAAAAAACCAAATGAATATACTAAATGCCACCAAATGAACACTTAAAGATAGTTAAGTTGGTAAAGTTTATGTTATGAATTTTTACAATAATTTTAAAAAACCATATCTGGCATTCATTGAGCACTTTTTATGTACCAAACACTATGCTAAGAGCTTTGTATATATTTCCCTAAATCTCCTCCCAACAATCTTTGAGGAAGGTATCATGATCCCTGTTTTATACAAGAAGAAACTAAGTTTATATAACTTGACCAAAGTTCAACAAGTGAAAAATGGAGTTAAAATTCAACTGGACACTGGTGAGACTCTGAAGCCCATTCTCTCTAACCTAAGATGGTAAAGGGCTGTTTTCAAAGGCACTGGGATAAAGCAGTCCTGAGTGTCAGAGAGCAACCTGATCTTCTCAAGTTGGGGAAAGTCACTTAGAGTGTCTAATGGAAAAGATACAAATGGCTTTGACATATGAGATGAAAAGGATGACATCACTACAGAGGGGCTAATTCTTCAAAACCCAAACTCTAATACCAAAGTATGTCCCACAAACCTCAACATCCATACTTCATGGGTATTCTGATTATATAGGACCAAGAGATTCCTAACTGCAAAACAGAAGAGAGAATTTAAACTCTTACAACATTGTGGAAATTAGGTAACCTTTTTCCTTTTCTACACTTGCTTTGCAAGAAACAAAAAAAGTGAAAGAGAAAGTCATCTCCAACTCTTTGCAACCCCATGGAATACTTCATGGACTTCTCCAGGCCAGAATACTGGAGTGGGTAGCCTTTCCCTTCTCCAGGAGATCCTCCCAACCCAGGGATCGAACCCAGGTCTCCCACACTGCAGGTAGATTCTTTACCAGCTGAGCCACCAGGGAATTCCAAGAACACTGGAGTGGGTAGCCTATCCCTTCTCCAGTGGATCTTCCCAACCTAGGAATCGAATTAGGGTCTCCTGCATAGCGGGTGAATTCTTGACCAGTTGAGCTACCAGGGAAGCTTTAAAGAAATAAAATAGCCTTAAAACAACCAATGACCAAACTAAGAGATTTGTTTGGCTGGGGCAATTTGCAGTTGGGGCTATTATTATTCACAGCCTGCTGGGTTTCAGAATAACTGCTAACTTCAGTATTCTCCAAACCTTTTCTTTCACTTTACCACAAGAATTTCTATATACTCATCTCTCATTGTTTTCAACTGTGTTCTCTGGAACTCTTCTAATCACATCTCCTACCACACCCGGAGAAAGAAATGGCACCCCACTCCAGTATTCTTGCCTGGAAAATCCCATGGACAGAGGAGCCTGGCGGGCTACAGTCCATGGGGTCACAAAGATTCAGATCATGTGTATGTGAGCCACACACACACATACATACACACATACACCCCACCTGGACCCCTAAATCAAATACTGGAATGCTTCCCTCCCCACCCCAGACCCTCAGACCTTCTTCCTTTCCTGAAATTCCAATTCCAAGCCTCAACCCAGGCCCTCTCTCTCTCCAGGGCCACTGCTCACACCGTAGTGACTTTGTACCTTCCTTTAGCCGACCAAGGCACAGGGCTTGGGGAGGAAAGGGCAGGCTGAATTTCAGCACCCCCACCCCTCAGGCCCCTGCAGTACACAGTAGTTCACAATGGTCCTGACCTGCCCCTCCCTCTCCTGAGCCTCAAAACAGCCCTGGAGAAAGACCTAGAAAGATGCTGGTCAACATGAACTAGCCTCAGCAACCCTTCGTCATTGTCACCCTCAAAGCGAGCTCTTTCTGATATTCCAGTCTAACCCCAAGACCCCACTTGCACCCTCATTCTCCTGGTAAAGTTACCGTCAGACTGAAGCCAACCACTGAGCACTGCCCTCAGCTCTCCATGTGCTCCCTCATCGTACTCTCTCTCTCAGTCCCCTCAGCTTTCTTCCCAGGCTCATCAGAGAGGCTTAAGTTTGTTAGACAACTGCTGGTCTCCTCCATGCTGAGGCCACACCACCAAGGCATAAGGTACAGTTATGGGATCCTTCAGGGAGACTGCTGCTGCTGCTGCTAAGTCACGTCAGTCGTGTCCGACTCTGTGCGACCCCATAGACAGCAGCCCACCAGGCTCCCCTGTCCCTGGGATTCTCCAGGCAAGAACTCTGGAGTGGATTGCCATTTCCTTCTCCAATGCATGAAAGTGAAAAGTGAAAGTGAAGTCACTCAGTCGTGTCCGACTCTCAGTGACCCCATGGACTGCAGCCCACCAAGCTCCTCCATCCATGGGATTTTCCAGACAAAAGAGTACTGGAGTGGGGTGCCATTGGCTTCTCCCTCGGGGAGATTAGGAGTGACAGAATGAGACGATGGAGGGCCGGCCGGAGGGAAGAGCTGGTCAGGGCCACTGTGAAATCGATCAAATCCTTGTTCTGTGTTGTCTCCGATGGCAGACTCAGGGGTTGTAATGTGGTCACAAGAATGTGGCCCTACACTTCACCCTCTCTAAAACCATAACTAGCAACAAAGGCTCAGGACAAAAGCAACCATGAGGGAGAAAAACTATCTTAATCAAATAAGACTGAAGAAGATACTTAACTGGTTCACAACTTGGTTTGTTCCTCCAAGGAATCCTTATTGGGTGGCCATTATGAACCAGCTCCTGTGCCAGGCATTGCCACTGGAATTAAAGGCAATAGGTGACAGCCTTTGGTAAACTGTGATGACCTATACAATTGCCAGTTATTCTGATCCTCCCTTTCCCCACAACTAGACCCTGAATCCCTTCTGGGCAGAAATTCTATCTTCGTATCCCCTACATTCCACATGGTGCCTGGCACAGAGCACCTTTGAGAATATTCACTCGAAGGACTCAGTGGTGCACGCCTGCAGCTGAAACATTTCTCGTCTCCATTCCATCGGCTACCAGCCCAGACAGAGGCCACTGCTGCCACAAATGCCTCCAAGCTCAGTTCCCTGGGTCCTGTGACTTTTACCTCCTTTCAGAAAATGAACCTATGCCAGGTTCTCTTTATAGTAGAGACCAACTGCATGGCAGAAAGTTAAGCCACTAAGTTAAATGCTCCTCTATGTCTAGATGTATTATGCCCAAGAGTCTTTATGTTGGTGAACAAAGCTAAGGGAAACACTGAGACAAAAGGAAACAGAGAGAACGCAGAGCTTGAACTGATTGGTCCATTTAAAGTACACCGCCCTCCAGCACACTTATTCCTAAGGACGATGCTGGCTTACAGATGTGGGCTTGGCCTCCTCTTCTTCCTCTTTCTCACAAAAGAAAACAAAGGAAAGGAAAAATATTCCCTCGTAAAGAAGCCACTGTTTTTTACACTGCAGCCACATCTTTGAAGGCTCAGTGACACCTGCTTGGACATACACAAAATTCTAGCCTGTGAGTGGTGGTTCCATCCTCCCTATTTAATTTCCGCCTCTTAATATTTGAATTGCTTATTTTAGATGTCCATCAGAAGACTTGAGCAGCTGAAGACTTTTGGTCAATAAGATGTAGAAACCTAAATAATGGTAAAACAAAACCCTCAGAGCTATCCATACGACCTATCACTAATCTCCTGATTGTTTTGAAACAAACGCAGCAATACCGTACAGCAAAAGTTAACAAAACTGTAACCTATTGAAATAAATCTCATTACAGTAGTGCTCCTTTCTCTTTAGAATCCTGTAGTTCTATTTTAAATCTTTTCCCTCTTCCAATCATGTATGTGGCTTCCTTCCCTGTTACCCCAGATCAATAAGGTATTAGCATACTAGAGCGGGTACTCAATAAACATTTGTTCAATAAATGAATAAATGAGTGAATAATTATAAAATGTTGGACTAAAGCCCCCAGGAGGTTTGTATTAGTACTATTACAGCATTTTGCATTTGTATGTTCAGGTATATCTAAACAGGACTTAATAACAGGCATCAAGAAGCAGTTAAATATTAATCTATTTCTGCCTTAATAAATCTACTTCAAAATATGACACAATACAACTACAATGAGTAAATGCTGAGATAAAGTTCATTTACAATCATATCGCTTGTATTTACACACTTTAAGATTTGAAATATTAACACTACTGTGGAAATTTATAAACTAAATGCCAATGTGTTTGTAAAATAAAAGATCTGAAAGAAAAGAAGAATGCACTACGTTAAACCTAGATAAATGTATTTGACAATGTAACCAACAATTCTTAAACACATCTTTGAAAAAAAAAAAAGGCTGTACAAAAAGTCTCTATTATATCCCATTAAGAAGGATCAACTTAATACAGAAATTTTTTCAAGATAAGTAACAAGTAGGCCAGAGAGAATATACTAGTAAGAAACTTTATTAGCTATAACAGCTTATGTTTATTACCAAATCTTAAGTCTAATAAACACTATAACATGTAACTTTACCACTATCGAAAAATTCATTATTATTATAGGTATGTTCTGATATCTTTGTTTTTCAATTCACTTATTTTTTATTATACTGTTAGAAAATAGCTGGATAAAATAGTCTGGATGTAAGTTTGTTCTTACTGAGTTCGCCGCAAAGAAATTATGAAATAACCTAGCAAATAATTATTCTACCTTAAAGGGAAATAAATAAAAGAATAAAAGTCTTCAATAAATAAGAGAAGTTATACATCTAGCAGATCTAAATGACAAGAGGTTATGTCAAACGTTTAAGAAGTAAATGAAAGTAAATATAAATCGGTAATAAGACGGTCGGTCAGTATTAAAATGTAGCTCTAATTTGAACTTATTTACTGAACTTTGCTTTTGTTTCCTATATGGTTGGTTTTTAGTGGAGGCATGAATGATCCTGTGATCATTTCAAAAGGGAAGACGGTAGCCAGGCAAACATCCCTTCCAGTGCCTATCAGCACGTCTTTCATGTCTTGGCGTCCATTTTAGAGCATCAGCGAGGTGGTGTATAAAGAAGCTTAGAAAACAAAGGTTGTCATTTTGGCAACCCACATGAACATCGAGTGATTTCAATAAAATGAAGATCAAAATGTTGATGAGTGAAAAAAAAAAAGTTGAGGGAACTATTTAAGCTGGACTATGCAAAACACCTGTATTAGATTTCACATATTTTTAAATTGTATTTGTGTACTCCACGTCATCCTCACAACTGCTGATGTGTCATGATAATACCATAAAAACCAATTAAAACAATTGATTATCTAAGGCGCACAATAATATCAAGCTACAAACAAAAAAGAAATTTTTTTTTTTTGTCAAAGGATTCACAGATCCATGATGACAAACTCAAAACAAAAGCATGGCTCATGGAGCAATCTCTTAAACTGCCCAAAATGATTACTACTTATGTGAATATACATGAATTTCCTGTATTCATTTAGTACACAAAATGTAAAAGAAAATATATTATTACAGGAAGTCAGAACCTAATTCTACCACTCAAACTCTCTTCTTTAGAAATCTAATACTCACTGACAATGAGGGTGGTCGACAAAAATACGTGCCTTACAGGGCACCTCTCCTATAATAATGCTGATTTTTAAGAGCAGAACTATCACAATCCAACCATACCCAGGCCTAATAGGAAGTATTTATTGTTAAGAAATTAGATATAAAGCATATATATATCTAAGTAGAACACCAGGTAGTATTGGAAAGGAAATCGATGAACTTTCTAGATTTTCCTTCCACTTAAAAACATTTTGAGAGAGGCAGGCTATAGTCATCGTTTAATTATACAATCTAATCAACTAAACACAATAGAATTTTTCTCCAAGTATCTCAAGCACAGCTCACTACTTCTTATCCAAAAGATTTAAATTGCCTATTCTCTGCCATTCCCAGCCATTTCTGCCAACATCATAAAAATTACCTTTTATCATTTCCTTCTCACAATGAGAATTCCCTAATCGCACACATCTTTTAGACAGAGACACCTCCCCACCCACCTCCCCACCCACCTCCAAAAACTGGTTCAGACCAAAGACACACACAAAAATAATGACCAAGCTCACATTTCTTGTTTGCCCTTCAAGCGAAGTCTGGTGTCTTCAGCTTGCCTTTCTGGTCTTCAGTGTTGTCACTCATTGCTGGGGGATGTAGTTTAGGACAGCATGAAGCAGCAGAAATAAAAGCTGTTGCTTTAAGAAAACGTTTTCTTAAACACATGGATAAAACAACTTCTACTCTGACTTCCTGGCTGGGTTGCATAAAATCTTAGAAACACTCCTTGACAAGTGAATGTCTACAAATGGGAAAAAATAAAATAAGATAAAATCTAAAAACTTACGTTCTGAACACATTCCGAAGGAGGTCTGATTTGATTTGAAAGCAGGTTTGTATTGATGAACAAAGTTTATTTTGTAGAAAATTAATAGTCTCTCTAATTAGATTTTTGCCTTGCCATCTTCTACACTGTCAATCCTGTCTCTCATAGTATAATCATACATGCAAAAAAAAAAAATCAAATACAGTATTTTCCAAATGCATGGACACTGTGGAAGCTTCATTTTGAAAAAGGCTTTTATTTCCCTTAATACTGGTGCCTAAACGTCATTGTATGTACCAACACTTTCAAATAGCCCAAGAGACTTAAAAAGCCTTCTAAGTTTGAAAACCAAAAAGTTCTGAGTTTTCTGTACCCCAGGACGGTTTTCTTTCCTGAAGCTCAAGCCGAGAAAGCAGACAAAAGAAGCTGATTTGACTGAGCTGTGCCAAGTCTTGCCTTTTTTTCTTTCCTCAGCTCTCCCTCTGCCTCTCTCTCTCCCTTCCCTCTCTCTCTCTCTTTCTCTCTCTCACTCTTTTGCTCCCAGTATGGCAACCTTCCGAGCAGTCTTGGCGGAGGTCCAGCCTGTGCCAGCCTGTCTGAATTCTTGTCTCCAAAAGATGTCCTTTGCGGATCAATTAATACATCTGAAAACAGGAAAACTGTGGTACGGTACCCCAATCCTGGCACCAACAGCATCGACTTCTGCCAAATCACCTTACAGATTTCATGGTATCCTACCTTTCATCATCATTACTAACATGTTCCCGGAGCAGTAATGGAGTACTAGAAGCCATTCACTGTTCAGCGATAAGGAATCTGTTCCCTAGAAATGTCCATATGCGACATATGCACAACCTGCAGTAAATCAAAATTCTCCTGTGAGAAGAGATGTATGTAACTTTAATAAGCACCACATACTGTATTTCTTTTTATAAGGCTTGCTTTCCCTTGCCCTGCTGCAAAGAATCATGGGAGAATAGAGAAGGAGGCATGCAGATTAAAATTAAAACTGTATGCCCAAATAAGTCATGCTTTATCCTAAAGGAAAAGAACAGAGTTCTGATTGATCAGCAATTCCTATGTTCAAGGAAACTCTATTATTAACTGTACCCATCCGAAATGTTACTGGACATGAAAGGCAGAAAATTTTCTTTTCAAAACACAAATATCATTAAAAGGGGAAAAAAAGAGTGGACAGAGTAAAATTAAGCATCTCTTGATATTCTGAACTTCAAGTATCAACACAGCCACTTGTTTACTAAATTCATACCACCTAATAAGTATAAATAAATGCTGTTTATTTTTATTTGCAGCATGCACAGCTTTTGAAGCGAAACAGCCAGTCTGTGTTTCACACACATACCTGTCCTTTGTGGATCAGGTAATACATTTAAAAACAGGAAACTGTGGGTATGGTATTCAAATTCCAGCACCAAGAGCATCGCGGTCTACAAAATCATATTTCATTTAAGAAATCATTTTTACCTCTGGTGTTTGAAAATACAGAATACTCTAGACGTGGTTTCATAGAAAGAACCCAGAACACTAGCCTCTAGTCTTTGGCTCAGTCCTTCTAACTTATGTAACCTCAGGGTTTTCAACTGCTTAATCCATATAATACTTAGTTTGCTTTTCTATCAAATATAAAAATCAGTGATTTCCTCCTCTGTGCTCCCAAAACACTCTGTTTATATTCAGTATACCTCCATTCTAAATGTATAATAATTGGTTGAGTATGTGTCCTCTACCAACCAAATGTGTCATCCTCATAGAGAGGACCATTTGTCACTTACCTAAGAAACCTGAAAGTCTTGCAAGGAGTCTTGCATATGCAGGAGCTCAACAAATCTATTGTGAATGAATTATGGGGATCAGTCATATAAACATCACTCTGAAGTTCTATAAAACTATGAAATATAGCACTGAAAAACCAAACAACATCCTACTAAACCATACAGTTGACAGATGAGAGAAACGCTACAGAGATACCTTGAGGGACAAACTAAAGCAGTAACCAAAAGGTTCCATATTACCCTTTCAAATAAGGACTGACAGGCAGTGTGACAGTGGATTTGCAATTTCTAATCAAAGTGTTGAAACCAAAGACAAAGAGAAAATCTTGAAAGTAGCAAGAACTGACTCTTCAGGTATAGTAAGTTCCCTACATATGAACCTTCAAGATGCAAACTTTCAAAGATGTGAACGTGTGTTTACCTGTCCAATTACATAAGTCAGTTCACGTGTCTGGCATACATTGTTACACGCATGCATCTTCTACAAGCGGTTGAGCTTTTAAGTACTTAACTGTACAGTACTTTACTGTACTCCACTACTGTACTAAAGCAGTAGAATATCTTTATTTCAAGTCCAGGATGTACAAAAGCAAGTGTTAAAGCAGCAGTTATGTAGCTGGTCCTGCTAAGAAGTGCCAGGCGATAACAATGGAAACTAAAGTGAAAATAATTTAGAGAGTGGAGCAAGGTTTATAGGATATAAACCTACACAGTACAGTACAGTACCATACAGCCAATAGTGTTAGTCGGGTACCGAGGCTAACTTTGTTGGACTTACAAACAAATTGGGCTTATGAATGTGCTCTGGGGATGGAATGTGTTCGTATACAGGGGACTTACTGAACAAAGAAGGCTTCAAGAGATTAACAGCTGACTGATCAGTGAAAACCATGGAGGCCAGAAGGAGGTGGTATGACACACCAAAAGCCCTGAAAGGAAAACATCACCCACCAAGAATTCTGTCAGCAAAACTCTCCTTCACAATTCAAGCAGATATTGAGACACTCCCAGATAAACAAAAACAAGAGTTTATTGTTAGCAGATCTGCCCTATAAGAAACATTAAAGGAATTTTCCTTCAGGCTGCAATGAAAGGAGACTAGATAGCAATTCAAATCCACATGAAGAAATAAAAAGCACAGGTAAACCCACAGAAGCAAATGTTAAAAACAGTAGAAATATATGTTTTGTTTGTAATTCTTTTTCTTTTATTTGATTTCAAAGACAAAAGCATAAAGCAGAATTATAAAATATTGTTGATAGGCACATAATGTATGAAGATTTGCAACAACAGAATAAAGGAAGGATCAACCAGCTATATAGGAAAAAGCTTCTGTGTACCACTAAAGTTAAGTGGGTATTAATCTTAATTGCATCACTATAAATTAAGATGTTAACTATAATTACCACAGCAATCACTAAGAAAACAACAATGGAATTAAAATGTTACCATAGAAAAATATTTATTTAAAACAAAAGAAGGTGGTAATGAAAGGACAAAGACATAAAAAGACAGACACATAGAAAATAACAAAATGGCAAAAGTAAATCCAACCTTACCAGTATTTAATAAAATGTAAATAAACTAAAGGCTCCAATTAAAAGACACAGATAGGCAGGATGAGTAAAAATAAATGACCCAACTCCATTCTCTCTATAAGAGATACATTTTGGGTCCAAAGAAACAAATAGGTTGAAAGAAAAGAATAAAAAAACCTACACCACCCAAACAGCAACCAAAAGAAAGCTGGAGTGATTTACTACTATAAGATAGAATAAACATTAAGACAAAAATTATTATTAGAAGAAAATAAGGACAATTTCTAATGATAAAAGGGTCAGTTAATCAAGAAGATACAACCATTATAAACATATATATGCAAAACAAAAAAGTTCAAAATGCATAAAGCAAAACATGAAATAAATGAAGGAATAGACAATTCAACAAATGAACAATTCAATAATGGTCACAGACTTCAGTAAACAACTTTCAATAATGGATAAAACAACTAGATAGACGTTAGCATGAAAATAGAAGATTCGAACACCATTGGTAAGTAACTAGGCCTAACAGACATTTATAGAATACTGCCCTCAAGAGCAGCAGAATGCACATTCTTCTCAGGGGCACAAGGAACATCTTCAGGACAACATTTTAGGCCATAAAACAAGCTCCAATAAATTTAAAGGATTTGAAACCATACTAAGTATATCTTCAACCACAATGGTATAAATGTAGGAATCAGTAATAGGGGAAAAGATTAGGAAAGTCACAAATATATCAAAATTAAATAATGCTCCTGAATAACCAATTAAAAAATATAAAGACTAGAGTGGAATGTTTAGCAAGAAAATAGAAGATTTGAACAACACTGTCAAAAGTAGGAACTCAAGAGCTACCTGGAAGAACAGGCAAGTTTGGCCCTGGAGTACAAAATGAAGCAGGGCAAAGACTAACAGAGTATTGCCAAGAGAACGCACTGGTCATAGCAAACACCCTCTTCCAACAACACAAGAGAAGACTCTACACATGGACATCACCAGATGGTCAACACCAAAATCAGACTGATTATATTCTTTGCAGCCAAAGAGGGAGAAGCTCTATACAGCCAGCAAAAACAAGACCAGGAGCTGACTGTGGCTCAGATCATGAACTCCTTACTGCAAAATTCAGACTTAATTGAAGAAAGTAGGGAAAACCACTAGGACATTCAGGTGTGACCTAAATCAAATCCCTTATGATTATACAGTGGAAGCGACAAATAGATTCAAGGGATTAGATCTGATAGAGTGCCTGAAGAACTATGGATAGACGTTCATAACATTGTATAGGAGGTGGTGATCAAAACCATCCCCAAGAAAAAAAAGCAAAAAGGCAAAGTGGTTGTCTGAGGAGGCCTTACAAATAGGTGAGAAAAGAAGAGAAGTGAAAAGCAAAGGAGAAAAGGAAAGATATATCAATTTGAATGAAGAGTTCCAAATAATAGCAAGGAGAGATGATGAAGCCTTAGGAGAGATGATGAAGCCTTCGTAAGTGATCAGTGCAAAGAAAGAGAGGAAAACAATAGAATGGGAAAGACTAGAGATCTCTTCAAGAATATTAGAGACACCAAGGGAACATTTCATGCAAAAATGGGCTCAATAAAGGACAGAAATGGTATGGACCTAACAGAAGCAGAAGATATTAAGAAGAGGTGGCAAGAATACACAGAAGAACTGTACAAAAAAGATCTTCACGACCCAGATAATCACGATGGTGTGATCACTCACCTACAGCCAGATATGCTGGAATGTGAAGTCAAGTGGGCCTTGGGAAGCATCACTACGAACAAAGCTAGTGGAGCTGATGGAATTCAAGCTGACCTATTTCAAATCCTGAAAGATGATGCTGTGAAAGTGCTGTGCTCAATATGCCAGCAAATCCAGAAAACTCAGCAGTGGCCACACGACTGGAAAAAGTCAGTTTTCATTCCAATCCTAAAGGCAATGCCAAAGAATACTCAAACTATCGCACAGTTGCACTCATCTCACACACTAACAAAGTAAGGCTCAAAATTCTCCAAGCTAGGCTTCAACAGTACATGAACCAAGAACTTCCAGATGTTCAGGCTGGATTTAGAAAATGCAGAGGAACCAGAGATCGAATTGCCAACATCCGCTGGATCATTGAAAAAGCAAGAGTTCCAGAAAAACATCTACTTCTTCATTGACTATGCTAAAGCCTTTTTGACTGTGTGGATCACAACAAACTGTGGAAAATTCTTCAAGAGATGGGAATACCAGACCTCCTTACCTGCCTCCTGAGAAATCTGTGTGCAGGTCAAGAAGCAACAGTTAGAACCAGACATGGAATAACAGACTGGTTCCAAATTGGGAAAGGAGTATGTCAAGGCTGTATATTGTCACTTTCTTTATTTAACTTCTATGCAGAGTACATCATGTGAAATTCTGGGCTAGATGAAGCACAAGCTGGAATCAAGATTTCCAGGAGAAATATCAATAACCTCAGATACACCCCCTTATGGCAGAAAGTGAAGAGGAAATGAAGAGCCTCTTGATGAAAGTGAAAGAGGAGAGTGAAAAGCCTAGTTTAAAACTCAATGTTCAAAAAACTAAGATCATAGTATCTGGTCCCATCACTTCATGGCAAGTAGATGGAGAAACAATGGAAACAATGACAGACTTTATTTTCTTGGGCTCCAAAATCACTGCAGATGGTGACTACAGCCATGAAATTAAAAGATGCTTGCTCCTTGGAAGAAAAATTACGACAACCTAGACAGCTTATTAAAAAGTAGAGACATGACTTTGCCGACAAGGGTGCTTATAGTCAAAGTTATGGTTTTCCCAATAGTTATGTATGGATGTGAGAGTTGGACCACAAAGAAAGCTGAGCACTGAAGTATTGTTGCTTTTGAACTGTAGTGTTGGAGAAGACTCTTGAGAGTCCCTTGGACTGCAAGGAGATCAAACCAATCAATTCTACAGGAAATAAGTCCTAAATATTTGAATAATTGGAAGGACCTATGCTAAAGCTGAAGCTCCAACTTTGGCCACCTCATGCAAGTGCTGACTCATTGGAAAAGACCCTGATGGTGAGAAAGATTGAAGGCAGGAGGAGAAGGGGACGAGAGAGGACAGTATGGCTGGATGGCATCACCAATTCAATGGACATGAGTTTGAGCAAGCTCATGGAGTTGGTGATGGACAGGAAACCCTGGCATGCTGCAGTCCATGGGGTTGCAAAGAGTCAGTCATGAGCGACTGAACTGAGCTGAGAGTGGAACTAAATGAAATAGAGAATAGAAATTGACACAGAAAATCAAAGATACTGTAAGAAAACCACACACCAATATCCCTTATGATTATCCCTGTAAAATTTCTGAACAAAATATTAACAAACTGAATGTAGCAACAAATAAAAAGGATCATAAACCTTGACCAAGTGGGAATTAGACCAGGAATGCAAGATTGGTTCAACACAGAAAAATCAATGTAATATACTATATTAATGAAAGATAAAAACCACTTGCATCAAAAGACAGAAAAAGCATCTGACAAACCAAATACCTTTCATGATTAGAAATCTAGGTCTTCAGAAAGAAAGGAAAGGCACTGAAGGAATAAATGAAGGTAAAAACTTTTATTGTTCTTATTTTTAATTGATCGAACAGATAACAGTTGTTCAAAATGATAGCAATAATGTATTCAGTTATATATGCTTAGGCATATACATACATGTGGGAGCTTTCCTGACAGCAATAAAGAACCCGCTTGCAACCAAGAGACTCAGGTTCAATCCCTGGGTCGGGAAGATCCCCTGGAGAAGGAAATGACAACCCACTCCAGAATTCTTGCCTGGGAAACCGCATGGACAAAGAAGCCTGGCAGAGCTACAGTTCATGGGGTTACAAGAGAGTAGGACATGACTTAGCAACTAAAAAAAAAAAAAAAATACATATATGTATATATGCTGATGTACAGTTACATATAAGCAAAATGAATGACAGCAATGATACAAGAGTCAAGAAGGATTAACTAGGATTATTTTGTTATTATAAGGCACTCATGCTACCCATGAAGGAGTATAACATTATTTGAAACTGGATTTGGATTAGTTGTATAACTGATATACTGATAAAGGCAAGAAAACGGAATCATACGAAATGCTCAATTAAAACCACAAAAGGCAGGGGAAAAATACAAGACAAAAACAGATATAAAACAAGGCAACAAATAGAAAAGAGAAACAAACATGGTAGATATTTATCCAAGTATATCAATTTTCACCTTGAACACCAATACTCTACATGCATCAATACAAGACAAGAGATTGTCACTGTGGATCAAAAACATATTTCTACACAAAAAAAACTGTACACAAATGTTCATAACAGCATTATTCATAATAGCCAAAAAGTGAAAACAATCCAAATGTCCATCAACTGTTGAACAGGTAAACAAAATGTGTTTTCTCCATACTGTGGAATATTATTCAGCAATAAAAAGGGATGAAACCGCAATGCATGCCACAATATGGATGGCCTTTGAAAAATGTATGCTAAGTAAAAGAAGCCAGACACAAAGTCCACATACTATATGTTTCTATGTATTGAAAGGTCCAGAACAGGCAAGTCTACAGACACAAGACTAGCGGTTGCCAGGGCTGGGCAGCAAGAACAACAGGGAGTGGCTGCTCCTGGGTACGAGGTTTCCCCTTGGAGTGAAGAACGTGCTATGGAATTAGTGGTGATGGCTGCACAACACAGTCAGTATACTAAGACCCACTGGACTGTATACTACAGAATGGTGGGGTTTACAGCCTGGGAAGTGGAAAGTGAAAGTGTTAGTCACTCTGCCATGTCTGACTTTGAGACCCCATGGACTATAGCCCGCTAGGCTCCTCTGTCCATGAAATTCTTTTCAGGCAAGAATAATGAAGTGGGTAGCCATTCCCTTCTCCAGGGGATCTTCCCAACCCAGGGACTGAACCTGGGTTTCCTGCATTGCAGGCCAGATTCTTTACCATCTGAGCCACCAGGGAAGCTAAAACCCACTGGATTGTATACCACAGAATGGTGGATTTTACGGTATGTCAATTATATCTCAATAAAGAAAAGAGTTGCAGTCCATCTCTCCAGTATTTCTAAGTGTTATAAACGATTATACCCCCGGGTAAACCCTCAAAAACCCTTCAAGCCTCTTTCTTAAAGGAAATACTACACATTAGCTCTTCCCATGCAGTCCAATGACAGAGGGCTTACCAAGACCTTCTCGGTGCAAACCCATGTTCTGACTCAACCTTTTAATCTCGGCCTTTCTCCACCTCTCTGTGTTCCCCCGCTCCCAGCTCCCCACTTCAGTGGGACACTACTCCCCGCACCCACCAGGATACTGACCAGGAGACCCCAAATTCATAAACATGGGACATTTCTTTCCACTGTGTACTGTTTATCTGATTCACTGGTGGCCTCAAAACCTTCTATTGATTCAAACTCTCAGAGAGAAAGTACACTCAGAAGGCACTGATTCTCAGAAGTTTTATCTAACCCACAAGTTAGTGGTTTCAGATAGGAGCTTGGTCTTTCTACAGACAGCCAAAGTGTATTGAGGGCAGCAGAAGAAATACGGGGTCAAAATGCAAGACTTCCTCTAACCCTGTGGTTTTTCAAACTTCCTTGCACGGATCCTTGGAGATGCTGCAGGGCCTTCACAGAGGTGAAAGAAAAGATAAGCAGGCAGGGTTCTAGGGCAAAAGCCCTGCATTGACCAGAGTAGTTCTGCTTTTATGATGTGTATGTTTGGGGTCCACACAAGATTCTATTTGGCCAAAAAAAGAAAAAAAGGTTTTCTTTAAAAAAAAAAAAGTTTAATTTCCTTTGTATGTATATATACGTGCTTAGTCGTGTCTGACTCTTTGTGACCTTATGGTCTATAGTCCACCAGGCTCCTCTGTCCATGGGATTTTGCAGGCAAGAATAGTGGAGTGGGTTGCCATTTCCTTCTCCACTGGATCTTGCCAACCCAGGGATCAAACCCGCATCTCTTGCGTTGCAGGCGGATTCTTTACCACCAGTCCTTTACTTTAAGCCAATTCAGGAAAACACTCCCTAACGAGCTAACTTGACAATGACTTCTAAGACTGCAGCCCTCTCAGAATGTTTACAATATGAGCTAATGTTGTCATCTGAGATTTAAGATAGTCATGGGGAGCTACTCCCTAACATATTGAGATTATATCTACCTCATCCACAAGATAGAAAATAGAGTTACTGGACCATTTACCTACTGTCTTTTGCTCCCTAGATTTATATCTTTAGAGTTATAATCTGAAACCCCAAAGAGCATGAATCTGATCTTCTTTCCCAGCTACGCATTAAGTCTTGAATACAGTTACACACTCAGGAATAACTCTCTCAAGCACTATCTGAATGACGACTTTGTGCCAGGTGTGTGCAAGGACATGAAGCCCCTGCCATCACAGGGCAGATATGTCAACAGGTAATTACAATTCCAGGTCATCTGTCAGCTATGAGAGAAGCATGTCCACAACATCCTACGGACATAGGAAAGAAATAAGCTGCTGAAGAGTCATCTACCCACCAACTAAAAGTCAAACACATGTCATTCTAGTTAGAATGAATAGAGAAGTTTAAAAAGTGTACTCAAATCATTTTATACACATTTGTTGTGTTCATATTACACTTAAGTTAATGCTCTGGGGGATCCAGAGGCACATCAGAAATCACCCCAGCCCTCAAGAAGCTGAAAGTCTAGTACGAAGATAAGGTACCTACAAAATACTCCACTTTATGTGATAGATGTTATTATTTAAATATCTCCCCATATAGGTATATGTATGGCTGATTCATTTTGCTGTACAGCAGAAACTAACACAGCATTGTAAAGCAACTATACTCCATCAAAAATTAATTTTAAAAAGTAAATAAGTAAATAAAAATATCTCCCCAAATCCAAATGTTCCCATGTTCCTTCCTGGAGTACACAATATAAAAATAAATTGCCTGTCTACAAAGCTTGAGTGTGAAATTGTGACGGCCATCCTTCCTAAAACCAATCCAAATTATATCCACTCTCTCTTTCCTCTCTCCTCCCCTCTCTCTTTCTCCTTCTTTCTTACTTCTCTTCTTTCTCCCTTCTCTAACATCATACATTTAGTTGTTACCTGCATTCATTAAGTCACTATTTACTGAGCACTTGCTTATGTACAAAATATAGGGTCAGAAGCCACAATGGACATAAAAATGAAATAAAATTCATATATTAGTAATAATAATCATGATAATAAGCACTTTCACATTCACTAATGCATTCACTCCTCGCCCAGCCTTTGGAGGAAGACAGGTCTTACTTTATAGAGGAAACTGACATCAAAGGAAGTTACATGACTTGTCCAGGGCATCAGACACCTATCTAGAGTACAGAAAACTGAAGCAATTATGCCAGGTTTCATTACTTGAGGAAGTTAAGAAGATGCAATGAACACAAGCAGCCTCATACATCCCTTTACCTACTGAACAATCCCTCTGGGTGGTAAACTCTGAGTGGCACCTCAAAGCCAACTTGGCCAAACCAGAAATCTTGATTTCTCTTAGAAAAGTTCTTTCCTCCCTCAGCCTCCATTAAACGAGAGTCCAAGAGTCATCCCGGATTCATCTTCCATCAGCCACTAGAAAGGCTAAAAGGAAAAAGATTAACACCAGGAGCTGGTAAGGATGCTGGAAACTGGAACCTCTTACACTGTGATGGGAATGTAACACGGTAAACACCTTGGCAGTTTCTTTAAAAGTTCAATTTATACTCACTGAAGGAGCCAATGATGTCCACCCCTAAGTCTACCTGTGAGAACACATGTCCACACGAAGACCTGGGCAGGAACATTCACTGGAGAATTACTCCTAATAGACAAAGACTGGAAACTACCCACAGTCCACCGGGTGAGGAATGGATAACAAAATGTGGTCTACCTTTCACTACTACATGATGAAAAGGCACAAATTACTAACAAATTCAACAACGTGGATGAAGCTCAGAAACACTGTACTAAAGGGGAAAAGGCAGACAGACGGGACTACATGTTGCACAATCCAATGCCTATAAAATACACTTAAAAAGATAAAACTGCAGAAACAGAAAGCAGATCATTTGTGGTGTGGGGCTGGGGTAGGAGAAAGGATTGACAGCAAACAAGCGAGAGAGAACTTTGCAGGGTGAGGGAAGTGTTTTCAATTGAACTGCACTGCTCATTTCAAGACTTCAATTTATTAAAAGTCATCAAACCATACACTCAGGACAGGTGAACAGTTGAAGTGTTTAGCAATAATTTACTTCATCCAAGACACTGTATTAGGCCCCAAAGGAGGGACTAAGACACTGTCCCCACCCTGAAGGAGCTCCCAGCCCCCTTCTTCCAATTGCAGAAAGAGAACATGGACATCACAGACATCACACACCAAAAAATGACCGCCCAATAAATGGAACAGGCAGTGAATGTGACAAAGACCAGAGCAATGGGGAGCAAGGTGTTGGGGAGGCCTTACAGAGGAGGTTAGGTTTAACTAACCTCTGAAGGATGGATGATCATCAGAAAAGCGGGATCTGGAGGGCCGTCCTGAGGAAAGACCCAGGGCAGGAATGAGCAATTGGTGGGGCAGGCTGGCCGAAACAGAGGCCACGGCGAGAGCAGAAAGGGGCCCAGGAACCGTGGAAGCATGAAGCCTGGGCCTTCTCATGCGGCTTCCTCAGACCTCAGGCATCTGAGCACCACGTTTATGATTTTTGCCATATTTAAAATTATAGTATGATTTATGTATTATTGGCTTAACATAATTCTCACTTATTTTACCTAGATTCATTTCTAGAGGAGACTATAATACAACTAGACGATGAAAACTAGCATCTTTGCCAAAAACAGAAAATACTATAAATACGGGTGTATTAAATTGTCAAAGCCTGAAGCCATCTCTAAGCCAGAGGCCTATCTCTATTAAAAAGAAAGACTTAACAAGTGAGGGAGAAGGCTTAAAAACACTCAACATTCAAGCACCAAACTGGTACTTTCCTTGATATAATCGGAAGAGCTAAAGACAATTGAAAAAATGAATAGCTTTCTCTCTGTGGTTTAGTCTCATTTATGCCATAGCTTTGAACTGTCTAATATCACCCTGTATTAGGAGTTCCACGTTGTGGAAAATGCTGGAGTACAGTAAATCCTGGGGGCGGGGGAGCGGGATAGAAGGGATAATTAATATTTATTTAGCATTTACTACGTGCCAGTCACTGTTCTAAACATTTCTCATGTAATCCTCATAGTAACAATACCTACCTCAAAAGGGTACTGTCAACCTATTTTCAGATTAAGAAACTGAGGCATACAGAGTTTAACTAACTTGTCCAAGGTCATACAACTTGCCCAAGGTCACACAGTTAATAAACGGCAGAGCTGGGACTGAACCCAGGCAGCCTGTCTCCAGTCTACGAACTTAACCATTGCAACTGAGCAGATTCTCATGTGAAATGACATTTCTGGAAGATTCATCTGGCTATGATTTGCTTGCTGAACTAAAGGAAAGAGAGGCCAGAAGACTACTGCAATGACCCAGGCAACTACGGATCCCTTGGGCAGCTGGGCTGGAAGGGTTTATTGCCATTTGCTGTGGACAGCAGAGGGCAGTAGAGGGCTGTGGAGCAATAGCTGGGCCCCCCGCCCAGACTTCCAGCCAGGGACTTCCGATGCAGAAGGGAAACAGGCCTAAGACTCAAGTCAGAGATGCACAGCCTACACCAGAAACAGAAGGGCTAGGGACACCACTGTCCCTAGGGACCAGGAGAAGTCAACCCTGGACGTGGGGATGAGCCCAGAGCGAGCAAAGAGGTGCTAGCGGAGCAGCGTCTCAGAGCGGCCAGGTGGCTGAGACACCAGGCCCTGGGCTGCCACTAAAGACCTCCTACACTCTGACACTAAGCTCTTCCATATTTCACTTCCAAAAGTAACAGCAACACCATGACCTCTGTTTTTTTTTTTTTAATGGATTTCAGGTCTTTCAAAAGCAGGAAATATGGATGTATCTTGGCCTAAACCTCCTTTAAATTCAAAATACGCACTTAGGGCTAGTATCCAGTTCTCAGACAGAGTGTTTTAAAATTAAAATTAAGATACACATTTAAATGGCATTTCCAAGCTTCTGACAGGTCTGAAATATCTTGAATACCGACACCATTCATCCACAGACATAAAAATTGCTTTATTAGCTTAAATCTTCCAAAATCATTGTTTGAAAAAAAAAATAAGATAGCAGATAAAACTGTCAGAAAACCTCCTCAAAGAAAACGCTCTATGCATGGAAAAAGAAAGACTCAAAAAATTAAGAACAAAAATAACTTATCTGGACTGCCTGGTTTGATGCTAAACTCAGGCTTTGTTAAAAAGGTAGAAAAATTCAACTTTGTAAGTTGGGAAAATGTGATTTCTTATTTCCCAGGAGAAAAGCTTTAAGAGCATCAATAGATTTATCTGGATATCAAGTATTTCTCCATTATTGTGAGTAAATTATATTTAGATCAAAATCAGACGGATTAAATTTCCCTTAAAATACCCAAGAGATTTTAAAAATACAAGGAAACATGTCACATATCCAAAAACAATATTTTATCCTAATACCTCTGTGGAAATATCTCCCCATTAGAATAATTAGCCAGAAAACAAAACTAACCTGAGTTTTAGATATACTAAGTTCAGTATTCTTGCCTTGAGAACCTCATGAACAGTATGAAAAGGCAAAAAGATAGGACACTGAAAGATGAACTCCCCAGGTCAGTAGGTGCCCAATATGCTACTGGAGATCAGTGGAGAAATAACTCCAGAAAGAATGAAGGGATGGAGCCAAAGCAAAAACAACAACCAGTTGTGAATGGGACTGGTGATAGAAGCAAGATTCGATACTGTAAAGAGCAATACTGCATAGGAACCCGGAATGTTAGGTCCATGAATTAAGGCAAATTGGAAGTGGTCAAACAGGAGATGACAAGAGTGAACACTGACATTCCAGAAATCAGTGAACTAAGATGGACTGGAATGGGTGAATTTAACTCAGATGACCATTATATCTACTACTGTGGGCAGGAATCCCTTAGAAAAAATGGAGTAGCCATCATGGTCAACAAAAGAGTCCAAAATCCAGTACTTGGATGCAGTCTCAAAAACGACAGAATGACCTCTGTTCGTTTCCATGGCAAACCATTCAATATCACGGTGATTCAAGTCTATGCCGCAACCAGTAACACCAAAGAAGCTGAAGTTGAACAGTTCTGTGAAGACCTACAAGACCTTCTAGAACTAACACCCAAAAAAGATGTCCTTTTCATTATAGGGGACTGGAATGCAAAAGTAGGAAGTCAAGAAACACCTGGACTAACGGGCAAATTTGGCCTTGGAGTACAGAATGAAGCAAGGTAAAGGTTAATAGACTTCTGCCAAGAGAACACACTGGTCATAGCAAATACCCTCTTCCAACAACACAAGAGAAGACTCTACACATGGACATCACCAGATGGTTGACACTGAAATCAGACTGATTATATTCTTTGCAGCCAAAGATGGAGATGCTCTATACGGTCAGCAAAAACAAGACTGGGAGCTGCCTGTGGCTCAGATCATGAACTCCTTATTGCCAAATTCAGACTGAAATCAAAAAAGTGGAGAAAATCACTAAACCATTCAGGTATGACCTAAATCAAATCCCTTATGACTATACAGTGGAAGTGAGAAATAGATTTAAGGGACTAGATCTGATAGACAGAGTGCCTGATGAACTATGGATGGAGGTCCATGACATTGTACGGGAGACAGGAATCAAGACTATACCCAAGAAAAAGAAATGCAAAAAAAAAGCAAAATGGGTGTCTGAGAAGGCCTTACAAATAGCTGTGAAAAGACGGGAAGTGAAAAGCAGAGGAGAAAAGGAAAGATATACCCATTTGAATGCAGAGTTCCAAAGAATACCAAGGAGAGATAAGAAAGCCTTCCTCAGTGATAAGTGCAAAGAAATATAGGAGAACAATAGAATGGGAAAGACTAGAGATCTCTTCAAGAAAATTAGATATACCAAGGGAACATTTCATGCAAAGATGGGCTCAATAAAGGACAGAAATGGTAGGGACCTAACAGAAGCAGAAGATATTAAGATGAGGTGGCAAGAATACACAGAACTGTACAAATAAGATCTGCATGACCCAGATAATCACAATGGTGTGATCACTCACCTAGAGCCAGACATCCTGGAATGTGAAGTCAAGTGGGCCTTAGGAAGCATCACTACAAACAAAGCTAGTGGAGGGATGGAATTCCAGTTGAGCTATTTCAAATCCTGAAAGATGATGCTGTGAAAGTGCTGCACTCAATATGCCAGCAAATTTGGAAAACTCAGCAGTGGCCACAGGACTGGAAAGGGTCAGTTTTCATTCCAATCCCAAAGAAAGGCAATGCCAAAGAATGCTCAAACTACCACACAGTTGCACTCATCTCACACGCCAGTTTAGTTCAGTTCAGTTCAGTTGCTCAGTCGTGTCCAACTCTTTGCAACCCCATGAACCGCAGCACACCAGGCTTCCCTGTCCATCACCAACTCCCGGAGTCCACACAGACCCATGTCCATCAAGTCGATGATGCCATCCAACCATCTCATCCTCTGTCGTCCCCTTCTCCTCCTGCCCTCAATCTTTCCCGGCATCAGGGTCTTTTCCAATGAGTCAGCTCTTCGCATCAGGTGGCCAAAGTATTGGAGTTTCAGCCTCAACATCAATCCTTCCAATGAGCAACCAGGACTGATCTCCTTTAGGATGGACTGGTTGGATTTCCTTGCAGTCCAAGGGACTCTCAAGAGTCTTCTCCAACACCACAGTGCAAAAGCATCAATTCTTCAGCGCTCAGCTTTCTTTAGTAATGCTTAAAATTCCCCAAGCCAGGCTTCAGCAATACGTGAACCATGAACTTTCAGATGTTCAAGCTGGTTTTAGAAAAGGCAGAGGAACCACAGATCAAATTGCCAACATCTGCTAGATCATCAAAAAAGCAAGAGAGTTCCAGAAAAACATCTATTTCTGCTTTATTGACTATGCCAAAGCCTTTGACTGTGTGGATCACAACAAGCTGTGGAAAATTCTGAAAGAGATGGGAACACCAGACCACCTGACCTGCCTCTTGAGAAAGCTGTATGCGGATCAGGAAGCAACAGTTAGAACTGGACACGGAACAACAGACTGGTTCCAAATAGGAAAAGGAGCACGTCAAGGCTGTATATTGTCACCCTGCTTATTTAACTTATATGTAGAGTACATCATGAGAAAAGCTGGGCTGTATGAAGTACAGCTGGAATCAAGACTGCTGGGAGAAATATCAATAAACTCAGATATGCAGATGACACCACTCTTATGGCAGAAAGTGAAGAAGAACTAAAGAGCCTCTTGATGAAAATGAAAGGGGAAAGTGAAAAAGTTGGCTTAAAGCTCAATATTCAGAAAACTAAGATCATGGCATCTGGTCCCATCACTTCATGGCAGATAGATGGGGAAACAGTGGAAACAGTGTCAGACTTTATTTTGGGGGGCTCCAAAATCACTGCAGATAGTGATTGCAGCCACGAAATTAAAAGACCCTTACTTCTTGGAAGGAAAGTTATGACCAACCTAGACAGCATACTAAAAAGCAGAGACATCACTTTGCAACAAAGGTCTATCTAGTCAAGGCTATGGTTTTTCCAGTGGTCATATACGGATGTGAGAGTTGGACTATAAAGAAAGCTGAGCGCCAAAGAATTGATGCTTTTGAACTGTGGTGTTGGAGAAGACTCTTGAGAGTCCCTTGGACTGCAAGGAGATCCAACCAGTCCATCCTAAAGGAGATCAGTCCTGGTTGTTTATTGGAAGGACTGATGTTGAAGCTGAAACTCCAATACTTTGGCCACCTGATGCAAAGAGCTGACTCATTGGAAAAGACCCTGATGCTGAGAAAGATTGAGGGCAGGAGAAGAAGGGGACGACAGAGGATGAGATGGTTGGATGGCTTCATCAACTCGATGGACATGGGTTTGTGTGGACTCCGGGAGTTGGTGATGGACAGGGAAGCCTGGTGTGCTGCGGTTCATGGGGTTGCAAAGCGTCGAACACGACTGAACTGAACCGAACTCAAGTTCAAAATAACTTATTAAAACTCAATTGTCATTTGCTGATACTAAGATGAAATGCATAGTCTTTGATGTACCCTTTAAATCCCTGGAAATATGTCTTTACATTTCTGCTTTTAATCTGGAAAAAATGTATCTGATTTAGTGACAAGCTGGATAGAAGTCTGAACTTTATTTAAATACTACTACATACACAAGAAAGACTGTAAATAACAGTACATGCTTCCAAATTCTTGATAAATCAACCCCGCATCAGTGTCACAAGGTTCATGGCTGAACTACTCTTATCTATATTATTTTTGTCTTCTTGACTGAACTACAAATTCCTTAAGGGATTATTAATTTTTAAACTGCTCCATTAGCACCACACTGACCCATCTATTTGCTCAGTAAATATTTACTGAATACCTACTATGTTAAAAGGCACCTTGGTAAGTGCTACAGGGATAAACTATTTAATGAAGCTGAAACAGTCTTTGCCTTCAAAGATGCTACTGTCCAGAGGGAGAAGTGGGGAGGCTGATGCATATAACACGCATATAAGAGTAGAGGTTTGCAAATATCCCTCAGGGGAGAGAAGGGCCTTCTAAACCCAATCGCTCTTTACCATCCCCTCTTCCCGGTCTGAAACCTATTTAGTTTGCCATCCAGTTCAAGTTCCTATATTACAAAATTTAATCCTAGGTCAACGCAGGAAAAGTCTTTGGTCTTTGAGAAAACAACTTGATATGTTTTTGAAACATTAGACAAGACCCTTAGAACTGGATATTAGCTGGAACTCAAGGCATAGAGAGGGGCTTCCCCAGTGTCTCAGCAGGTAAAGAATCCATTTGCGATGCAGAAGACAGGTAATGTGAATTCGATCCCTGGGTCCGGAAGATCCCGTGGAGGAGGAAATGGTAACCCACTCCAGTATTCTTGCCTGGTAAATCCCGTGGACAGAGGAGCCTAACGGGCTACAGTCCATGGAGTCGCAAAAAGTCAGACATGACTGAGCACGCAGGCAAGTCATAGAGAAGTGCTAGGTCTGTTTCATGTGAGAAGATTTACATTTTCTTGGAAAGAGGCCGAAATAAGTGAGGAATCAGGGGGTGGGAGCTGAGAGGATACAGAGGGGGCAGGCTCGGCCCGCATTGGGGAGGGCCAGGGAGGAGGCCGCTGGGCCAAAGGCGCAGGGGAGCCGGATGGGCACAGGCTCTGCTCTGCGCAGTCAACCCCCCTCCAGCACTCCTGGCCCAACCTTCAGTCCAGCCTGTGATGTGCTCCCTTCTGCTATGTAGGGTCTGGGAGATAAAGGCTAACGGGGCCAATTCAGTGTGATAAAGAGAGAATACCTGGGGATGCAGGAACAGGGAGGCAGTGGTAATCAAGACAATACAAGCATCCCACACACATACTCCAGAATTCAGAGGAATCTTAAGGATGGCTTGGGACTTTCACGGTTAGGAACTGGGGTTTGAGTCAAGAGCAGGAGGTCCCCAAGGGCAAGTGAGTTACACAGTCAGCTAGGCGGGGTTCAGAGCATGAAGGGGTGCCAGTAGCTTCAGAGGCGGTCCCCTACACCTGGTCTCATCCAGACTGGTCCTGATGATGCCTCCTGACCACCCCCTCCTGATGGTGACCGGCACATAACCCTAACCGGGGCTGCCACCTCCCGCTGTGTTGACTGCCCCTATCTAGCCCCAGTCCACTTCTGCTTCTACCTGTGTGTGACACCTCCCCCAAGCATTTCCCCAGCACACAACCGCAACTGTCTCTGCAGCCCATTAACTACTTCTCTTTTCACACTGAGAGCTCACAGGACAAGGGCTGGCCACACAGGCACTGCAGAAGACCTGGGCACCATGATTAGGAGGAGACTAGACTTCAGATGGAAAAGCTGTAGACAAATTCCACGTTTAGGAGACAGAATTACAGGTGGGAACTGGACCGAGTCTGCAAAGAATAAGGTCCACGTGTAGTCTGTGTGGGAAGAACTTTGCTCAGTGAAAAAAAAATCACAGTGTGGGTTTGCTTCGACTGTACTTTGGAATACTCATGTATAGTGGGGAAAAGTTGATCTCCAAGAATGTCCAAAAGAAAACCATACACAACAAAGAATGCAAATAATAATAAGTGCTTCCAAATTCTTGATAAATTTACCTTCTCGTCAGTGCCACAAGGTTC
Organism: Bos grunniens; assembly: GCF_055505025.1. Taxonomy (NCBI): domain Eukaryota; kingdom Metazoa; phylum Chordata; class Mammalia; order Artiodactyla; family Bovidae; genus Bos; species Bos grunniens. Next base: position 7,610,998 of record NC_141172.1, read on the forward strand.
ATGGCTTAACTATTCTCACTTTATTATTTTTATCTTCCTGAATGAACTATAAACTCCTTAAGAGATCATTAACTTTTTAAATCATCCATTAGCACTACTATGACCCATCTATTTACTCAGTAAATATTTACTGAATACCTATTATGTTCAAGGCTCCTCGGTATATGGTACAGGACAAAGTAATAAAGTAGAAACAGTTCTTGTCTTTAAAGATATTACTGTCCAGAGGGGGAGTGAGGAGGCTGATAAAATGCATATAAGACTAAGCTGTCCCATTAAAATGAAATAAGGAGGGATAAAGAAGGCTGAGCGCCGAAGAATTGATGATTTTGAACTGTGGTCCTGGAGAAGACTCTTGAGAGTCCCTTGGAAAGCAAGGAGATCAAACCAGTCAATCTCAAAGGAAGTCAACCCTGAATACTCTTTGCAATGACTGATGCTGAAGCTGAAGCTCCAATACTTTGGCCACCTGATGCAAAGAGCTGACTCATTGGAAAAAACCCTAATGCTAGGAAAGATTAAAGGCAGGAGGAGAAAGGGACAACAGAGGATGAGATGGTTGGATGGCATCATCAATTCAATGGGCATGAATTTGGGCAAACTCCAGGAGATAGTGAAGGACAGGAAAGCCTGGTGTGCTGTAGTCCATGGTGTTGAGAAGATTCAGACATGACTTGACCACTGAACAACAAAGTTAGTTCGGCAGCAGAGAGATGAATTCACAGTTGCCAAAGTAACTTCCTCCAGATTGAGAAACAAGCTATCAGGAAATATTGTAACCATAAGCACAACCACCTTGCATGCCTCCACTTTCTTTCCCTTTCTCTGCCTTTTCCTCAAGGGGAGAAAAGAACAGAAAAGAAGAGGGAGAAGAAAGCAAGTACAACCATGCAAGAAAGATGCAGGGTTTAGAGCTGGAGTTAATAAGCTTCTAAGGAAGGAGATTAATTCTGAAGGGAAAAGAGAAAATCATAAGTATAATATAGAGAAAGCACTTTAAGTCACTGTAGGAATGGAAAAGGCAATGGCACCCCACTCCAGTACTCTTGCCTGGAAAATCCCATGGACAGAGCAGCCTGGTGGGCTACAGTCCATGAGGTCGAACAGAAGAACAGAAAGGAAGTTTCAAAACTGCAGATGCCTCCTCATTGCACTCACTTCTCCCCCTCCAACAAAGACAATTACAAAACACTCATTGGAAAGCAGTAACTAAGTTTTCCCACATGGGCTTTGTATCAGTTCTAAAACCAAAAAAAAAAAAAAAATTATTTTGTGTGTTTCATTTCCTGTGCCACTGCTCTTGACAAAAGCTGGTTGGGCTTGCATCTGAAAACCTACAGAGAATTAAGCATGAAAAACTTAGAAATGGCACAGGGCAAATACAGTGCCCTGAGATGTGGCTTGACATATAACAAATCAGGCAGTAAACAATGTAAAGAGCGTTAGGAAGGATTAGTTTATAGCTGAAGACGGATGACTGGGACCAATAGACAATATGAGTTTCTTCCTAAAAGGTTAATAAGAAGTCGTCATACCCAGAACTCTTGTCGTACTCATGATATCCAAAGGGACAGGACTGTAAGACATCAATTAATAGACAAGTTGTCAGAAATCTCATACTGGGGGACTTCCCTGGCAGTTCAGTGGCTAACACTCGTGGCACGTGGGTTCCATCACTGGTTGGGGAGCTAAGATCCCATATACTGTGTAGTGTGGCCAAAAAAAAGGAGGGAGGAAGAAAAGAAATCTCAAAAGGAGAGAGAGGAGGAGAAGAAAGGAGGGAGAGAGAGTGAAGGAAGCAGTGATGAAGGGAAGTTACCAGAAGGAAAATGAAGCAGGAAAATAATCATGAATTAGAAAAACAAACGAGGACTGGTAGTCAGGAAGAGAAGAACCCACCCGTAAAATGACCAAAAGCAGGGCAAATTTAAATGAACCTCTTTTCTATAACATCCTCCCATATCTTCCTCCTTCAGAATATATACATTCTTGAGTCACTCCCATCTTTTTTAAAAACTATCTCCCTTTTGAACTTAACTATTGCCCTATTTGCTTTCCATTCCAACCAACTTTGTTGAAAGAGAAGATGGAATCCATTCTTTTCTCCACTTCCTCACCAGCCAACCCTGGCCACCAGTTTCTGCCCTCCTGTCCCCACGCCCACCAAAGCAAGTGGTTCTGGCTGACTGTCCCCATCTTTCCCGCTTGCTCTCCCCTTGGTTTCCTGAGTGCTCCTTTCTCTTTTCTGACTGCCTCTTCTGTGCATCCATAATGGCTCATCCTCCTTCGCTCTTAAGTTTTGGGATTCTACCACACCCCATCCCAAGACTCTCTTCTCTCTCCTTTTGACGCTGTATACTTCATGGGAGCAGAGAGCCATGGGTCCAGGCTCTGGACTCTAGAAAAGGAACCCAGAGCTGAGGGGCACCCTCATGGCAACAACTGTAGCCTCTACTGTCAACCAGGGCTCTGCAAACTTCTCAGTAAGGAATCACTCGTGCTGACACAAAAACTAACACATTGTAAATCAATCATACTGCAATTAAAAAGAAAAAAAAAAAAGAATCACCCAGGCTTTGCTTGAACTCTTCTAGTGACAGTGTTAGGGTTAGGGTTAGGATCAGGGTTAGTTAGGATCAGGGTGGGCTTCCCTGGTGACTCAGATGGTAAAGAGCCTGCCTGAAATGCAGGAGATCCGGCTTCCATTCCTGGGTCGGGAAGATCCCCTGGAGGAGGAAATGGCAACCCGGTGCAGTATTTCTGCCTGGAGAATCCCATGGGCTGAGGAGCCTGGCGGGTGACTAACGCAGTTAACACTAGGATCAGGGTTAGGGTTAGGGTGAGGGTTAGGGTCAGAGTTAAGCTCACTGACCACAAAGCAGTTCAGCCATGAGAGAATGGAGTGGGCAGTCAAGAAGGACCCATCTCCAGGGAGCGGTAGGACAGAGGCTAAGTACACGCACACCCCTTGCTGTCCACCTAAAGTCCTCTGAGAGGTGTACGGTATAAGTAATGTTGGACCTCCCTGTGCCACAGGTGGATCCAGGGTCAATCCTTCTGAAAGGAAAGCTAGCCTAGAAAAGGAAATGAAGTGAGTCTGAGGTCACGATGAGCCTGTGTCCGGGTCACTTTGTTGACCCGTCCCGCAGCTCTTGGTGAGCACGCTCATAAGACAACCGCCAGCCAGAGTCACAGGACAGGGGCAACGACGCGGAGGGAAGCCGTTCCCTCAGCCTCTCCACTGGGACATCACACTGCAAAAGCAACATTCCGTGCATCTGCCAACAGCCAGGTGTCACACTGGGTCTTTCGGTTCTTTCCCTGTGATCTCAGCTGTTTCCAGAAACATCCATTTGAGGAAGGTGCCACCATGTCCGTTTTACAAATGAGAAAACCGAGGCCAATCTATTCATGCTCACGCAGCTGGTAAGCACACAAAACGAAGTTCAGAGTCACTGTCCGAAGGCTACGTGCCTGTGCTTTCCACCCTCCCAACTCACCGCTCACTGAAGAATACATTTCTGAACACCGCCTATCGATTGTGAGGTGGCAAACGTCCACCTATGGTCGTGACAGGTCCTGCAGGGTGAGATAACAGACAGGCGTTCATCTCCCAGCACCGTACGCTGCAGTGTAAACGAGTTTCCATATCTTGGTATTAAGTCAAGAGGGGAAAGTGGAAATCCTCAGGAGAAAATTATGAATGATGCCACAGGAACACAACAAACTCAATAAATCCAGAGACTAATATTATTATGTGATCTCTGTAGTAGTTATGCTGGTGATGATAACCTTACAAACGTTCTTAGTGGAAAGTGTTAAATCATAAAATCATCTCTTGATTCTGGAACATAAAACAATGTCTTTTTATGTAAACACAACCTTGGGGAAACAAGGATAACTATGGATCTTTTTTAAGATATTTTCTTCTGTCACAGTGGGAGCCATTTCCTTCACTCATCAATATTTTTACATATTTGTAGAAAGACTTCTCTCCCATAAATATGAAACACAAATTACAATGTAACAGCTAAGGGCTCAGATCTCCTCTAACAACTATTTGGAAAGTCAGCCATTGGGTTCACACAAGCAGTCATAATCAAATTTCTAAAGATGGATAGCTCATGCTGCTGGAAGATAAGTTTAAAAGTGAACACCCATTTATTGAGATTCAATTAATATTACTATGTATTGACCTGCATCATACTAAAAAGACTTTATTGAACAGACAACTTCCAAACTTAATACTACACAGAATATTAGCTCAATCATTCTTTCATTCACTTAACTAATAATTACTATGTAACATAAACACACATAGGCATAGAATTATACAAATGGGTAAACTACTTATACAAATTTGTATATTACTCGATATGAATAAGTAAATAAGCCATCACTAAAAAGGCAGTTATAGAGAAATATGTACATATATTAAAGCTAAATTGTTATTATAAAGTTAAACAATGATAAGACAACAATATAAGACATCTTCAGAGAATAAGATTGTACATTCAATGAATGGTAAAGAAAATATGCTAAATGTTCTAAGAGACAAGATCAAATGGCTTGGAGTGTAAGGGAAGACATAGCTGAGGATGCAGGTGGTAAACGTTAAAAGGAAGTTAGGTGAAGAGAAAAAAAGAGATGCATTTTTGGTCAAAGCATGTTCTGGAGAGAGTAGATCAAGCAAGTTTAAACAAAATGTATCTGCAGAGATGCAGGACGTAATATCTCTACCAATTAATAATCTATAAGCACAAACCTACAATGGTTTACCTTTCAGTGATCCAAGGAATATATTCGTTTATTTCCTAACTTAAGGGCCATCATTCATCCAGGTCCTCATTTTCAACCAAAGCAACACACCTGCCAAAATTCTAAAACCGCTTAGAAAAACAAAACACAACACAACAAATATGTATCTATAGTGTAAAGAGTCACTGAGTTTGGAGCACCACACACCACTGGACCTTTTCAGGTCAGTTCAGTGGCTCAGTCATGTCGGACTCTTTGCGACCCCATGGACTGCAGAACAGTATTCAGCCAGTACTCTCTGTTCATCATCAACTGCCGGAGCTTGCCCAAACTCATGCCCCTTAGTCAGTGATGCCATCCAACCATCTCATCCTCTGTCGTCTCCTTCTCCTCCTGCTTTCAATCTTTGCCAGCATCAGGGTCTTTTCCAATGAGTCAGTTCTCATCAGGTGGCCAAAGTATTAGAGCTTCAGCATCAGTCCTTCCAACGAATATTCAGAACTGCTTTCCTTTAGGATTGACTGGTTTGATCTCCTTGCAGTCCAAAGGACTCTCAAGAGTCTGGACCCTTTAGAGATCACTAAAATCATGAGTCATCCCATCATGTAAACATTCTGAAACACAGCAGTGCAGATGATGTACAGTAAGAGTCCAGGAATTTGGGCAGGAAACAAGGGCCAGTGTAATGCAAGTAATTTGTTCAGGTGGATGGTCAAGGTAAGAAGTTAACAGTAGTTACTGGCCAAGAACTCCCCAAAATACTACCACTGATATTAACAGAAATACAGACGTGTTTACAGTAAAGAAGGCCTTGGGAAGTCAGCCAGATATTCACACATCCCATACCACATTTCAAGGTGGGAACTGTCAACAACTCAGGGTATAAGTCTTGGACAACTGAAGATGCACATGTAGAGTGATTAAGAGTTTGTAACCATCTTACAATATCAAGAAATAGGAGGAATTCTGATGGGGAAAGGAAAAAAAAAAAGGTGACCAAAATGAAGACTACGAACCACAGTAGCAGTCAGAAAACCTTTTCTATGAAAGGCTAGATAATAAATATTTCAGGCTTTGTGGGTCACAAGATCCGTGTCCAACTCTCACATCCATACATGACTACTGGAAAAACCATAGCTTCGACTAGACGGACCTTTGTCGGCAAAGTAAAGCCTCTGCTTTTTCATATGCTGTCTAGGTTTGTCATAGCTTTTCTTCCAAGGACCCTGGAGAAGGAAATGGAAACCCACTCCAGTATTACTGCCTGGAAAATCCCATGGACAGAGGAGCCTGGCAATCTACAGTCCATGGGCTCACGAAGAGTTGGACATGACCGAGCAACTTCACTTTTCTTCCAAGGAGCAAGCGTCTTTTTAATTTCATGGCTGCAGTCACTATCTGCAGTGATTTTGGAGCCCAAGAAAATAGTGTCTCACTATTTCCACTGTTTCCCCATTTATTTGTCATGAAGTGATGGGACCAGATGCCATAATCTTCATTTTTTGAATTTTGAGTTTTAAGCCAGCTTTTTCACTCTCCTCTTTCACTTTCATCAAGAGGCTCTTCAGTCCCTCTTTGATTTCTGCCATAAGGGTGATGCCATCTGCATATCTGAGGTTATTGATATTTCTCCCAGCAATCTTGATTCCAGCTTGTGCTTCATCCAGCCCAGCATTTCACATGATGTACTCGGCATAGAAGTTAAATAACCAGGATGACAATATACCAACCTTGACGTACTCCTTTCCCAACTTGGAACCAGTCCATTGTTCCATGTCCAGTTCTAACTTGACCTGCATACAGATTTCTCAGGAGGCAGGTAAGGTGGTCTGGTATTCCCATCTCTTTTAGAATTTTCCACAGTTTGTTGTGATCCACACAGTCAAAGGCTTTGGCATATCCACTGAAGCAGAAGTAGATGTTTTTCTGGAACACACTTGCTTTTTCTCTGATCCAACAGATGTTGGCAATTTGATATCTGGTTCCTCTGCCTTTTCTAAATCCAGCTTGAACATCTGGAAGTTCTTGGTTCACATACTGTTGAAGTCTCACTTGGAGACTTTTGAGCATTACTTTGCTAGCCTGTGTGATGAGTGCAATTGTGTGGTAGTTTGAACATTCTTTGGCATTGCCTTTCTTTGGGATTGGAATGAAAATTGATTGATGCTTTTGAACTGTGGTGTTGGAGAAGGCTCTTGAGAGTCCCTTGGACTGCAAGGAGATCCAACCAGTCAATTCTAAAGGAAATCAGTCCTGAATATTCATTGGAAGGACTGATGCTGAAGCTGAAACTCCAGTACTTTGGCCACCTGATGCAAAGAACTGACTCCCTGGAAAAGATTCTGATGCTGGGAAAAATTGATGGCAGAAGGAGAAGGGGACAACAGAGGATGAGATGGTTAGATGGCATAACTGACTCAATGGACATGAGTTTGAGCAAGCTCTGGGAGTTGGGTGATGGACAGGGAAGCCTGGCGTGCTGCAGTCCATGGAGTCGCAAAGAGTCAGACACGACTGAGTGATTGAACTGAACTGTACAGATCCCTGTCACAAGTACTCAGTTCTGGTGTTGTACTGTCAAAATAGACAGAGATAGTAGACAAACCAATAAGCATACCTGTGTTCCAATAAAACTTTATTTACAAAAACAGGTGGTAGAAGACTCTTTCATGATAAAAGTCTCAGCAATTAGGAATACAGTGGGATTACGTCACTTCTATAAAAAAGATCTGCAAAAACTCTACAGCTACCATCACACTTAACAACGAAAGACTGAATGCTTTCCCCCTAATGTTTGGAACATGCTGCTGCTGCTGCTGCTAAGTTGCTTCAGTCATGTCTGACTCTGTGCGACCCCATAGATGGCAGCCCACCAGGCTCCCCTGTCCCTGGGATTCTCTAGGCAAGAACACTGGAGTGGGTTGCCATTTCCTTCTCCAATACATGAAAGTGAAAAGTGAAAGTGAAGTCACTCAGTCATGTCTGACTCTTCGCAACCCCATGGACTGCAGCCTACCAGGCTCCTCTGTCCATGGGATTTTCCAGGCAAGAGTAGTGGAGTGGGGTGCCATTGCTTTGGAACATGAGATTTCAACAAATGGTTCTTCAGCAACTGGATATCCACAGGGCAAAAAAAGAGAGAAGAACCTCAAACTAAATCTCAAACTTTAAACAAAAAATAACTCAAAATGGATCACAGACTCAAATGTAAAATGTAAAACTACAAAACTTTTACCAAAAAAAAAAAAAAAAATAGGAGAGAGTCTCTGAGATCAAGGTTAGGCAGAGTTCTTAGGCTTAACACAAAAAGCATAATCCATAAAAGGAAGAAATGATAAATTGGAACTCATCAAAATTGAAAATTTTTACCTGCAAAGCCTCTAATAAGAAGATTAAAAAAAAAAAAAACAAGTTACAGGATAGGAGAAAATATTTGCAAGCCACGTATCTGACAGAGAACTGATATTTAGAACATATATAAGAACTTACAAAAATGAGCAGTATAAAGGCATATAATCCAAATAGAAATGTCTAACGTTTTACCGAAGATATTTCACGGAAGAGGATATACAAATGACATGAAAGCCCATGAAAAGGTGTTCAACATCCTTAGCCATGAGGGAAGTGAAAATTTAAACCAATGAGACATCACTACACACCTATCAGAATGGCTAAAATAAAAAATAATGGGGACTTCTCCATTGGTTAAGTCCAGTGGTTAACACTCTGTGCTTCTAATGCAAGGAGCACAGGTTCAGTCCCTGTTCAGGGAACTAAGATCCCATAAGCTGTACAGTGCAGTCAAAAAAAAAAACCCAAAAAGTGATAACATCAAATGCTGGTGAGGATGCAGAGCCTGAATCACTCAGACATTGCTGGTGGGAACGCGAAATGGTACAAGCACTCTGGAAAATACTCCAGCACTTTCCTATAAAACTAAACACGGGACTACGCTATGATCCAGCAGTTGCACTCATGGGCCCTGACCCCCAGAGAAAAAAAACTATGTTCACATAAACACTGGAACATTCTGAAGGCTGGCCGGTTTCAGACACAGATATAAAGAACAGACTCTTAGACTCTGTGTGAGAAGGCAAAGGTGGGATGATTTGAGAGAATAACAATGAAACGTGTATATTACCATATGTGAAATAGATGACCAGTCCAAGTTCGATGCATGAAACAGGGCACCTAAAGCCAGAGGGATGGGATGGGGAGGGAGTGTGGGAAGGGGGTTCAATGGGAGGACACATGTGCATCCGTGGCTGACTCATGTCAATGTATGGTAAAAACCACCACGATATTGTAATTAGCCTACAATTAAAATAAATAAATTTTTAAAAACTGTACGCAAATGGTCATAACAGATATATTTATAATAGCCAAAAACTGGAAATACTCCATATGTCTTTCAGTGGGTAAATGGTTACACAAACTGGTACATTCATACCGTAGCATGGGATACTGCTGCTGCTGCTGCTAAGTCGCTTTGGTCGTGTCTGACTCTGTGTGACCCCGTAGACAGCAGCCCACCAGGCTCCCCCGTCCCTGGGATTCTCCAGGCAAGAACACTGGAGCGGGTTGCCATTTCCTTCTCCAATGCATGAAAGTGAAAAGTGAAAGTGAAGTCGCTCAGTCGTGTCTGACTCTTAGCGACCCCATGGACTGCAGCCCACCAGGCTCCTCCGTCCGTGGGGTTTTCCAGGCGAGAGGACTGGAGTGGGGTCCATACTATTCCACAATCAAAGGGAACAAAGTGTTGACACTGACACACGCAGCACCTTTGCTGAATCCCCAGGGAATTACACGAACTGAAGAAAGCCAACCTGAAAAGTTACATGCTGTATGATTCCATTTATATAACACTCTTGATTTGATAAAATTAGAAATGGAGATGAGTGGTTGCCACGTGCTGGGGACAGGGGTGTGAGGAAGGAGGCGGGGGTGGGTGCCGCCTTCTATAGGTGCCCTGTAACGGGGCCACTCAGGGGATCCTTGCGACAGAACTGTTCTGGAAATTGACTCAGCCCCTGTCAGCATCCTAACTGTGTACAACAGATTTCCTAGATGCAACTTTTGGGGAAACTGGGCAAAAGAAAAATACAGAATCTCTCTGTATTATTGTTTTACAACTGTGTGTGAATCTATAATTATCTCAGAATAAAAAGTTTAATTTTTAAAAAACCAGACCATAGTATAGGCCAAATATGACGCACAGACCATATTCTGCCAACCCCTAGTGCACAGTAAAGGTACTGAAACTGTGTAGTCCAATTCATTACATGTAACCAGGTTATAACTCCAGATGTAAACTGACCTGTTAGTTCCCAGAATAAATAATTCCATAACCTGGTTGCAAAGCTGTATCCAGAAACCAATCCAAACAGTACCAGCAAGCATCCACGACCCACAGGACGTTTATACTTCGTGGACAGAGGGCAAACCTCTGCACACCTGAACCTCTGGCTTTCCCTCGTACGCATCATCAGAGAACCTACATTCTGCCCATTTTCTATTCTGATCCAAACCCCTTATTTAGGTTGGCTTCGAGGCATTGCACAACCTGGCACCAACTTTACCTCCTTTGACTGGATTTACCAGGAAGGTATTCATACGTGCTTACAGTATGTGCACAACAGACCATGATTAATAAACATAGCTACAGCACTACTGGAGCCAAACACATAATAACTGATCAAGAGTTCAACTTTGCTTATTTTAATAAACTATAGTTTAATATGGGCTGCATACATACAGTCCATTCTAAAGGAGATCAGTCCTGGGTGTTCTTTGGAAGCACTGATGCTAAAGCTGAAACTCCAGTACTTTGGCCACCTCATGCGAAGAGCTGACTCATTGGAAAAGACTCTGATGCTCGGAGGGATTGGGGGCAAGAGGAGAAGGGGACGACAGAGGATGAGATGGCTGGATGGCATCACTGACTCGATGGACATGAGTTTGAATGAACTCTGGGAGTTGGTGATGGACAGGGAGGCCTGGCGTGCTGCGATTCATGGGGTCGCAAAGAGTTGGACACGACTGAGCAACTGAACTGAACTGAACATACATACAGAGGGCTATTATGCAACCATTTAAAACACCATATTGAATTTCAGCAAACTAGGAATGGGGGGAACTTCCTCAACCTGATAAAGAACATGTACAAAAAAAAAGCCTAAGCTAACATGATAACTAATGGTGAGAAACCAGATGCCTTACCACTAAGATCAGGAATAAGGCAAGGATGCCATAGGGTCACCAAGAGTTGGACACAACTGAAGTGACTTGGCGCACATACACGCATGTCCCCTCTCACCACTACTACTCAACATCATACTGGAAGTTCTAGCTAATGCAATAAGAAAAGGAAATAAAAGGTATACAGATGGGGAAAAAGAAATTAAGATGCCTTTGTTTGCAGATGACATGATTGTCTAAATCCCAATGAATCAACAAAAACAAAAAGATTACAGGATATAATTTTACTAAAGCAAAATGTTTCTTATATGCCAACCATGAATAATTGGGATTTGAAATTTTAAAAATACCTTTTACATTAGCACTAAAAAAGTTAAATACTGAGGTATACATCTAACAAAATATGTACAAGATCTATATAGGGAAAACTATAAAATTCTGATGAAAGAAATCAAAGAATATCTAAATAAATGCAGAGATATTTCATGCACATGGATAGGAAGACTCATTACTATCAAGATGTAAAGTCTTCCCAACTTGATCTATAGATTCAACACTATCAAAATCCCAACAAGTTATTTTGCCAGTCAGTTCAGTCGCTCAGTCATGCCTGACTCTTTGCAACACCATGGACTGCAGCAAGCCAGGCTTCCCTGTCCATCACCAACTCCTGGAGCTTACTCAAACTCAGGTCCATCGCATCAGTGATGCCATCCAACCATCTGATCCTCTGTCGTCCCCTTCTCCTCCCACCTTCAATCTTTTCCAGCATCAGGGTCTTTTCAAATGAGTCGGTTCTTATCAGGTGGCCAAAGAAAGTACTGGAGCTTTAGCTTCAGCATCAGTCCTTCCAATGAATATTTAGGACTGATTTCCTTTAGGATTGACTGGTTTGATCTCCTTGCAGTCCAAGAGACTCTCAAGAGTCTTCTCCAACACCACAGTTCAAAAGCATCAATTCTTCGGCGCTCAGCTTTCTTTATAGTCCAACTCTCACATCCATACATGACTACTGGTAAAACCATAGCTTTGACTAGAGAGACCTTTGGTGGCAAAGTAATGTCTCTGCTTTTTAATATGCTGTCTAGGTTGGTCATCTGGAGAAGGAAATGGCAACCCACTCTGGTGTTCTTGCCTGGAGAATCCCATGGACAGAGGAGCCTGGTGGGCTACAGTCAAAGGAGTCGCAGAGAGTTGGACACAACTGAGCTACTGAACAACAACAACAACAAGGTTGGTCACAGCTTTTCTTCCAAGGACCAAGTGTCTTTTGATTTCATGGCTGCAGTCACCATCTGCAGTGATTCTTCATATGGAGAGGGGAAAGAGCCAAAGCTGACAACATGATATGGAAGAAAACAAAGACAGAGAGCTGATGCCACCCAACTTCAAGACTCACCATAAAATACCATAATCAAGACAGTGTGGTATTGGTGAAAGAATAGACAAATGGCTCAACAGAATAGAATAAAGAGCCCAGAAATAGACACACACAAATACAGTCAACTGATGTTTGGAAAGGGAAGAAAGCCAATGCAATGGAATGAAGATAGTCTTTCGAAATGGTGCTTAACAACTGGACATTCACAAGAAAAAAAAAATTTTTAATCTAGATCTAGATATTACATCTTTGACAAAAATTAACTCAAAATTTAAAATGCAAATCTATAAAGCTTCTAGAAAGTACCTGTGACTTTAGATTTGGCAATGATTTTTGAGATACTAAGTATTATCTGTGAAAGAAAAAATTGATGTTGGGCTTCATTAAAATTAAAAATGTCTGCTCAGCAAAAGATATTGTCAAGAGTATAAGAAGACAGGCCACAATCCAGGAGAAAATATTTGCAAAATACATATCTGATAAAGAACTGCTATCCAAAGTATAAGAAGAATTCTTAAAAATTCAACAATAAGAAAATCTTGAAATCGAATTAAAAAGTGGACAAAGGACATAAACGGACATTTCATCAAAGAAGATATACAGATGGTAAATAAGAATGTGAAAAGATGTCCGTCATACGTCATTCAGTTCAGTTCAGTTCAGTTCAGTCGCTCAGTCGTGTCCGAATCTTTGCAACCCCATGAATCGCAGCACGCCAGGCCTCCCTGTCCATCACCAACTCCCAGAGTTCACTCAAACTCACGTCCATTGAGTCAGTGATGCCATCCAGCCATCTCATCCTCTGTCGTCCCCTTCTCCTCCTGCCCCCAATCCCTCCCAGCATCAGAGTCCTTTCCAATGAGTCAACTCTTCGCATGAGGTGGCCAAATTAGGGAACTGCAAATTAAAACAACAATGAAATACCACTTCATACCTTTAGAATGGCTAAAATCTAAAACACTGACTAAACCAAACAGTGACCAGAATGCGAATCACCGGGAACCTCATTCATTGCTGATGAGGATCTGAAATGGTACAATCCACTTGGAACACAGTTTGGCAGTTTCTTACAAAACTAAACATATTCTTATGGTAATAAGATCTAGCAATTGTGCTCCGTGGTATTTATCCCAAAGGAGCTGAACACTTACATTCACACAAAAACTTTCATAAGAATGCTTACCGTGATGTATTCATAACTGTCAAAACCTGGAAGCAACCAAGATGCTCTTCAACAGGTGAATGGATAAACAAACTGTGATAAATCCATACAATGGAATATTACTCAGCACTAAAAAGAAATGAGCTATCCAGATACAGAGAAACCCTAAATGCTTCTAACTAAGTGAAAGAAGTCAATCTGAAAAGGCTGCATACTGTATGATTCCAACTAAATGATATTTTCAAAAAGGCAAAATTGTGGAGACAGTAAAAAGATGAGTGGTTGCCAGCAGTGCATCAGGGAGGAACTGAAGAGTAGGTGGAAGGCAGAGGTTTTTAGGGCAGTGAAACTATCCTGCATGATACTGTAACAGTAGATACCTGTCATTTTGTAAGCCCACAGCATGTACAAACACAAAGAATGAACTCTGATATAAAGTATGGACTTCAGATAATAATAACATATTGCTATGACTTGTCTATTTTAAGATGTACCACAGTAAAGCAAAATATTAATAATAGGGGGAGTTGGGTGGAGGGACAGGTGTATATGGGAACTCGTGTTTTTCACTCGATTTTGCTATAAACCTAAAACTTCTCCAAAAAATTAAATCTATTAATATTGTTAAAATGAATTACATTAAGATATACCAGCTGACAAGGAAATGTTTCCATAATGCACTGTTAAGCGAGAAAAGTGAGATGCAGAGAATGCAAACTGATCCACTTTTATAAAATAGCAACAATAAATAATGTGAGTGTTTAGGTAGGACTTTATGGATATGAAGAAAGGCACTAAAGAATGCCCCTTGGTTCTGGACAGTGGTTACTTGGAAAGCTGAGAGAAGAGGATAAAACTGATTTGCTGTTGTTATTGTTCAGTCACTCAGTTGAAGAGTCTTCTTCAATACCACAGTTCAAAAGCATCAATTCTTCGGCTCTCAGCCTCCGTTATGGCCCAAATCTCATATCTGTACACGACCACTAGAAAAACCATAGCTTTGACTAGACATACCTTTGTTGGCAAAGTAATATCTTTGCTTTTTAATATGCTGTCTAAGTTTGTCATAGCTTTTCTTCCAAGGAGCAAGCGCCTGTTTAATTTCATGGCTGCAGTCACCATCTGCAGCGATTCTGGAGCCCAAGAAAATAAAAATGATTAAAAACTTCCAAACTTTGAGCAAAAATATGGATAAAAACTTAAGGTTTAATAAAGGCCCTGAAGCAAAGAGAAGCCATCTCAGCACAGGCTGGGCAGAACAGTGAGAAGAGGCTATGTTCAGACTCCCTGGGAAGAAAACCCAGAGACTGAGAGCAAAAACACCTTGGTTCCTTTCTAAGAGAGCAAACAATAGAGAATCCTCATTTTTAAAATTCTATCAATTTCGTTTGTCAACCACCCAATAAGTTGCAAAGCAAACATATACAGAAAAAGAAGCCTAGGCTTCCGGTCTTTAATCAATCTCGTTTTTCTGAGAAAAATAATGGTTGGGTTTCTATTTAACTGAAACAGCTAAGGCTTAAGCTCCATCATACTCACAGAAACCCCTTGGTTCATATTTTGTCCCTGGAAATTCCTATGTACATTTATATAGCTTATTCCTGTATGTTTACCACCCCCCAAAATACTGCAGCAAACAGCTATATTATCTCACTCATCCGACCCCTAATTTTTACCAGAAAATAATTATTCCCTTTTACTCTACTTATCAAAATAAATCCACAGAGCTTCTTAGGATGAGCATAATCCTGAAGAAGAGAAAAAAAAATTGTTTTTTTAAATTTCTGAAAATAAAGTTATCTGCAAAGGGCCTCCTCCAGCCGCTTTTATTTGCAGAGGCAGTTGGGTGCAGAGTCTCCTCTGTGGGGCGGAGGGGGGGGCGGGGTGCGGTTTCCTGGCAACCTGCCTCCAGTTGTCAGGGAGAGGAGCTGGTGAGCAGGGCTGTTATCTGGCGAGGTACAGCCTAGGTTGGTGGGGGGGGGCGGCGCGGGTGGAGCGGACAGCTCCATGCAGCTGCTTCGTGCCAGTGCACACAGCTTGGTGTGCGAGGAATGCTAAGTGGTGGGCCAGGAACCCCAGGGACCAGCAGGACTTGCTACATTGGGCTTCCTGCTGGATGACGTCGTTCTTCATGAATTGGTTCTTAGGAAGAGTAAGGAAATGGAGATTTGCAGCCATGCAGTGTTTTCTCCGGGGCTCTATTTGCAAGCTGGCTGCTCCATTCGGCCAGCCCTAACGTGGTTTCCTTTTCATCTGCTAACTACGGTACATTCGGGAATTTTTTTTTCTTGAGGTTTCATTTGCTCCAGCTGGAAAGCTCTGAATTCCGTTGCAGTATTTCATTTTCATGGCTCTCGCCTTCTGGGTAAAATCTGTTAAAATATCAAATTTTCTTCAGCTGGCCAAAGAATAATTTTGGGCCTCCTGGGAACAATGCTTTTTAATTTTTCACACTGTGTTTGACCTAAGCAAACTATAAATTGCCTAAGAGTAAACTACAAGTTTAAAAAAAATTAAAGGTAAAATATGAAAAAGTTCCAGAGGAAAATTCAACACTAATGTTATTACCTTACCATGGTAACATTTTCAAAAGAATTCATTTTATATACACGCTCTGGGAAGACAGTCAGTGTTTCTGAATTTTATTCTTCATTTTTAAAAAATGTAATGATAATATATTCATCAAAACATATTGTAATGCTGCATTTCCTCCAGTTTCACTACTAGCAGTCTTTGCTGTATTATAATGCAAATTTAACACACTTATTCAGCAAGCTAGTGGATCAGAAATATACCCTGCTGAGAAACTTTGTAGATATGCCCATGTGAAATGTTACAAAAGTTCTATAGAAATGTAAGGGACCATCTTTTTCTCTGTCAAGGGCAGTAGCCTTAGTCAACCTTTTATAAGAGACCTAGCTTACAGAAGAGGTCCCAGCTGGTTCAAAGGGTATGGCAGTCTCTGGTCAAGGCAAAACCAAGCATTTGGTGGTTTTTAAAAACAAACAAACCAAAAATAGGCCTCAAATAGAGTCACTTATGCTAAGCCTCAGGGCTTCCCAGGTGGCTCAGTGGTAAAGAATCTACCTGTCAATGCAAGAAATGCAGGAGATGTGGATTTGATCCCTGGGTCGGGAATGGCAATTCACTCCAGTCTTTTTGCCTAGGAAATCCCATGGACAGAGGAGCCTGGCAGACTACAGTCCACGGGGTCCCAAACAGTTGAACACGACTCAGCAACTGAGCACATGCTAAGCCCCATGACACCAAATCAAGATTTACCTTGGCTATCTATGGTTTTGGCTCTCCCCAAAATGGGAGAGAAATGGTTTAAGAACGAGTCAATCAGGAATCTCCTGACGGGCACTAGCTGGGTAATCTATGTGGCAGACATCCTGCCATGCTGGGAGGAAAGTAACCTTACTATAACCACCCTGCCTAGCACAACTTCTTTGTTTCTGCTCCCTTCTGGCTCTAAGAATCTTTCACTTTGTACAGCTCCTCAGAGCTCCTTTCTATCAGCGAGATTGGATGCAGCCCAATTCAAATGAATTTTTGCTCAAATAAACTCCTTAAAAGCTTATAAGTTTTAATATAAGTTTATGCTAACAGCATCATGCTCAAAGTAGTCAAATGTCTTGCCAAAAGGGAAGAACATTCCAACAGGACTCCCAGAGAGGATGTTACCAGAAGACCAAGCGGCCTGGTCCTTGCAATCCCCAAGCTCTGGTCATGTAACCAGGCGAGAAGTTAAGGAAACACAAGGGAGAAAAGTGGCAATCTCTGAGCTCCAAAGACATTGAAGGAACTCAACTCCACCACCCTTAAGGAGACACACTGGAATAAAAGTGTCAAACAGGGCCTCAAAGCTCTAGCTCCACGTCCAACTCTAAGAGCAATCGATGCTGAAACAGTCCCCCAAAAGCAGCACGGAAGGGGCAGAACTGAGAGTAGCCTTGAAAGGCCCAGGAAGGTTGAAATGGGCTGTGATGAATAAAGTCAACTTCCCGGAGGAAGTTACTAAGAGCAGGAGTCAGGCTCAGGGGCGAAAGCAGAAATGAAGAACACTGGGATTAGCAGCAAGTTAAAGAAGGCTTCTAACCCCAGGATGAACAGTCATTGCCAGATCACACAGAGTTATCTTTATTTTCTTAGAAGTGACAGAAAGAAATCTGAGGTTTAAACAGATGCCTGATAGTGGTGCTCATGACAGACTGAGAAGACTTAAAGCAGTAACCAAGAAAAGTACGATGGTTACTTTCCTCTGCCAAGCTGACTGGGCTAAAGGATGCCCAGGCAAGTGGTTAAACGTTATTTCTGTGTATGTTGTGAAGGTACTTCCAGAAGAGATTAACATTTGAATTATACACTGAGTAAAGAAGGTGATCCCACCAACATGGTGCGGGGAGGCAGAGGAGGGCAGGTGTGCATCTCATCCAGTCCCATCGACTGGAACAAAAGGTGGAAGAAGGGTAAATTCACTTTCCTTGTCTGATCTGGAACATCCATCTCCTTCGGCCCTCAGATGCTCCTGGTTCTCGGGCTTTAGGATTCAGACTGGAACCATTGGCTCCCCTGGTTCTCAGCTTTCAGGGTTGGGCTGAATTACATCACCAGCTTACAGACAGCCGATCTTGAACTCCTCAGCCTCCATTATCATGTGAGCCAATCCCTCCTAATAAATCTCTTTACACACCACACACACACACACCACACACACACCCCACACACACACCCCCCCCACACACACACACACATATACAATTGGTTCTGTTTCTCTGGAAAACCCTGACTAATACAGAAGGCAAGGAACAATCAAGATTTGTTGGAGAAGGGCCAGTTTAAATACAGAGGCAAGGGTTGAAGATGCATGTGGCTAAGGTTTGGGGGACTTGAGAGCATAGGAGTAATGTCACCAACAGAAATGGGGAAATTAAAATATGCATCCAATGTTTTGAAGGGAAAATGGTTTGGTTTTAGAACTGAGTTTGGGGTTATGGCACGATATACAATCCTCTAGGGCTTTCCTGGTGGCTCAGTCAGTAAAGAATCCACCTACAACGTGGGAGACCGAGTTTCAATCCCTGGGTTGGGAAGATCCCCTGAAGGAGAGCATGGCAACCCACTCCAGTGTTCTTGCTTGGAGAATCCCCATGGACAGAGGAGCCTGGCAGGCTACAGTGTACAGGGTCGCAAAGAGTCGGACACGAATGAATACAAGAATTTGGAAATGGGAGGCAGATGAGTTTATGGGAGAAATTATATTCAAGCAGGGAAAGTTTTGAGGAAGAACAGGATAAGGCTATATGGAAAACACAATATTTCACCCAAGCAAGCATTTAGCAAATATTTAACAAAGGTGACTGAATGAAAAGATTAGAGTGTGGATCCCACTTGGACTTTTCCAGAGGCAAAACACTGAACCACATGCTAACCAGAAGATGGGGTTCTAGAGCAGTGGTCCCCAACCTTTCTGGCACCAGGGTCCAGTTTCATGGAAGACAACTTTTCCACAGATGGGGGCAGGGTGGTGGGTGGGTCCTCGGGGAGTCAAGAACGTTACATTGACTGTACACTTAATTTCTATTATTATAACATCAGCTCCACCTCAGATCATCAGATATTAGGTCCAGAAGGTTGGGGACCCCTGTTCTACAGGGGGCACAGTGGGAAGAAAAGCTGGGAAGGTGAGGGTTAGATTGTGGGAGCTCTGGAATCCCCTTATCCCAGGGACTTCAGAGAAGTACTGCAGATTCTGAAATAGAGGGGAAAATAAAGAGCTTTAGACGGGATGCAGAGAGGAAAGATAATAGTCCTGTGTCCTACAATTTAGAAATTAATCGCACACTGGGGAAAATTTTTTCTAAAAGGAAAATTGTTTTCTATCATTTTCTTCTAAAAAGTCTATGTACATCACTCAAAATAAAAGAAATACACATAATTCCTTCTACATAATAGTGGAATAAATCTGTCCCCAAAGATCTTTTCTTTGTATAAATGATGCCACCACAATTGACACTTCAATAAAAATGAATATTTATGAAATGTAAAATGACTTGGATTAACTTATTCCAATTTCACCCTCTAAATTTAGATTTTTAAATCACGCCAAAATGTGGATTTTGATTACAAAAGCAAGTTGGGGCAGAAAAAAAGAACTTGACATGAAAAAGAGCAAAATTTAAAAAGAAGGAAAAAAAACAGAACTTGAAATAGGAATGACAAAAGATGATAGAAAGGTGGTCAATTAGACTAAAAATATCAGAAGGAGATCATCTGCAAAGCGGAGTTGTTTAATTCAGTAATGCAGTCAGATTTACAAGAATCAAAAGTTTTTTAAAAAGCACAGAGTCAGGTCTCCTGGCTGTGTCCCCCTCCACCACCAGCATATCCGTAGCCATTACTTTCTGAGCTATCCTTCCAAAGCTTCAAAGTTTCTATTATTATTTTCCTCCCTGTTCACACAAAAGTTAATATATAACACTGCTCTGACCTTGCACTTCCCACCTAACACTGTACCTTGGCAATCTCTCTGTATCTATTCACATAGATATTCCATGTTCTTTTTTACAGCTGCATTTTCCATTGTGAGGAGGAACCATAATTTATTTAACTAGCCCCTATTGATGGGCGTTTGGGTTGTTTCCAATTGTCGATGACTGCAAACAAAGCTGCAGTGAATAACCTGGTACAGTCATCATTTGGCACGAATGCGAGTATATCTGTAGGATAAATTCCCAAAAATTACATTCCTGGGTCAAAAGGTATATACATTTAAATTTTGGGTAGATGTTGCCAAATTGCCTTCCATAAGAGTTGGGCCAATCTACATTCTTGCCAGCGAAGGAGGAGGGTGTCTTTTTCCTTAAGGATTACCAACAAACTGTATCATCAGAGTTCTGGGTTTTTGCCAATCTGAAAAATGAAAAATGGTACTTACACTCTCCTCATTATGAAAGAAGTTGAGCATCTTTTTATATGTATAAGAGCAAATTATACTTCCTTTTCTGTGAACTGCTCTAACCTCTATTTTTCTAATGGATGTTGTTTTCTTATTATCTTCTAGAAGTTTCCTATATATTAGGGAGATTAGTCCTTCACCTATGATATGAATTGCAAGTATTCACCCCAGTTTGTCTTTTGAATTTGCTTACAGTAATTTTTGCCTGCAGAAGATTTTCATTCTGTCGTGATCTAATTTATCCATCTTTTTTGTCTTCTGATTTTCAAGTTGTGGTTAGAAAGGCTTTGCTTTCTAAAAGAATTCTCCCTTGCTCATTCTTAAATTATTTCATTCTTTACATTTAACTAAATGAAAAAACAGTACATCTAGTGCTGTTAAGATCACAAACTCTAGAGGCAAACTGCCTACATTCATATCCCAGATCTACCACTTATTAGCCAAGTGACCTTGCATAAGTCACCTAAAACTCCATAGGCTTCAGTTTCCACTCCAACAAGTGAGGGTAAAACAGTTACACCTCCTGGGGTGTTATGGTGAAGAATAAATGCATTAGTCAGACATGACTTAGCAACTAAACAACAACAAATGTAAATCAATTACTACCGTGTCTGGCATATAGTTAAGCACTCACTATGCATGAGCTATTATCAACATATATCTTTTGGAACTTACCCTGGTTTAAGAATGTGAAGTATAGATCCAACTTTGGAGGGTTTTCTGGTTTTGATTCTTCCATATGGCTACACAGTTGTACCATAACCATTTATTGAATATTTCATTTTTCCTCACTGATTTAAGATGTCACCTGTATCATATACTATATTTTCACACATATTTAAGAATTTCTGATCTTTCTATTCTGTATATTGACTTATCTGTTCATGAACAGTCCCATGTTGTTTAAATTATTAAGCTTTGCTTTTACTATCTGTAAGAGCCAACTGTTCCTCTTTGTTCTTATTTTACAGTTACCATAACTATTCCTGTTTATTTTTCCAAACGAATTTTTTAAATGAATGCATCCATTTCTAAAACGAGTACTCTTGCCTGGAAAATCCCATGGATGGAGGAGTCTCATAGGCTGCAGTCCATGGGGTCGCTAAGAGTCGGACATGACTGAGCGACTTCACTTTCACTTCTCACTTTCATGCACTGGAGAAGGAAATGGCACCCCACTCCAGTATTCTTGCCTGGAGAATCCCAGGGACGGGGGAGCCTATTGGGCTGCCGTCTATGGGGTCCCACAGAGTCGGACACGACTGAAGCGACTTAGCAGTAGCAGCATTTCTAAAACAAAATAAAAATATCATTAGTATTTTTCTTCAAATCATGTTACCTTTATAAATTGCCTTTAGGGACAACTGATACATGTTTCCTGCTTAGTCCTCGAATCCAATAAACTGGTATGTTGTTCCATTTGTTAAAGTTTTCTTTTTGTGCTCCTCTGTATGTCTTCTTCACAAAGATTGGACATATTTCTTGCCACGTTTGTTCTTAAATTTTAACTTTTTTGGTTGCTATTACAAAAGGGGTGTTTTTTTCCATTATATTTTCCAACAGGTTGTTTAGAGTAAAGCTATTGGTTTCCGTCTAGTAAGTATATAAATCGATACCTTATTAAACTCTCTTGGATTTTCCAGTTATACAATCTTATCATCTGCAAATGGCATTAGTTTTACCTTCTCTTTTCCAATATGAACATCTCTAATTGCCTTGCCTTCTCTGACTGCATTGACTAGCACCTACAACACAACGGTAATAATAAACAGTCATCCAAAGTGGGCCAAGTCGTAACTTGATACAACACAGGCAGCCCTGGAAAAACTAAGCAGTAAAGAAACTTGAAGGTTTGACTCTTAACTTCTTGCAGCGTAGTCATCTACCAGGCCACAGTTCATAAAAGGATGGAGATTTTTTAAGAACACAAAAAAGGTAAGATTAAAGCCAAGATGATGGCCCTTAAGAACAAAATTCAGTAACACTGCACACCTGCCACCAGGCAAAGCAAGCATTAACCACCTCCACATACTTTCTTGACTGGGACTTAAATGGAAATCTCTAATATCTCTTCATTAAGCATGATGCTGGCAGATATGCTTTATCACATTAAGAAGTAGCCATCTCTGAATGTTACCAAGAATGGTTGTTAAATATGGTCAAATAACTTCACAGCATCTAGGGAAATAGTTATATCATTTTTCTCCCTAGACTAACTAAATGATGAATTATATTAATAAGGGCTTCCCAGGTGGCACGGTGGTAAAGAATCCACCTGCCAATGAAGGAAAGGCAAGAAATATGGGTTCAAACCCTGGGTGGGGAATATCCCCTGGAGTAGGAAATGGCAAGCTACTCCAGAATTCTTGCCTGGAAAATTCCATGGACAGAGGAGCCTTGCAGGCTATAGTCCATGGGGTCACAAAGAGTCCAATATAACTGAGCCACACACAACGAACTATATTAATAAATTTCCTAATATTGACAAATCCTTGCATTCTAAGACTAAATCCCATTGCTAGATTCTGCTTACTAATATTTATTTAGCAGTTTTGTATCTACATTCATAAGTGAGAATGGTTTGTTTTTTTTTCAGTGCAGTATTTATCAGGTTTGGTTTCAATATTATACTTGTTTCATAAAAAGAATTTGACAATCCTTTCAGTTTAAATATACTATTGGAATTATACGTTCTTTAACTATTTAGACGTCACCTGTAAAACTGACTGGACATAATGCTTTGAGAGGAGGCAATCTCTGACAACTTTATTTCTTCTAGAAAAATCAATCTGTTAAGATTTTCTCTTTCTGGGGTCAGTTTAGGTCAGTTATATTTTCCTAAAAGTTATCTATTTCATCCAAGTTTTCAAATTTATTTTCAAAGAAATGAGTAAATAGTCCCTTATGATTCTTCAACTTTTTTTTTCTGCCTAAAATGAGTCTTTATTCATCTGTTTTATTTTTATTTTTTTTTATTTTTAAACTTTACATAATTGTATTAGTTTTGCCAAATATCATAATGAATCCGCCACATTCACTCTTTCAGTTCTTATTTCATGTATTTGTACTTTATTCCTTTTCTCCTTTATTAGATAGCTAATAGTCACAGTACAATTGTTTTTTTCAAAGAGCCACCTTTGAACAATTACTCACATTGTTCTGTTTTTCTGCTTATATTTATAGTTCTTAAAAGAGCAAACCTTTAGCAGGTGTTCTACACCTCTTCCTCTCCCCAAAGAGACATCACAGTAATAAATACAGCAAACACTACCTACGGATATACAGGCAAGAAAGCAAAGATTAGACGGGAGCTGCCAACATTCTCTTGGATGAAATACCCAAATCGCAAACACCTGATCAAAAAATAGATTAGCCACATTTCCAATATGGCTGGAAAAAAATGAGCCATATAAATAAAATGCTGGGCTTTCACAATAATTAATTCATTAAAAATATTATCAGTTCCTCTTTTTCTATTGATTGCTTTTTTATATTTTTAAAAAATTTTTTATTGAAATATAGTTGAATTACAAAGCTGTATAAGTTTCAGATGTATAGCAAAGTGATTCAGATATATATATTCAAATATAGATACATTCTTTCTCTGATTCTTTTCCATTATAGGCGGCTATTGTAAGCTATTTAGTTTCCTGTGCTATACCTTAGGTCCTTGTTGGTTACTTATCTTACTTATAGTAGTGTGTATATTTTAATCCTAAACTCCTAATTTATCCCTCCCATGAAGATCAGTTCTAACTATAATAAACTTAGATTTTAATAACACAGGAGGCACTCTGAGGTTTTAATTATAAGCTTTCTGCCTCCTGCCTATCTCTAGCAATTGACCACCAATTCAGTCCAGCAAGCATGAATTCCCCTTTTCCCCGAGTCCCAAAGTTCTCTGAATATTGCTCTGTAGGCAGGTACTGAAACAAAGAGACCACCACTACATAAAAAGACCAGCAAGTTCCTGCATGCCCTGCCAGTCAGTGGTGCCCAGAGCCTACCCCTGATCTAAACAGAGTGTGCTTCAGATGAGGCAGTCTAGGCCAGGTTTAGTTCTAACCAGCCACCCAAAGTAGGCCTCCTCATGTTTTGATCCACTTTAGGTAGCCTGGGAGAAATTAAAGAAGTCTGAAGGGTTGAATCTCAACTTCTTGCAAAGTAGAAATCTACTACTAGACTGTAGTTTATGAAAGGGTGTACATTTCCAGAAGAATACCCAAAAAAGGTACGGTTAAAGCTAAGATGATAACCCTTCACCCCAAACGTATTTGGTAATAGTGCACACCTGGTACTAGGCTGAGCCAAAAACACTGAGCCAAAGACACTAAACAGATAGGCTTTGTCTTCTAAAATCAAAAGGTGATGCTTTTGCCACAGAATTTTTCAGAGAGTAGGGGTGCGAATAACAACAGATATAGACAGAGGTAATATAGAGAGGTGAAGAGCTGTTAAACAGATTGGAGGTTAGAGCAGAGATGAATTTAACTTCCAAAGCAATAGTATTAAGTCTGTAGGCTTCAATCTTAAGCCACTGAAAACACACCTGAGAAGTAACGCTGCCCATTTCTGAGGCCAATCAGAACCTTTGACAACCTGTCAAGGCAGCAGTCCCAGGGTAGAGACAGGAAAGCCACTATCTAAAATTTAAGTATTGGGGGGGGGGGGATGGGGTGGGGTTACAGCAGCTGAACACAAAGGACGTGCATTATAGGCTTAGCCCTACACCAAAAAAAAAAAAAAAAAAATTGGTTTATTGGTCCAGCAATGTATGCATGGCTATACAGAAAGACAGAAGAGTTAGGTCTTGAGGTTTTGCAGTCAGAATTAGTAGATGGATAGAGAAAAGGGAAAAAAAACAAAGAAAAAAAAAAAAACCTGTTGGCTCATTTCTGTCATGCTAGCTAATCTTTTACCAAAAGTGTCATCTATATACTAAATAACTGACTGGGAAGACTTTGGTTAAGATAAAGAACTAAATTCAGGAAAATTTTAATCTTCAACCAGTTTGGGGATCTGATCAGGCTTGTTTGTTTTGTCTGGGAGGACACACCAAAGATACTAGTGTATAAAAATGAAGCTTCATACAAATTGGGGAAGTTCAGCATTGAGAAGCATTGCCTTTAAATATCCATTTATGAATTCTTGTTTGTTAAAGGAGAATTCACTTTCAAGATAAATAAAATTTAGATAATAGGGTTATATAGTTTAGAAATAATCTGGATTTTTTTTTTGAAACTTATTCTCTGAATTTGAGTCTAAAATAAGCTTTTTAAGGCTCTTGATGAGTTGGCAGTGAAGTGATGGGGGACATAGGATATAAAGCTGCTGATGTAGGTGAATGAGAAACAGGTCACACACCGTCAGTTCCCAAACTACCTCAAACGCAAAGACCTCTACCTTGTCCATTCTCGTACTGAGTAGGGTGTATGCTACACAGAACAATCTTCTCCTATGTATACTCAACAAATCTTTTAAGGAAAAGAAAAATGAGAATCCCTAAGAAATTGTAAAAGTATAATTTATCTTGGCATCGAACCATACGTGAAAGATTTATCACCACTTAACCCTCCAACAGCTCTGCTGCTGCTGCTAAGTCGCTTCAGTCGTGTCCGACTCTGTGCGACCCCATAGACGGCAGCCCACCAGGCTCCCCCCATTCTCCAGGCAAGAACACTGGAGTGGGTTTCCATTTCCTTCTCCAACAGCTCTAAGGCAGCGGTTTTCAACTATTGAATGCATTAGTATCACTGGAAGGGCTTGTTTAAAAGATAACACTTTGAGAAGCAATGCACGAAGGTAATCCTTTTCAAAGCATGATCCTCACGTTGGTGGCAGGAGGAAAAGGGGACAAAAGGACGAGATGGCTGGATGGCATCACTGACTCAAGGAACTAGGAGTTTAAGCAAGCTCCGAGATATGGTGAAGGACAAGGAAGCCCAGCGTACTGCAGTTCATGCGGTCGCAAACAGTCAAGATACGACTGAGTGACTAAACAAGGTTGGTGGACTTGTGCTGTCTGCGGCCTTCTACGGTGCTGAGAGAAATTTATAGAAAGCTTCACGCTTTCAAAACTTTTAGAGCAGTTTCCAGAACTTCATATTTCTTCCTTCATTTTATTCACTTTATTTCGTTTTCCTAGCATCTCACTGTTATTACATTTTACATATTCTATTAGAGTCGCCAAAAGTATTGGTATACAATTGGGAAATTATTTTTAAGTTGGCAAGTACAGCTCTTCTGCATGACTGATACACAAGTGCAGAATCGGGAGCACGGGGCCAGGGGAAGCTCCTGACAAGTCGGGGAAATCGGGCAGTTCTGGAGGATAAGGGCAGCGTGAGGCTAACTCCTGCAACCAGAACACTCGCGTGAAAAACAATTTCAAAACCTCAGTATATACACCGTTCTGTATTATTCCATAGCTCCCGTGACAACACAAACCCGCACCACCTCTGCTGCTGCTGCTACTGCTGCGAAGTGGCCCGAATCCCAGCCGCCGAAGCAGAAAAGAAAGGAAAGTGGATGCACACCCGTGAGAAAGGGCGGAAGTTTGAAGCCGCCGAGGGGTATTTACAGTCTAGGTGGGCCGTATCAACGTACTAGATCCCTTCAGTGTGTTTTCCGTTGTTCTAGTGGATGAAAACCTAAACAAAGAAAAACGATCAATCCCTCGTCCCCTCCACTCCCAGCGCCCTCCGCGCCTGCGCAGATCCCCAGCTGCCGGCCCGGCCAGGCCGGCCCCCGGCTCCCTTCCGGCGGCCGGAGGATGCGCGTGCGCAGAGGCGAGGACCGCGCCCTCGGTGCGTGGTCGCGTCCTTACCCGCTACGACGAGGGGCTCCTTCCGGCCCGGCAAGGCTTCCTGGGGGCTGACGATCTTGGAGGCGGAGTCACCCATTCTCGGGATGGGGAAGAGGCTGTGAAAGAGCTGGAGGGCCCTCCTGGTGGCCGAGAGCATGGACGGGCCGCTGGCCAAGGGGCTGCCGGGCGGTCGGGAGCGGAGGCGCCGCTGCGGAGTGGGCGGCTGGCGCGGCGCGGCGGGAGCTGCGTGCACTGGGCGCGGGGCCGGCGGGCGGGTCAGCGACGACACGTGCGCCGCTGGTTGTGCCGCTGCCGCCGCCCCGGAACCGAGGTTATTACTTCAGCCTCGGGCCGGGATAGCCAAGACAGAGGGCGTGTTCTCGTCCTGAGCAGGGCCTGTGCAGGGAGGCACCTGCGAGTTCTTGCTCCCCTTCTGTACAAAGTTCCCGGGCAGAGAACGAGTGTCCTAATGGCAGTGCAGTGCAAAGTACGTGAAGCGGAAGAGGCCAAAATAATAATAATACTCCGCTGCTTTGACTTTAAAGTCACTACGGTTTTCACAGCCTCCTTACCAATTGCTGGGTATGCCCAGTAAGCTGTACGACGACCTGACTTTCAAACTAGCATCTATGTCTGTTTCCACTGGAGCCAATATGATGATAAATAATTCAAAAGATGGATTATTTATCGAAAGTGAAAACTAACCACAATTTTCAAAAAGAATAGGGAAGATAATGTTTTATATATATACACATATACACACATATAAATAATACATTGATGATTATCATAATAATGTATTTCCCCCATTTTACAAGGGGGAAGAAAAGAGCGAGATACTAATAACTTTGTTAACGCAGTCCAGGTGAACTTAAGGGTGCCATTGGATCATTCTTGCCTTTCAAATCACGGGGCATAACATTTGTTCTGTGACAAATTTTCGAAGCAAAAAATAAGGTGGGTGGAGGCAGATGGGTGACTTGGGAGTTCCATATGTGAAATTTTGGTTTTCCGCAAATGTTATGCCAAAATGGGCAGATAGTCTCATGAAGAAAGGAACTTCAGATTAGCACCCACAGAGATGAGAAGGCTTTGACACAACCTTCCACACCGGTTCAGTTTCCTTGCTTTCTTCATGTGGTCTGTAACATGAAGATAGGAGGATTAGCGCTCCTGTGTTGTATGTAGGATATGGCCTGACAGGAAATATTAAAATTGAAAGTGTTTATTTTGTAATACGGATTCTGTCTGGGCAGTGTGCCTCGGTTTTTACTTCTTATTTATTTGGTTTTGCTATGAGATTACAGGAAGTAGTTTCTGTAGGCCTTTCCTGAAAACCCTCCAAGGTGTCCATTCTGGGTGGTAAGATCATTCTTCTGTCAAAGGAAATAGTCTGTTTTCTTTTTCATTTCTGCATTTTGATACATCCTGATTTGCTTTTTCTGTTTTTTGTGGTTGATTGTATAAAATTAAGAGCTGAAGAATTTTTCATGTCAAGAAGTACTTAAAATTGTGTTAAGCAAGAAGGCACAACAAAGCTACAGAGTGTCTATGTGTAGTATGTAGTGTCTGTTCAGTTCAGTCGCTCAGTCCTGTCCGACTCTTTGCGACCCCATGAATCACAGCACGCCAGACCTCCCTGTCCATCACCAACTCCCGGAGTTCACTCAGACTCATGTCCATCGAGTGGGTGATGCCATCCAGCCATCTCATCCTCTGTCGTCCCCTTCTCCTCCTGCCCCCAATCCCTCCCAGCATCAGAGTCTTTTCCAATGAGTCACCTCTTCGCATGAGGTGGCCAAAGTACTGGAGTTTCAGCTTTAGCATCATTCCTTCCAATGAACACTCAGGGCTGATCTCCTTCAGAATGGACTGGTTGGATCTCCTTGCTGTCCAAGGGACTCTCAAGAGTCTTCTCCAACACCACAGTTCAAAAGCATCAATTCTTCGACATTATAATAAATGCATACACCTCTCCTTAGGCACCCACTGAAGAAAGGCTAGAAAAAATTAAAATGGTGTTTGCAGTTGTGTTGTTGATCATGGTAATGGCTGACTAGTTTTCTCTTGCTTTAAACTTCTGGGTTGAAATAGTTACATTTTTACAGTGTTCTCAGATGTTCCAATAGCTGTGTTACTTTTATTATTATTTTTAAAAATAAACCTGTTAAAAGAGAAAAATACCTGATTTCATAAAACAGGAGTTTCTTACCTCATTTACCAGAATAGATGACAGAAAAGTTGAATTGAGATTGGTTTGTTGAATGACTGTTGTTGCCTTCAATGATGCCATTTTCATCATTAGAGTTTCCTTTTCTTCAAACTGCTCCTAATCCCTTCTGAGCTTCTCCACACTGAGAGTCTTTTTTTGTCCATATTCCCCATTGGGCACACACTGCTTTGATGTGTTATTTTTGTGATTATGCTCTGCTTTTCCAACGAATTCTAACAATGTATGTTCTTTAGGATTCAGTCTAACCATCTTCTTTGGTACAATAAAGAGCCAAAATACAGCAGTGTAGACAAAATAAGTTTATTTCTTCTATTATGTAACGATCCAGAAATAGGTGGTTCAGCACTGAGCCAGACCATGTCTGTTCTTTACAAAGTTTGAAAGCCATGTTCTAAAAAGACTATAAATTCTCAGAAAGCCCTTACTTTCCGCAGGGCATGCACTCCAGTGCCTGTGCACAGGGGGAGCGGTGACTAAGGGCAGGGCCAAAGCCAGGGACCAGAGGACAGCCTCACAGGTACTTGCACCAGCAGGTTCAGTGTGCAGAAAGCAGAAGAGCGTGGCCAGGTCTCCCAAGGTGCATGGGGATGTGGCAGGACTGAGAGAACCCGTGACCCAGATAAAGCCTGGAGTTAGAATAAGGAGCCCCCAGTGCTGAGACCATGTGACCAGATGGAACTGCAAAGCCCTCACTCATCTGGAGCAGGAACCTGCCTGATGCCCAAAGGACATCCAGGAACAACTGTGTCTCAGCCTGGCAGGAGCCCAGTGACCAGGAGTCCATACCACATCGACACACATGCTTAGGACGGGGGCCAAAGCCGAGAGACACCTTAGTGGGACACCACGAGACCAGGAGCACATGAAGCTCTCCAAGAACCCAGATATTGTCTTGAAAGGAGTAAGGAAAGCCTTGGAGAGAACCTCAAAAGATTGAACATGGGAGTCCATGCCCCAGGGCTGAAAAAAGAGCTGTCACAGGTGTGGAAGATGAACTCAAGGACAAATGGTACAAAGTGAAAGAAAGTGAAAGTCACTCAGTCGTGTCTGACTCTTTGAGATCCCATGAACTATACAATCCATGGAATTCTCCAGGCCAGAACACTAGCCTTTCCCTTCTCCAAGGGATCTTCCAAACCCAGGGATCAAAGCCAGGTCTCCCGCACCCAGGTCTCTCCCCCATCGCAGGCGGCTTCTTTACCAGCTGAGCCACAAGGGAAGCCCAAGATTACTGGAGTGGGTAGCCTATCCCTTCTCCAGTGGATCTTCCCAACCCAGGAATCGAAACCGGTGTCTCCTGCAATGCAGGTGGATTATTTACCAACTGAGCTAAATGGTGCAAAGGGTGAGCTTTGTCCCCTCCAAGAGGCATTTCAGCTCTGCCCCTGTTCTTTATTAAACCATGAATAACTGCAGGGGGCACCTGGTGGACTCAAACTGATACAAGGCTTTTTTTGGTCTTTTTAGAGAAATCCACTTCAGCAGGCAAGAGACACCCTTGTAAGTGAATAAACAGAAAGCTTACTATGACACTTGATGTTTGCATACTTAAAACCCTGTGCCTTATTTATGGTCTGTCTGTAGAAGATTCAGAGCTATCTTAAGCATGTTAATTCATTGCTTAGATTATTTTACTATGTTTTAAGAGGAGAAAAATCACAATAATAATACAGTTATTTGAAGTTTCTCTTGCCAGGGTTTCAGTTTCCTGAAGTCAATCTCAGTCTGAAAATATTTAATGGAAAATTCCAGAAATAAATAATGTATAAGTTTTCATTTTTGTGCCGTACTGAGCAGTGTGATGAACTCTTGCTGTCCCTCTCCATCTCCCCCCGCAACACTCCCCGCCACCAGCCCCACATGAATCATCACTTTGTTCTGCATATCCCATCCATTAGTTACTTAGTAGCTTACTCCACTATCAGATCAACTTTCAGGTGTCTCAGGAGTTCAAGTAAACCTTATTTTACTTAATAATGGCCCCAAAGGGCAAGATTGGTGAAACTGGAAATTGGGATGTGCCAAAGATGGCACCCCACTCCAGTACTCTTGCCTGGAAAATCCCATGGACGGAGGAGCCTGGAAGGCTGTAGTCCACGGGGTCGCGAAGAGTCGGACCCGACTGAGTGACTTCACTTTCACTTTTCACTTTCATGCATTGGAGAAGGAAATGGCAACCCACTCCAGTGTTCTTGCCTGGAGAGTCCCAGGGACGGGGAAGCCTGGTGGGCTGCCGTCTATGGGGTCACACAGAGTTGGACACGACTGAAGCGACTTAGTAGTAGTAGTCAAGGGCAGCCATAAAGCACTTCCTTTCATCGAGACTTCCCTGGCGGTCCAGTGGTTGAGACTTTGCCTTCCAGTGCAGGGTGGACGGATTCAGTCCCTGGTCAGGGAGCTGAGATCCACCTGCCTCGGGACCAAAAAGCTAAAACATAAAACAGAAACAGTATTGTAATAAATTCGATAATGACTTAAAAAATGGTCCACATCAAAAAAAAAAATCTTTGAAAAGATAGAGGAAAAAAATCATATGCTGAGGTTGTGAAGATCTTCGGTAAGAACAAATCTATCTGTGAAAGTGTGAAGAAGGAAAGAGAAATTCGTGCTAGTTTTGCTGTCACACCTCAGGCCAAAAAAGTTAACAGCCACAGTGAGTGATAAGTGGGTAGTTAAGACGGAAAAGACATTAAATCTGTATAATATTTTGAGAACAAAAGCTCCACCATATTCACATAAATTGTATTACAGTGCATTGTTTTAATTGTTCTATTTTATTATTAGTTATTGTTGTTCATCTCTTTCTATGCCTAATCTATAAATTAAGCTTGATCATAGAATGTATGTACAGAAAAAAGCACAGCACAGAGATAGGGTTCCATGCTTGCTGTGTTTCAGGCATCTACTGGGTAGCTTGGGCAATATCCTCAAAGATACAGAGGAATGACTCTAGTTACTGGTTGTTAAGCACCTATTAGTCACCCTGTCATGGGCTTCCCAGACGGCACTAGTGATGACCCTCCCACCAACGTGGGAGACATAAGAGACATAGGTTTTATACCTGGGTTGGGAAAATCTCCTGGAGGAGGGCACGGCGACCCACTCCAGTATTCTTGCCTGGAGAATTCCATTAACAGAGAAGCCTGGGGGGCTACGGCTCATAGGGTCACAAAGAATCGGACACGACTGAAGTGACTGAGCACACACACATGGGGGAATCTTAAACTTTTGAGCTGGGGGTCAGGGCTCCACAGACAGCACAGGAACAAGCTGAATGCTTGGAAACCAGGAAACATCAAAGATGCTGTCAGAGAATAAGCCGGGAAACCTTCAGGTGTATAACTCACACTTCCCCAACCCCTGGTGGCCTTTGGAAGGGACCAATAAGAGGTGACTTTGAGCTTTTTCCCTGGCAAAGTCCCAGGTGGTTTGTGTGCTCACCTCTGCTGTCACCAGTGCCCCCCCCCCTTGCCACAACAGATGCCACTCTCATGCTGCCACCATCAGAGCATCTGACACTGCCAACCCTGTGTGGCTGCCACTCCCTAGGGTTCAGGGGTCACCTTGTTTTAATTAGAGAATTCCTTGGGATTGCAAAGAGAGACAACTGAGCGACTTCCATTTTCACTTTCACTTCACTGCCACCTTGGAAGGCAGGACAGCCAGTGACAATCTTTTCTCAGTCTCCTTGGGGTATGCCCCCAAGCCAGGTTAGTTTCCCTAAGGAATGATCTCATATCATATGAACCATTCCTTCGTAGCTCGTATCAGAAAAATAATTGCGGATAGTAAGAGTAGCACCTAACTCAGATTTTTTATTTTGGTTGTTTTTTTTCTTGGTGATGATTGCATAAGTCAATACAAGAAAAGTGCCTGAAATCACGTCTGACACATAGGAAGCCCTCAGTAAATATTAGCTATAATTATTTTAAACATTTATTTGTGTGATTGTTGGAAATCTGTCTCATCCACTAGACCATGAACTCTAGGAATAGACGTTATGTTATGTCCTTTTTTTTTTTTCGTTTTATCCCAACTGCCTACTCAGTGTCAAGGTCACAGTAAGCATTCAGCCAATATTGGTCAAATGAACGCATGAATCAATCATAGCGTCTCTGGAACCAACTGGACAAATCGTTCCAAAAGTTCCTTCTTTCTACTTCTCCTCAATGTCTGATGGGTCCTGATGCAAGTAGGACTGACTGATCTCTTATTTTCCCTCTAAGTGTTCTCTAGTTAGTATATAAGTTAAGCTCCATACACACACACAGACACATGCACGTCAGCGTCCCCCGAAGGATGCAAGGAGAGTTTTCTTTATTTTAACAGCTTTATCAAGATGAATCATTGATATCCAAAAGCTGCACATATTTAACAGATAAATTTGGTTGGTTTGGACACAGGCAAACACCTCTGAAACCAGCACCACAATCACGGTGACAGATATTTCCATCATCTCCAAAATTCTCGTCTCCCTTTGTTTTGTTTTGATTTGGTTTCATGTGGTAAGATCACTTAACAGGAGATCTACCCTCTTAATAAATCTTTAAATGCACAATACAGTATTGTTCACCACAGGCATTATGTTGTACAGCAGATTTCTAGAACTCATTACTATTTTGTAACTGAAAGTTTATACCTGTTGAATAACATCTCACTTGCCCCACCTCTCAATCCCTGGAACCACCATTCTGTTCTTTGTTTCTATGAGTTTGACTATTTTAGGTACCTCTTATAAGTGGAATCATGCAGTATTTGTCCTGCTATGACTGACTTATTTAACTTAGCATAATGTCCTTCAGGCTCATCCATGGTACCGCAAATGAAAGGATTTCTCTCTTTTCAAAGGCTGGATAATATTTCATTGTGTGTATATGGCCTATTTTCATCCATTGATGGACACTTTGGTTGTTTCCATGTTCTCGCTATTATAAATAGCCAGAAGATCTCTTTAGGATGTTTTATAAGACAATTTTTAAAGAGCATATTTAGGTTTACAACAAAATTAAGAGAGAGGTACAAAGATTTCCCACTAACCCTCTGTTTCCTCACAAGCATAGACTACTGCCCCAATGATCAACATCACTCTCTAGAATGGTATATTTCCTTACCAAAGATTTTTACATTAGCGCATCATAATCACACAAACGCCATAGTTTACCTTAGGGTTCACTCTTGGTATTGTACATTCTATGGATTTGGACAGATGTAGAATGACATATCCTGGAGGAGGGCATAGCAAACTACTCCAGTATTCTTGCCTGGAGAATTCTATGGACAAAGGAGCCTGGCAGGCTACAGTCCATGGGGTCACATAGAGTCGGACCCGACTGAAGAGACTTAGCACAGATGCATAATGACATATATTTATGACTATAATACCATACATATAATATCATATAATATATGGTATTTTCACTGTCCTAAAAATCCTCTGTGCTCTGCCTATTTACTTCCCCTACCGGGACTCTCCAGAAAGTTTATTAAGAATATTGTAGTTTTTAAGGTTAACTTAATACATGTTCCACAACAGATTGTACCTTCTTCTTTTTACCCTGTGCTTCACAGTAGGTTCTCATTAGTTATCTATTTTATACATAGTCTCAGTTGTGTGTATATGTCATTCCCAACCTCCCAACTCACCCCACCCCCTTTCCCCTCCTTGTCGTCCGTATGTTTGTTCTCTACGTCTGTGTCTCTATTTCTCCTTTGCAAATAGGTTCCTCAGTACCATTTTCTAGATTCCACATATACACATCAATATGTTTGTTTTTCTGTCTGACTTTACTCTGTGTGACAGTCTCTAGGTCCACTTATACAAGGTACCCAGAACAGTCAAATTCATAGTGTCAGAAAGTACACTGGTAGATGCAAGGGTTGGAGTGGGGAGTGGGCAGGGAGACTGAGTACTTAATGAGGACAGAGTTTCAGTTTAGGAAGGTGAAAAATTTGGGTGATAGAGGATGGTGAGAGTTGCACAACTGTGTGAATGTACTTACTGCCACTGAACTCTACAGTTAAATATGGTTAAAATAGTATATTTTTTAATATGTGACTTTTACCACCATAAAAATAGTTTTAAAAAAGAATGCTGTAATTTGTCAGCATTATTTTTTCTGCTCTAAGTGCTTGCTGAGATTATATAACCATTAAACAAGATAATCCAAGCGAGAATTCTTAATATAGTCCCTAATGCCTGGTGGCTCAGACGGTAAAGCGTCTGCCTGCAATGCAGGAGACCCAGGTTCAATCCCTGGAGACCCAGGTTCAATCCCTGGGTCGGGAAGATCCCCTGGAGAAGGAAATGGCCCCCCACTCCAGTATTCTTGCCTGGTGAATCCCATGGACGGAGGAGCCTGGCGGGCTACAGTCCATGGGGTCACAAAGAGTCGGAACAACTGAGCGATTTCACTTTCACTAATGCCTAGTAGCTATTGTTATTAT
Source organism: Bos grunniens (assembly GCF_055505025.1). Lineage (NCBI taxonomy): Eukaryota > Metazoa > Chordata > Mammalia > Artiodactyla > Bovidae > Bos > Bos grunniens. Next base: position 7,646,940 of record NC_141172.1, read on the forward strand.
TATTTTGTCTTTGTTATGGAAAATGACGAGCCCAGAGGCCTGGACCGCCTTTGGAGGGACAATAGACATTTGAAGATTAAATGAATAAATGGCAAAGCGAATGAGTACAAAAAAGGAGTGAGTGCTGATTTACAATACTCATTTTGGATTAACTAGTTCTGTGGTCTTCCACTAGTTACATGTCTCTTAGTTTCTGTCATTGTAAAGTTGAAGCAAGAGGAGAGAGAAGTCACAACTTCTCTAAATGCACTGAGTCGCCAACTTTTTAACCTGAGAGAGCATTTGGCAGAACCCTCCGCTGGTTCATCGGGTTCACCCAGAGTCCGAAGGTGATATTGTCCAGTTGTTCAGGCTTGAAAAACAAGACTGTCTGGTTCTTAGCCCAGAAAACGCCTCTAGCCACACAGAAAGTCTCAGTAACTATGTGCTGAATAAACAGTGAACAATCCAGTGTTATCTAATTTAAAGCTGATTTAGATAGGCTTTTTAAAGCTTAATTATCAAACAACGTATTTATTTGACTATTGGTTATCAACAATAATTCTTAAATTTTGGGTCTTCTTTGGGTCTTCTTCAACTCCAGAGAAAAAAGTGAGATTTCCCTCAGCATCCAGTGACATATATGTCATATTTAAAATCAGAGGGAAAAGAACAAAATAAAATACAATCATACCTCATATGGGGCTTCCCTGGTGGTTCACACAGTAAAGAATCCACCTGCAAAGTGGGAAACCTGGGTTCAATCCCTAGGTCAGGAAGACCCCCTGGAGAAGGAAATGGCAACCCATTCCAGTATTCTCACCTGGAGAATTCCGTGGACACAGGAGCCTGGCGGCTATAGTCCATGGGCTCACACAGAGTTGGACATGATTGAGCAACTAACTTTCACTTTCACCTCATTTTACCATGTTCCACTTTGTTGTATTTGGCAGATATGGCATTTTTTATAAATTGAAGGCTTGTGACAATCCTGTGTCCAACAGCACATGCTCCACTTAGTATCTCTGTGTCCCAACTTGGTGATTCTCGCAGTACTCGAAAATTTTTCATTATTATTATGTTGCTTCTGGTGATCTGTGTATCAGTGATCTTCTGTTGTAATTGTTTTGGGGCACCACAAACCACACCCATATAAGAAGGCAACTTAATTATTGAAAGGATGACAAAAAATTTAGAATAGGACATAAATTCAGTTGATAAGCAGGGTTGGAGAAGACTGGCTTCAGTCTTGAAGGAAGTTCCACTGTGGGTAAAACGCTGTCAGCACTGCAGGCTGCAGAGAAGTCATTCATGAGAGAGTCAGTGGATATGGCAGACTCCTCATTGTCTTATTTTAAGAAGTTGCCACAGCCACCCAGCCTTCAGCAGTCACCACCCTGATCAGTCAGCAGTCTTCAGCATCCAGACAACACCCTCCACCAGCAAAAAGCTATCTATTCACTAAAGGCTCAGATAATGTGTAGCATTTTTTAGCAATATTTTTAATTAAGATACAAACATTGCTTTTTTTAGACATAACACTATTGCACATTCAGTAGACTGCAGTATTACATAAATATAACTTTTATATGCACTGGGAATCCAAAACATTCATGTGATTCATTTTAGTGCAATATGTGCTTTATTGGGTGGTCTGGAACCCCACCCACAATATCTCTGAGGTGATCCTGTAACCCAAATGCTGACAGTGGTTTTCTCTTTATAATGGGACTGTGGTTAATTTTTATTTTTTTCATTATACTTTTCTATTTTTGAATTTTCTACAGTATATATGTATCACTTTTGTAATCAGAACATAGTTTATTTCAACAAAAAATGATTATTGCAAAGATGAATTATAGATTAGCAAAAAAAAAAAAAGTAAACTGTCTTAACCAGTTCAATTTTTCTCTTAACTTCAAATACTGGACTATCTCATTAACTTAAATTTTTATCTCCTTTGGTTTATTCATAACCTGAATAGGAGGATAAAACTGCTCTATCAGCAAAAGAAAATATTCTTTCTGCACCTTCAGAAGAAATCAGTGCTTTCAACAGTTAATTGTCCAGTTTTAGGTTATGTTTGAAAAGGGAATGGTTCCCTATTTATTGGTCTTCTTTTATTCAATTCTCATTAGCAAATAAATATTTAAAAATTGCTAACCAATAATTATAAGATGCATGTGCCCTCAGAAATATTTGCTGAATTCCTTTATACCTACTTCAAATTTGTTCAGTAGTTTAATGATCTGATATTGAGTATTAAAAAGAGGCTTTTTAATGCATGTTTTAAAAAGCAGCATTTAAAATATTTTGAAGTATATTATTTATTTAAATATATTAACATATTTAAAAGTAGGCATTGAAGATTGACCTAATTTTTAAATAATCTCGAAAGGTTAACTATCTCAATGTGAGTATAAATAGAAATTAAGATCTCTAATTCAAGACTATCTTCAAGTTCTGCTTCCCTCATGGTGGCTACCCCTTAGTATATTTGACAAATAAATGAATGAAATTCTCTTTAACTAGGTTTATATGTCATTCTTTACACTCCAAAATTATAAATAAACATGTGCTTGTTCCAAAAACATCACACAGTACAGAACATCCAGAGATAAAGCAGCCACTTGAACATATTCTATCATTGGCATACATCCTCTCAGATCTTTTTACATATAGATTTATTTTTAAATTGCTTCATTAAAACATTTTTTAATCTGGTCTGAAATTTCAATTCTGGTTCTCATAGACAAACACCATATAAAATACATTTTGATTTAGAAATAATGTGGTCTTCTCAAGTTTTGCTTTGCTTTCTTTTGTTTTGTCTTTTACCTACTCTGCCTGAAGATAAGATGCAAAAATTTTCTAGGTCACCATTATTTTCCACCAGCATCTCTCCTTGAAACTATAACCAGCAGCAAGGCACACAAAGAGGAAAAACGCATCCATTTTTACCTCCAGTCTCGTGCACATTTTCCATCTTGAGTGAGCTGTGTTTCATGTGTCATGTGCTTCAATCAGGCTCCCAGAAGGTCTAATTGGGACTTAGGCACTTAATAAATATTTGTGGGATTAAATTGAATTTCAGTAATTATTCTGTAATTTTTAAAGCATGTAGATGTTGGGAGGAGGATGCATACTTCGGTGTTTTTCACTTCAGAGCCTCTACACACCCATTCCTGAAATCAGGTGACATTGGTAAGCGAGGGGTTTGTGAGTTATTTGGGGTTCACCACAGAGAGTATTTTGAACGCCTTCAATCATGCTTTACTTCTTGATCCTAGATTTCTCAGCTAACATCTCAATTGGAAATAAACTCATTTCCTTAAGCCATCTGGTGGCTTTCACTTGTAACTACAACATCAGCAAATGGCCAAACAGCACTTATCTACACCCCTCAACACAGGCAAGCTCGGGCATTTTTTTCTTAATGTCTCTTATGAGATGTTATGATGACATGATGTTATGATGACATGATACCTAAGTAATGTGTAGGTGTTAAAAACCCAAGAGAAGTAGTCATGATTTTCACCTCGGGAACACATGAATATCAAGGGCAACATGATGGAGGCTATGGGTGATGGACTCAGAGAAATTATATTATTTTATTACAGTTATATAATAAGATAAGGTTTATGAAGTACCCACCATGTGCCAGGCAGAGTGCATAGGTTAGAAAAACCAATGCAGTTCCCATATTTTCAGGGAATAGGGGCAAATTGATATGTGAACAGAGTCTAAGTGTTATTTAATATAATAGCCATGCTGAAGTGGAGACAGGAAGACCTTCACTGGGCTCGTTTATCTCCCACTGGACACCAGGAAATGGGCACTATTCCCTCCAAGAATACACAAGACACCAGAAAATAATATCAAAGTTCCACCAAAATTTCACAACCTCTCAGGAACCTTCTCGAACCTTTCAACTCAGAAAGTGTTCCAATAACATTTTTTTGTTCAAGGGTAATGAGATACAGCCTTACCAAAATATTGTGGTATCCGCTTTGGAAGAGATGTGTTAAATACATTTCAAATGAATAAACCTGTATTCTTATATACACCTGATTATTTACAGAACACCCAGCAGGTTGAATAGGAGGAAGTCAGCCTAGCTTTTTCTGCAGACTACTGCCTGGAAATGACATTGGAGTCAAGTAGGGGGAGACCTGGAGGGAAGTGAAGATCTGGGTTCATGAAGATGTTGTGGATAATTCTAAAAATAAATTTTCCACCAAATATATGTCCAGCTGCATTAATATCCTATCTGTCTGCCTGTCTGCTCAGTCATGTATGACTCTTTCACCCCCATGGACTATAGCCTGCCAGGCTCCTCTGTCCATGGGATTTGTCCTCTGTCCAAATCCCTCTTGTCTGGGATTCTCCAGGCAAGAATACTGGAATGGGTTGTCGATTCCTCCTCCAAGGGATCTTCCCAACCCAGGGATCGATCCCGCATCTCTTATGTCTCCTGCATTGGCGGGCAAATTCTTTACCATACTGGAAGTCAAAGTGCTAAGTCACAGTCACACTTACCCACAGGAGGCTATCACTGCTTATCTTCAGCCTTGTTTGGAGCATTAAACCCTGGACCCAACCAGCATGGTGAAATGGAAAGTGAGGAGAGATGAGAGCGGCCAGTATGGAGCTATGAAAAATGCACCTCTATCTTTTTCTGGCCATCTCACACTGGGGGCAAATGGCAATCAAGGTCACTCTGAAGAAATATCAACACTATTCATTTACTGGAACTTTAAATTTAAAAGCTACCTAATTCTTTAGGGGGTGGGGATTATTTTCCTTCTATCAATAAATCAACTTTCCTCTCTCATCTTCCATCCTATTATATTTTAAAAGAAACTCATTCCAGTTAATACAAAAATGAGTATCCAGAAATTATGAAGGATGCTTGTGGACACAGCTCTTGTGATTCACCAAGTCTGTCTGTTAATCTGGGTATCAACAACACACTTGGTTTTCAATCATTTAAATGCTCTCAGTATCCATCTGCTCTTGAAACCAATCAGAACATCCTCACATTATTTTATAAGGGATGCACTAATGGAAAGATACTAAGCCCTTTTATTAATATTAAGAGCTCCCTGTCACTTTTAGGCAATCAGCAAGATATTCTAAAGGAAGAGATGTCCATACAAGGATAGTATTGGAATGAATTTGAACCTCGTGGAAAGAACCCTCACTTCCCTTATTGAAATGTTCAAAAGTAAAAAATGTATACATACTTCACCACATTTCTGCTCTAATATTTATTATTGTCTTTATTAACATGGTCAGATAAACAGAATAGTTTCCTCAATGAGATCAAGCACTTTTTATAAAATATTTTGACATTTAATAAGGTAAGTATTCCCTTGTTAGTATTCTTTTTCAAACTACTTTGGTCCTTCTCCCTATTCATTTTTGTGGATAGATTTTTAATAAGTTTGTCAGTGGCTCCCCCAAATTCTTTGGGGTTTTGATTGAAATCTTTTCATTTTTATGTCATAAATTGGAGAAAACAGACATCTTCAGTTTTCACGTCCATAAGAGTGATAGATCGCTCCATTTCTTCCTTCTTTTCCTGCCTCAGTGAATTACAGCATTTTCTTTATGTGGGCCTACCTATTAAGTTTATTCATTGTTATTTTGCAACCGTTTCGCTGCACTTAAAATATGTGCAAAAGTGCAAGCTAGAGTGACACTTGAAGAACTGAAGTATTTCTAGTATGGTATTTTAAGAAATCACGGAAAATAGAGAAAAATGTAGGAGTTAATCTTTTTTTATGAAGAAATGGCTTGTTTTATAAATTACATTTTGGTTGCTTTATGGAAATACCTACAAAATTACAGTGTGACTGCAGGAAATGTGGTTTTTGAAGAGCACACAATGTCAGATAGATCTGTTTTCTTTTTGATCAAGATAGCTGACTTTTAGATAGGAGTGAAGAATTACATGTGAAGCACTTGGATTTCAGGAAGTGTTTATTTTTAATGAAAATGGTTCTGTCACAAAAGAATACTCTGGTGCTGACTCCTTTGTTGGAGAGTTTCTATGTGAGAAGGGGCTGTTTAACTCTATGTTTATTTATTAAATTAAAAGGCAATAGCCATATGACAAACATACATTATTCTTATAGGACAACCCAAATAACTTTTCCCAAAGTTTCTGTTGATCACAGTCACCTGGGGTGTTGGGGATGGGGGATAAATTGGAAGATTGAGATTAATATATACCCACTACTGGGCTTCCCAGGTAGCTCAGTGGTAAAGACTCTACCTGCCAATGCAGGAGACACAGGTTTGATCCCTGGGTCAGGAAAATCCCCTAATGAAGGAAATGGCAACCCACTCCAGTATTCTTCCCTGGAAAATCTCATCGACAGAGGAGCCTGGCTGCTACAGTCCATGGGATTGCAAAAGAGTCAGACACGACTTAGTAACTAAACAACAGCAACAAATACCCACTACTATATAAAACAGATAACTAGTAAGGACCTCCTGTAGCACAGGGAATGCTACTCAATACTCTGTGGCTTGTATGGGAAAAGAAAAGTATGGATACTGCTCTACCTCTGAAATTAACACAACATTGTAAATCAACTCTACTTCAATAAAAGCTAAAAATAAAATAAAATTGTATTAAATGGAATTTTTTTTTTTTTTAAAAAGCAATGTAATTCTCTTGGTCTACTTCTTTAGAAAATATTCCTGTGCTTAAATTCTCGGTGTACGGCTATTAATATTAGACTACATAACAATGTCAGCTTGAGAACAAAGAGAGGACCATAAATGTAAAACTCCATGATTCTGTGAATTCTACTATTCCTATCCCACCAGTTTATTTAGTGTTTTATTAAGTCATGGAAGCCCGAGTCCAAAGGAGACAGAGAGGGTGGGGGTTATCACGGATAAGCATTAAGACCCTTACAACATACTAATGCCTTCTCTAGATTTACAGGTTTGAAGAGACGACTATGGTAGAAAGCAGCAGGAGCTGATAAAGGTACAGAGCAACTGGAAATCTCGTGTGTTGTCACTGGGGTGCAAAGTGGTACAACTGCTCAAGACAGCAAGGCAGAACATCAAACCGAGCACACAGCCCTTCTGAGGGCCAAGGCCCATTGCTCCCACTCGTGAAGTCGCCCTGTATTTACCCAGCAGAAGTGAAAATGTATGCTCACACAAAGACACGTACATGAGTATATGTGTCTCATTACTCATAGCAGCCCCCAAATTGGAAGCAACCCAAATATCCACCAACTGATACATGAGTTACATATGCTATAAAATGAACTATTACTTAGAAATAAAAGGGAAATATTATATTAAATCATACAACATGGTCAAGTCTCAAAAAGTGTCTATTAAGTAAAATAAATGAGACACAAAAACTAAAAACTGTATAATTCTAACGATATAAAATTCTAGGAGAGATAGATTATTGTAACAGAAAGCAGATCATGGTTGCCTTGGGCCAAGGATTGGGGAATGGGCTTGATTACAAAGCAGCAGAAGAACTATTTTTGGGTGATGAAAATGCTTTATATTTTGAGGAACTATTGTTATATGTATATTATACTTCAAAGAACCTAGGAAGAAAAATTGAATAGCAACAGAAAGCTGAGTTTATATAGACTTAAGTATACATCACATTAATCCAAAAATTTTTTTAATATATAAGTAGAAAAAAAAACCTGACTAAAGAGGTAAAAGACCTGTACTTATAGTTTTCTGAAAAACTATAAGACACTGATGAAATAAGCTGAAAATTACACAAACAGATGGAAAGATACATAGTGTTCCTGGGTTGGAAGAATTAGCATTGTTAAAATGACCATACTACCCAAGGCAATTTACAGATTCAATGAAACCCCTACCAAAATACCAAGGGCATTTTTAACCTAACTGGAATAAATAACTTTAAAATTGTTTAGAAACACCACAGACTCCAAATGGCCAAAATAGTCTTGAAAAAAAAAGAGCTAGGGAAACCACACTTCCTGACTTCTGACTATACTATAAAACTACAGTAATCAAAAGAGTAGACTACCGGCACAAAAGCAGAAATATAGATCAATAGAACAGAATAGAGAGCCCAGAAATAAACCCATGTACTTATGGTCAATTAACCTATAACAAAGGAGCCAAGACTATAAAATAGAGAAAAGACAGCCTCTTCAATAAGTGGTGCTGGAAAACTAGACAGCTTTATATAAAAGGATGAAATTAAAACATTCTCTAAGACCATATACAAAATAAATTCAAAATGGATTAAAGACCTAAATGCAAGAACAGAAACCATAAAACTCCTAGAGAAAAACATAATCGGAACACTCTTTGATGTAAATTATAGCAATATTTTTCTGGATCTGTCTCCTAAACCAAAAGAAATAAAAGCAAAAATAAGCACATGGGACCTAATTAAACTTAAAAGCTTCTGCGTAGTGAAAGAAATTGACAAAACAAAAAGACAACCTTACGAATGGGAGAAAATAATTTGCAAATGACATGACTGGTAAGGGGTTAATATCTAACCTATATAAACAGTTCATACAACTCAACATCATAAAACAAACAACCTGATTAAAAAATAAGGAGAAGATAAGAGTAGACATTTTTTTCCAAGGAAGACATCCAAATGACCACAGGCACACAAAAAGGTGCTTAACATTGTTAATCCCCAGAGAAATGAGATATCATCTCACACCGATCAGAATGACGCAAATAACATGTTGGTGAAGATGTGGAGAAAAGGAACTCTTACACACTGTTGGTGAGATGGTGCAACCAACTATGGAAACAGTACGGCCGTGTCTCCAAGAACTAAAAAGAGCACTACCATCTGACCCAGTGAGTCCACTCCTGGGTATGTATTTGTAAAAAAACAAAAACACCACTTCAGAAAAATACATGCACCTCAATGTTCATAGCAGCATTATTTACAGTTGTCAGAATATGGAAGGATCTATCAACAGATGAATAGATAAAGCGTTGTGGTATATACAAATATATACACAAATAGTATAATGGAATACTACTCAGTTGTTAAAAATAACACACTTTTGCTATTTGCAACAACGTGGATAGACCTGGAGGTATTATGCTCACAGAAATAACTCAGATGGAGAAAGAAAAATACTGTATGTTATCACTTATATGTGGAATCTAAAAAAATCTAAAAAAACAAACACAACAGACTAGTGAATATAACAAAAGAAGCAGACCCACAGATATAAAGAACAAACCAGTGGCTACCAGTGGGGAGAGGCAAGGAGAGAGAGGTCATATAGTAGAGGGTGATGCGAGACACAGGCCCCAGAGGTAAGCAGTGTTATTTTTTCCATTGGAGTATAATTGCTTTACAATGTTGCATTACTTTCTGCTGTATGGCAAAGTCAATCAACCACATGTATACATGTATCTTCTCCCTCCCGAAGAGGGAAGGGGGAAGCGGGGCACTGGAGGAGGGCTGATACACAGTCACACTTGTGGGTTCACCTTCACTCCCTGTTAAAGGTTGAATTGTGGGCCCCAAAGGGTTTGTTGGAGGTCCTAACCCCCAGAATCTCAGAATGTGACTGTCTTTGGAAATAGGGTTATTGCAGATGTGATCAGTTAAGATGAAGTGATACTGGAGTAAGGTGGGCTCTTTATCTAATAGGACTAGTGTTCTAATAGGAAGATGGTGGGACGACCCAGGGTAGAAAGCCATTATTGCACATGTGATCAGTTAAGATGAAGTCATACTGGGGTAAGGTGGGCTCTTTATCTAATAGGACTAGTGTTCTAATAGGAAGATGGTGGGACGACCCAGAGGAGATGCCATGGAATGATGGAGACAGGCTGGAGTGATGGAGCTCAAGCCAAGGAACACCAAGGATTGCTGCCCCCACTGGACGCTAAGAAGGGCCAAGAAGGATCACCCCAGAGTCTAAGAGGGATCATAGCCCTGCAGACACATTGTTTGGACTTTCAGCCTTTGCAGTTGTGAGGGAATACATTTCCGTGCTTTTAAGTCATCCAGCTTATAATTTGTCATGGCAGCTCTATGGAACTAGCCCACCCCACTAGACTACAAGCTTCTGGAAGGCAGGTCATGCCTTGTTGACTTTTCCCCTTCAGAGTGTGTCTCATAGCAGGTGTGAAGGAGAAACGCACTCATTCTCCTCAGATCCCCAAAGCTGAGGCCTCGCCCTGGGTTGGCTGAGCAGCTACCACTGTTTTGTTAATCTATTTATTTTATTTTTGGCTGGGCTGGGTCTTTGTTGCTGCACACAGGCTTTCTTTAGTGGTGACAAATGGAAGCTACACTCGAGTTGTGGTGCATAGACTGCTCATGGCAGTGGCTTCCCTTGTTGCAGAGAAGGCTCAGGCTTCAGTAGCTGTGGCACACGGGCTTAGTTGTCCCGTGGCATGTGGGATCTTCCTGAACCAGGGATCAAACCCATGTTCCCTGCATTGGCAGGCGGATTCTTAAAACACTGGACCACCAGGGTAGTCCTGAGCAGCTCCTTTGACACTCATGTGGGAGGTGGCTATGGGGATGGGGCTAACACTCTGGAGGAATTAGGACCCTTTTCTCCCCATGTGATGTCTGCGTTATGTTCTTGAAGCCCACTTGGGAGCTTCCGGAGAAGGCAATGGCACCCCACTCCAGTACTTTTGCCTGGAAAATTCCATGGATGGAGGAGCCTGGTAGGCTGCAATCCATGGGGTCGCTAAGAGTCAGACACGACTGAGCGACTTCGCTTTCACTTTTCATTTTCATGCATTGGAGAAGGAGATGGCAACCCACTCCAGTGTTCTTGCCTGGAGAATCCCAGGGATGGGTGAGCCTGGTGGCTGCCGTCTATGGGGTCGCACAGAGTCGGACACGACTGAAGTGACTTAGCATATGGGAGCTTCATCGAGGTTCATATTGCTGTTGATAGCATCGATCAGCCTCACTCTTCGTATGTGAATCAGTTAAACATCTCTCCGCTGGACTCCTAGCTCATCCTGGTAAATCTTCTATCCTTGCTCTGCCACAGACAATTAAAAGGGTCTACGTGTGCCTTTCTCACCGCCCCCTCCCCAATCGGGGATTCTGTTGGGGGAGGTGGGCTTACTTATTTCTGAACCTTTCATACTCAGTGCCTGGTGCATAATAGAATTCCTGTGCAAGTGCTGAACTGAACAGACCTGCCTTTTACAGTTTAGCTACAGATTCAAGCAAATTTCTGGATGATCTGGAACATGCGACTCCTCACTCACAGTGACACTGTGTCTTAAAGAAGACCCTGCGTGTCCGTGGCGTTTTACAGGCACATCGTGCTCCTGGAGGGGCTGGAAAGCTGGCCTGACTCATTTCCTCACAGTTTATTATGTGGAAAAACATAAGCCTTCTGTTTTCTTGGGCTGTTAACTTGGCACCTCATTTCATATATATATATAACTTGCGTTGAAAGACACTACCTCTGTGATTTAATCAGCCATAGAGGATCAAAACTACTTTATGGGAGGAGGAACTCTCCGTGCTTGTGCTCCATGGAAAATGATTCCCTAGGCCAGGCACAAGAGACTAGGTGCCCAAATATTAACCCTCAAAACAACGTAATGAAGCTGAGGTACGACTTGCTTCAAAGGTGGCGGAATTGAGCCTCAGAACGGGTGAATGACAAGCCCAAGATCACACAGGTGCTAAGGGACAGGGTCTAATGTCTCTGACTCAAAATGTCTCTGGATTATTGTTTCTTTTTAAATATATATATATTTACTGTTAAATCACCCCTCTAGGTAGTCACAGAGCCCGGGTTTGAGCTCCCAGAGTCATACAGCAAATTCCCACAGGCTATCTACTGTATGGGAAAAGGCAATGGCACCCCACTCCAGTACTCTTGCCTGGAAAATCCCATGGATGGAGGAGCCTGGTAGACTGCAGTCCATGGGGTCGCTAGGAGTCGGACACAACTGAGCGACTTCACTTTCACTTCTCACTTTCATGCACTGGAGAAGGAAATGGCAACCCACTCCAGTATTCTTGCCTGGAGAATCCCAGGGACAGGGGAGCCTATTGGGCTGCCATCTATGGGGTCGCACAGAGTCGGACACGACTGAAGCGACTTAGCAGCAGCAGCAGCAGCATCTACTGTATATGTGGTAGTATATGTGTTTCCGGGCTTCCCTTGCGGCTCAGTTGGCAAAGAATCTGCGTGCAGTGCAGGAGACCTGGGTTTGATCCCTGAGTTGAGAAGATCCCCTGGAAAAGGGAAAGGCTACCCACTCCAGTATTCTGTCCTAGAGAATCCCACGGACTGTATAGTCCATGGGGTTGCAAAGAGTCGGACACGACTGAGCGACTTTCATTTCACTTCACTTCACATGCTTCCTTGCTGCTCTCTCCATTCACCCCACCCTCTCCTACCCCACCTTGGGGCCCACAAGTCTGTGCTCTGGGTCTGCATCTCCATTGCTGCCCTGCAAATTGGTTCATCAGGACCGTCTTTCTAGATTCCATACATATAAAGCTGTGGATTTTCTAAAACCTCCATTCAGACTCTCAAAGTAACAGAATCAAAGAGGGGAATTTTTTTTAAATGGAAGTGTGGCTGCTTTACAAGATCATGTTAGTTTCAGGTGACAGAATTTTAAAGAAAACAATACATTGTCTTTCACAAGAAGACTTGGAATTATTCAAATACATAATGCCCTTCACAGCTATTTCTTAGCAGGTTAAACAGCAGTTCTGATGATTAGCTGTTCTTTGTTTCATTTGGGGGACACTTCAAAGATTCAGGTCTTCAGAACCTGATGTACATTGTGGGGGTGGGGGAGGTGCAGAGCTGCACCATGTGACTTGCAGTATCTTAGTTCCCTGACCAGAGGTGAAACCCATGCTCCCTGCAATGGAAGCTCAGAGCCCTAACCTCTGAACCACCAGGGAAGTCCCCTGATGTACATTCTATTATTTATTACCCGGAAGTGGCAAATCTTCAACTCTGAAGGCTTTCTGAGCAGAACACGGAGAACATAGCAGGTGATTAAACTGAGCACTCATATTTTAGATCAAACATGGTTGACTATAAAGATACAGGATAGATTTTCGTATGGATCTAGAAACAGCTTGACCAAGTTCCTGCACTTGATTTGAAGCCAGGAAGAAAGAAAGGGTCTGAAATCTGTTTTGCCGCTTACTATTTGACCTTGAGTAAGTGGCTTAATGTCTATGGGGTCGCACAGAGTTGGACACGACTGAAGCGACTTAGCAGCCGCAGCAGCAGCAAGTGGCTTAATGGTCCTCCCAGGGGTAAAGAACCCAGCTGCAAATGCAGGAGACGAAAGAGACTTGGGTTTGATCCCTGGGTTGGGAACATCCCCTGGAAGAGGGCATGGCAACCCACTCCAGTATTCTTGAGAATCCCTTGGACAGAGGAACCTGGCGGGTGGCAAAGGGACCCTAGGAGCCCCTAGGGTCGCAAAGAGTAGGACGTGACTAAAACAACTGAGCACACATGCACGCAAGTGGCTTAACCTCTCCAAGCCTGTCTCCTCAGTAAAAGCAGATCATCCCTAATCTTAAAGGACTGTTAAAAAGAAACAACGCATTCACATGAATCAGCCATGGGTGTACATGTGAATACATTGTTTCTTTTTAACCATCCTTTAAGATTAGTGATGATCTGATTTTCATGTGAATGTATGGCAAAAACCACCACAATATTGTAAAGTAATTAGCCTCCAATTAAAATGAAAAAAAAAAAAGAAACAATGCATATAGAGCAGTCACAGAGGCATGGTGCTTACCAGATGACTGCCATTGTTATGGATCAAAAAAGACTTCTCCAAAAAGGCTTTGATTAATAACATCATCAAACATACATCTTCAAGAGCATTCATCTAAGTGTTTAAGTTCTGGTGCTTGTTCCATATGTCCAGGAGCAGGACAAGCCATTCAAAGCGAGAGCTCTGGTGGTTTATGTCTTCCCATGGGTTAAATGCAACCCATACTCTGCAGTGAGGTTGGCCCTTACAATAATTGAAGCAATAAAATAATGCTATATTCATGGTCTGATCATTCCTTATCTGCTTATTACTGTTCTATAGCACAAGTTTCCAGGGGAAAAAAAAAAGAAGTGAACTTCTATCAAAATTTTTTAAAATTGGTCTTTAAAAACTGGTAGGTAACCAAGCATCCTGGAGGAAGAAAGGACAAGTCACTCCAGTATTCTTGCCTGGGAAATCCCATGGACGGAGGATCCTGGTGGCTACAATCCATGGGGTTGCAAAAAGTCGGACACAACTGAGCGACTAAGCATATATAGGTATTAATAACTGAGCTTGGGCTCCTTCCCTGAACAGAGCTGACTCTGCACCTGAACTGATTGGTTAAATATTTATTGCAGAGTTTTATGAGGTCAACTGGCTGACTGGGATTCATATCCTAAAAGAATTTTTTTCATACAACATATATTTCTTTTTAATTTCACTAGAAATATATGTTCCTTGTAGAAAGACTAGAAATTGTTGACAAGCAGAAATAATGCTTAAATCATACATAATTCTGCCACCCAGAGATAAATACTGTTAATATTTTGGTGAACGTTCATTCAAGTGTCACTTTTATTTATCTATTTTTTACACAAATGAGACTGCATTATACATGCACTATTACAACACGGTTTATTAACTAAGCAATACCATAAACATCTCTCATTGTCAACAGACGTACTTTCACAGTGCAGTTTTTACCAAATGGTGCAGAGTATTCCACCTAAAGAATAACCTATATTTATCTAATGTTGTACTGTTGAACCCTTGAGTTGTTTTAGAATCATGTTCTTGCTATTCGAAATGGTGCTGTGTGTTATGGTTCCTGGAGGGAAGGGTAGGGGGAAGGGGTAGTTAGGGAGTTTGGGATGGACAGGGGCGCTGCTAGATTTAAAATGGATAACCAACAAGGACTTACTGTATAGCACAGGAAACTCTGCTCAATGTTAATGGCGCCTCTGTCCATGGGATTCTCCAGGCAAGAATACTGGAGTGGGTTGCCATGCCCTTCTCCAGGTGATCTTTCCAACCCAGGGATTGAACTCGGGTCTCCCGCATTGCAGGAAGATTCTTTACTATCTGAGCCACTAGGGAAGCCCCCCAAAATTACTTCACTACAATTTTAAAAAATAAATTTAAAAAAGAAAGAAAATGAACAATGGATATCTTGTCACTTCACTCCTAAATGCTCTGAAAGAACAAAGAAAGGACATTTTCAAACGTAACTCCAATACCATTCATACTTTTTAAATTAACAGTAATTCCACAGTATCACTCAATATTCATTCCATAGTCAAATTTTCTCACTTGTCCCAAACACGTCTTTTACATTTTTACCCAGCAGAAGATTCAGGCACTGTGTGTGGTTTTAATGTCAGCTCAATCACTTTTGAAAACAATCTGGTATCATTTTATAGAAATTCTTGCACAAATGTACCAGGAAATACGTATAAAATGTCCATAACAATATAATTCTTAAGAGAAAAAAAAAACTAGAAATAACTCATTTGAAGGCAAGAGGAGGAAATTGAAGGAAGCAGTAGTGAGTCGGGGTCTGGTTTGGGCGTCTGGGGGACAAAGGTGTCTTGCTGCCTGCTTTTCCCGCAGGTCTCATAATAGTCCATTTGCTTTCTGGTTTCAAAGTTCTCCTAGGTGCCATCCACAGTTGCTCAAAACTCACTCTACCAGCTTTGAGCATCAAAAATATTAAGAGCATTTTTACTGCTCTTGTGATGTCCTTCCTTGTTTGCCTTTCGCAAAACTAAGAAATGTAGAAAATGCTGTGGAGGTGATTCCCCTCCAACGCTGAATGACTCTACACCTGGCCTTCACCCTGAGCATCCTCTGCATGTCCTTAGATGATGTAATGGCCTTTAATTCCAAGTACAGCCTGAAACACTCCCCCACCACGCAGCAGCCATTTTTTCCTAAGATTATGCCCTGCCTCCACCATGAAACTCCCCACCCTCTTCACCCCACCCTCTTCCTTCACTGCAACTGGAATTTAAAGCAGACACCCACTGCCCCATGGAGTTTAACTGCTTTCCTCTCTCATGCCTTCTGCTGTGTGTGGCTTACATATGTATGCAGTGGTGAAATGTCTGCTTAAGACTTAGATCTATGTGCTTGTCTGCAGTAATATGAATACGAATGGCTTGGGTCATTGACTATTGAATACTCTGGCTTATAATATGTCACCTCCATAGGTCATTTTCTCTTCAGGCTGATGCAGTCTGAAGGATTAATGGGGAGGGGAAATATTGAAGAATGCCTATGAGACACTGCTTAGGGAAATTAAATCATACACAAGATTTCAACATGACTACTCATACATTTCCTTATATGAGGTGATCATGCTATCATTCCTGAAAATGGTTCTTCATCATCTTGCTTAAACTATGCACAGCATCTCTGGTAGCAGTTCTAATGAAGTCAGAAGGTACAGACTATGCCTTATGCTCTGAAACAGACTCAAAGGTAAAACATGGTAGACTGTGTGGCAGAATCCTTGATGGGCCTCAACTCTTTTAAAGAACTTAAATCAAAATTTCAGTCAACTAAATGGGAAGGAAATCCAAATCCAGCTGTATATGTATATCTGATTCACTTTGTTGTGCAGTAGAAACTAATACAGCATTGTAAAATAACCATACTCCAAAAAAATGAAAAACAAAGCAAACTTTGATCAAATATCCCCAGGCATTTTTCAGTGCCTCCCAGAAGTCTTTCAAGATTATCATAGACTTCTTGTAAAGACTCAAAGGGCTGCTAGTCTCATCTTAAGCCTTTGAAGACAGCAGGGGTTGATCCTTTTCTGGCTGTGCAAAGAAGCATGAATGGCCTTTTCCAGCATTTCTATACCCAGCACATATGATAGCACAGAGATGGGCAGCCGTTTGCTGATTACAGTCTTACAGTCTTTTGGTAGCGAAAGTATAGGAGAGCTCTGTATGCCAAGGGTCATGCTGCTGCTGCTGCTGCTAAGTCACTTCAGTCATGTCCGACTCTGTGTGACCCCATAGACGGCAACCTACCAGGCTCCCCAATCCCTGGGATTCTCCAGGCAAGAACACTGGAGTGGGTTGCCATTTCCTTCTCCAATGCATCAAAGGGAAAAGTGAAAGTGAAGTCACTCTGTCGTGTCCGCCTCTTAGCGACCCCATGGACTGCAGCCTACCAGGCTCCTTCATCCATAGGATTTTCCAGGTAAGAGTACTGCAGTGGGGTGCCATTGCCTTCTCCGATGCCAAGGGTCAAGGTCATTTATTATGCAGGGTTTTGTTCTTTTCAGTTTCCCAAGTCACACATTGCTATGATGATACCAGGAGTGATCAGTGATCATATTCACAGTCATATTTCTCTCACCCTCTATTATAAAACTTCCATTGCCTCGGAAAACCTCCTTCGTGGGACTTCTCTGGTGGTCCAGTGGTTCAATACAGGGGGTGCAGTTTCAATCCCTGGTTGGGGGAAAAAGAAAGCCTCCTTAGTTATTTCTTGGAATTTCCAGGTGTCTTTGACAGTGCTAGCGGGCTTCCCTGGTGGCTCAGAGGGTAAAGCGTCTACCTGCAATGCAGGAGACCCGGGTTCCATCCCTGGGTGGGGAAGATCCCCGGGAGAAGGAAATGGCAACCCATTCCATATTCTTGCCTGGAGAATCCCATGGACAGAGGAGCCTGGTGGGCTACAGTCCACGGGGTCGCAAAGAGTCAGACACAACTGAGTGACTTCACTTTCACTTTTGACAATGCTAGTGAACAAATTATCCTAATACCAATAGGATAGCTACCATTTTCATGCTTTTCTGTCCCAATAGAGACACTTGCCTTTCACACCTAGCTACTCACAAGCCCACATGAAGCTCTCCCTTCTGCCTCTACCCCTGGGGCTCACTAAGAGAGTCTGAATGTCAGTACTGCGTGTTCTGTCTCCTTATGCCCATAAAATACCAGCCCCACCTCCCACCGCAGTTCCTACAGTGTTCTAGAACATATTATGCTGCAGAGCCTACAGCGAAGACATTCCCCTGTGTTCTGGCTTCGGCCCCTTCTTTCCACGGAACTCAGAGTCCAGAGGAGCTGCCCTAGAAGACCACTCCCAAGGGAGATTCCAACTGTGCTCAGAAGCATCCCAGTGCTCTGAACACTAAGGCATTGTTTTAAGGTCCAACCAGTGTGCCTGCCTTCCTTTAGGAAGGGCTCCTTCTGGAGAGTAGTATATTAGGCCCCTTTTTCTGAATCCTAAGAAGTGAAAATGTTAGTCGCTCAGTCCTGTCCGACTCTTTGTGACCCCATTGACTGTAGCCTGCGAGGCTCCTCAGTCCATGGGATTCTCCAGGCAAGAATATTGGAGTGGGTTGCCATTTCCTTCTCCAGGGGATATTCCCAATCCAGGGATCAAACCTGGGTCTCCTGCACTGTAGGCAGACTCTTTAAAAAAATCAAGAAAATGGAATTTCTCTTGTGAGAATTAATGCTTAACAATCATCAGACAGACAGAGTTTGAAGCAACCCATTGACACCAAGTTAAAAGCAAGGGCAGCTAGGCTTGACCACAGTCAGTTATGATGTTTCTGGGAACAAGGATAGGACATGCAGAAGGAAGGAGGTCACATGTGTCATGAGTGGGTCTGCTTGTGGGTGCCCTGTGGTAAGTGCGTCTCCTGGGCTACTCTGCTATTAACGGTAAACTATGCCTGCGAACAAAATGAATAGTATTAAGTTTGAATGCATAGAATACATTATGTAAGTTCAATGAGTGATATTCTAAGAAATAAGTTTTGGAAACAAGTGAATCCTTCACGTGGTAATGCTAGGACTTCCCTGGTGGTCCAGTGGTTAAGACTCTGCTCTTTCACTGCAGGGGGCAAGGGTTCCACTCCTGGTCAGGGAACTAAGATCCCACGTGGCACGTGGAGCAGCCATAACAAAAAAACAATAACAAATGAAAATATGATCATCAGTAGGTAAAAAATAATGGCAATGCCAACACATGATTCTGTGAAGTACTTACTAGGATATCCAAATATTACATTATTTGAATATTACTCAGTGATGTTCAGTGGTGTTTTCCAGTATTTGATTATTCTCTATAGACTATAGTTTTTTTTTTAATCTTACCATAAAAAAAAATTAAAAGAGAATAGGATGTAAAAAATGTCAGAAAGAATGGGTCATCTTAATTTTTTTAATTAAAATGAGAGACTCCAATAAAGTATTTGATGTTTTTGCTAGGAGAATGCAGCAATACATTAAATAGGCACTAGATGTTTCAATGAATAATTTATGTATGTCACTGGTATTAGTTCTACAATTATCTTACTACCACTTGCTGGGATATGGCAACAATTATTCACATACTAGTGTACTGATTATTGAGATTGTGGAGCAGCTTCAATCAAGTCAATATAAGAAGTGAAAAAATAATAGAAGTTATCATGTGCTTTACCAAAATAAGTAAATAAATAAACTAGATTTGATAGAATCCACAGTAAAGCCTGATACAAAAAACAAACTAGAAAAGCAAAACTGGTTGAAATACCAAACATTTGTATGGCTGTGATGAACATCAGCTTTATACAATTATTGCTTTCTTCAGTTCAGACGCTTTGAGGATTAAAAAAAAATCATGTGAATTAAAAAAACACATTTAAAATGATCAAAGATTCAAAGATGGGAGGTCAGGGGAAGTTACTGTGTAGCAGTGAGCAAGAAAATAGCAAACCCAACCATTGTTTTATTTATATGTTTTATCAGAGGATTTACTAGAGCCCCACAAAATCTATTTAATTAAACTCACTTATGTGATAGCAAGATAAATAAGTATTGTTTTATGCTGTTTCACGTTATAGCTTCTTCTGCTTTCTCTATCTTTTGGTGGGCTCTCCTTCTGGAAAGTCCTGAGCTATTTTTTTCATGTCTCATGTTTTACATCCTCTTGTGCTAAGTTGTTCAGTTGTGTTCAACTCTTTGTGACCCCATGGATCGTAGCCCACCAGGCTCCTCCATCCATGGGATTCTCCAGGCAAGAATACTGAAGTGGGTTGCCATTTCCTTCTCCAGTACATCCTCTTAATTGCATTTAATTATTTCTCTATTTGGGCAAGCTGTTTTAAAACCTATCACCTTTCACTGAATTACCTTTGTAGGAGGCACTGAGTTAGTGGGGGGGAGGAGGGTAAACAAAGCTAGTCCCTGTCTTCGAGATATTTACTATCTAGAATGAGTAAGCACTTAGAGGATGCTACCAAATCTATTTTGCTTGCTTACGATTCCTGCTAATCAGGTACTGGTGCACAGTATTAAAGGTGAAGTCACGTGACCCCTCTTCCCAAGCCTTCTCATCACCACCACCCCCACATAAAGCTGCCTTTCAACAGCAAAAAGGATAAATAACTTGTGGTATAGTCATACAATGGAAAACCACAAATAATGAGAATGAACATCTACACCAACACTCAATAATCCGATGAATCCTACACACGAACTGTTGGATGATAGCAGGTAGACATTGAAGGATGTGTGCCATATAATTCTTATATATAATGCGAAAAAGCAGGCCAAACCAAGCTATGTCGTTAGACATCAGGAAAGCGGGTGTCCGGGCATAAGCTGGTGGGGATCAAAGACTGATTAGCAACATGTGAGTATTCTGGGGTGCTGGTGATATTCTCTCAGTCTGAGTACTGGTTAAAACAAGTGTGTTCAATTTGTAAAAATGCACTGACCTGTGTGCTCATGATACATGCCCTTTTCTCTATGTGTATTATATTTCAACACAAAGTTTTTAAAAAATATGATCAAACTGCAGTTTTTTAATATTGATAATAGTTTAGCTCTATATTTTCCTCATTTTTTTATAGAAACAGATAAGAGTAACACTTCTTCAAGACAAATCTCAGAAAGAAGCATTACTTTGTTCAAAGATGCTTAAAAAGCTCTTCATATCAAAGTTCTCTTCACATACAGGCTGAAGGAAGAATTCATGCCACGTAATTGATCAGGTTTTTGTAGTCTTTGCCCATTCCAACTGATAGGCTAAAAGTTACAGGAAATTAGGATAAAATAATAAGAACAATCAACTCCTTTTTAAAGGCAGAGGAGAACATGGAGACTAACAAGAACCCCAAGTAGGGTACTAGCTGAGTGAAATAAATGTGCCTTTAAATTATTTCTATTTCATGGTAGAGAAAAATGCTCTTTAAAGAACACTTACGTATTGTATGCTAGCACCCAAAAAGCAAAAGAGATCTAATAGAAGCACCAGTAAGTGGGTAATGAACAACTTGTAAATGCAAAACAGACAGTGCAGTACCTTGTTTAACTCATCTACACAAACGAAATATACATGGAGTCAACTGGACCAGATGAGCTTTTTAAAAAAACAAGAGTCCCCTTAAGGAATTTCACAAGGAAAAGGGGAATCAATTGCATTTTACAAGACAGAAGAGTGTATTCTATGGTTTAAGATCTATATTTAATTGGTAGGATTGAAAATCTTTGCACTTTCCTTTCACATGTATCTACTGTATTTAGTATATTAGCATATTTTATCTAAAAACAATTCCATGCATTCAAATTGCAAAAACACAAGAAGCATGTTGAATTCTATCAACCCAAAGTAAGCATCTGAAAACCTGATTAGATACATAAGAAATCATGGCATGACAGATAGAAAATGAATCCACAGTCTATCCTTGATTTCAAACAAGGACTTAGGAAAATGGTTCAGAATATAAAATTATGGAAAACATTACAGCACATCAAAGCCAAGCAAGTTTAATTAGGCTTAGTTTGATAATTGCTGAAAACAAAGACCCTGCCTCTCAGCATGGCTGGTGTAAAATCCAGCAGTTAAGTCCAGATGATCCAAATTAAAACTGCACTATCTACCATTCCACATGAATCCTTTTATCTGAAGTCTACAGAGAACAAAGAATTACAATTCAGCTCAGAATTACAGAGGGCTGGTCGTTTTTTCCATCAGGGTTAGCTTTGGCTAAAACCTGACTATGTATGTTTCATTTCCCTGTTTTAAAAGTGTAACATGGAAGGGCTTTAAAGTCAAAGCCAAGAGACTAACCAATACTAGCAAAAGCCAGTAGCAGATCAATGTATTTCTTCAGCTTGTTTGGACCTACAGAATCCTTTTCCACTTTTCCAGTGCAGGAGTCATGTGTGCTATGCTGCTATGCTGTGCTAAGATGCTTCGGTCGTGTCCAACTCTGTGCAACTCTATGAACTATAGCCTGCCAGGTTCCTCTGACCATGGGATTTTCCAGGCAAGAATACTGGAGTGGGTTGCCACTCACTCCTCCAGGGGATCTTCCCGACCCAGGGATCAAACCCGCATCTCTTACAGTCTCTTGCGTTGGCAGGCAGGTTCTTTACCAGTAGTGCCAAGTCACAGGGGGACATAATTCATCATCTTGCAGTCAAATTCCTTTCTGAGTTATTGATTCTGTAGATGGGAAGTGAAGAAATGGACCTCTCAGGAGAATTATAAAATCTCCCCAAATTTAAATAGATTGGGAGCATCATGAGATTAGTTGGATCAAAGCATTACTACTGGACGGGTCATGGTGGAGAGTCCTGACAAAATGTGGTCCACTGGAGAAGGGAATGGCAACCCACTTGAGAATTCTTGCCTTGAGAACCCCATGAACAGTATGAAAAGACAAAAAGATATGATACTGAAAGATGAACTCCCCAGGGTGGTAGATGCCCAATATGCTACTGGAGAAGAGTGGAGAAATAGCTCCAGAAGGAATGAAGCAGCTGAGCCAACGAGGAAACAACACCCAGGTGTGGGTGCGTCTGGTGGTGAAAGTAAAGTCCGAAGCTGGAAGAACAATATGGCTAGGAACCTCCTGGAATGTTAGGTTCATGAATCAAGGTAAATTGGAAGTGGTCAAAGAGGAGATGGCAAGAGTGAACATCGACATTTTAGAAATCAGTTCATGGAATGGGTGAACTTAATTCAGATGACCATTATATCTACTACTGTGGGTTGGAATCCCTTAGAAGAAATGAAGTAGCCCTCATTGTCACCAAAAGAGTCTGAAATGCAGTACTTGGGTGCAATCTCAAAAACGACAAAAGGATCTCTGCTTGTTTCCAAGGCTAACCATTCAGTATCACAGTAATCCAAGTCTATGCCCTAATCACTAATGCCAAAGAAGCTGAAGTCAAATGGTACTATGATGACCTACAAGAACTTCTAGAACTAACACCCAAAAAAGATGTTCTTTTCATCATAGGGGACTGGAATGCAAAAATAGGAATTCAAGAGACACCTGGAATAAAAGGCAAGTTTGGACTTGGAGTACAAACTGAAGCAGGGCAAAGGCCCACAAAGTTTTACCAAGAGAATGCACTGGTCATAGCAAACACCCTCTTCCAACAACACAAGAGATGACTCTACATGTGGACATCACCAGATGGTCAACACCAAAAGAAGAAATCAGATTAATTACAAATTTGCAGCCAAAGATTGAGAAACTCTATACAGTCAGCAAAAACAAGACTGGGAGCTGACTATAGCTCAGATCATGAACACCTTATGACCAAATTCAGACTTAAGTTGAAGAAAGTAGAGAAAACCACTACACTATTCAGGTATGACCTAAATCAAATCCTTATGATATACAGTGGAAATGACAAATAGATTCAAGGGATTAGATCTTATAGATAGAATACCTGAAGAACTATGGATGGAGGTTCATAACATTGTTCAGGAGGTGGTGATCTAAACCATCCCCAAGAAAAAGAAATGCCAAAAGGCAAAATGGTTGTCTGAGGAGGCTTTATAAATAATTGAGAAAAGAAGAGAAGCAAAAGGCAAAGGAGAAAAGATATACCTATCTGAATGCAGAGTTCCAAAAAAGACCAAGGAGGGATAAGAAAGCCTGCCTAAGTGATCAATGCAAAGAAATAGAGGAAAACAACAGAATGGGAAAGACTATAGATCTCTTCAAGAAAATTAGAGATACCAAGGGAACATTTAATGCAAAGATGGAAACAGTATGGACCTAACAGAAGTAGATGATATTAAGAAGAGGTGGTAAGAATACACAGAAGAACTATACAAAAGAGATCTTAATAACCCTGACAACCTTGATAGTGTGATCATTCACCTAGAGCCAAACATCCTGGAGTGTGAAGTCAAATGAGCCTTAGGAAGCACCACTACGAACAAAGCTAGTGGAGGTGATGGAATTCTAGCTGAGCTATTTCAAATCCTAAAAGATGATGCTGTGAAAATGCTGCACTCAATATGCTGGCAAATTTGGAAAACTCAGCAGTGGCCATAGAATTGTAAAAGGTCAGTTTTCATTTCAATTCCAAAGAAAGACAATGCCAAAGAATGTTCAAACTACCACATAATTGCACTCATCTCATACGCTATCAAAGTAATGCTCAAAATTCTCCAACCTGGCTTCAGCAATATATGAACCGAGAACTTCCAGATGTTCAAGCTGGATTTAGAAAAGGCAGAGAAACCAGAGATCAAATTGCCAACATCCACTGGATCATAGAAAAAACAAGGGAATTCCAGAAAAACATCTACTTCTGCTTCAATGGATACACCAAAGCCTTTGACTGTGTGGATCACAACAGGCTGTTGAAAATTCTTCAAGAGATGGGAATACCAGACCACCTGACCTGCCTCTTGAGAAACCTGTAGGCAGCTCAAGAAGCAACAGTTAGAAGCAGACATGCAACAACAGATGGTTTCAAACTGGGAAAGGAGTATGTCAAGGCTGTATATTGTCACCCTGCTTATTTAACGTCTATAGCAGAGTACATCATGCAAAATGCCAGGCTAGACGAAGCGCAAGCTGGAATCAAGATTGCTGGGGGAAATATCAATAACAGGTATGCAGATGACACCACCCTTATGGCAGAAAGCAAAGAGGAACTAAAGAGCCTCTTGATGAAGGTGAAAGAGGAGAGTAAAAAAGCTGGCTTAAAACTCAACATTCAAAAAATGAAGATCATGGCATCTGGTCCCATCACTTCATGGCAAACAGATGGGAAACAATGGAAACAGTGACGGACTTTATTTTATTAGACTCCAAAATCACTGCAGATTTTGACTGCAGCCATGAAATTAAAAGACACTTGCTCTTTGGAAGAAAAGCTATGACCAACCTAGACAGCATATTAAAAAGCAGAGACATTTTTTCAGCCAACAAAGGTCTGTATAGTCAGAGCTATGGTTTTTCCAGTAGTCATATATGGATGTGAGAGTAGGACCATAAAGAAGGCTGAGTGCCAAAGAATTGATGCTTTTGAACTGTGGTGTTAGAGAAGACTCTTGAGAGTCCCTTGGACTGCAAGGAGATCCAACCAGTCAATCCTAAAGGAAATCAATCCTGAATATTCATTGAAAGGACTGATGCTGAAGCTGAAGCTCTGATACTCTGTCCACCTGATGTGAAGAGCCGACTCATTAAAAAGACCCTGATTATGGGAAAGATTGAAGGTAGGAGGAAAAGGGGATGACAGAGGATGAGATGGTTGGATGGCATCACCGACTTAATGGACACGAGTCTGAGTAAGCTCCAGGAGTTGGTGAAGGACAAGGAAGCCTGGCGTACTGCGGTCCATGCGGTTAGTCATGAGTCAGAGTCAGACATGACTGAGTGACTGAACAACACCATTGCTACTCTCCTAGTTTTTCAAAGTGGAAAATGTATTAATAATGGGGACTCAGCAACCCTGAAAATTCAGAAGTGGAGACGGAATGCTGTCAGGTCTCTGGATTCCCCACCTGGTTTAGGCCTTCATCATCTATCAGCAGCCCATCACTGAGTTCTCCTTTGGCATTCCTGACCTCAGGCTCCTCCAGCCACCACCCATTTGCAACACTCCCACCCACATTACAGTTCTAAAACATAAATGTGATCATGCTTTCTGCCCACTTACAGAATTCCATGGAAATTTTAAAAATTCAATCGTCATATGAAGAGTATTCAACCTTACAAATAATAAAAATGCTAATTAAAACAGCCATTTAATATCTTTTTGATTATCAAATGGGGACAGATGTCAAACAAAGACAGGATGGGTGTTGGCAAGAGAGTTAAGGAAGAGGCATTTCTATAAATACTTCTAGTGAAAGCATCAATTAGTATAACCCTTCTGAAAATCAATTTGGCTGTATAAAATCATAAGCATTAAGAAAATAGCCACATGCTTTAACCCTACCTCTAAGATTTCATCCTAAGAAGTAAAGAAAGTTATGAACAAAGATTTGTGTAGAAGAACAATGGCGGCAGATTAAAATTACTAACCTTGATGGGATGAATCGGGAGATTGGATTGATGTGTATACAGTACTATGTATAAAATAGGTAACTAACGAGAACCTACCGTGTAGTACAGAGAACTCTACCCAATGCTCTTTAATGACCTAAATGGGAAGGATTTTTTGGATTCAGAAAAGAGGGGACATATGAATACGTATAGCTGATTCACTTTGCTGTACAGAAGAAACTAACACAACATTATGAAACAACTATACTCCAATAATAATTAATTTTTTAAAAAATCACCAACTTCATCAAAAACAATGTAAAACTCCAAGATTAGGAAAATGACATCTAGAAGTCCAGCTCAAGCCAGACCAGACACCTGCCTCCATCCATTCAGGCTGCTATAACAAAAATACTGCAGACTGGGTGGCCTGTAAACAACAGATGTTTATTTCTCACAGTTCTGGAGGGTGGGAAGTCCAAGATCAAGGTGCCGGCAGATTCAGTGTCTGGTAAGAGCCCACTTCCTGGCTCACAGCCACTCATCTTCTCACTGTATCCTCACATGATGGAGGGAGCTAGGGATTGCTCTGGGGTGGCTTTTACAAAAGATGTTAATTCCATTTATGAGGGTGGCACTCTAGTGACCTAGTCACCTCCCAAAATCCACAGCTAGTAATACCATCACACCAAATGTTAGGATTTTAACATATGAATTTCCAGATCACATTCTGTCGATATAGCACACTGCAGGGCAGAACTCTGAGGATATGAAATTCTACAGCTATAATTAGCTTGCATATATTGACTAGTTTCTGGAGTAAGAAAAGAAGTGAAGCTGAGGGTTAAGTCTATGAATAAAGGAGTAGATGAAGAGGGGGAAATTGTCTCAATAAGGAATGCCCTGCAAAGTTGCTGATACTGCATTTTTAAATGATTTTTTAAAAATAGTACATACAAGTAACAAGGAATTCAAATAACATGGAATACACAAAGCTAAATTTTAACCCAAACACCACGACGTGAAATAAATTTTTATAAATACCAAAATGCATATCATTCCAGGAGCTCTCCATCATATATAAACTACATAGAAGAAACACTTTCATAAAAATAGGATCATAATATAACTTTTATTTTTATTAAAAAGTATTACATTTAATTTTGCTATAATTTTATAGAAAGAAGAGAAAATAAAGTAAAACTTAAAGGAATTGCTGAAGCCTAGATAAATATTTTTCTAGACCACTCCAGTTCAGATCAGTTCAGTTCAGTTACTCAGTTGTATCTGACTCTACAACCCCATGGACTGCAGCATGCCAGGCTTCCCTGTGCATCACCAACTCCTGGAGCTTGCTCAAACTCATGTCCATTAGTTGGTGATACCATCCAACCATCTCATCCTCTGTCGTCCCCTTCTCCTCCTGCCTTCAATCTTTTCCATAATCAGGGTCTTTTCTAACAATTCGGTCTTTGCATCACATGGCTAATGTATTGCAGCTTCAGCTTTAGCATCAGTCCTTTCAATGAATATTCAGGACTGATTTCCTTTAGGATGAACTGGTTGGATATCCTTGCAGTCCAAGGGACTCTCAAGAGTCTTCTCCAACACCACAGTTCAAAAGCATCAATTCTTCGGCACTCAGCCTTCTTCACAGTCCAACTCTCACATGCATACATGACCACAGGAAAAACCATAGCCTTGACTAGACGGACCTTTGTTGGCAAAGTAATGTCTCTGCTTTTAAATATGCTATCTAGGTTGGTCATAACTTTCCTTCCAAGGAGTAAGCGTCTTTTAATTTCATGGCTGCAGTCACCATCTGCAGTGATTTTGGAGCCCAAGAAAATAAAGCCTGACACTGTTTCCATTGTTTTCCCGTCTATTTGCCATGAAGTGATAGGACCAGATGCCATCATCTTCATTTTTCAAATGTTGAGTTTTAAGCCAACTTTTTCACTCTCCTCCTTCATTTTCATCAAGAGGCTCTTTCGTTCTTCACTTTCTGCCATAAGGGTGGTGTCATCTGCATATCTGAGGTTATTGATATTTCTCCCGGCAATCTTGATTCCAGCGTGTGCTTCATCTAACCCAGCATTTTACATGATGTACTCTGCTATAGAAGTTAAATAAGCAGGGTGACAATATATAGCTTTGACATACTCCTTTCCCAATTTGGAACCAGTCCATTGTTCCATGTCTGGTTCTAACTGTTGTTTCCTGACCTGCATACAGATTTCTCAGGAGGCAGGAAAGGTGGTCTGGTATTCCCATCTCTTGAAGAATTTTCCACAGTTTGTTGTGATCCACACAGTCAAAGGCTTTGGCATATCCATTGAAGCAGAAGTAGATGTTTTTCTGGATTCTCTTGCTTTTTCAATGATCCAGTAGATGTTGGCAATTTGATTTCTAGTTTCTCTGCCTTTTCTAAATCTAGCTTGAACATCTGGAAATTCTCAGTTCACGTACTGTTGAAGTCTCGCTTGGAAAATTTTGAGCTTTTCTTTGATAGCATGTGAGATGAGTGCAATTGTGCAGTAGTTTGAATATTCTGTGGCATTGCCTTTCTATGGGATAGGAATGAACAGTGACTTTTTCCAGTCCTGTGACCACTGCTGAGTGTTCCAAATTTGCTGGCATTTCGAGTGCAGCACTTTCACAGCATTATCTTTTAGGATTTGAAGTAGCTCAGCTGGAATTCCATCACCTCCACTAGCTTTGTTCGTAGTGATGCTTCCTAAGGCCCACTTGACTTCGCACTCCAGGATGTCCGGCTCTAGGTGAGTGATCACACCATGGTGGTTATCTGCGTCATCAAGGTCTCTTTTGTATACTTCTTTTGTGTATTCTCGCCACCTCTTCTTAATATCTTCTGCTTCTGTTAGGTCCGTACTGTTTCTGTCCTTTATTGTGCTTGTCTTTGCATGAAATATTCCCTTGGTATCATTTTATGAAATTATAAGTAAAAAAGGTTTAAGGAAAAAACAGATTGGAGTCATTTAAGATCTGTACATGTTTTTGTACACACTGCTATTTTTTAAAGGATAACCATCAAGGACCAACTGTACAGCACATGGATCTCTCCTCAATGATATTTGGCAGCCTGGATGGGAGGGGAGCTTGGGGAAGAGTGGTACATGTATATGTATGACTGAGTTGCTCCGCCGTGCACCCGAAACTTACAACATTGGTAATTGGTTTGCTCCCATGTAAAATTAGAAGTTAAAAATAAAAGATCTGTATATGTTTTCATTTTAGACAAAAATTTAAAAATTATAGACAAAAATACTGTCTCTAATGAAAGATAAGGAAATGGCATTTCTCATATTTCCTTTCCTAGTCTTAGTTTTTCAGTTATATTATTCTTTCTTCCAGTGAAAATGTATATAATAATACCTATTTTCTGTTCTATCACCATAGTCTCATAGTTGTTTGACCTTAGTTCTACAACTTCTGGGGTTTTTTAAGTAAAGGGAAGGTAAACAGAAAATTCAAGAGACTTGCCTTCTGTCTGGGGAGGTAAGGGGGTTGAATGAAGGGGCGACAGACAGAGAACTTCAGTCATGTGGGTTCTGTGTTCATGATCATTTTTGTGTTTACTCCTAGTCCATTTACAAAATTGATATGATATGCATCATATCACAGTCAAAGTTTGATACTATTTTCAAAGTTCTGAAGGAAAAGTAACTGTCAGTTGAGGACTATAAGCCCAGAAAAACTATCTTTCAGAAATGAAAGCGGAAAAAAGAAACGAAAGCAAAATAATGACATTGTCAAATAAATAGAAGTATGATACTCTATCGCAGCATTGCTTTACTAAAGGGACTCCTAAAATGTGTATTCTAGGAAGAAAGAAAATACTCCTATAAGGGAGGTCTGTGATGCAAGAAGGAAATGAAAACAAGAAAACTGACAAACGCAAGGGTAAATCCAAGCTAACAATTTCTGTGAAAAATGAGGGAACACTTTCCATGAGGGAGCATTTTCCACTATTCCATGAGGGCTAGTATGACTTTGGGGTATTAAAAGGAAAATGACTGGCCCCACTCACTCAAGAAAATAGATTCAAACATCCTGAAAAAAATTGCCACACTAAATTTAGTTTATATTAAAAAGTCACATATCATGATCAAATTTAGCTTAGCCCTGGCAGGTAAAGCTTCCCTGGTAGCTCAGACTCTAAAGAATCTGCCTTCCACACAGGAGACCTGGATTCGATCCCTGAATCAGGAAGATTCCCTGGAGAAGGGAATAGCTACCCACCCCAGTATTCTTACCTGGAGAATCCCATGGACAGAGGAGCCTGGCGGGCTACAACCCATGGGGTTGCAGAGTTGGACATGAGCGACTAACCCGTTCACTTTCACTTTCAGGAAGGTGACAACATTTAACATAGACAAATATAAAACATAATTTTCTACATTAAGAAATCAAAGGAGAAAAAAAATCACATAATCATGTCACAGGTGCAAAAAAGGAATTGGATAAAATTTAACACTTTTATCCCTTGGCTTATAACCTCTCTAACTCTGTTTCCTGCTACGCTTTCCCTGGCTCATTCAGTTTCAGGTATGCTGGTCTCCTTGCTGTTTCTTTTCTCTTCTGTTTCCATGGCTTGGGTCTCTCCCTTTTATTAATTTATTTATTTGGCTGCCTCAGGTCTTGGTTGTAGCATGTAGCATCGTTGTTGAAGCATGCAGGATCATTCATTCTGGCTCCACATGGGCGCCAGAATCAGGGATCAAAGCCATGTCCCCTGCATTGCAAGGTGGATTCTTAACCACTGAACCACCAGGAAAGTACCCTGCTTGCTGTTTCTTAAACAAGCCATCCAGCCTCTGACCTCAGTCTTTACGCCTGCTACTCCCTCTGCCTGGAATGCATTCCGTGTAATTATTTGCATAGCTCACTTTCTTTTCTACTTTCAGGATTCACTCAGACATCACCTGGTCCTTGCAGCCTTCCCTCATCCCTGTATTGAAAATTGCATCCCTCATCCCACATCCTGTTATCCCCTTCCTGGCCATCCCTTTCCTTGCCTTGTCATCTTCTAGCACACCATATAATATTTATTTGCTGTGTTTTCCTCCTCCACACTGCAAGCTCCATGAGAACAGAACATATTGCCTGTTTTGTTTTGAGATGTATCCCTAACAGTTAGACTGAGTGAGCCTTTTTTGCTCACTTCCTCTCTCTCTCCATTTCCCTGATCCCAGTAACAGTATAAAGATGTCCCCTCAATTTGATCGTCTCCATCCAGATTTGAGCATGTTTCAATTTATAGCATCACTTTCAGGAGGATGTATAGAGTTACCCCTTGGTATCTGTGTGAAAGTGTTAGTAGCTCAGTCATACCCGACTCTTTAAGATCCCATGGACTATAGCCCTGCCAAGCTCCTCTGTCCAAGGGATTTCCAGACAAGAATACTGGTTAGTTATTACCTTCTCCAGGGGATCTTCCCAAGCCAGGGATTGAACCCTGGTCTCCTGCACTGCAGGAGGATTCTTCACAATCTGAGCCACCATCTGTGGGGATTCCAGAACCCCCACAGACACCACAATCCCAGGAAGCTCAAATCCCTTGTGTTAAATGGCACAGTATTTGGCTATAACCTATAAACATCCTCTTGTAAACTTTGCATCATTTGTGGATTACTTAGAATACCTAATGCACTATAATATTTTTGTTCTGTTTTTACTATATTTTACAATGGCCCTTAAGGATCATTATTTAGAGTCCTTCCTTGATCTGACCCAACTTCAAGCGTCCTGGTGTTATAAGCATCTGGAATTAGAAGATCTTAATCAGTCAGTGTTTACTGACTACCTACTATGTGCTCCACCCTGCACCCAGAGCTATGGAGATGAATAAAAAGTAACCGTCTCTGCCTTCCCAGAATTTACCAGTTCAGGAGATAAGATGTATTCCTCCAAAACAGTTCAAGACAGGTGATAAGTGCTCCACTCTGTGCTCCAGCTCAACCTAAAGGTTTGCTAAGATCGATTACATCCATGGGGTAGAGCCCAAGAGATCATTTTGTCCAGCTTCTCAATACTGAAGTACTCATAAATGCCTGTTTGTGAGCAGCCATTACTGGTCATTTACTGAAAACTGCAAGTGGCACTTATAAAGACTGCAATGTCTTATACACCTCCTCTGAATAAGGGATATCACCAACAAAGAAAGCTGAATCATGAAGCAAAGAAGGGAGGTACTGCAGCAAAAACTATCGGCCAGAACATCACCTGACCGCACCCGTTCACCCCACGATTTAGGTTCTGATTTTCACTCTTCATTGGTCACCTGCATGGATGTGTGCACACAAACACCATCTGTGTGTGCCCCTTCCTACCCACACAAATCTGTACACCCCCATCTCTGAACTCAGTCTTTCCCTCCTCATTCTTTCTGCCCCACTGGTATCAGGGAAGGGGCACCACCAGTGTCAGAAGTGTCAGAACCACCAGTGTCCCATCTCCAAGGGTCTGATCTCCAGAGGTAATTTCACCCAACAATGCATTTTCCTGATTTAACTTCCTTTGTCACATTCTCTATCATGATTCTAAATTGCCCTCAATGATGTTAACCCAGGCCAAGAATTTTAGGTGGAAGATCATATAGAATGGAATGCAATGTAAGAAGAGGTGTCAATGATCGAAGACTTGTTCTTCTTTTTCCCATCATGGTGGCATTTGAAATTTTTCTATTACTCATTTGGATTCCAATCTCTGAGACTCCCTCTCCTTTCTCCTAGCTTCTAAGTCAAACAGATTTTTTTCTCAGAAAAATAACCCTTCAGCTACTACCAGGGACAGACTGGTATGTGGGCTACAACAGATGTACGAGACAAGTTCTACAGGCATGTGAAAGGGTTCATTGTCAAGACAATTTTTCTAATGCAGCTTTTCCTCTTAAGTGCCATTTATCATCTTTTAGATGTGGAACTCCTTATAAAAACATTAGATTCTCTTTTTTCACAAGTCCTGTTTGTTATTTTACCCTTGATTCAGGACAGGCTTCGAAATTAGATTGACTCGTTTCATTTCTGCTTGCAAATTCCCTTTCTTGACTTCCACTTCTAATTTTTTCCCTTTGCCTTGAAATTCAAATTATATTCCAACACTTTGAAAAACAATGTCAATTAGAATTTGGCACTTTTCAGGGAGGTAGGGAAAGGATTGGGGGAAGGGATAGGTAGGGAGTTTGGGATGGACAGGTACACACCACTATTATTTAAAATAGACAACCAGCAAGGACCTACTGTATAGCACAGGGAACTCTGCTCAATCTTATATGGCAGCCTGGATAGGAGGGGATTTGCGGGGAGAAAGGATACATGTGTATTTGTGGCTGAGTCCCTTTGCTGTCCACCTGAAACTATCACAACATTGTTAATTGGCTATAATCCTATATAAAATAAGGGTTTTTTTATGCAAAAAAAAAAAAAGAATTTGGCCATTTTGTGGAAGCTGTTTGTTCCCAAAATGCCTTTAGCACATTCACATTGATGTTTTGGTGGACCCACACCCAAAGGAAACTGAGGGTGACTACAAAGTCAGCTGGTGTGTGTGTTAGGAATGACAATGTCTCTGATGTCGTGAAGCCTTTGCTGCAAAGAGGAAAGAGACCCAGTTGCTTTAAAATTATTACATCCAGGAACTTCCCTGGTCATCCGGTGGTTAAGACTCCCAACTTCCACTGCAGGGGGTGCAGTTTTGATCACTGGTCGGGAAACTAAGACTCCCATGCATTATTTGGTGAAGCCAAAAAGTAAAACTTGGGAAAAATAACTCTGAGAACAAAGTTATTAAGTCCAATGACAATAGACTGTTAGAGCACAGAGCTGTCGCATGCCCCCTACTATTTGGTGAAGCCAAAAAGTAAAAACTGGGAAAAATAACTGAGAACAAAGTTATTAAGTCCAATGATGATAGACTGTTAGAGCACAGAGCTGTCCACGCCCCCTGATTTACGGAGGTGTGATAGGGAAAGGAGCATTAGTCACAGAGCATTATCTGAGAGTTATCCTCAGGTCCTGACCCACAGAGGATGCCAGGTCATGTCACAAGAGCATGTCTGAAGAGGTTGACAAAGCCAGGGTTTCCTGACATAAGAATCAGAAATACAAATGCATAACCAATCGGTTCACTTCAGTTCAGTCACTCAGTTGTGTCTGACTCTTTGTGACCCCATGAACCGCAGCACGCCAGGCCTCCCTGTCCATCATCAACTCCTGGAGTTTACTCAAACTCATGTCCATTGAGTCAGTGATCAACTATCTCATCCTCTGTCGTCCCCTTCTCCTCCTGCCCTCAATCTTTCCCAGCATCAGGGTCTTTTCAAATGAGTCAGTTCTTAGCATTAGGTGGCCAAAGTATTGGAGTTTCAGCTTCAGCATCAGTCCTTCCAATGAACACCCAGGACTGGTCTCCTTTAGGAAGAACTGGTTTGATCTCCTTGCAGTCCAAGGGACTCTCAAGAGTCTTCTCCAACACCACAGTTCAAAAGCATCAATTCTTCTGTGCTCAGCTTTCTTTATAGTCCAACTCTCACATCCAATCATGACTACTGGAAAAACCATAGCCTTGACTAGATGGACCTTTGTTGGCAATGTCTCTGCTTTTGAATATGCTGTCTGTTGCTGCTACTGCTAAGTCGCTTCAGTTGTGTCCCACTCTGTGTGACCCCATAGACGGCAGCCCACCAGGCTCCCCCATCCCTGGGATTCTCCAGGCAAGAAGACTGGAGTGAAAAGTCTACAAGCAATAAATGCTGGAGAGGGTGTGGAGAAAAGGGAACCCTCTTACACTGTTGGTGGGAATGCAAACTAGTACAGCCACTATGGAGAACAGTGTGGAGATTCCTTAAAAAACTGGAAATAGAACTGCCTTATGATCCAGCAATCCCACTGCTGGGCATACACACTGAGGAAACCAGAATTGAAAGACACACATGTACCCCAGTGTTCATCACAGCACTGTTTATAATAGCCAGGACATGGAAGCAACCTAGATGTCCATCAGCAGATGAATGGATAAGAAAGCTGTGGCACATATACACAATGGAGTATTATTCAGCCATTAAAAAGAATACATTTGAATCAGTTCTAATGAGGTGGATAAAACTGGAGCCTATTATACAGAGTGAAGTAAGCCAGAAAGAAAAACACCAATACAGTATACTAATGCATATATATGGAATTTAGAAAGATGGTAACAATAACCCTATATACGAGACAGCAAAAGAGACACTGATGTGTAGAACAGTCTTTTGGACTCTGTGGGAGAGGGAGAGGGTGGGATGATTTGCGAGAATGGCATTGAAACACGTATAATATCATATATGAAACGAGTCGCCAGTCCAGGTTCGATGTACGATACTGGATGCTTGGGGCTGGTGCACTAGGAAGACCTAGAGGGATGGTATGGGGAGAGAGGAGGGTTCAGGATGGGGAACACATGTATACCTGTGGCGGATTCATTTTGATGTATGGCAAAACCAATACAACATTGTAAAGTTAAAAAATAAAATTAAAAAAACAATTTTTAATAAAATAAAAATAAAAAAAAGAATACTGGAGTGGTTTGCCATTTCCTTCTCCAGTGCATGAAAGTGGAAAGTGAAAGTGAAGTCGCTCAGCTGTGTCCGACTCTTAGTGACCCCATGGACTGCAGCCTACCAGGCTCCTCAGTCCATTTTCCAGGCAAGAGTACTGGAGTGGGGTGCCATTGCCTTCTCTGAATATGCTGTCTAGGTTGGTCATAACTTTCCTTCCAAGGAGTAAGCGTCTTTTAATTTCATGGCTGCAAACACCATCTGCAGTGATTTTGGAACCCCAAAAAATAAAGTCTGACACTGTTTCCACTATTTCCCCATCTATTTGTCATGAAGGGATGGGACCAGATGCCATGATCTTAGTTTTCTGAACGTTGAGCTTTAAGCCAACTTTTTCACTCTCCTCTTTCACTTTCATCAAGAGGCTCCTTAGTTCTTCTTCACTTTCTGCCATAACGGTGGTATCATCTGCATATATGAGGTTATTGATATTTCTCCCAGCAATCTTGATTCCAGCTTGTGTTTCTTCCAGTCCAGCATTTTTCATGATGTGCTCTGCATATAAGTTAAATTAGCAGGGTGACAATATACAGCCTTGACATACTCGTTTTCCTATTTGGAACCAGTCTGTTGTTCCATGTTCAGTTCTGACTGTTGCTTCCTGACCTGCATATAGGTTTCTCAAGAGGCAGGTCAGGTGGTCTGGTATTCCCATCTCTTTCAGAATTTTCCACAGTTTATTGTGATACACACAGTCTATGCTTTGGCATAGTCAATAAAGCAGAAATAGATGTTTTTCTGGAACTCTCTTGCTTTTTTGATGATCCAGCAGATGTTGGCCATTTGATCTCTGATTCCTCTGCCTTTTCTAAAACCAGCTTGAACATCTGGAAGTTCACAGTTCACATATTGCTGAAGCCTGGCTTGGAGAACTTTGAGCATTACTTTACTAGCGTGTGAGATGAGTGCAATTGTGTGGTAGTTTGAGCATTCTTTGTCGTTGCTTTTCTTTGGGATTGGAATGAAAACTGACCTTTTCCAGTCCTGTGGCCACTGCTGAGTTTTCCAAATTTGACATATTGAGTGCAGCACTTTCACAACATCATCTTTTAGGCATAACCAATAGATATCAGAAATCAGGAAAAGCTGCTCTAGGTGTGCGGTGGACCAGAAAAGAAAACTAGATGTTGGAGGCAAATTCTGGAAATGGGCTAGTGTCCTTTGCCACTTTCCTTCTTTTTGTAAGGGCTCGAGAGGGGCAGGGGCTTCCCCAGGTGGCCCATTGGTTAAGAATCTGCCTGCAATTCAGGAGACGCTGGAGATATGGGTTCAGTTTCTGGGTTGGG
This sequence comes from Bos grunniens, assembly GCF_055505025.1. NCBI lineage: Eukaryota > Metazoa > Chordata > Mammalia > Artiodactyla > Bovidae > Bos > Bos grunniens. The sequence continues at coordinate 7,684,108 of NC_141172.1, forward strand.
AAGATCCCCTGGAGAAGGGCACAGCAACCCATTCCAGTATTCTTGCCTGGAGAATCCCATCCACAAAGGAGCCTGGCAGGCTACAGACTATAGGGTTGCAAAGAGTCGGACATAACTGAAGTGACTTAGCACATGGAAGGGGCAGAGTTCAGGAACTTCTGGCCCAACAGCTGTGCTGAATGAGGCTCACCAACAGGCAGCTCCACGTGGTTTTCCCAACTGAAATTAATCACTGGCTCCCCAGACTCCCACAGCCCTTCGTTACCTCATTTATAGCCCTTGAAATAATAGATGTGGAAGTGCTTTGTAAACTGAAAAGCACTGTACAAATGTCAGATGTTGGTGGCTTAGCAGGGGAGCAATAGATAATGCATTTCTTCCATTCCTGAGTCAGAAACCAGTGGAGACAGAGACACATGGGGAGTCAGCCAGATTGCAGATCAACTCATCAGACTTACTACAGATAACAGCTGGTACAGATTCAGGGCCACAGTGAACTTCCTCACATTTCGCCCCAGAATTAAACTTATCCACCCAGGTCTGATGGCCTGCAAAACAGGTAGACCAAGGAACTGATCAGAGTTCCTTGGCTCATCAGATGAGTCAAAATAGGCTAATCAGAGGCATCAACCTCCTCCCCTAGGAAGTGTGAGGTAAGGAGCAGGGTAAGGGGAAGCCAGAGTGTTACTCTAAGTCAGTGGTCCCCAACCTTTTTTGGCACCAGGGGCTAATTTGTGGAAGACAATTTTTCCATGGACTAGGAGGTTGGTTTTGGAATTATTAAAGCATATTATATTTATTATGCACCTTGTTTTTATTATTATTATTACTACATCAGCTCCACCTCAGATCATCAGGCATTAGATTCCAGAGGTTGGGGACTCCTTTTCTAAGTCCCTCATATTGAAACACAAAGAGAAGTATAAACCATCCATTCCTCATAAAGGACTTTCTGTGCTTCATGCTTCAGCCCCTCATGCATATATACCCTGCAGGCTCTATGTTAGATGCTGGAAATGTAGAAATCAATGAGACCGCAAAGCATTTATAATCTAGCAGAAACTATTAACAATCCAAGGATTTTCCAGGTGGCTCAGTGGTGAAGAATCTGCCTGCCAATGCAGGAGACTTGGGAGACGTGGGTTCAATATCTGGGCTGGGAAGGTTCCCTGGAAGAGGAAATGGCCACCCACTCCAGTATTCTTGCCTGCGAAATCCCATGGACAGAGGCTGGCAGGCTACAGTTCAGGGGGTCGCAAAGAGTAGGACACGACTGAGCAAGCACATACTCATTAACAATCCAATGTGATAGCCATACATTAGGAAGCCGTGCATTCAGAAGGGCAGAGTTCATTCTCCTTGGGTGAACTGGGAAGGTTTCATAGAGCAGGTGATAAGTCATTTGGCTCTTGGATTTTGTGTAGGCATTTACCAGATGGAGAAGCAAAGGAAGGGAATTATTCCCAGTAAGGGAAGCATCAGAGCAAAGACAGGAAAGGTGAAACTATGAAATGAAATGAGGCACAAATAAACACACACACAAAGGCCTCAAGAGTACAAAGCTATATACTATCATATCTTACTTTTCTACACACCAAGGTTAAAGGCAAAATTCGGATGAAAATCTGTGCTTTTCTTGGGAGGCGGGTGGGAGGAAGGGCCATGAGGGATGACATCTATGTATACTTATAGCAAAGGAGGAAAGGAAAGATATACCCATCCAAATGCAGAGTTCCAAAGAATAGCAAGGAGAGATAAGAAAGCCTTCCTACGTGATCAGTACAAAGAAATAGAGGAAAACAATAGAATGAGAAAGACTAGAGATCTCTTCAAGAAAATTAGAGATACCAAGGGAACATTTCATGCAAAGATGGGCACAATAAAGGACAGAAATGGTATGGCCCTAACAGAAGTAGATGATATTAAGAAGAGGTGGCGAGAATACACAGAAGGACTATACAAAGGAGATCTTAATAATCCAGATAACCATGATGGTATGATCACTCACCTAGAGCCAGACATCCTGGATATGACGTCAAGTGGGCTTTGGGAATCATCACTATGAACAAAGCTAGTGGAGGTGATGGAATTCCAGAAGAGTTACTTCAAATCCTAAAAGACAATGCTGTGAAAGTGTGCACTCAAAATGCCAGCAAATTTGGAACACTCAGCATTGGCCACAGGACATTCCTATCCCAAAGAAAGGCAATGTCACAGAATGTTCAAACTACTGCACAATTGCACTCATCTCTCACATGCCAGCAAATAATGCTCAAAATTCTCCAAGCAAGGCTTCAACAGTATATGAACCAAGAACTTTCAGATGTTCAAGCTGGATTTAGAAAAGGCAGAGGAACCAGAGATCAAATTGCCAACATTCATTGGATCATCGAAAAAGCAAGAAAATTCCAGAAAAACATCTACTTCTGCTTCAGTGGATATGCCAAAGCCTTTGACTGTGTGGATCACAACAAACTGGAAAATTCTTCAAGAGATGGGAATACCAGACCACCTTTCCTGCCTCCTGAGAAAACTGTATGCAGGTCAGGAAACAAGTTAGAACCAGACATGGAACAATGGACTGGTTCCAAATTGGGAAAGGAGTATGTCAAGGCTATATGTTATCAGCCTGTTTATTTAACTTCTATGAAGTGTACATCATGTGAAATGCTGGGCTAGATGAAGCACACACTAGAATCAAGATTGCTGGGAGAAATATCAATAACCTTAGATATACAGATGACACCACCCTTATGGCAGAAAGCAAAGAGGAACTAAAGAGCCTCTCGATGAAAGTGAAAGAGGAGAGTGAAAAAGCTGGCTTAAAACTCAACATTCAAAAAATGAAGATCATGGCATCTGGGCCCATCACTTTATGGCAAGTAGATGGAGAAACAATGGAAATAGTGACAGACTTTATTTTCTTGGACTCCAAAAGCACTGCAGATGATGACTGCAGCCATGAAATTAAAAGATGCTTGCTCCTTGGAAGAAAAGCTATGACCAACCTAGTTAGCATATTAAAAAGCAGAGACATTACTTTGCCGACAAAGGTCCATATAGTGAAAGTTATGGTTTTTCCAATAATTATTTATGGATGTGAGAGTTGGACCATAAAGAAAGCTGAGCACTAAAGTATTGATGCTTTTGAACTGTGGTGTTGGAGAAGACTCTTGAGAGTCCCTTGCACTGCAAGGAAATCAAACCAGTCAATCCCAAAGGAAATCAGTCCTGAATATTCATTGGAAGGACTAATGCTGAAGCTGAAGAAGCTCCAGTACATTAAATGTGATGTGAAGAACTGATTCATTGGAAAAGACCCTGATGCTGGGAAAGATTGAAGGCAGGAGGAGAAAGGAACAACAGAAGAGACAGTTGGATGGCATGACCCACCCAATGGACATGAGTGTGAGCAAGCTCCGGGAGTTGACTGTGGACAGGGAAGCCTGGCGGGCTGCAGTCCACGGGGTCACAGAGAGTCGGACACAACTAAGCGACTGAAATAAACTGATGGCTAATTCACTTTGTTGTACAACATTGTAAAGCAACCAAACCCTAATAAATAAATAAATTTTACAAAAAGATTTTTAAAAAGAAATAATTGTAAACATAGAAAAAAATCGTTCTGAAATAAAATTAATCTCAGTAGAAGCTCAGTGAGAGCTTCCATCTCAGGTGGCTCAGTGGTAAAGAATCTACCTGCCAAGGGGGAGATGAGGGTTCGATCCCCGGTAGGGAAGATACCCTGAAGGAGGAAAGGACAATCCACTCCAGAATTCTTGCCTAGAAAGTTCCACGGATAGAGGAGCCTGGTGGGCTACAGTTCATGAGGTAGCAAAGAGCTGGACATGCCTTAGCGACTAAACAACAACAACAAAAATCCATGCTTTTAATCTCAAGATAAAACAGTAATTTTTCTCTCTAATCCTATTAACATATATAACGAGAAATTTTGGAATTTGCTTTTGTTTCTTTTTCTAAAAATAAGTCCCTAAAGCATCTTAAAGAAGACACAAACTTTATGAACTGCAGCACAAGCAGTTCAGTTTTGGAGTTCTTTACCAAAAGGTACAGTTCGACAGACAATAAAAAACAAAAGGGGATACCACTATTAACGCACTTCTATTGAAACATTAAAGGAAATTTACATAGGCTACAGCAACATTTAGTGAATTCCCCCCCCTTTTTTTTTTGAGAAGATCTTTTATTTGTTACATCTGATGTGTCTGTCTATCTCACAAATTAGTTAGATGCCATTTGAACAAATATCTTTTCTTAAATCAACTTGATACTAACATTTATACATTCGGTTCAGTTCAGTCCCTCAGTCGTGTCTGACTCTGAGACCCTATGGACTGCAGCATGCCAGGCCTCCCTGTCCATCATCAACTCCTGGAGCTTACCCAAACTCTCCTCTTTCACTTTCATCAAGAGGCTCTTTAGTTCTTCTTCCCTTTCTGCCATAAGGGTGGTGTCATCTGCATATCTGAGGTTGTTGATATAAATGGGGAAAAATCCAAGAGCAGGTACCACTGAATAGCCAGCATATTACAGGATACTAGAGGTCTTCAAAATAAGTTCACTTCAAAAAGTGTATTTAAAAATAATCAATGAATTATGGTTACTATTTGTTGATAATACAACTTTTTTTAACACTATGGTAGACACTTGGCTAGCAGCTCATTCATTCTTCCCAAGAATATGTAAAAAGTGAATTATTAGCCTTATTTTCAGAGATGTAGCTCAGAGAGCTTACCCTTTACTAGTATCATATGGCCACAAACACAGGGATTGGCATCTGAATTGAGGTCTGTCTGAAGTTCAGATCATGTTGGATGTGCTTAGCGCTTTCTGAAATAACTATTACTGATTAATTTACATAATCTCACCTCTGTAAACACAGTCTAGTAACTTTCTGTAAAATCCCCTTTCTTATCCTGTCTACTTCAAACCTAGTCAGAAACTCTCTCCTCAGTAGCTCTCTTCAAGACAAATAAAGCCTTCTTCAGATAAGGGAATACCCTCCCCTTAATCATTTATGTTTTCTGTTCTTAACATATATATTTGCAATATGTATGAGCTATGTGATAGTTACAAGCTATGTAGGTGAGAATACAAGTTCCCATTCAATGTGTAGAGAATTCACTTGTCATTCCAGAATAAAATCCCTATTCAAACACATTTCCCACTGTTCTCCATACATTGAAAAGCAAAATATTTTGGCTCTTTTCTCCAAGTTTAAATTTTTAGGATCCTCCTGTATGCAGTTGTCATAATTTTGTTTTTGAGCAGCTTTCCTTCATCCTAGGGAATGAAATTGCATCCATCTGTCATCTGAACTTTTTCAAAGAAGCTTTCTCCAAAATCTGAGGACAGTCCTTGCCTATAAAGTCAAAGATATCAGAGTCACTTTCTCCAACTGTTCCCATCACATCCATTCACCAGATACTTTTTTCGGATTTTAAAGGCACCCCAGAGCCTGTGCCCTTCATCCCCCTCTGTCTTGTTCCCAGCCCCCACCTGACCCTGTTAATCTGCTTGGGGGTTACCTTTGACCCCTGATGACTCATCTGGGCTTCACAACAGCATCCTCAACAAACACCAGTCAGAACTCTTGACAGAATATTTCCAAATGTCAGTTTGTCCCCACCTTCTGCGTGGCAGTGCTTCTGTTTCCAGGGGCCCATTGTTTTGTCATGGTTATGACTATGACATAGTTAAGAGTACCGAATTAGAGGGAAAAGTTTCCAACAAAATAACAAGGAGTAAGTATATTTAATATAGAAAAAGATGACACAAAAAATTAAGGTCTTCAATTAACAAGTGAATAAAGAAACAATTCACCAAAATTAAACACGATTAATAAACTCAGATGAAATTTTCACCTTCTCAAGTAATCAAAGTAATACAAATTGAAACAATGAAAAAATAAAGTTTGGTAATAAAAATATTTAAAAGATGATATCCAGTGTTGCAAAGGTTTAGGAAGACAGATACTCTGGTCAATGGGTAAAATTTTTGATGAAAGAAATACCAGGGTGTTTACTTTCAACTTGAAGATTTTCTCATAAGGATAAAATGGATAAAATATTTACACAAAATACTCAGCACTTTTTGTATACTCAGCAGTATTGGTAATAGCAACAAAATTAGAAGCATCCTTGGGCTTCCCTGGTGGCCCCGTGGTTAAGACTGTGCTTCCACTGCAGGGGACACAGTTTCAATCTCTGGTTGTGGAACTAAGATCCCACATGCCAAGCAGCATGGCCAAATTAAATAAATAGTAAAAATTTAAAAGCCCTTCTTCTTTAAAAAAGAAGTATCCTTAATGTCTATTTTTAGACAAATAGTTTTATGATGCTAATAAAGACTTTAATGCATATGAAAATATGTATGTATGTATAATTATGGAAATACAAGCAGATATGCATAAAAAAGACAAAAGGAATTAGCGACTATGGAACTTAAATGATGGAACTATGAGTAATCTTTAATCTCACCCAACTTTTCTATGTTACTGAATTTTTTTAAAATAATAATATATCTATAATAAGGGGGAAAACTTTTAAAAAGGCACTTGAATTGATAATCAAGAGACCTCTGTCTAGTCTAAGTTCTACCACTAAAAAATTATTGTGCTTTGAATAATTCACATCATCTTTCTGAGCAGAATTGTAGATCTGGGAGTGTGGTGGCTTTGTAGTGTGTCATCTTGACAAAACAAAACTGGTTCTTAAAATTCCTTTCCCTATGAGTTCCCAGTGGGGTTGCAGAAGACTCAGACATTACTAAGCTACCAAACAACAACAATGTTATCATATCACTATATGTCTTAGAGACTATAAAAGTGACTAACTAAAAGAACCCAAAACAGGAATGGTTGAAAAAAGTGATTGTCCTAGGGAATGAGCCTCGAAGTGAGAACAATGTCTCCTTGGAACCCTGAGGCTCCTTGAGCGGAGGGATTGGCTCAGAGTGAAGGCTGCATAGGTGACCAGGATCTGGAGACAGAGGGAGAGAATAATTCAGGTCTGATGACTTGTTAGACTCTCTCAGTCAAGCTGAGTGCAGAACTGGACTTTTAATTATGCAGGCTATCTGAGTACCTTTGGGCTGCTTTAACAAAATACCACAAACTGGGAGGCTTATAAACAATAGAAATTCATTTCCCACAGATCTAGACACTGGAAAGTTCAAGATCAAGGTGCTGGCAGATTTGATGTCCCCCGAAAACCAGCCTCCTCAGAGTCTTCTCACTGTGTCCTCGTGAGAAGGACGAGGGAGCTCTCTCATAAGGGCATCAATCCCATTCATGAAGATTCTATTCTCATTACCTCATCACTTCCAAAGGCCCTACCTCCAAAAACCATCACCAGGTTGGTTAGGATTGCAACATATGAAGGCAGGGGCCACACATTCAGACCATAGCATAAGCCAGCAAGTCTGATTTTGAATTGGCTCTCTGGACTTTGTCTTAAAAATGACCAACATAGGAACGTGCCTGGTGGTCCAGTGGCTAAGATCCCATGCTCCCAATGCAGGGGGCCCAATGCATGCTCCCAGTTAGGTTCAGTCCCTGGTCTGGGAACTAAGATCCCCACTAAGACCTAGCGCAGTCAAAGAAATTTGCTAAATACGTAAAAAGAATGTTTTAAGAAGGCCCCATACACACCAACAGCCTCTACTCCCTCCCCGCCTCCAGTGGACGACCTTGCCTTCCTGTCTTTGCAAACCTGTGTGTGTTGGATGCCAAGTACTGTGTATCTGCCTAGCAAGTTGAAAGTTCCTTGCTTTATGAATTAATAATAGAATTCTATTTTAAGTGGTAAGTCCAACTTTATCTAGCAATGCTGTCTTTAAATCTAAGGAGGTCCCGCTGATTTGATTAGGGTGGGTGACTCAATTGAATTTCTGGGTTTGAGACCTCTCTGCTCACCTCAACCAGAGTATTCTATGTTGTTCAGCCACTCAGTTTTGTCTGACCCTTTGTGACCCCATAGGCTGCAGCCCACCAGGCTCTTCCGTCCATGGAATTCTCCAGGCAAGAACACTGGAGTGGGTAGCCATTCACTTCTCCAGGGGATCTTCCCAACCCAGGGGAGATTCTCCTGTACTGAAGGCAGATTCTTTACCATCTGAGCCACCAGGGAAGCCCAGAGAACACAGATGGGGGTGCAAAGGAGCCTCAATGGCAGTAACTGATCACTGAGCCTGCCCAGGTCTCCCTGCCCAGTCCTTTCCCAAACTAGGCCATTCCAGAAAATTCTGAGGCCCTTCTGAATCTGAGATCCTGGACCTGAGAGGCTGGGCACCTGGGGCAAGGAAATCCTTTCTGCAGTCTGTAGGTGTATTAAGCCCAGGCAAGGGCACTCCTTCACTGAGGCCAGCGGGAGGGGTTGCTCTGCTGGGTTTTAAACTCTTTGTAGAGAAACATTTTTTTCAAATTAAATCACTAGTAAATCTTAATCTTGTACAAAAGTTAAAAAAATAGCATTCAAGGATCACCTAAGGGAGAAAAAAAACAGCCACGCATCTCACTGTTCCCACTCAATGCTTATTCTCTCCTGGCTCTAGTCCATGTGAACACATAATTTTGTTTGGTTGTAATCAGAAGGAGCGCACAATTTTGTATTAAAGCAATAAAGTTTTAATGATATATGGATATAGAAGGCAAAAGGCTATAAAGCAAAATTTATGTAGGTTTGGAGGGAAAAATCCATTTTAAAGGGGAGAATATAGGCTAATTGCACATATTAGAGCAGTACGCTCGGGACCATGTTTATAAAGATTTTAATAAAATTCCTTCTCTTTCCTTTTGATACCATTCCTTAACCAAGTCATTTTGAAATAAATATTATATATGTTCAGTCTATATTTGTACCATTTGATTTTTAAAACAATCATGGTAGTTAAGAAGGAAAAAAATTCCATAGCTCTTAGTGCTAGAAGGGACCTTAGAAATATTACTTCCAACCCAGAAAGAGGCAAACTGTTCGTGGCATTTGGAGTTACATAAGCGAGGCTGTCTTGCCATGCAAATCCAGCTCACCTCAAATTATAAGTTGACAAGCATTTCTCTATGACTCACCATGAGTCTGGTGCTATGGTTATTAGGGGTCACAAAATGGTAGACCTTTTTCCCACAAGGTTCTTACAAATTTCTTTTAAAAATTGGGGCAAGCATCTACTAAACCATTAGTGAATTGACCTGACATATTACACATTTAGGGCTTCCCTGGTGGCTCAGCCAGTAAAGAACCCGCCTGCCAGCGCAGGAGACCTGCGTTTGATCCCTGGATAGGGAAGATCCTCTAGAGAAGGGAATGGCTACCCACTCCAGTATTCTTGCCTGGAGAACCTCCTGGACAGAAGGGTCTAGTGGGTCATAGTCCATTGGGTCACATATTTCATCGTCCCTTTGTTTTCTGTCTGTAATCCGCTATTAGAAGGCAAGCCCCAGGCAAGAACTTTGTCGGGCTCACTGCTGTAGCTCTGGAGGCTGGGAAGTGCAAGGTCAAGGTGCCAGCAGATCTGATGTCTGGGGAGAGCCTTCTTCCTGGCTTGTAGATGACCGCCCTCTCACTGAGTATTCATGTGGCATAGAATGAACTCTGGTCTCTTAATTCCCTTATAAGGGCCCCAATCCTGGTCTGAGGGCTCCATTGATGATCTCTTCCAAATCCAAGTACCTCCCAAAGGCTGTCTCCAAAATCCACATTGTTGGAATTAGGACTTCAGTATCTGAGTCTGGGGGTACACACACATTCAGTACACACTGTGAATTCAGACCTCCTACAATGTCTGACTATTGTGTCTCCCAATCAGTCAACTGACTCCTACTTTCTGTTACTTTCTTATTAGATTTACAGCCCCATAGCCTCCTACTAGCTTTCCTGCTTCCTCTCCAGTTCCAGATTGCAAGGTAACTGGATTTAAAAAAAAAAAAACACTTTATCTCAAATAACATGTAAGATTTTATTATTTGAGAAGATGGGCAGTCTGTTTCTCTCATAACCAGTCCATGTGGATACATTAGTGAGAAAGCAAATTGACTCACATGAACTCTACCTTCCCTAAAGTTTAGGCATCTGTCCCTGGAGACCCAGGAGACACAGCTTTGATCCCTGGGTCAGGAAGATCTCCTGGTGGAGGAAATGGCAACCCACTCCTGGAAAATTCCATGGACAGAGGAGCCTGCCTGGCTATACAGTCCATGGAGTAACAAAGGAACGACCGAGCCACCAAACATGCATGCATGCACCCTGCAAAAGTGTACTAATCAAGATAAGTTGCCAATAACACAATCCACTCTCCCTGATTCAAACAGAAGGAGATTCGCAAGGAATTGTACTCACGGTTCACAGTAGCAGAGGCAGAGGGCTTTGGAGAGAGATCTGCCCTGACCTTCTAAAACAGCTTTCAAACACACACCACAGAACTAGACTGCCAGGTTTCCGGCCACAATCAGGAACTTCCTGGTCAAATCCCAAAGCTGTCAATATACCATTGAATCCAGAACCACACATCTGCTGCAATGCAGCCTCCTGCCCCTCCCACCTCCAAAGGTGCCTTTCCCACCAGTGTAACCGGTTGGTAGGATCTAAATCACACCAGGAGATGTCTCTGGTGGTCCAGTGGCTGAGGCTCCACGCTCCCAATGCAAGGGGCCTGGGTTCAATCCCTGGTCCGGGAACTGGATCCCACATGCTGCAACTTAGATGGAAGATCCCTCAAGCTACAGCTAAGACCCAGCACAGCCAAACAAATAATAAATAAATAAGATAAACCTTTTAAAAAATAAAATAAACCACATCAGAAGTGGAACTGCAAGGGAGTCTAGGGAGGGGATGCTTGGCTTTTCAGACTCTATAATTAGCAGCCCTTTAGAGAGAAGGAGGTTGAAATACAGGCTGAGGAATCCCAGCCACACTGTCTTCTAGACTGAGAGGAAGGGAAACACACCAAATTCAAGGGGGCTGTCTTTGTATGCTGCCTTTGCAAACTCATTTCAGAGTCATTCGTTTTCTAAATCAACAAATTGTTTTCAGTTTCATTGAGATATAATTGACATACAACATTTTACAAGTTTAAGGCAGAGAGCACAGTGATTGGATATTTGTATATACTGTGAAATATCCACCACGTTACGTCTAGTTAACACCCATCACCTCACTCAGTTACCAGTGTTTTTCCTTATGATGAGACCCCTGAGGAACCCTTGGGTCAAAGATGAATTCCCCCATCAGCACCCAATCCCTGCTCATCTCTTCCCCTCCGTATGTTGTGTGTTTTCACAGAAGACAGAAATGGATGTTTTCCATCTCTGATCAACAGTACATGACATCTGACCTGAGAGTAGTGGTCAGGAAAAAAAGAAGGAGGGAGGGAAGGAGAGAGACAGGGAGGAAGGGAATTTACAGGATGGAAGGAAGAGAGGAAGGGAGGGAAGGAGGATAGGAGGCAAGAAGAAGGAAAGGAAGGGAAGAGAGAGGGAAAGAAGGGAAGGGCAGAGGAAAGGAGGAAGTCAGCCTTATATAGCACAAGTAGACAATTAGCAAGTAGTAATAGAACTGATCTAATTAGCTGCTGGGTAAAACAAACACGATCTATGCCTGGAGTGAAGAGCTACTCTCCGCCCCATCTCAACATCTCCTTGGTCCAAACCAGCTTCTCTCCTGACCCTAGGCTCCCAGCCCCTGAGGATGAAGGACTATCCTTGGTTTGACCTCCATAAAGCCCTTTTTTTTCTACCCAGATGCCCAATCTGTGGTACTGTGGACAGAGCACTAGCCTGTCAGCTGTGAGACCTGCAACCTGTTGAAGCTCTGCTTATCTGAATGACCTTGGGCAAGTCGCTTAACCTCTCTGAGGCCTCATCTTAAGGGTGCTCGTACAGTAAAGGACACACCGCGTGATCTCTAAGAATTCCTCCTTCCCCAGAATCCTGTGATACTGGGTCACGCTGGCCAGCTCCATCCACCAGCTTTGCATTTTGTTTGTGGCTGCAGCCCTGGCCCTTCCCCTTCCCCTCAGCTTCCTCCTTGGGCTGGTCACCTACTCACAGTCTACATATAGGTCTCCATCTTGAGGAAAATAGCTTCCCCACCACGGACAGGCAAGATCTATAAACAGGGCCTAATACTGTACGTGTTCATCTCAGGCAAGCACTGAACCTCAGGCTAGACACAGAGGTCAGCTCAAAGGCTGCTCCTGCAAGGTTGTGCCCAATCTGATTAAGTCCAGGCGATCCCAGGCGCCTTTCTCCATCAAGGATGCTTCTAGCTCTGCACAGGCACCAGCAGATCCTTGTGGGGTTTCTGCATCTACTCAGGAAGTCTGCTCCTCAACACAGCCCAGTTTCTATTTTCTGTGCTGCTCCTTCTCAGCCCTGGTCCCTGGTTTCTCCTCCTTTTCTTTTTTTGATAAGAAAGCCACATGCATAAAGTCCTCTCCAGGGAGGCAAAGTGGCCTCTTGTGTTTATCCATCACGTGGACACCTTAGCTGTCATCTATTAAAGAAAGCTCTAGATCCACCCACATCTTCAGCTCCCAAGGGCACAGGAGAATAGCATAGGTTTACTGCTTTCTCTGAGGCTGAAGAAGGAAAAGAAGATGGGTGCAGATGAAGGTATCGCCCTGAGGGAAAAGTAGGGCAGAAAATCCACTAATATTAATGGTCCAAGCACTGAGGTGAGTCTGAGTCCGGATCCACGGGATGCAGGTGTCCCACCCCTCTCCTAAAGGGCTCCTAAAGGGAGACAGTTGCCTGAATTGTAATTCGCATAAAGAATCCTGGGAGAAAATATCAAAGCCAGCCTACTGAGAGAGTCCCCAGAAAGGAGTCATCAGTTCTGTCTTGGGGAACATCAAGATAGATATTCACAGGGAAGAAAATATTGAAGACTTTCTAGATTTTTCAGTTTTATTAAATAGTGGTAACAGTGGGCTTCCCTGGTGGCTCAGATGGTAAAGCATCTGCCTGCAATGCGGGAGACCTGGAGTTCGATCCCTGGGTTGGGAAGATACCCTGGAGAAGGAAATGGCAACCCACTCCAGTATTCTTGCCTGGAAAATCCCATGGACAGAGGACCCTGGTAGGCTACAGTTCATGGGGTTGCAAAGAGCTGGACACGACTGAGTGACTTCACTTTCAACAGTGCTTTCCACCTGGGGACTTCCCTGATGGTCCAGTGGCTAAGACTCCATGCTTCCAGTGGAGGGGGCCCAAGTTCAATGCCTGGTCAGGGAACTAGATCCCGCATGCCACAATGAAGATCAAAGAACCCACACAGCCGAATAAGTAAATGAAATAAATAATGATGCTTTCCATCTTTGCTGCACTGTCTGGTTTACGAAACGTCTCCTGGACTTTATTCTCTCTGATGTGTTCAGGCATGTATTCCCTCACTTAGTGACTGAGTGCCGCGTGTGCCTGGCAAAGCTCTAAAGATGAAACCCACACAGCCCCGGTCCTCTAAGGGTTCACCTCTGGTAGGACCAGAAGGCAAGTAAAGAAGTGATAGCGAGGCAAAGTTTCTGTCCCCAGGTGGAAGTTAATGTGGTGGCCCAAAGGGGCGTGAATTTTATTTTAACCATGGGTTGAGGGGGAAAGAAGATTTGGGGACAGAGTGAAGAAGAGAACATTCGGGGATGCTAGGTGTGAGCAGGAGGATCTCGGGTGTGACAGAAGGTTGGTATGGAAAAGAACATTCTGGAACAACACCAGCAAAGGCAGAGACTGAATATAGTCAGAATATAGGGAAGAATTTGGGCAGAAGTACAAAGACTCCTGAGAGTCCCTTGGACTGCAAGGAGATCCAACCAGTCCATTCTGAAGGAGATCAGCCCTGGGATTTCTTTGGAAGGAAGGATGCTAAAGCTGAAACTCCAGTACTTTGGCCACCTCATGAGAAGTGTTGACTCACTGGAAAAGACTGTGATGCTGGGAGGGATTGGGGGCAGGAGGAGAAGGGGATGACAGAGGATGAGATGGCTGGATGGCATCACTGACTCGATGGACGTGAGTCTGAGTGAACTCTGGGAGTTGGTGATGGACAGGGAGGCCTGGCGTGCTGCGATTCATGGGGTCGCAAAGAGTCGGACATGACTGAGCAACTGAACTGAACTGAACTGAACAAAAGACACAAGAAGATGCAGGATCTCCTTTGAGGGTGATCCTGGGGTGAGAAATGCAGATGGAGAGGGGCATCAGAATTACTTGAGAAACTTCTTCAGAATACACACATCACCGTCTCCCCCATTCCAGTATTCCTGGGGAGGAAAGAAAGAAAAGAAAGTGTTAGTCGCTCAGTCATGTTCAACTCTTTGTGATCCCACAGAATATAGCCCACAAGGCTCCCCTGACCAAGGGATTTCCCAGGCAATAATATTGGAGTGGGTTGCCATTTCCACCTCCAGGGGATCTTCCCTACCCAGGGATTGAACCCACATCTCCCGTATTACAGGCAGATTCTTTACCACTGAGCCACCTGGGAAACCCATCCATTGGAATGGCTACCATCAAAAAAACCAGAAAATACCAAGTGTTGGCAAGGATGTAGAGAAAATGAAACCCTTGTGCACTGTTGGTGGGATTGTAAAATGATGCAGTCAGATGGAAAACAGCATAGAGTTTCATTAAAAATCAAAAATAGAACTATTTTTAGATTCAGCAATTCCACTTTGGGGAATTCATTCAAAACACTCAAAACAAGATCTTGAAGAGATATTTGCACACTCAGGTTAATAACAGCATTATTCACAAAAGCCAAGTGGTAGAAGCAACCCAAATGTCCATCGATGAATAAACAGATAAACTAAATGTGGTAATGTATACACACAGTGGGATGCTCTTCAGCCTTAACAAGGAGGGAAACTCTATCATGTGCTACAACATGGACGAGTCCTGAGATGTCACGCTAAATGAAATAAACCAGTCACAAAAAGACAAACCCTGGGCTCCGGTTCTGCATCCCTGTCATCCATTGGCTCTGTTTTCCTGGAGGAATGGTCTGTATTGAAGAGGAAAAGTTAAAGTTTTACGTAACCTCCTGCTCCTTCTGCCTCTGTAACTCAGCTTACTGGATCACGTAGGTCACATGGTCTCAGAAAGCAGGGATTTACAAAACTAGGAACTGGAGCTTATCTCACTCACCCTGGTCCTGCTCTTTGCAATTGCCCAGCCCCTGGAAACCTGCTTAATCATGCCTGTCCGTGTAAAGGTCAGACATCCCCCTCCTCATCTTGACTGCTGTTCCCACATGTGTGAAACCACTTGGTTTAAACCAGCCTATTAGCAGTTGTGGTGCCCACTATAGTAGGTTTATAAAAACTCTGTAACCCCTTTGTGTGGGGCTCAGAGCTCTGGGCCTGCCGAGGTAATAAACCTGAATTCTCCAACTCCCCGAGGGTAGTGCTTGGTTTCTGTATTACTGGTTTCTGCAACTCTATCGGCTTGCTGACCTTCATGGTAGAAAAATGGGCTCCGCCTTCCAGACCTCATATTTGCATACCACCTCATTCAAAGGAAAAAAAACAAACAGGTATTCCTTCCTCCAGCTCTCATACAGAAGTCCTGCATTTATTCCATGTGGATCAAACGGAACCAAACTCTGGAGTAAAGAAGTGCCCATACAGGGAACAGCTTGGACCTCTGAGCCGATCTCTGTGACATGAGACAGAATTTTGCTGACTGAGTCTAATCAGGAGCCCACCCCTTGGGTGAAGGGCAGGGTAAAGTCTACCCAAACCGCATAGCAATACAAAGTAAGGAAGTGATTCTTCAAAGGAAATCTGCAGGCTGTGAGCAATGGGAGAGGGAAGGAATGGATGCTAGGTAAGAAGCCAACTCTTGGATCTCCCTGGTTGTGCAGTGGATAAGAATCCGCCTGCCAATGCAGGGGACATGGGTTCAATCCCTGATGATCCCAAATGCCTCGGAGCAACTAAGCACATGTCCCACAACTACTGGGCCTGGCTCTAGAGCCCTCGAGCCTCAACTATCAGGCCTCTGTGCTGCAACTTCTGAAGCCTGAACACCCTAGAACCCACATGCCCCAGATACTGAGCCCAAGTGCCTAGAGCCATGCTCCACGGCAAGAGAAAGCAATGCCATGAGAAGCTTGCCACCACAATGAAGATAGCCACCACTCACTGCTTTCACTTTCTTTCGCTAAAGAAAGCCCATGCACAGCAGTGAAGACGCAGTGCAGCCATAAATAAATACATAGTAAATAAATAATTTTAAAAAGAAGTCAACTCTGGTCCATGATAGAGTAAAAGGAACAAGGGGTCATCAAAGATGGCCCCAAGATTTCTGGCATGGCTAGCTGAGGACATAGATGCTCTTAACAAAGACCAGAAATATAAGAGGAGAAGCACTTTTGAGGGTGGCACAGAGAGGTAAGGGGCACACATGAATTTGTTGTTGGAAAGAACTAAGAGACATATCCTATGGACAGAGGAACCCGGCAGGCTATAGTCCATGGGGGTCACAAAACAGTCAGGTATGACTTAGCGGCTAAACAACAACGAAAGACATATAGTTCTTTGATGCTTGATGGTCAGTTCTGGCTCTTTCCAGTAGCGCCACACAAGTGAAACCACACCTAAATGATCCCACCATTTTCCATTACACTATGCCATGTCTCTTTAGAGCTCTGAAATACTCCATTATTGATTTGCCGTTAGTGATTCCCTCTGACCCTGCTAAGTATTTCCTCTTCCTCTTTAGTACTACAACTTACGATGATTCTCTGGAAATGGGGGTTGAGCAGGTGCAGATCTGAAGACAAAACATTCCTCTTCATGTGAGAAATTAATCTGTAGCTCTAATTGCCTCAAACTCTAAATGAAAAAAAAAATCTGCCTTCTCCCAGCATTCAAAATAGAACACAGGCTTTATCTGAATAAAGAAAATAATCTGTCAGGGGGAAAAAAAGGACTTAAGCTGCTAAAATGTCAATCTTACCACATTGTTAAGAAAAGCAACTTTAATTACATTCACATCTACACAGAATGATTTCTTTTGAGTGGTGCACCCAGGAGCCTAAAGGTCTAAGATTTGAGAATTGTGAGGTACCTTAAACAAAGGCAATGGGGAAAGAGCAAGGTATAATGGGGAAGGGGCATGCTTTCAGAATTGGAGACTTTGTGTCCTAGAGGCAGCCAGCCATGGAGTCCTTTAGGACCTCTGTCACGTCCTGCACTGTAGTTCTGTCACATGTGATAGAAGGTGGTTGTTTTAGTCACCAAGTCCTGTCTGATTCTTTTGCAACCCCATGAACTGCAGCTCGCCAGGCTCCTCTGTCCATGGGATGTCCCAGGCAAGAATGCTGGAATGGGTTGCCATTTCCTTCTCCAGGGCATCTTCCCATCTGAGGGATCAAACCCGGATCTACTGCATTAGAGACAGATTCTTTACTGCTGACCCACCAGGGAAGCCCCATGATGGAAGGTGCCGAGGTGTAAATGTTCTCAAGTTGCCTTTCGCATCTATGAAAACATGACAGAAAGTTGAGTCTGGACTCTTCCCCCACCCCAATACTTCTTTTATCGTGTAGAACACAGTTTTACTGGGTTTTCTATATCCCTAAGAACTATACAGAAAAATGACCTGGAATTTTCCAATTTACAGATATCTAAACAGAGGCTAAGGAAGATGTCCCACCTGAGATGATCCAGAAAATCAATGGTGACTCAGAACTTGATGGACGAATACCATATTTTGCCCCAGAAGCCAGGCCAAAGAACAGCTAACTAAAAATAAAAAGCAGCAGAACTTGCCTGGTGGTCCAGTGGCTAAGACTCTAGGCTCCCAATGCAGGGGGCCTGGGTTCAATCCCTGGTCAGGGAACTAGATCCCAAATGCTGCAACTAAAAATCCTGAATGCTGCCACTAAGACTCAGTAGAGCCAAATAAATGAATAAGTATTAAAGATTAACAAATAACAGGCAGCTTGTTCTTACTTCAGGGAAAATGAGCCTACCCTTATCCATCTTCATGTTTCCCACCCTTCGTCCTCCCCAGAAAAAATTGGGGGAGAAACATAAGTCAAGTGCCTCCATACAGGGAAGCCACCAAGGATGCTGGCTTCTGAGGCAGTCACACAGGGGAACATGTTCTGGTACAGGGCAGCCCTTAGCCAAGCAACTGCTCTGTACCAGGGTGTGTAAACAAGCACTGGGAGGGAAGATTTAGCAACTCAAAAGACTGATTGCTTTAATAAGCTTCAAGGGTTGTACCTCAAGAGCCAGCAGCTGACAGGCAGCCAGATGTAGACGTTCTCTGCTCAAGTTTAGGCTGCTGCATCATCATTGCATTGAGTTTACCTGGTGGCTCAGATGGTAAAGAATCCACCTGCAATGTGGGAGACCTGGGTTTGATCCCCGGGACAGGAAGATCCGTTGGAAGAGGGCATGGCAACCAACTCCAGTATTCTTGCCTGGAGAATCCCCATGGACGGAGGAACCTAGTAGGCTACAGTCCCTGGGGTCGCAAAGAGTTGGACATGACTGAGCAACTAAGCACAGCATATATCCCTTCTCCAGTGGATCTTCCCGACCCAGGAACTGAATCAGGGTCTCCTACATTGCAGCAGATTCTTTACCAACTGAGATATCAGGGAGGCCTATATATATATATAATCATTGCAGAAGGCTCTAGCCACTTCCCAGTGTCAGTCTGATTACTTACCTACTGGCCTTTTCTCTTCTTACTTTCTATTCAAGAGCAAAACCATTTGAGGAACTCTGTCCTTGATCAGTATATGTCTCCCCACTCCTGCATTCATCTCTGGAGATGTTTAGGAGCATTAAGAAATAGCTGGAGAAAACAAAAAGGCTGGTGGGCCCCAGAAATCTATTGAGGCAGCTCTAAAGAAGACATACAAATGGCCAGTAGGCACAGGAAAAGATGCTCAGCATCACTAATTATTAAACAAAAGCAAATGAAAACTACAATGAGGTACCACCTCACACCAGTCAGAATGGCCATCAATAAAAAGTCTACAAATAACAAATCCTAGAAAAGCTGTGAAGTAAAGGCAACCCTCCTACACTGTTGGCAGGAATGTAAATTTGTGCAGCCACTATGGAAAACAGTATGGAGGTTTCTCAGAAAACTAAAAATTGAATTACCATATGATCCAGCAATTCCACTCCTGGAAATATACCTGGACAAAACTATAATTCAATAAGATACATGCACCTCTATGTTCGTTAGCAGCACTTTTCAGAATAGCCAAGACATGGGAACGACCTAAATGTCCATCAACAGATGAATGGATAAAGAAGATGTGGTGCCTATATACAAATGGAAAAAGACTCAGCCATAAAAAGAATGCCGTTTGCAGCAACATGGGTACAGCCAGAGTATGTGAAGTCAGAAAGAGAACGACAAACACCATATGATATCACTTACATGTGGAATCTAACACAAATGAACTCAAAGACAAAACAGAGACAGACTCATAGAGGGAGAGAACAGACTCTCTGGATTGGGAGTTACGAACAGACTATTACATTTAGAATGGATAAACAGCAAAGTCCTACCGTACGGGGATTTTAATAACAGGGAATTATCACTCAGCATTCTCTGATAAACCATAATGGAAAAGAATATTAAAAAATAATGTATATATGTGTACAACTGAGTCTCTTTGCTATAAAGAAGAGATTGGCAAAACACTGTAAATCAACAACTTTAAAAAAAAAAGGAATCCATCAAGGCAGGAAATTGCAAGTAAATTGCCATTTTTTAAACAGTGGTCTGGGGAGGTGCAGCACACTCAGACAGGAATACTCCAGGCTAAGTCCAACTTCCATGAGGACCCATGCTTGGACCAGAATTTCACGTGCAGAAGTCAGAAGGTTCCAGCTGGTCCACAAATCAGTGTACAAGGACACCTGAAGTGGCTGTCTCACTCAGGGCATTAATGAAGACAACAAAAAGATGAATGGAGTCTGACCCATGGAATAAGAGCTGCAGAGTTTCCTGTACAGTTAACTTAAATATAATTATACAAGGGACAACGATAAGAAGTGTACAGCAGGGTTCTGATGCTCACTTCCAATCTCCCCTCATTGGAGAATGGGTGAAAAGCCTTCTTCAAAGGTGACGGGAACTGCCTCTGTCTGGTCCTGTGGGGATTTTCTTCTCATGTGATCCCGGTTCAGCTGATCCTCTGCATCTCAGGCTGTTCTTGTTCCAGGCCATTCTGTGCCGGAATGGTTATTTCCTGATATCAGCATCATTACCACTAATTTCAGAAAATGTCTGTCTCTTAGCCTCAGGTTTTCTAAAGAGTCTTCATGTATTGTACTTACAGAAGAGTGCTTGCTTTTCTCCCAGGGCTCTCTGTTGAATGCCTATTTGCCAGCCATTTATCACCATGGGACTGGCCTTTTCTCCTCCATGACTGTGGCTTTCTGTCTCTCCCTGAATACCCGTCTGAAACCTCTGGGTTGCCCCCAAAAAAATCCTCAAGAAAGATAGGACATTTAGAAGCTTGCTCCTTTTGATAGGAATAATAACTTTTGCAAATCCATATAGAAATGTTTCTCTTCCCCACCTCTGCAAAATCATTACTGGCTTGCTACTTCTGGCACACCCTCTCTGCCAACAGTAGCCCTAGATTTGATTCTTTTTTTAAAAAAATTTAAATGTTATGTATTCATTTCCTATTCGGTCGTGCTGGGTCTTCGTTGCTGAGTGGGTTTTCTCTAGCTGTGGCGGGCGGGGTTACTCCCTAGGTGCGGTGCACGGTCTTATCACGGCGGTGGCTTCTCTTGTTGCAGAGCACAGGCTCTAGGGTGCTCAGGCTCAGTAGTTTGGGTGCATAGGCTTAGTTGCCCCACAGCACGTGGAATCTTCATAGACCAGGGATCAGACCTGTGTTCCTTGCATTAGCAGGTGGATTCTTAACCACTGGACCACCAGGGAAGTCCGCTCGATTTGATTCTTTGACCATTTCACATTCTCTGTTGTGTGAGAACAAATTTACCAGATTTGCCCCCAACCAAACTGGATTCTCCTTGCATTCTGACCATAGTAAAACACTGCTATTGTATCAAGAACTCAATTAAGAACTGAAACATTTCAAGGATACATGAGCTTTAAAAAACGAATCATATTTTTTTGCCTTTATAGACTTTCACTTTCTAAGGATTGGTTGAGGGTGGGTTACCATAGGCGGAAACTGTATTTAACGATCAAATATATGTAAATAAAAGAATATTTTCCCCCTGATTTGGTTTAGATCTCAATCTGAGCAACCTTGTTATAATCCTACAGGAAAGTTTGGACCCTGAGTCTATAAAACAGTATTTGTATTAAAATATACATGATGGGGATTTCCCTGGAAGTTCAGTGGTTAAGATTCTGTGCTGCCAAGGCAAGGGGGGTAGATCCTATCCCTGGTCAGGGAACTAAGATCCCATATGCTACGTGATGTGGCCAAAAAATATTTTTTAAAAAGAGAAAAACAAAATACATCTGATGGTCCCATAAAAAGGTGAAAGTGTTGGTCGTTCAGTTGTGTCCAGCTCTTTGCAACCCCATGGACTGTAGCCCACCAGTCTCCTCTGTCCATGGAATTCTCCAGGCAAGAATACTGGGATGGGTGCCATTCCCTTCTCCAGGGGATCTTCCCCACCCAGGGATCAAACCCATGTCTCCTGCATTGGCAGGAGGCTTCTTTACCACTGAGATGATAATAGAGGCATCAAGCCTGTTAACAAAGATTAGAAATTGTGGGGACTTCCCTGGCAGTCCAGTGGTTAAGACTTTGCCTTCCAATGCGGGAGGTGAGGGTTCATTCCCTGGTCAGGTATCCTGCATGCCTTGTGGCCAGAAAACCAAAGCATAAAACAGAAACGATGTTGTAACAAGTACCTAAAGACGTTGAAAATGATCCCTATCAAGAAATTAAAAAAAAAAAAATTATGTTTGACTAGCATTTGAAGCAGTCTGACACAGAGTAGGTGCTCATTAAATGATCCAGCTACCACGATGTCTGCATCCCTTATCATGCACCAATACCATCACAAAGCTCCATCGCACCTCCCTCATCGTTCCTTGGTAAAAGGTGTTCTGCTCATTGTCACCAGTAAACACTGCATTTGGAAGCTCTCTGCCTGTGCAGGGGCAAACTGGATTGAGAGCTGGGGGCAACAAAACCAGTTCAGAGCTTCCTGCCATTGCATGAGTGAGCAATCATGAAGGCCAGACTGGCCTAGGTAGGAGACACTTCCGAGATAAAGTCACTAGAAAGGACAGTTGGTTGGATATAAGAGTCAGGAGCGAGGACAAAGATGCCTCTAATTTTTCAAGCCTGTTAGACTGTGAAAAGGTGCCATTAGAAGAACTGGCTGTACAGTAGGTCCTTATTAGTTATCTATTTTACATATATATATATATATAGTAGTATGTATATGTCAATAGGGGTTTCCCTGGTGGCTCAGACAGTAAAGAATCTGCCTGCAATGCAGGAGACCTGGGTTCATTCCTGGGTCAGGAAGATCCCCTGGTGAAGGGAATTGCAACCCACTGCAGTATTCTTGCCTAGAGAATTCCACCGACAGAGGAGCCTGGTGGGCTCCAGCCTATGGGGTCGCAAAGAGTTGTACATGACTAAGTGACTAACACATACACACATATGTCAACAGCATTTCCCCACTGGCTCAGCTGGTAAAGAACCCTCCTGCCAACACAGGTGATGCAAGAAACGCAAGTTCAATCCCTGGGTTGGGAAGATCCCCTGGAGAAAGAAATGGCAACCCACTCCAATATTCTTGCCTTGAAGATTTCATGAAGAGAGAAGCCTGGCAGACTATAGTCCCTGGGGTTGCAAAAAGTCGAACTTGACTGACTGCTCACAGACATATGTCAATAGCACAGGGAACTCTGCTCAGTACTCTGCAATGATCTACATGGGGAAAGAATCTAAAAAAAAAGTGGATATATGTGTGTATATACATATATATATGATTCACTTTGGTGTGCAGCAGAAACTAACACATTATAAATCAACTGTAGTCCAATAAATTTAAAAAAAAACAAACAAACAGAAAAAGAACTGGCTCTCAGAAAGGAAAGGAAATAATCAAAATGGACAGGGCTTGCCAACCACGGAATAGTTCAGCTTCTCTCTTTGGAATATCCAGGGAAGTCTTACACATCCCAGAGAGAGGAGCTGACTTGCCCACAGGTTCCCACAGAAAACTAGGGATGAGCCCCATCGTGCCTCAAGGGCAAACACCCAGAAGACACATAGCCCCAAAATACAAACCAGCTGCAAGGAAATAGTACTTCGGATGGTGAGGTCTAATTACCCAAAGTCTGAGGCAAGTGGTCAAGATCATTCTTCCAAATAAAAAAATGTTTTCCCTCTCCAGGCTTAGCCTTTCTGAGGACACGGGCTGGCAGCACAACCATCAGCCAGAATGCTGTCTGATGAGATACTCAACGAATGTTCACTGAGGACCTACCAGATTGGCGTTAGCCTAGAGAGGTGACATTACTGGCTCCCTTCAGGATTCAGCCGGCTTAAGCACACAGATGGGTCACTGACACCACTGTTTGTTCTCCAGAGTAAGTTCATTTCTTTCTCCCGGACTGATCCACAAACACTGGCTTCTCGCAGTGATGAGCAGGGCCTCCGTGCTCCATGACCCAGGCTGGACGCACTTGGCTCCACACTCAGAGAGCTCTCATAGAAAGATCTTCAGTGCCAGTCTTCTTTCTCCCTCTGTTTGCTCCTGGATCACCAGAAAAGGCAGATGGTGCACTGCAAACGCATCCACAAACTAGGCAAATGTGAACCGTGTTGATAGTGGAAATCCGGCATCGGGCACACTAGCCCGTGGGGACTGCTGGGTGGGAATGGGAGGCCAGCTTCAGGTCCACACGAAGAACATCCTCAGCAGTGACAAGGATGCCCCGCAGAGCCAGCCTCCCCCAGCAGCACCAGCTGTGAAAACTCTCCATGCCTCAATCTCCACATCTTTAAAAATAAATGATGCTTGCTGCCTCCTAAGTTGGAGAGGAGCATAAAGAAACGCTACATGGATGTTTTAGCACAGTGCTTGCCACACAGTGGGCTTCCTGGATGGCTCTGTGGTAAACAATCTGCCTGCCAATGCAGGAGACGTGGGTTCGATGCCTGGGTCGGAAAGATCCCCTGGAGAAGGAAATGGCAACCCACGCCAGTGTTCTTGCCTGGAGAATCCCATGGACAGAGGAGCCTGACAGGCTACAGTCCATGGGATCTCAAAGAGTTGGACACGACTGAGTGACTAAGCAGCAGCAGCTGCAGTCAATAATGTTGCAGAGGAGATTTCAGTGTGGGTGGGGGGTAGACTCAATTTTACTGACTCCAAAGCCACATTCCCTGCAGGGACTCTGAAATATGGAGGCTAGCTATATCACTTCTTTATGGGCGTCTGCATCACCCCAAGTCCACTCAGCCAACGTTCACGGGACATCGACCATGTCCAAAGCATTGGGCACTAAGTGTCAACAGTGGGGAATTTTAACCACAAAGGCTGGGCAAGTTTGTTTACACCCAGCCAGTGTGGCTGAGGTGCTAATGACCCCGGGATGGGGGACGCAGAACAGCCTACACGCACTGATCAAACGAAGACTTGTTTTCTGTTTCTGCCTTTGGGGGTTATCTAAGGGATTGGCAGGTCTTTAAATCACTCCAAGCTGCTTGACCATGACGCCAGACCTGCTACTGAAAACACTCTGCCAAGCGTGATGCTTGTTTATCCAAACAAGGTTTAAAAAAATCTTTCCTTCAATTTCCACTCTATTTCCTAATCGAGAAATGCATAATCCCAGGAGAAAGCCAGCTCTCATTTCTCTTTTTCTGTCTCTCTCCCCCCACCCACCCACTCTGTCTCCTTCTGTCTCCCTTGATCTCCTCCCTCCCTCCTTCCCTCTCCCCACACCCCCTCCAGCTTTTATCATTTTAAGCTGTATGCATGCCATTCTTCAGGGGATTAAAGTCAAATTTAGTCTCCTGCAATTGTTATTACCTACCCCTTGGCTTATGAGATGCATTTGCCTGCATTTGTAATGCATCAATAACTTCCACTCTCCTCCACTTGTAAACAATGCATTATATTAAATAGCCTGTGTCTAGCCTTGTACTGAAACAGACGATAAATTAGGACTTCCAGTTCTTAGTTTTTACTGATTCCTAAACCTGCCAGTTACATGCCTGTCCGCCCCACTGAACATTCTCTCTAAAGCTGAGAATGCACAAAGCCCTTGTTCATCGTTCTCCTGTCTCCATCACTGCTGCGGGCTGTCAGTTTCACACCACCAAGCAGATTGTAATTGGCAGGATGAGGTGCAGAAATAGGGAATGGTTCGAATATGTGGTTCTCACCCCACACACACACACACACACACACACAGTCTTTCTGGCTTATGATATTCTGCAAATTTAGGGACGGATATGTGAAGATTCTAATCAGAACCCACGAGGACTGCCCTCATTCGTTAGCCCATGGGTTGGAAGCAGAGAATGGGAACACGGTGTAATCAACACCTATGCCATCCTAAGCTAGGATGCAGAGCAGAGCAAGGCCTGCCGGATGCGGATCCCGGATGGATGCTGCTCTGGGAATATGCCCCGCTGGGAGCCAGCTCTGGTGCTTTGTTGGGCGGCTGCCCTGGGATCTGAAATCTGCAAGCTTCCTGAGAGGCGTAACTGTCTTGCTCATCCTTGAGTGAGATCCAGGAGCAAGGAGCAGAATCTAGCTTCAGAGAATGTTAGGTAGTTTTTGAGGATCTTTTCCTTCCAGGAAATGAAAAGTCAACATCAATCATCCCCTGAGGTATATTCCAACGTCCACCACTTTTATACAAATCCAAGTCTTGCCCAGTTGGATCACTTAGAGCAGGGTTTCTCTGGACTTCCCTGGCAGTCCAGTGCTTGGGACCTTGCCTCCCAGTGCAGCAGGGGTGGGTTCAGATCCAAAAAAATCAAAACCTAGAAACAGAAGCAATATCATAATAAGTTCAATAAAGACTTTAAAAATGGTCCACATCAAAAAAAAAATCTTTGAAAGAGCCTCGGCTTTTTCCAGTGATATTCTAAACAAGATAATTCTTTGTAGTGAGGACTGTCCTGGGCATTTTCAAATGTTGAACAGCATCTCAGGCATCTACTTACTAGAGGCAGGGAGCAACACATCCTGATTCCAAGACAATCAAAAATGTTTCTAGACCTTGCCGAATGGCCCCTGCAGGCAGAATCAGCTTTGGTTGAGAACTGAGACAACTTACATTTAGTCCTGACTTCTGTCCAAAGTTGAAATTTTTCAGACCTAATAAAAACAAGAGCGTTCCTCTACTCCTCTGATTCTTAAAGTGTGGTGCTCCTGACCAGCATCAGCTAGAAACTTGTTAAAAATGCAAATTAGGGAGCCCCACCCAGATTGAGTCAAAAACCCTAGGATGAGGCCCAAGCATTCTGTTTTAATAAGCCTTCCAGGTGATTCGGACTAGAGTTAAATGTCGTGGCAGTCTGAACATGAGCTGGAAAAGAATTCCCAGACATGGAGTATTGCAGAAAGGAGTGAGTTTACTAAGAACAGAGAGCAGAGATAATTTGGGCGCTGAGAGCCCAGTGGGTCGAACTCCTGAGAGATCAGGGAGAGTCAACAGGACACTGTTAGGACAGCGGGTGGCTCATGGAAGAGCCGACACTTTTCATGGGTTAGTAGCCAGGAAATGGCAACCCACTCCAGTATTCTTACCTGGGATTCTCCAGGAGAATCCTGGTGAGGAGGAGGAGCCTGGTGGGGTGCCATCTATGGTGTCACAGAGTTGGACACGACTGGAGTGACTTAGCAGCAGCCAGTTTTTATAGCCTCAAGACAGAGAAAATTCCTGCTGAAAGAGTGGCCTTAGGTGACAGGTTAGGATGCTATAGGGTGAGTACTGGAGGCAGGCATTTTTGACTAATATGGGATCAGGAAACCTGCTGGTGATAATCAGGGGGGCTTTTGGCAAAAGTTACAAAGGGGTTGTCAGTTCCGGAGATGACCTCCTTTCTGGGCTCAGCTTCTGTGGCCCTAGAGCAAGGCCTCACACTTGTGGCCTTGGCTCAGTCACTTCACTCATATCCAGCTCTTTGCGACTCCATGGACTCTAGCTCCTCTGCCCATGGGATTCTCCAGGCAGGAATACTGAAGTGGGTTGCCATTTTCTTCTCCAGGGGATCTTCTTGACCCAGGGATCGAACCTCTTACATCTCCTGCGTTGGCAGGCGGGTTCTTTACCACTAGCAGCACCTGGGAAGCCCCAGCCTCGGGACAGGACTCCACGTGAAAGTTTGAGAACTGCTGTGCTATTTCAACACTCACCCTGTACAGACAGAAACACTGAGACACGGAGAGGTGACGTTACCGCCCCAAAGTCACGCACTGTAGATTCAGATTCAGATCTACTATAGATTCAGATCTGCTGCTGCCCAGACCTTTACTTACTCCATTTGAGAGATTGCCTATTGATTAAGCTGAGATTGGATTCCACTGCTTTTCTGTCGCGACTCCCCTGCAGCTAGCAGTAGGGGTCTGTGGCAGCGCCCATGGTGTGAGTGTGGGTCTGTGTAGGTTTGCAGGTGATCTCTGTGTTTGTGTCTACACGTGTGCCAGCCCTGTGTGTGTGCAGAAGTCCACAAAGGAGACAGGGTAAGGTTCCCATCAAGTGGCCCGGCTAGGGCTCTCAGGCCCCCGTCTCTGAGCACAGGATCAGTAACCTGTGACAGCCTCTGGCAGCTTGTCCTGCAGTTTGAGGGCCAGTGGCAGGCGTGAATTTTCTAAGGCAGACTTCAGCAGGCAGAAACTGATATGTCCCTTCTTTCAAATGGGATGACAATGAAAATTCATCTCTTGGCCTTCCAGGAAACACATATGTTAATCCAGGGTCAATAGATTGACTACTTTTGACTGAAATTCAAACAGCCTTTGTGATTTTTTTCCCTCACAGAACTGATCAATTGCTAGAATGAAAAACAGTTATTTTTACATTGGGTGGACAGAGCCCCTGGCCCCTAGTCTTGTGTGAACATTAATAGTTTGAAAATAAAAATCAGATTTGGGGCATGGGCCACCAGTTCTCCTTGCTTGGCCCTGCAATAAACCTTTCTCTACTCCAAAAATTATATGTATCAGTTTTTCTAGGTCAGAAGAAGCGCTGAACCATTGTCCAATTTAAATCCTGATTTCAGTCAAGCATAGATGTATTGGGGCAGAGGGGCTTCCCTGGTGGCTCAGCGGTAAAGAACCCACCTGCCAGTGCAGGAGATGTGGATTCAGTTCCTGGGTTGGGAAGATCCCCTGGAAAGGGAAATGATAACCCACTCCAGTACTCTTGCCTGGGAAATCCTATGGACAGAGGAGCATGGTGGGCTACAGTCTATGAGGTCGCAAAGAGCGGGACATGACTTAGAGAATAAGCAACAACAACAGATGTATTGGGGTGGCCGTAGAAGTGTATTCAGGACAAAGGGTGGCTCGGGCTGCAAATTCACAACAGTGCTTGAGAGAGAACCTGGACCCCTGGCTGTAATAAACACGGTTACCTACTTACATTCAAAGAATCTCTCTTTGACCAAATTTAACCAGGTTTCCCTGAGCCCTCTGCTCAGCTAGGCCCAAACTTGGGCTTCCATCTCTGTCCTTATAGATCCAGTTTTAGCAGGAATCCTGCTCCATCAGTTTAGAGTGAATCCCTACCTTCAATATCTGATCAAATTTCCTTGTCCCCACCAAGCCCCTGAGTGATATCCCCTTACCCCGGCCTGCCTTCAGCAATGACCCTGTGAGGTCAGTTTAGCAAGAACCCAGCTCTTCCTGATGTTTTCTTTTAGTAATTTTCCTTCCACTGACCTCCCCCATCAACCCTCCTCCTTGGTTAGAAATCCCTACTTCTCCTTCTTGTTTTCAGAGCTGAACCCAGTCTCTCTCTCATCCTGCAAAACCCCACTGTTAATCAGCTGTACCACAATACAAAATGTTTTGGGGGTTAAAAAATAAATATATAAATGGAATTTAAAAAAACCCCACTGTAATAACCCCTTTGAATAAAGGCTTCCTTATCGTCACCAACAAGTGTCATGAATAATTTTTCTTTAACAGTTCACATGTCGGTCATGATTTATCCATTGTGAATGAAACAGGCTCTTCCTTGATGGATACCTGGGGTGGGGAGGAGGGCTGGCCCTTGGACTTAGGTTCTGGTAACAACTATGAAAAGCTTGGCTGTGGAGATAAGATGAGGCCACGCTTCTCTACCCAGGCTTCCCTGGTGGCTCAGTGGTAAAGCATCCGCCTGCCAATGCAGGAGATGCAAGGGATGTGGGTTTGATCCCTGGGTCAGGAAGATCCCCTGAAGTAAAAAATGGCAACCCACTCCAGTATTCTTGCCTGGAAAATTCCATGGACAGAGGAGCCTGGTGGGCTACAGTCCATGGGGCCACAAAGAGTTAGACATGGCTGAGCACACACAGACACAAACACACACACACTTCCCTATCTAGGACTCGAGACTTCTCTGAGCCCCTCGAAATGGAAAGATTCCATTTCTGAGAAAGGATCACTCAACAGATCTGCTGGGAGAGGCCCGAGAAGAAATGGGTCAGATCTGGAAAACTAAATGGTACATTGCTGCTAAGTTGCTTCAGTCGTGTCCGACTCTGTGCGACCCCATAGATGGAAGCCCATTAGGCTCCTCTGTCCCCAGGATTCTCCAGGCAAGAATACTGGAGTAGGTTGCCATTTCCTTCTCCAATGCATGAAAGTGAAAAATGAAAGTGAAGTCGCTCAGTCGTGCCCGACTCTTAGCGACCCCCTGGACTGCAGCCTACCAGGCTCCTCCGTCCATTGAATTTTCCAGGCAAGAGTACTGGAGTGGGGTGCCATTGCCTTCTCCGAAATGGTACATTGGACCATATGAAATGACCTTATAATAAAAAATGGTAGAAAGTTGGCAAGTTCCTGGGTTCAACGTCATAGCTGTCTTGAGTCTCTTAATAGCTCACTGTGAATACACACTGGGTTTTCAAGGACTCAAGGCATGTCTTAGGAGAGGGAAGGAAGAGGACACAGATGGCGTCAAAGGGCTTAAAATCAAATTCAGGGCTCAGAAAACTGAGTTTGCTCTTGCCTTACTCCTCAGTTAGAAAACTCAGAATGCAGATCTATATTTCCCCTATAGCTGCTGATTTTACAGGGAAGTTTTCTTAACACTAGAAGTTATATCTTGATTTAAGAAAAGAAGAAAATGGTGGTGTCTAGTGATAATTTTCACTTATTAAGTATGTTTGTTTATTTTTTAAATCATTTCTATTTCTGGCAGGTGAAAGCCATCTATAAGAAAAACAATGGAAGGGATAAATGAGGAATTGGAGATTAATAGATACATGACACTATATGTGCAATAAACAACAAGGACCTACCTCCTGTTAGAGCACAGGGAACTATATTCAATATCTAGTAATAACTTATAATGAAAATAATCGGAAAAAAGAATAGATATGTTTATATGTATAACTGAATCACTTTGCTCACACCTGAAACATTTTAATAAATCAACTATACTTCAATGTAAAAAATACAAATGAAAAATAATACAAGGAAGAAAGAAAGAATTGGGCTTCCCAGGTGGCTCAGTGGTAAAGAATCCACCCGCCAATGCAGGAGACGCGAGTTTGATCCCTGACTGAGGGATCACACATGCTGAGGAGCAGCTAAGCCCATTGCTGTTGTGGTGGTAGTTTAGTTGCTAAGTCGTGTCCGATTCTTTGAGACCTCATGGACATAGCCCACCAGGCAAGATTTCCCAGGCAAGAATACTAGAGTGGCTGCACTTTTCGTCTCCAGAGGATCTTCACAATCCAGGGATCAAAGCCACATCTCCTGAACATATATATTATATATTTTATATATTTATATAAATATATATATTTTAAGGAATAACTACAGCAATCAACCAGCTGTATCCAGCTGTCGCTGGAGAGGATGAGCGCCCCCTAACGGAGCAAACAATTACAGACATTCCCCTCCATCAGGCACAGGGCAGGTGGGAGGTCAGAAAAGGATTCCAGAGTTTCCTTCCATTGCTCCAAGTCTCAGATTCTTCCTTAAGTCATATTCTAGAACTTGCAGGAAAGAAGAAGCTCACATTACCTGAGAATCTGGACCAACACCTTAACGAAGTGATGCAGGATAAATATTTAAGGCTGATGGAAATGCCACACTTGGAGCATATGAACAAGAGCCCAGTTTACAGTGGTGGAGGAACTTGATATATTCCAAGAGCTTTCACTCATTGTATGTGAATTATACATTAATACTGATGTGAGTGAGGTGGGGTGGGCCGCGTCAGTAAACAGGTGAAGCTAGTTGCCTCATAGGAGACTGAGGTGAAATGGATTTGTGTTATACAAGAACTCCCCTTGATGCGTAGAGGGCTTAATGTTGCTACGGAAAGTCTGGACTCATGAGGTTTGAACCATTCAAGGTGTCCTGACAAGCGTCACATGAGACAAAGATGAGGATACCTACTCACCAAGAGAGCTGGGTTGTCGTGCCAAACAACTCAAAAAGCTTGTGACTGAGATGCTAAAGACGAGTGGGTCTGACACCAAATCAGCTGAACCTGAATCTCATGGTAATCAAGCCCAGAAATCTGAATTTCCACAAATCACCTTCCCCACCCCATGACGCTAGTTGAGATATTCCTAGGGCCATTTAAGATATACCAGGCAGGACTTCCCTGGATTTCCAGTCGTTAAGACACCACCCTTCCAATGCCCGGTGCGGGGACGCACAGGACTGATGAGGTTGGGGTACTAAGATCCCATGTGCCACACAGTGAGGCCAAAAACTAATAAGTGCTCAGAAATTTTAGCTGTAATTATTTACTATCATTTATGGGAATCCGTAATATACAAAGCAAAGTGGGGAAGGGGTGAAAAAAAGAACAGGGAAAAGAACAAAATAGCCCCCTACTTTCAAGCAAATTATATCTAGTGAGGTTACATTTCAATTTTTCCTATAAACTGCTCAGGAAAAAAATCTCAACTTTCTTTCTGGGGTCATGAAGGTGCTACCAGCCTGAGTCAAAACCACATCAAAACCCTTGATCTTATTCAGAAGTCACCTTTATAAGCCAGAGGTGGGAAATCTTCTTGGAATATATATGAGCCCAAAAGCTAACTCTCCTTTGAACCAGACTAGGTAACATGAGTGATTTTCAACTACCAAGTGCTGACCAAGAGTTTATCAGCCTTTGTCCTACCCCTCACACTGAGTTTTGCACCAATGTGTTTGATATCTGAAAGCATTACAGCCTTAGGAAACATACAAGGGTGCTCTTGGCTACTGTTTATGGATGGTCTTCAAATTCCCCTTTATGGGATGGTGGCTCCCAGGACCCTGTATATATGCCAACTATAGGAGAGCAGGGGTAAAGAGGACCTTCTCAGACCAGGCCCCATCAAAACCCATCCCCTTGGGACTTCCCTGGGGATCCAATAGTTAAGATTCCCTGCTTCCAGTGCAGGGATGCAGGGGGCACGGGGTGCAATCCCTGGTCAGGAAACTAAGATCCCTTACGCTGTGTGGTGTGGCCAAAAAACAAAACAAAAAAAGAACAGAAACAAAAACCCCATCCCCTCTGAAGAAAAAAGGATCTTCCCAATGCAGGGATCAAATCCAGGTCTCCTGCGTTGCAGGTGAATTCTTTACCATCTGAGCCATCAGGGAAGCCCACCCACTATAAAAGCACCTCTGATTCTATAAGGTTTCTTATTCATTCTCTGTGCCAAGGGAGGAATATCATGAGCAGCTGTTTTTCAGAATTATAGCTGATTCCAAAGTCATATCTTGGGGCTCCAACTGCACAATGCCTCAGAGAAATCACTCCATCCAAACTAAGCCAGGGAAAACTTAAAAGCTTTACCCCTGCCCTCAGCTGAACTTCTCCTTTACCTGTGTCCGTTCTAAAGATAAGCAGAGAATACTTCCATAGTTGATATAAAACATCCCAAAACCAATTTCCCCTCTTTCTGATTCGAAGTCAATTGGAGTTGATGAGCAAGAGTTTTCATTCAAAAGTCCTCTTAGTAAGATTACAGACTTCGTAGAGCATAACTGTAAGTGAGAGCTACTGAATAAGCTGAAATAAGAACTTAATCACCTTTGCTAACTATGTCGAGAAGAAATTTACATCAAGAGTTTCTAAGGAGGAACAAGGGGCTTCCCTGGTGGCTCAGTAGTAAAGAATCCACCTGCTAATGCAGGAGACATAGGTTTGAACCCTGGTCCAGAAAGATCCCCTGGAGAAGGAAATGGCAACCCACTCCAGTATTCTTGCCTGGAGAACCTCATGGAGTCTAGCATGCAGTCTAACTACAGTCCATGGAGTCACAAAGAGTTGGAAGCAACTTAGTGACTGAACAACTACAAGGAGGGAGAACAATGGTTGGATAATCCATCAGATAAGTGGCAACTCTTTTAGAGGAGAGTTATAGCAGTGCTCTGTGGTGACCTAAATGGGAAGGAAATCCACAAAAGAGGGATATATGTATGTGTGACTGATTCACTTTGTTGTATAGCAAAAGCTAACACAATTTTGTAAAGCAAATATACTCCAATACAAAAATTTTTTTAAAAAGAGAAGAGTTATGATGCCTAATTTGGTACAGTGATTTTTACGGGTAGTTCTTTAAACTATTGATGCCACACCTTACCTCCAGGCCAATTAAATCAGAATTCCTAGGGGCTGGGCCAAGGCAACAGTGTTTTTTAAAAGATTCCCAAGTGGTTCCAGTGGGCAGCCTGGGTTGAGACCTCCCGCCTTAGTTAACAGAAGTCACTTACCTGAGGTAAATGCTGCTTTTAAAAGTTTGACTTTTTCCCTTGAGCACCAGACAAATCATGTTGATTAATTAGCATTTTCCAAGCAACAGCAATGACTTAAACTGCTGCTAATGTTCAGACCATGGAATTAGACATGACTTGTAAGGCATCAGATTCATCTCCCCAGAGAGAGGGTTGAACACAGATTTCCGAGACCTAGAGCTTGGCAGACAAGAACCAGAGACAGGCTGACCTTGGCTGAGCAAGTACCATGAAAGAAACGAGACGGAACTACAAACTCATGTCTACCTTCACTCAAGTATTTATTAAATGTGCCCAACACTATGCTAGGGTAGAGAGAGTCTGAGATTAAGAGAATAGAAAATGATGCCCCTATAGGAGCTGACAGGCTAACAGGAAGTAAGAATTGGAGACAAAACTTTGCTGGCATACAATATGTAACTGAAGTTCACAGTCAGTGCCTGGGGAGCATTGAGGAGCAAAGAAGCCTTGAGGTAACAGATGAGGACTCCTAGAACAGGTAAGCATGAGATGACTCTAAAAGGGTGGGTGGACGTCTGCTAGATCAGTGGGGTCCACGAGCTGTGCCCAAGTGAGGAGGTGCATGACCACTTCTGCAAACAGCAAGAGTGATAAATAAAGCTGGAAAGATAGGCAAGGAGCAGAAGATAAAGACCTGTATGTCATCTAAGGATTTGGGGTTTAACTTTGGAAGTGATGGAGTTTATGGATGGATTTCAAGTAGGAAAGTGACAGGATCAGGTTCATAGTTAGAATGTTCATCCAGCAGTTTATAGAGCCTTACCCCTCAAAGCGTGGTCCGCAGGTCGACATCAAGATCACATGGGAGCTTGTTAGAAGTTAAAAAAAAAAAATTCCATTCCCATCCCAAATGTACTAAATCAGAATCTGCATTTTAACAAGCTCCGCAGATGATTCATACACAAATTAAAGTTGGAGATGCATAGCTAAAAGGAGAAATTTTCGTGAAAAAGAAAGGTAAAATTTTAGAAAGACCAGTTAGGAGGCTTTGGTAATGATTCGTTATACCACCCTTTGAAACAGTTCTTTAACAAACACCTACAGATAGACCCTCATCCGAAACATCCAGTCGGTAATGAAACACTCAAGAAACACTTGTATAGACAATCTGAATTTTTTTTTCATTTCTCACCAGATTAGCCAGAATCCTAAAGACACTACTATAGCATGAGAACCACAGGTTGTATACACTGGAATATGCAGTGCTGCTCATTGTGGAATTTCAGGTAAAGTTTCAGCAGAAGGGAAGAAAAGTTCCTTTAATCTAGTTTTGATAATAGGTGTAGCAATGAGACCGTAGTCTTTCTCTCTCTATTTCAAACACCATGTGTAAGGTGAACACTATCTCGGTAGTGGGGAATCAGAGACCTAGATGAAAATCAGTTGTGAACTTTAAAATTGCTGCTTGGCTATGCTGAGAGATATATAAAGAGAGACAGAGACAGAGAATCTGAAAAGAGATGTGAGAGGCTGCGGGTCTTGACGAGGTGGCCTTTGATAAAGATAACTTCCTCTCTTTCATTATGGGAAGTAGTGACAACGGGACTAAGCTGGGTCTTCCCCAAGGCACTCCTTTTCATCGGAAAATAGCCTTCCCGCAGAAGTGAATCTTAAAGAATTTGAAAGAAGAAGTGTGCTCTACTAGGTAAGAAGTAGAGGGGTCAGAAGGACAAACAAGCAATTAGTCTATATATAAACACAAGTGTACCTTATCCTTAACAATCAGTGTGTTATTGAATGGGGTATACCTTTGGACTGGGGTTAAATTAAACCTATTTCAAATCCACTCTGGGAATTTGCTATTTAAAGGAATCCTTTGTAAAGTAGATAATCACTCACTAATGAAGCTTTTGTTCAATCTGGAGTTCTATGAAGGTGAAGTTCCCAAACAGACCGTGATTGGAAAATCACCCCCACAGACGTCCAGTGGAGGACAGCTTGTCTGTATGCCACAGAAATGAATTCTATAAAGAAAGCCTAGGGAACCCACCCTTGAAAGGAAAGGAGAGTACTATCCCCGAGGCAAGTGGATCTGTAGATATAATAACACATAACTTGGTGACTAGAAGAAAATCTAAGACTCGAGGGTCAAGCGAAGTAGGTGGAAGACTGATAAGAGCAGATGGATTAGTAGACAGTATATTGGAGGCAACAGAAGAAAGGATGAGTGAACACAAAAAGTCTGGGGGTTGTACCTAAATTATGATTAAATATTTCTTTTACTCATCTCAAGATTTATAGTGCTGGTATCTAGAACGTTTCAAAATTCTCTTAACACAACTACCTGAGGAGTATCTGTGAATTCCTAATTAGCTAGAGAGACATTCTGGGTGAGAGCAGTGTAATAGAGAAGCAATTTTATCAAGTGATCTCACATATCCTGAGTCTAAGGGATGAAAGGAGATGTTCTTCTGTATTAGACTTCTTGGAATGTCTTCACAGAAGGAAGTTGAATGACAAATTGAAAAATAGGCAAAAAATAAAAGGTGGGCAAAGTTTGGTAATTTGATAATAGGAAAAATGAAACAGAATTAAATATATAGTTCTTTAAAACTCTCTTTAAGTTATCAAGCATAAGTCATGAACTCCCAAATAGAAAGATATATCCATTTATAAGCATGGTATAGGACTCCAAGACAGAGCCCAGGATGAGCAGATAAGAACCAAGTACACTCCTCTTCCCAAAAGTCATCTAGGATTAACCTCAGAACCTCACACTTTCTATAAAGTAGAATGCCCCCTTCCTATAGGCGAAGGCTGAATAAGCAGGAGGTTGGGAGATACAGAAGTACCAGTCCACTGAATCAAAAAAGAATTCCTGGGATGAAAAAGAAATTCAAGAGATGGGCCAGTGAAAGGGTCAGAAAGGGGTTAAGTGGCGTCAAAAGAAGTTCCATTTAGATTTCAACCAAGATCAGTACCAGCTATTTCTCAAAAGCTTTTAAGACTTCGTGTAACTTACCAACTGACCTATGTTTGTTTTTTGTTTTGTTTTTATCCAAGTCAGTTTCTCTGTAGTTAATACCAGAAAGAAAAAAAAAAAGGTGTTTAGGATTGTCCATTTACTGAGGGATGAGAGGTAAGAGGAAAAAATATGTGACAAGACAGGAGAGCAAAAAAGTTGAGTAAAAGTTCTAATTCTTGGAGTCCTGAAAAGAAAAATCAAAGCCTGGAGGAATCTCTGACATCCAGATGTGCTCTCAGGTGAACTGCCCCAGAAGACCCTTGGTGGGACAGTTCCTTGGGATACTTCAGAATTTTATTCCTCACTTACCTGAAAGAGCAGAACCAAATCACGTGATCAGTCTTCCTAGATCCCCTGTGGTGTCCCACATTGAACCAAGTGGACTGGAAAATAAGTTAAGCTCTCTCACAGTTGATCTGGGGTCCCACAAGAATTCTTAGCCTTCCATCCCCACCAGATTCCTGTTCTCCCTTCTTAGCAAAGAATATTTGGAAATGTCATGGCCAGTGAGTTCTCCCAGCTGTCAGGCATAAATTACTGGAATGGTACACACACATACACACACACACACACACACACACCCCTTGTCCTCTCTTTTTGCTGCTGCCATGCTGTGGCAGTTGCAGGCACAGCACCCAGGTTTCTCACTAGCTCAGCTGCATAACATGAAGTATCAGCACCACCCTGGTGGACAGCTCAAAGCAGGTCCCTCTGTGGAGCTTGTTTTAGTAATGCATTCAAAATTCCCAATAAGGCAAAGAAAGCAAATGTCCTCATATGCTCAGCTGCCCCTTTCTGTCTGCCCTGAGACAGAGCCAAGAAGTTCTGTGATCCCCTCTTGGCTTAAGGAGGGCTCTTGCAACTCCCTCCAAGATGTCCACAGAGCTCTTCATTTTAGAGTTAGACACCTGGAGGTAGGTAGTTATTTTTCTACTGGGTTAGACTTCAGTGATGCCACCAGCAATTCTGAGTCCATCTTTCCATTCTGCCATCCTTAGCTTGTTGGGTTTTTGTCATCTAACGGTCTCAGGATAACTGCACCTGCTCCAGGCATCACATCTGCATTCCAGAAAGACAGAAGGGAGAAGGGATGTGACTCCAGTTCACTTTATTAGGAAAACAGGGTTTTCCTTGAAGCATTTAGAGATTCTCATTTAGGTTGATCAGTACTGTCAGATGACACTTCTAGCTGCAGAGGAGTCTGGGAGAATGAGTATTTAGCTTTCTCACCCTTTTATAGTCAAAGGAGGCAAGACAGAAGTTAACATGTCTGCTGTAAGCAAAAAACATAATCATATAAGGCAACTTCCTCACCTATAAAATGGAATAATTCTAACACCTATTTCATAGAGATAGTATGAAGCTATATGGCATGGTTCCCACAGAATACAGGACAAACAGACACAGCCCATTCCAGGACAGGCACTAGATATTTCACAGTCATCATAGGAGGCATGCAAGCAAAACTCTGGGTTACTAAGGGACGCTGATGTCTATAAAGAACTTTTAAGACAAGAAAGGTACACATCTTCCCTGGTGGTCTCACTCCAGTATTCTTGAGTTACTCACTCCAGTAATCTTAGGCTTCCCTGGTGTCTCAGACAGTAAAGAATCCACCAGCAATGCAGGAGACCTGGGTTCGGCCCCTGGGTTGGGAAGATCCCCTGGAGAAGGACATGGCAACCCATTCCAGTATTCTTGCCTGGAGAATCTCCATGAACAGAGGAGCCTGGTGGGCTGCAGTCCTTTGGGTTGTAAAGAGTTGGACATGGCTGAGTGACTAAGCACACACTGGTGGTCAAGTGATTAAGAATCCGCCTTCCAATCCAGGGGACGTGGGTTCACTCCCTGATCTGGGAAGGTCCATGTGCTTCAGGACAATTAAGCCCAGGCACCACAACTCCTGAGCCCATGTACCTAGAGCCTGTGCTCCAAAAAAGTAGGTCCCTCTTGCTGCAACTAGAGAAAGCCCTCAGGCAGCAATGAAGACCAATGCAGACAAAAATAAAAATATCAACAGATAAACCTTTTTTAAAAAAACAGATGTTCTTTAAAAACAAAACCCCCATTTAAAAAAAGTAATAGGGAGTTTGAATCTTCATGGCCTCAGAGTACAAAACAATTTCTTTTTCAAAAGGTTGATAAATTTGACTACAATAAAATTAACATTATCCCTAATTTGCAGAGGAGAATCTCAAAGAGGTTAAGTAACTTGCCCAAGATTACATAATTAACAATATTCATGACAATAGTAGCTACCACGCATGGAATACCTAGCGCATGCATACTCAGTCACACAGTCATGACTGACTCTTTGCAAGCCCATGAACTGTAGCCTGCCAGTCTCCTCTGTCTATGGGATTTCCCAGGCAAAAATATTGGAGTGGGTAGCCATTTCCTTCTCCAATGGAATACCTAGCATATACATACATTACATGTAATCACACAACAATAACCCCTCAAGACTGCTGTCATTATCCCTACTAAGCTAATCTGGCTGGTAGGTCAGGAGAGCCAGACTGGGAACCAAGGGCTGTCTGGTTTCAAGCTCTTCCTGTCCCACCTTAATGTGGTCTATACAGGGGACTTCTACTTCCAGAGATGGGACTTGAGGAATGATCAAAAATAATGTTCAACCAGGTCAGTTTGGGGACTTGCACTTTCAATAAACAGATCAAACTAGTACAGCTGAGCCAATTCAGCCTAACTTATGATGAGGAAAAACTTTTATACACCCTTGCCTAGGTTAGTTAGTAAAGAATCCACCTACAATGCAGGAGACCCTGGTTTGATTCCTGGGTCAGGAAGATCCACTGGAGAAGGGATAGGCTACCCACTCCAGTATTCTTGGGCTTCCCTTGTGGCTTAGCTGGTAAAGAATCCACCTGCAATGCAGGAGCCCTGGGTTCAATCCCTGGGTTGGGAAGATCCCCTGGAGAAGGGAAAGGCTACCCACTCCAGTATTCTGGCCTGGAGAATTCCATGGACTGTATAGTTCATGGGGTTGCAAAGAGTCGGAAACGACTGAGCAACTTTCACTTTCACTTGTCTGGTAGCCCACTGACAAACGAGCCGGGCTTTCAAATCTGGAGCCCATCCACCCACCACCGATGCTAGCCAACTTCCCAAGTGTCCTGCAGCTTCTTCTCACCCCTCAGGAAGAATCCTCCTACTTAAAAGACACCCCCTCCTGCCATGGTCCAACCTAGTGTAGCACCTGAGATACCCCATAGAGGGGACCTTGAAAAGTGGCCATATCTCTGGGGGATGTCATTTATGCTGAGTTCATTAGAAATTAATTTGATTCATTCCCTTTTTAAGAAATGATCATCTAAGAACACAAAGAAATGGAACCTTTCATGGGTTGCATATTTTTAAAAGAAGAGGGGCACTAGCTTAAGTAAAATCGGAAGAGCACTGGGTGGAGAGTCCAAAGCCCTGGGTTCTGATTGCAGCTGTGCTTCTCTGTGGATTACTTTTCTCTTTTCAGCTGCATGAGCTTCAGGTTTTTTATATCTCAGGTCCTGGAGTGGCAATGTTGCAGGAAGGGGGACCTCTTACAGGGCCCAAGAGTGGGCTCTTATCTAACACTCAGAAATTAACTGTCCAAGGAGACACATGTACTGACAAAGGCAGAGACTTTGTTGGGAAGGACTGTCCACGGGGAGAGCAGGAGGATAAATGGATCCAGCAGGACTGCTCTGCCATGTGGCTTGCAGTTTCAGGTTTTTATGGTGATGGGATTAGTTTTCAGGTTGTCTCTGGCCAATCATTCTGACTCAGGGTCCTTCCTGGTGACACAGGCATTGCTCAACCAAGATGGATTCCAGCGAGGAGGATTCTGGGAGGGCAGGACATGTGGTATCTCCTTTTGACCTTTCCCGAATTCTTCTGGTTGGTGGTGGCTTGTTGGTTTCATGTTCCTTACGAGGACCTCCTGTTGTAAAATAACTAATGCAGATGGTTACTATAGTACCTGGCCAGAGTGGGTCATTTCAGTGTTTCCGGTAACAGCAGGAAGCAGGTCTAGAAAGGCAGCTTTCTGAAAAAAGGGGGGTCAGGACCTTGCTTAGCCACGAGGTATTATGAGGTCTCTGAGTGAAATTTTTTGAAAGTGAAAGTGAAGTTGCTCAGTCCTGTCTGACTCTTTGCAACCCCATGGACTGTAGCCTACTAGGCTCCTCCATCCATGAGATTCTCCAGGCAAGAATACTGGAGTGGGTTGCCATTTCCTTCTCCAGGAGATCTTCCTGACCCAGGGATTGAACCTGGGTCTCCCACATTGTAGGCATTTTACCATCTGAGCCACCAGGAAAGTCCTAAGTGAAAGTCCTGAGTCCTAAGTGAAATTTTTTAGGGCAGCCAATTAGGGGTAGAAGTAAGTGGATGAATATGTAATGCAGGGAGCAACTATCAACACCCCCTGAGAAATTCAGGAAGACTAAATTCACGTGGCTTCCCCTCACCTGTGAGGGGAAGAGGACTGTCCTTGTCTTTGCAGACATCCAGGCCCCGCTCCCCTTGCATGCGGTGATGTGAGTGGCCATGGTTTCCCTTCCTCGACAAAGAGTGCTCCTAACTGAGAAACATTTTTGAACAGCTTGCTTGCTGGTTAAGTCAAATAGAATGAAGTATCTCTATTCAGTCAAGAGATTGAATGCAGCATCAGCTTCCTGCAAGGCACTGTGAGTGATACAGAGAAGCCTGAAAGAAGACACATACAGAGAAGAAAACTTTCCTTGAGCACCAACTCGTGTCAAGTCCAATGCTAGGAAGTTTGCATCCATTCTCTCACCATTACAAAGTGGCAAGAAACAAATTGCCATGAGAGATGCCAATGACCGTGATGATAATAATAGTCATTATAGACATAATATGCTATGGAAAAGTCTCTTCATTCCCCTCTCCACCTTGCTTAGTTTTCCCCTAACCATCCTGGCTTCTGTTTCCTGAGCTTCCTTCCTGCTGTGCAGGGCCTCTGAGCCTGTCTTTGGTCTTAGTCATAAAATGATTCTGGGAAAGAGAAGAGACTGGTCTCAATAGGCTGAGATCCCCAGTGTGACCTTGACCCAAATGGAGACTTCCATGGAGAAGAGCAGGAAAGAACAGTTCCCGGAGGATGGTGCATTAAGGAAAGGGCATCCCCAGGAAGTGATTCATCACTCGTGACATTTAAAATGAATCTGGGAAGAGCCAGCGGACAGGGACCCACAGAAAGGAGTTCCCTGACTAATGCCCAGAAGAATGAACTAGATGTGTCCCTTCCAGGACTCATCCATCTCTCCCCAGCGTCTACCCTGCAGTGGCACCGCCTAAGGACTCCAGGTTTTAATCCCAATTAGATTCTCCATTTACTGCTTGACCTTTGATCTCTTAAGTAGTATCTACACAACCCCAAAACATCTTATCAGTTGAATCAGAAGATTTTGCCAGTCATTTACCTAGAGCTCTGGGCTCCAAATTTCTGGACCAGCTTGAAAGGATGCTTTTATTGAATTGATTAAATTGGCCACATGTTTCCCCTTCATTCTGGCATGGCCTCAGGTCCATATCTGGTTACAGCACTAGAGCCTACAGGAAGGATGAATGAGAAACGAATGTGCATTCTTTTCTTAAACCCACAGTTTTGCTGACTGCACTTTGCTGGAAGAAAGTAGAGTGGGTATACTAGGTTTCCATGAGCCAAATCTATGGAAAGGGCCCCCTCCCTGTTTGATGGCCCTTCTTTAGTAACAGTTATAATTCACAGGGCATTTGACAGTTTATGAAACACTGCCACATTATCATTTCACTGACACTTGATGCAAAATAAGATATTATTTTTCTTATTTCACAATCAAGAATCAATGTTCTCTCACCTGCCTCAGGTATAATAACCTAAATAAAATTTAGCCTTCTTGCGCCTGTTATCAGACTCAACTCTTGGGATCTGAGATTTGGGGATCATTCATACCCAAAAGGAAGCACATCTGACTCCAAAAAAGACTTGGATTCAAAATGATGCAATAAGTTCAAAATCTGGTGGACCTTTCTGCTCCATCTATATCGTGTTCATAGATAACATGATCTTAGGGGGAAAATTCAAATGGATAGCTTGAC
The DNA here is from genome assembly GCF_055505025.1 of Bos grunniens. Lineage (NCBI taxonomy): Eukaryota > Metazoa > Chordata > Mammalia > Artiodactyla > Bovidae > Bos > Bos grunniens. The sequence continues at coordinate 7,727,114 of NC_141172.1, forward strand.
TCAGAAGTCAACAAATATTCCCATGTATTATAGATGGAACAGAAAAATGAGGGCAAGTGTGAGCAGGATTGAAGCCGCAGCTGCTGGTTCCAGTGTCCAGGGTCGGGAAACTCAGCTCCAGTAGACATTGGTCCAATTGTGAGTGAGACAGAGGACCACGTCTGGGATTATTCTAGAAGCCACAAGCAGCATGGTGCTCCTTTACTTCCCCAACCCCTTCCACTTTGCTCTTAAAAAGAGGTTTTAAAAAACACTGCTGAACAAAAATTTTTAGGGCACCAAAAGTACCGTGTGGTGGCTACCTGTCCTTAGACATTTTTCCAAAGTCACAGAATATACAACGCCAAGAAAAATCCCTAGTGAACCTTAACATAACTCACCGGACTTTGAGGCATAATGATGTGTCCGTGTACCTTCATCAGTTATAACAAGTGCGCCCCTCTGGAGTGGGGTGTTGATAATAGGGGAGGCATGCCTGGGGGTGGAGGCAGGGAGTCTGTGGGAAACTTCGGTTTCTGAGTTCTGAAGTCTGAGCTTCTGCTCAGTTTGCTGTGAACCTAAGACTGCTCCAAAAAAAAAAAAAAAAAGCCTATGTAAAAAAAAGAAACAATACCTGAGGCTGAGAACTCCCTTGTGCCGTGCTTAGTCACTCAGTCATGTCCGACTCTGTGCCACCCCGTGGACTGTAGCCCACCAGGCTCCTCAGTATTCTCCAGGCAATACTGGAGTGGGTTGCCATGCCCTCCTCCAGGAATCTTCCTAGCCCAGGGATCAAAACCAGGTCTCCCACACTGCAGGCAAATTCTTTACCATCTGAACTCCCAGGGAAGCCCGAGAACTCCCTTATTCTGTGCTTATCCTCATCTGGAGGTCTGGGAGCCTGGAGCCGCTGTGAGGACCCACAGGCAGTCTCATAAGCAGGGATTAACCAGGTCAACCACTGGTCTGCCGGGTCAAACGTTGCTTAGGGACAAATAAGATGGGACTTCTCTGTCTTCTGTGCTGGCAGCTCCACCTCTTCCCAATCACTAAAATTGGAGTGCCCAGGAGGCTTTTAGCCTCTTTGGACTCTCTATACTCATTCCCCTAAAGCAAGGATCCCTAGCCTCCAGGATCTAATGCCTGATGATTTGAAGTGGACCTGATGTAATAATAAAAGAAATAAAGTGTACTATAAATGCAATGCACTTGAATCATCTCCAAACCACCCCCTTGCCGTATCTGTGGGAAAATTGTCTTCCACAAGAGTGGTCCCTGTGCCAAAAAAGTTCAGGACCACTGCCGAAAAGTGTTTCTATTGCTTGATGCGTCCCAAATTTATGCGTGTAGCCTTGAACTCCCACTCTGAGCTCTAAGCTCATATAAATAAATGCCGTGAGGACAGAGACTGTCTTCATTCAACTGTCCATCATCCCTCATGGTACCTGCAGCAATACTGAGGCAGCCGGTGTGGGTGAGAGATGCTGCACGACATTCTCTGCTTCCCAAATACAGAGGTGAGATTGGTCATGCAGCCTGGACAGTCCAGTCCTCATGGCTCAGGCCCGTGGTTCCACTGTCAGGACGCTTGAGGGTGACCTGTCCCTGTGGCATTCCAGGGGTCTGTCCATCTTCACTCCTACATGAACGCCACACTTCTCCCAGGCTTGACCAAAATACCAACACCAACACAGATTTTTCAGCTCCCACACAACTGGAGACGAAAACAGCAGAAATTATTCAGCCCAATCAGAAAAATTTCCAGAATAAACCCAAGAGGCTCCTGGAATAAGACAGAAGGGAATTTCTCTGAGACTCAGCAGAGACAGTTGATGCAAGTTACCACTGGAATAGTATACCCATGTGGTTGGTAGGTAGCCTCTAAAATAACCCCCAAGCATCCCCACCCTCGGTATTCACACGTTTGTGTAATCCCCTCCCTTTGAATGTGGGCTGTGTATATTGACTCACTTCAAATGAATAGAATATGGCAGAAATAATGGTACACCACTTCCAAGATTTAGCTATAAAAAGACTATGGCTTCCTTTGGAGGCTGTTTCTGCTCTCTTCAGAAGAAGGCAGCTGCCACGCTCGAGGCAGCCCCACAAAAAGGCACACGTGGAGAGGACCTGAGGCCAGCCAATAGCCGCGTGAGTGAGCGTGAAGGCAGAGTCTCCGCCAGTTGAACCTGGAGCCCCAGCTGACAACCTGACTGCATCGTCAGGGACCTTGAGCCAGAACTGCTGTTTAAGCTGCTCCCAGATTCCTGACCCACTTAGAACTGTCAGATAATAAACATTCGCTGTTCTCAGCTGCTGTACATGTATTAGAAAGCAGAGACATCACTTTGCTGACCAAGGTTCATCTAGTCAAAGCTATGGTTTTTCCTGTAGTCATGTATGGATGTGAAAGTTGGACCATAAAGAAGGCTGAGCACTGAAGAACTGATGCTTTCAAACTGTGGTGCTGGAGAAGACTCCTGAGAGTTCCTTGGACTGCAAAGAGATCAAGCCAGTCAGTCCTAAAGGAAATCAACCCTGAATATTCATTAGAAGGACTGTTGCTGAAACTTAAGCTCCAATCCTTTGACCACCTGATATGAAGAGCTGGTTCATTAGAAAAGACCCTAATGCTGGGAAAGGTTGAGGGCAAGAGGAGAAGGGGTGGCAGAGGATGAGACAGTCAGATAGCCTCACTGACTCAGTAGACGTAAATTTGAGCAAACTCTGGTAGACAGTTGAGAACAGATGAGCCTGGTGTGCTGCAGTCCACGGGGTCACAAAGTGTCAGACAGAGCTTAGCAACTGAACAACAACAACGTTTTGGGGTGACTTATAACACAGCGATAGATGAGAACTAATGCACCAACTTTAACAAGGAAGGACCCCACAGCTATGGACACCAATCTAGCCGTTTCCCACTGTTGTTTGAATGTTAACACTCACATTCAGTTGTGACACATATGTCCAGCTCAGTTGTTAGGTACATGTTGGTATTTCATTTCTTTCATTTCATATATTTGGATGCTAAACACAGCACTGAAATACAAAATATTCATTTCAATGCATAGAAAAGCTCTCGGATACTGCGTTACCTTGGTGGGTCTCCAAGAGAAAGCCCTCTGAAGCAGATCTTAGGTGCCAACATGTTACCAGCAGTGCAATCCCAGGACCACCAGGGTTAGGTAGGGGAGGGAAAAGATGAGGGAAAGGATGGAGACAAATGCAAGGTGGTAATTACCAAGCTGGCTTCAACTTCATCAGACAACACAGCCAGCCGCTCATTCACACCGGAAGTCTCCAGAAAGACCATATGAAGTCAGGGCACCTGGAACGGTCTAGGAGGGGGAGAAAAAGGAGTCATTTATTTGTTGGTTCCTTCCTGTCTCTCCCTGTGGTCAAACTTCATCCAATGGGACATTATAACCTCCCTAAACCTGCAAGTTATGTTAGCCAGCTCCTCTGGGGAAACCAAGTCTCTTGCAGGGACCTGGGGCTTCCCCTGAAACCAAAGCCTCTATAGGTGCATCTGGTCACCCTTGGGCACCAGATCTGTGGTGGCTACAACCACGGCAGATGCAATGAGGCTTTGCCAAAGTCTGGCCTTCACTCTGGGGAGCTGGGACAGATGGCAGTGTTAGGAGACGAGGTGACAGAGGAAGCAGCTGGGGTTCTTCGTTGATCAGGCAGCCAAGAACTGGAGAGTAGGTGAGGCTGAGCAAATCAGGCAGGAATATAAACTGGGTTTGGAACAGATGTACACACAGATGAACACCTACTCATGAAGATGCTACTTTTATATCTGAACTGTGTATATATATATAATATATACATTATATAGAATGTGCATATACATTACATAATATACACATGCTATATAAAATATATAGTATATATAGTATGTGTACATTATATAATGTGTACATGCTATATAAAATATATACATTTTATATATAATATATGTACATACATTCAAGTGTTACTTGTATTGACTCAGATGTTATTATTTGTCCCTGAGGAAGAGCCCACCCTATACAGGAGGCTTAGGGGAAAGGTTGCGGGTGTGTGTGAGCGCACACGCACTGTGTGCTGTGTGCTCAGTAGCATCTGACTCTTTCCAACCCCGTGGACCATGGCCCACCAGGCTCCTCTGTCCATGGGATTTCCCAGACAAGAATACTGGAGTGGGTTGCCATTTCCTCCTCCAGGGGATCTTCCTGACCCAGGGATCAAACCCACATCTCTTGCATCTCCTACACTGGCAGGTGGGTTCTTTACCACTAGCGCCACCTGGGAGAAAGAGGTTACACATTATATATATATATATATATATATATATATTTATTTATTTATATTTATATATAAAACACATAATACACATATATGTATATATACACATTAAATATATCTAATGTATATGTAGACATACACATTCAGGTATTATCTTATTGACTCAGACTTTATTTGTCCCCAGGAAAGAGCCACCCCATATAGGAGGCTTAGGAGGAGCTCCTGTGGCTCTGAGCAGTTTCATTTCATGGAGACATCCTTATTCCTCTGGAGAATTCCACTTTCCTGGAAACTTAATATTATGTAATTCCATTGTCTGGTTTCATATCATGATGTCACCAAGAACACAGGAAGATGGGAGCTGACCCAGGATGAGATTGCAACTAAAACCCAAATCAATCCTACACAGAGCTCTGGAGCTAAGACGGCCCTGCAGAGTTGCCCCAGTGTGAAGACAGGGGCCCAGCCTTTGTGTCCCTACATTAGCGAGGCATGGAGCAGATCACTCCTTGAGGGGATTGGAACCTTGGACACCTGCTGCCAGAGCCAACAGCAACAAGAGACACAATCTTGAACCCTTCAAGGCCAGTGTTGCTGGTGACCAGGGTTGGGAATTTCAGCCCCCAAAAGGGGCTCTAGGGACTTCTCTAGAGGTCCAGTGGTTAAGACTTCACCTTTCAATGGGTTCAACCTCTGGTCGGGAAGCTAAGATCCCGCATGCCTTGAGGTGGATCCAAGATGCCTCGAGGCAAAAAAAAAAAAAAAAAACAGAAACAATACTGTAACAAATTCAATACAGGCTTTAAAAATGGCCCACATCAAAAAAAAAAAATCTTAAAAAGGGGGGTGGTATCTAGGTGGGATGCCAGCATATCCATGAGAGTTGGCTACTGTCTTGACTAACCTTCACATGATAAGAATTACAACTTAGCCATCTCTGGTTTTCCTCCCAAAATGAGCACACTGATTCACCGTAGACTTTTCTCAGGAGTCAAAAAGGCTTCCCATTAGTTGTCATAAGATATTCTCAAGACGTGTTGAGAATGACCACGTGATGTTTCTTTCCAGCATCAGATGATTCCTGGATTCATCAGAGTGACAGGGACAGGAGCCAGGCCACAGGTAACCCCAAATTCCAGGAAGCTTTGCCTTTGCAAATACTCTGAAATACAAATGTACCTTTCTTCATCACCATGCCGAGACTTCCTTGTCCCTCCTGACCAAAGGATAAACCCAGATATGCACTCCAGACGAAGAAACCACTGTCCTTTTGCCTCCTTAGACTCAAAGAAACTAGTAAAATAAAATAGAAACTCACTCCTAGCTCAGAAATCTCATAACCCTCCCCCACCGCAGGTATGGCCAACCTTTCAATTCTCCATGACCTACCCCCATGCTCCTCCTTCAGTCCCTGCTGCCACAAAGATTGCGGGGTCCTGTCGCTGTGCCCGGGTCCTCAACCTTCACTTACTCCACCAGCCTCCAGAACCCCGTGGTTCCCCAAGGCCACTACTTCTCAAAGTGCAGACTGAATGCTTTGGGGTCTGACACAGCAGGAAATGGACCCCTCCCCTGACTTTTTTCAGAGCAGCTGCTTTGTTTTTTATTTTGTTGTTGTTGTTGCTTTTAATCTGTCTTACACACTGATCTTTATGTAAGATGTTTTCTGAAGAAAGGTCAAGAAAATCAATTTGAAAGTCTCTTTTCTTGTTCAACCTTGAAATGTTTAGCATCAATGACATCAAATTGAACATCAAGCTGACCTCTGTTTCAGTGATCAGACTTCCTCTTTCTGAGCCCAGACTCCCATCTCTCTGACACTTGCAAATTTCCCACTTTAGCTAAGAAATTGTGGGCTAGAGCCCTTAGCTGTATCTAGCTGGCATTGCATAACCTTTTTTCTTTCCTCCGTCATGTTCCCTCTACAGTTGCCTTCTATTGTGGCAATATTTACTTCTCCATTTCTGGCATAAGGTTTTCATTTTTCAATAAATACATTTCAGGTCTCCAAGTGAATAAATTTAAAGAAAATGATGAAGTAAATAATACAGCACACAGTTATGGCCAAGAACGTGAAGGTGGTCCAGGGATGAATACCATCCTCCATGGAACCTCTTGCTGGACATCCCATCTGTGGTCCATCACCAACATCATCCAAATGCAGCCCAGCAAGAGTTCTCCACCTGATTCTGCATAAGAACCAGAGACTCTAATTCAGTACATTGGAGGTGGAGCCCAGGAATCTGAATTCATATTTGGCTCCTCAGCTTACTCTCAGCTTATTCACCAGGGCTTCCCTGATGGCTCAGATGGTAAAGAATCTGCCTCCAATGTGGGAGACCTGGGTTTGATCCGTGGGTTGGGAAGATCCCCTGGAGGAGGGCATGGCAACCCACTTCAGTATTCTTTCCTGGAGAATCCCCATGGACAGAGGAGCCTGGCAGGCTACAGTCCATGGGGTCACAAAGAGTTGGATATGACTGAGCGACTAAGCACAGCACACAGCTTGTTCTGGCGCCTGATGATCCCCTCTCTGGCATATTAATTCTCTAGGTCCACCAGACCAGGAGTTCTTCAAGGTAAAAAAAAAAAGAATCATCTCTCTCTTACACTTAGCTGGGCTTAAGACATAGTCCACAAATAAATGTTTGGAGAACAAAGTCTGACAGGTAGGGCAGAAATGACAGGAAATCAGAAAGTGTCAAGCTGGGAAAGGTCTTTCCATTATATTGGGTTGGCCAAAAAGTTCATTTGGATTTTTCCATGACATTGTATAGAAAAGCCTGAACAGACTTTTTGGCCAACCCAATACCAACAGCTGATGAAATTCACAGAAGTTGAATTCCTTGTGCACAGCCCTTGGCCACAGAGAAGGCCAAATACAATGTCTAGGCTCCAGCCCACAGTTTTGGCCCACTGCCTCTTGAGTTGGCCAACTTCCGGGAATGGACTAGAAGTTGACAAAAACTTAGAAGATCACAGGTACGTAATTCAGTTAGTTTCACTCACTCTGTTCCACTGTATAATCGAAGCTCTGAAGTTTTGCAAAAGCATAATGGATACTATGTAAAAGAGCCTGGAAAGATCTGCAGACTGCAAGGAAAAGAACAAGCAAATGTACTCTAAGGAATCTGTAGCAACTTCTTCAAATGCAGATGTGAGCCATTAAAGCAGCCCTGGAGCCAAATGAATGAAATGCCTTAGTGACATCAGAAAGTTGAGCCCTCCCCCCATGTCGAGAACGTGAGATCTTGTGTGACCATCTTTATCCATCCCTGTGTCCTGACTGTGTTGTCTGGATATACGACCCCATTAAAGACCTCTCTGGAGTCAGTTTAGTGCAGTAGTTAGAGCATCCGGGCTTTAGAACCAGATTCCTGGGTTCAAACCGTGACTCTGATTTTTTGTTTTTAATCTCTATGATCTTAGTCAATTTACTTAATGCTCTCTGTACCTCCATTCTCTCAACTATAAAACTGGAGTAGTAGTACCTCTTCCTTCACAGAGCTTTTGCCCAAGAGTCAGGACAGTGCTGCCTAACAGGTAGTAAATATTTGGTAAGTGTTAGCAACTATTTTTGGCTTCCCTGGTGGCTCAATGGTAAAGAATCCGCCTGCCAATGCAAGAGACTTGGGTTCAATCCCTGGTTCAGAAAGATCCCCTGGAGAGGGGAATGGCAACCCACTCCTGTATTCTTGCCTGGGAAATCCCATGGACAGAGGAGCCCGGCAGCCTACAGTACATGGGGTCGCAAAGAATCAGACATGACTTAATGACTAAACAACAAGAGCAACTACTCCACATTTTTCAATAATCACCAATCGAAAGTACCTATGTTAAGCACCATGAAAAATACAGAGTTGCCCTAGAGGTATGTTCTGGACTGAATGTTTGTGTCCCTCCAAAATTCATATGTTGAAACCTACCCCTCAGCCTGATGGTCTTAGGGGGTGGAGTCTTGGAGAGGTGATTAGGTCATGAAGGTGGAGCCCGCATGAGTGGGATTAGTGTCCTTATAAGAGACTCCAGAGAACTCCCTCTCCCTTTCTGCCTTGTAAGGACATAGCAAGAAGATGGCCATCTGTGAACCAGAAAGTGGGCTCTCACCAGACACTGAGTCTTCTGATAAAACTCGGTTTTGAGCTTCTCAGGCTCTAGAACAGTGAGAAATAATTTCCTTTTTTTATATAAGCCACCCAGTCGATGGTATTCTGTTGTAGCAGCTCAAAGGGTTTAAGACAAGGTACATGCAATCTGATAGAGGAGATGCAAAGTGTACTGTTACCCAAGGAGAGACCATAGAGTCATAGGGTTATGCACATAATCAGATACCATGTGGCAAGCATCTACCTAGGGCTCCCAACAGTGATCAGGTAAGATGGAGCAGTCAGATGCAGGAGGCTGAAATGGCAAAGGGTTCCTGGGGCTCTAGAACAATCTGCAGGAAGATTTGAGGACTCCAGCGGCCAGGAGAGATGATGGAATGGGCCAGCTGGTCTAGGTGCCTGTTTGTTCATCCAGGTTCACAGAATCAACCTGATAGAGTAGGTCAGCCAAGTGGAATTTTACATGTATTTGACTTCTGTATCAACCAGAGTCCTGGCAGGATACAGATGGCAACTCAAGCCAAGTAAAAGAGGAGAGACAATAATAAGAGACTATTTATAATGGAGTGGTCGGGATAAGAAGAAACTAACCAGAGATGGTGTGGTACCCCAGGGCTAGCAACACTGGGAACCCATTACCATTCCTGGACCCAAAAGGAGAAGAAGTATAATACTGCTGCCTCCAGGAAAGTAACTATATAAAGAGATGCTCCCTAATAGGAGCTGTGGCCTTTGGTACAGGGACACAGCCATCTGTAGCAAGGCAGCAAGGAAGAAGCCAGGGAAATAGACACCCCGCCACTCCTCCAGGTGGTGCATCCTGAAGCCAGAGGGCAAAGGTGGTCCTGAGGCCCAAAGCAGAGTGAAGGATGGAGAGTGGATCAGGATGGGGGACAAGGGGTGGGGGCAAATGTAACAAGTTAATTTCACACGCCTCCCAAAAGTATTCTCACCCTTCCTCCTACTTTCTACTTGCGTGGACCATATCGAAGGCTTCCCATGATCTCGGGCTTCTAGCTGGGGTTAGTCATTGGCAAAGACAAGGATGTGAACACAGTATTTATTTTTCTGGTCATCTCAGGCTAAGTGTGTCCCTCCACAAAGGGAGGCTGACTCTACACAGCTTTCCCTTCAGGCTCCGGTAACGCTCTCTCCACTTGTCCTTTCTGATTATGTCACTGTCTCCTGTGGCCACCCTACAGCCCCACACCTTTGTAAAGAGCTTTTTCTTTTTTTTTTATGTCCCTTTGACTTACCCAATTCTAGTGTGTTGCCTCTTTCCTGTTGGGACCCTGACGAATTCACTTTATAAGGATGATCTTTCTAAGGTGGGATTTTTCTATAGTCATACAGCTCCAATTTTTTAATAGAAAGTAATGAGAAATTTGAATTTATTTACCAGAAATCCATTTTTACATTTTACAAACCCTTTCAGAGTGTATACATCCCACTACTTACGGGATACCTGGACAAGGAAGAGTTCAATAGAATTATTTTCTTATACAAGTGGGGAACATAAGAGAGGAGGACTTTCCTTTCCTCCATGACCTTGAGACTCTGCTACTGCTGGTTCTGAACTTCAGCATAAGAAAATCTCTCCCCATGCTAACATGAAAAGCAAACTGACCATTTAGCTTAACTATTCAGCAAAATGTGGGCTTCCTGGGTGGTGCTAGTGGTAAAGAACCTACCTGCCAATGCATGAGACTTAAGAGACACGGGTTTGATCCCTGGTTCTGGAAGATCCTCTGAAGAAGGAAATGGCAACCCACTCCAGAATTCTTGAGGAGAGAACCCCATGGACAGAGGACCTTGGCAGGCTACAGTCCATAGGGTTGCACAAAGTCGGACACGACTGAAGCAACTTAGCACACACACACACATTCAGCAAAATATGGATTGAGGAGCTGTTAATCTGAAGAGCTGGAATTCCAATTGTGTCTTTCCTGCCTTAAAAAAAAAATTAAACCATAATGGTTAAAAAAAAATGTATAGTATATGTATAATTAAACCACTTTTTGTACAGCAGAAATTAACACAACACTGTAAAACAACCATATTTCAATAAAAAAAATTACATGGCTCTCCATTGTGTATAGAATGAAATAAAGCCCAAGGCATACGCTCCAAAGCCCTTTGAGATCCACCCCCAAACTGTTCTCTTCTCACCTTGCTCTCCAAGTGAATATCCTTCATGCTATCTACCCCAGACTGCTACAACCCTGTTCCCTGTCCACCTCTTGCCTTTGCTTTTCTGTGACCTTTTGTCTGAAATATATTTTCACCTCCAGCTGTCAAAACCTACTTGAAATGCAAAGACTTATACATAAATCTTCACAGAAGCTCAACTTTTAATAGCCACAAACTGGAAACAATCCAAATGTCCATCAACAGGTGAATGGATACACAAACTGTGGTATATCCATACAATGGACTCTACTCAGCAACAAAGAACACACTCTTGACCCAAGCAGCAACAGGGGTGAATCTTCAAATCATTACACTGAGTGAAAGAAGCCAGATGAAAAAGAGCATATACTGTATAATTTCATTTATATAAAATTCTAGCAATTGTAAATTAATTTATAGTGGCAGGAAGGGGATCAAGAGGCTGCCTGGGGATGAAGACAGAGAAATAAGGGGTTACCAAGGGCCTCGAGAACTCTTTGACAATGAAAGTGTAGTCGCTCAGTCGTGTCCTACTCTTTTTAACCCCATGGACTGTAGCCCACCAGGCTCCTCTGTCCATGGAATTCTCCAGGCAAGAATACCAAAGTAGGTTGCCATTCCCTTCTCCAGGGGATCTTCCTTTTCCAGGGATCAAACCCAGTCTTTTCGCATTGCAGGCAGATTTTTTACTGGCTTCCCTTGTGGCTCAGCTGGTAAAGAATCCGCCTGCAATGAGGGAGACATGGATTCGATCCCCGGGTTGGGAAGATCCCCTGGAGAAGGGAACGGCTACCCACTCTAGTATTCTAGCCTGGAGAATTCCATGGACTATACAGTCATGAGGTCTCAAAGAGTCAGACATGACTGAACCACCTTCACTTTGGTTTTCATTTTCTTCACTATCTGAGCCACTAGGGAAGTCTGAAAACTCTTTGAAGGGTGAATAAAATGCATGTTAATCTGATTATGATGATGGCTTCACTGGTTTATACCACTGGTATAACCAGTTTATACCACCAGTTTATACCACTGGTTTATACCAGTTTTGAAATACTATTTCAAACAAAATTGAACATTTTAACTATGTGCACTTTATTGTACACAACTATACCCCCTAAAGGTATAAGAAAAAAAAATACGACAAACAAACTTGAAAAATTATTGGCAGCAAGTCAGAAAAAGAGTATTAGTCATAATATATTAAAAGCCCCAACAAAGAAAAAATATACAAAAAATAAAACAATGGAAAATGGGTACAGAGGACAAGTAGGTGATTCAGAAACAAAAACAAATGACAAACATGCTTGCCTCTAAGTGTTTTGCTGGAACAGAATGTAAAAATACACGCAGTTCACCAAGGAGTCTGAAGGACCAGCATCTATAAAGATCATCAGTGAGGCGTGAACCTTCTGGTAGGGAAAGGGCTTCTTCCCAGCATGGTAACAACATTCTCAGCCCTTTTGCCTTCATCACACCAGACTCAGCATCCTGAGCGATACCCAGCACTTCAGGTCACCAAATTCCTTATGTGAAACTGAGACCCATCCCATACTTAAACGTGTCCTTCAATTGTACCTTTTCAATCCAAGTCATCATTGGAATGTGAACATATAGTGGTCACAGTTACATATACTCCAGTGCAATACCTAGAGGGGTGGTCACTAGTCCTCCAGCCAGGACAGACCCTCTCCTTGGCTTTAAAACAGCCTGCATTCTGCCACAGGGAGTGGCACGCCTCCCCGCTCCTCCCCCATGGGGAAACACAAACTCCTGGACGTCATAAGGGTGGTGTCGTCATCGCCCTTCCCTTGGGAACCCAGCACAGAGCCGCCTGCTCGGCCTCGGGAAGAATCTCTTGAGATTTAGCACAGCACCTACCAAAGCCCTGTCTTCTACTTTTAAAACTGATCTCTCACAAGAAGCCTGAGCTAGTATGATGACTAGCCTAGCATCATTACCCTTATTCTCAATCTGAAGAAGCAGGGGTTCGCCGTGGAGCGCCCATGCTCCAGGTGGCCCTCTTCCTCGGAAAGGAGAGGAGATCATCATCGTTCCGCCCCACCCTCCCCGCTCAACTGCAGTACGGTCAGTCCCCAGCGCCCCAGCCACTTCTAAAACGCGAGCCGAAGGAACTTCCGCCCAAGCCGCGGCGGGGGATCTCGCTATGCGATCTGGCTGCTCGAAGGCTTGCCCTTCCTCTTCTCCCCCATCCACCAGCTTGTTCCACTCGGTTTGCCCTCATCGGACTGAAACTGACAGGCTGGCCAGAGAGCTAGAGCAGAGCGGGATGGGGGGAGGCGGGTGGAGGAGGGGCGAGGCCGGAGGAAGATTCGAGATGGAAAAAGCCCAGGTGACCAGGCAAGAAACAAGAACATCCATAAGAGGAGGGAGACAAAGAGAATAAAAGTTGGACAGCCGGGGACACCCCAGAGCTGCGGAAGACTTTATGAAAGAAAAAATCGGATGAACGGAGGATGGCTCATTTATTAATTATTAACAAGTAGCACTAATGAATATCATTATTAAAAAGCATTTTGTGAATATTAAATGTAGTTATATTCTAAATATTGTCCTCCCCTTGGCCAGCCTGTATCAATCTTCCTTCAAAGTCAACTATTTTAATTATTACCACTGCCCTCTATCAAAACCCCACAGTCACAACCTTGATTCCGTATCTCTTCTAGTCTTTATAGCCAAGAAAATATTGTTAAGATATGATTTTCTACCTTTATTTTACTGTCTCCCTGCACTAGAGCATATGCTTTACAAAGACATGGATTTGTCTGTTTTGTACACTGATGTGAACAAGTACTGAGTTCATCATAGGTGCTCAATAAATATTTATTGAGAAAAAACAGTAATACTAAATGAGAAAGGGAGAGGGGGTCCCCTTCAATGCACCACGCCTGCTTCCTGAAGAATTCCTCTCCCCATCAGCTCTTTCTCTCCTCCATGGCTTGTAAGAGAGAAGAAGAAAATCACACAAGAGGCAAAGAAAACCTCAGTTCAAGCCATGACCTTTGCCTTTCCCTTTGAGCAGGCTTCTAGCAGCGGAGAAGCTAGAACTGAGAGCCCCACCTTGGAGTTCCTGGCTGCTGGCCCCTGGCCCTTGGAACCCAGGCAGCATCCTCCCATGTAAGTGCATTATCAGAGCAGCAGAGTTGAAAGGATCAAACCCTCTCATTTTACAGATGCGGATTCTGGGACCCAGTGAGATGGAGCGACCTGCCCAAATGCATGCAGTGAGCTTCTGAGTCCCTCTAGCCTCTCTCCTGATTCATGGGGATTTGTTGGTAGGTGACCAATGGCCCAGCTGTTGACAAAATGCCCGAGGCAGAGGATGCAACGGCATCTAGCAGCTTTGGTTTCCTATGTACTCGTCCCTCCTCACCCCTTCCCGCGGCTGTCCTTTCCTAACTTTTCCAGAGCTGTGGAGAGATGGTGATTCAACTAGAGATTGCACTTGGCCTGGCAGACAACACCCAGCTTGGATTAGCCCAGGGGAGAAGGCTTGGGCAATAGGTTACAGGCCTCAGGAACCCATGTGACAGAGCAGATGTTCCAAGCCAGTGAGAGGAAATGACTGGCCCAGAGTGTCTGTGTGTGCCGAGGCTGGAGGAATCCAGATTTTCTGGTTCCTGGTTCTCTGCCTGCCAATGTCTCTCCCCTCCATCATCATCACTACTTGAGCAGAGAAGAGCCGGGTGTACAAGGAGAATGTCAGGCAGGTTTTTCCTGATCCTCCAAGATCTAAGTAAGCCTGACATAGAGGAACTTGATTTTACCCATATGCTTCCGAATGGATGGAACCACATCTTTAGAGACAGCCAGCAGAGCACGTGGAACAAGAGCTAAGAAACTAACACTTAAAATAGGCCACAAGGACTCCTAATTATTGAGCATCTAATAAGTGCCAAGCACCCAGTGATTTATCCTCTGATACAATCCACACAACAGTCCTACAGCACAGGCTCAGAGAGGTTAATCAGCCTGCCAGGTGTCGCACAGCCGTGTGACAGAGCTGGCATATCAGAGCTGGCATTCAGACTGAGGTTTGCATGACACCAGAACCAGTCAACGTTTGTGCCTAAAATCTTAGCCACAGTGGACAATGTCAGGATGAAGCAAAGAACCAGCTTCCTATCCACCTTCAGGATAAGGACTCTCTGGTCCCTCAGAGGCTGCCTTCTCCACAGGGTCCTTTCCATCCCACGATTTCAGGTTCAGTTTTCCACATCTCCTGTTGCCATGGCAGTAGGGGCTCTCAACACCATTCAAAAACCCAGAAGAGGAAAAGAAGAGGACTCAATTCTTTGATTCAAGAGCTGGCCAGTTCTTTCAAAAGATAAACTCAATCAGGTCCTTGAATCAGGATTCGAAATGGAAGCCAGATAATGGCACTTGTGGGCATTGGAGTTATTTAGCTTCTTGCTCCAAGAAGCTTAGTTCCCTTTTCAGACATGATCTCATTCTTCTCTGCAGGACCTCAGAAAAGAAACCAGAGAATTGACCGGGGCGGTTCTCTGCGGGGTGAGACTAGAGGAAGGCTCACGGCCCCCGCCCATGTGTCTGAACTTGCTCCTCTTCATTTTTTTCCTACCAGCATGGAAAATAAAGATGTCACACCATTGGCAATGTTACATGAAAGTGGGAATTTATGTGAGGCCCGTGGTTTGCCCCATCAAGTTTAAAAGATGAAGAAATAAATATGCTGCGAGGTGTGGAGACTATTAGAGATGAGAGGGACTTTACTGTTCTGAGCCCCATTCTGACCTCTCCGCCTCTCCATAACCTACCTCGCATCTTCCAGAGGTGCAAACAGAAGCCCAGAGAGATGAAACAAACTGAAAGGAGCAAACTTCAGCTCCTCACCTTCAAAATAGCCTCTGGAGATTGGGACTACCTTTCCTGTGGCCAGGAGAGAAGCAGTTTCTACTCCTTCCAGGATGCTCAGAGTATGTTTTGTTCATCACTCATTCTTCTGGGTCTTTGGTTTTCCTTCCTGACTACTTGCTCTTAGCACATTGGTATAGTGGAAAGAGGGCTTCCCTGGTGACTCAGACAGTAAAGAATCTGCCTGCAATGGAGGAGGCCCAGGTTCGATCCCTGGGTCTGGAAGATTCCCTGGAGAAGGGAATGGCAACACACGCCAGTATTCTTGCCAGGAGAATTCCATGGACAGAGGAACCTGGTGGGCTACAGTCAATGGGGTTGCAAAGAGTCAGACACAACTGAGTGACTAACACTTTCGTAGTGGAAAGAACATGCATTTTGGAATCAGACAGACTTGGGTTTAAAGCTCAGCTCTTTCTCCACTGAAAAACTGTGATTTTAGACAAGTTACTTAATATTCTTTCCATCTCAGGGCCAAAAACAGTCTGGACGGGCCCATTTGAAGTCCAACACTCTGATTCCCTGTTCTAGGTTACTCAAATAAGATATCAGAAGAGTCCAGATCCTCATATGTATACATAGCTGATTCATGTTGATGTGTGGCAGAAACCAACACAATGCTGTTGTTGTGTTGTGTGCTCAGTAATGTCTGACTTTTTTTAAACCCATGGGCTGTAACCCATCAGACTCCTCTGCCCATGGAATTCTCCAGGCAAGAATACTGGAATGTGTTACCATTTCCTCATCCAGGGGATCGTCCTGACCCAGGGATCAAACCCACATCTCTTGCATCTCCTGCATTAGCAGACAGATTCTTTACCACTGCACCATGTGGGAAGTCCAACCAATACAATATTGTAAAGCAATTATCCTCCAATCAAAAATAAATAAATTTTTAAAATAAATGAAAGTCCATTCTAAGATTAAAAAAATAGCAGGAACAGGAGAACTTCTAGGAGCCACTGTTTCTAGAAACAAGAATATATTCTCTTTACTCATCTTATATTGCATCTGACAATACAGAGACTTCCCTGAGAGCTGCTGGTAAAGAATCCACCTGCAATGCAGGAGACCCTGGTTTGATTCCTGGCTCGGGAAGATCCACTGGAGAAGGGAAAGGCTACCCACTTCAGTATTCTTGGGCTCCCCTGGTGGCTCACCTGGTATAGAATCCACCCACAATGCGGGAGACCTGGGTCCAATCCCTGGGTTGGGAAGATCCCCTGGGGAAGGGAAAGGCTACCCACTCCAGTATGCTGGCCTGGAGAATTTCATGGACAGAGGAGCCTGGTGGGCTACAATGGGATCGCAAAGAGTCTGCAAAAGACAGAATACTCAGAGAGGTTTTTTTAAGTGCAATGAAACGAAATAAAATGTTAAAGCCCTTAAACTAAAAGAAAAAAGAGTCCAGGTCCTTGCTTAATATTTCAACATCCTAGTCCTTGCAGTTCAGATATTTTAACATTCAGTTCTGGAGTCCATGTCTCAGCCCTCCAGGATTTTATACTTACACACTATGCTTTAAGTTTTGTTGACCCGTTCTCCTACAGAGTGATCTGTCGGGAGTTCAGAACTCCCGACAGATCAATTTCTAACTTGGTTAGAGATTTCTAATTTGGTTAAACCACTCAGGGATGAGAGAAGAGACAGAGCCCTTGCCTTTGTAGAGCATGCTATTCAGTAACCAATTTCCTTGCTTGAAGGTAAGGCCAAGGGTGTTAAGCGCTGTTTGTTTAGTCATCTATGAATCATCTTTCTCAGCTCTCAGCCCACACTGCCAAGGAAATTTTATTTGAAATTTCCAACAGTCTCAGCCTTGGGCAGCACATAAACATAGAAGAGAGAAATGGACAAAAATGCAGTTCTAGAACTTCCAATATCTCAGTACATTGGAAAATCGAACCCTCTAGGCACTATTTAGAAAGCATTCATTCAGGAATTCATCCTCATATTTAAACTGAACTATCTACTTCCTTGTCTTGTCAGAATTAGTCTCAAAGTTAGTAGGACTTGGGAGGCCAAGTAATATTCTATTCATGCCAGAGTTGCAAGCATTAACAAATCCTTCAGTGCCCAATAGGCCTGAGTTCAAAATCCTTAAGCAAGAGACTTCACTGGTAGTCTATTGACTAAAGTTCCATGCTGCCAATGCAGGGGGTTGTGGGTTCGATCCCTGGTTGGGGAGCTAAGATACCACATGATTCCCGATTAAGGATCTAAGATCCCATATGCCATGGGGTGTGGCCAAAAGATTTTTTTTTTTTTAATCCTTAAGCAAAAGTCTCAGGAATCTGGGGAGAATGGACTTGTGGTTTCTTTGTGCGGTGATGAAAATGTTCAAAAATTGTGGTGATGGTTGCATTATGGTGAGTATTCTAAAAAGCATTGAATTGTATACTTTAAATGAGTGAATTGTATGGAATGTGAACTACACCTCAATGAAACTTTCTTAAAATTCCTAGGCATCTAATTCCCAGTGTCATTATTACAAAATGAGGACAATACCTTAAAATGCTAATGCAGACACTAAGTGATTATAGTGAAATGCCAAGTATCGCCTTACAGTAGATGCTCAAGTTACAGAATATCTTATTGTCGGAGCAGCAGTAGTCATGGTGATTATGATAGGGATGATATTGAAAGTATTCTCATATCCTTCATAGTTTCTTAGACATTGTAGCCCAAAATTCCCTTTCTTCTCAATTGATATCTATACACTTCATTTGGAAAAATTGAAAAATTAGTGATCTATCTTTTTGTGATGGCTCTGTTGTCCAGAACAATTGTTCCTATTTTCTCTTTTTTTTTAATTCCTATTTTCTATTCAGCTAGTTTTACAGCTAAAAGTAACTTTTTGCTTGTTTATATCATCTTTCAGCTAGACTATGAAACCCCAAGGATAGAGAAAGTATCTCAGTGCTCCCTCTCAACAACACTTGCACTTCGGAGGCCCTCAATATGATTTTTTGACCGGGTTATATTATGGCATCTGTTGGGAGGACGAAACTAATTTCCTTACAGCTTCCTGTGTCCCCCTGTTTCCCCATTTGTCTTTCTTTTCTGATTTCCATCTAGTGGCTCATCAGTCATCTATCTATGAGTGTAAAGAATCAGTCTTTAAAAATGGCTTCCTCCAGGACTTCCGTGGTGATCCAGTGGTTAGGACTCTGCACTTCCAATGCAGGGGATGTAGGTTCGATCCCTGGTCAGGGAACTAGGATCCCTCATGCTGCAAGGCATGGCCAAAAAAAAAAAATTTTTTTAATGGCTTCCTCCACTTTCTACCACCCCCGTGAGTCAGACAATACACAGAGCTGAGAGGAAGAAATCATTATTGTAACTGACAGATTGTCAGCTGAAGAGTCTTGCCTAGAAGGGTGGGCATGATACCCTCTTAATATGGTCCTTCAAGGAAGATTAACAAATATGGCCTCCAGAAACCCTTTATATATAGAATCTTGGGCTCCCAAACTGGCTTCTAAGGAGAAAAGAGTCTTGCTACTTGACAAATATCTCCTACCCTGGTAGGCTTCTTGTTCTGTGTAACCAGAGGATATCTCTCCTACCCAAACAAAAAAAAACTATGTACATCAAGCAATTGAGTTAGAAGATGAGGATTGGCATCCAGAAGAAATAGAATCAGCTATGATTAAGAACAAATCTGAATATCTAAGAAAACAGAATCCATAAATGCAGAATATGTCTCCTAACAACTGCCAGCTTACATCATTGGAAACATGTGTCTGAGATTGGCAGGAGTAAGTGAAATGCTGTTGGTTTAAGCTCAGTAAATTCATCTGGAGTACTGTTTGTGGAGCTCAACAGCAGGTCAAGTGTGCACTGTATCTTTTACAAATGACCTAGACTCATCTCCTGACCAGCAACTGAGTGTATTAGAAAAGAATGCTTTTAGCTGTAAGTAACAGAAACCCCTGCTCAATCAACACGGAACTTGACTATCTCACAAAACTGGAAGGCCAGAAGAAATGCAGGCTTCAGAATTGATTGATTTGGTAGCACAGCAATGTGACCAAGAACCTAGGTTCTTTTCACTTCTCTGTCATCCACGCTGTTGGCTTTAATATTAGGCCAGTAGCAGTTTGGCAGCAACAGTTCTCAGCATCTCATCCAGACATGTCACCGTCTCTTAGAGGTAAGGAAGCCTTTTCCAGAGACCTCACAGCACTAACCGCTGGCACAGGGGAGACGACAGAGGCTTACTCTGGAGCTGGGGGACAAGGTCAGCTTTCTGCAGGTACATGGCTACGTGGGGAATGGAGGATACATGAACCCAGTTGCAGCTCTGTTAGAAAAGAAGAGGAAGTGGAGTCGGTGTAGATAACCAAGCATGATCATTGTACAGACCACCCTAGGACTGGCAAAGCCTGAACGCCTCTGTGAGCATAGAGGCAGGAATTGCATTGTCCACAGCCTTAGGGCTTACCCTCTCTTGGAGAAAACACAAAGTAGTCTTTCTTAGGAACTCCATGCTGCTGCTGCTAAGTCGCTTCAGTCGTGTCCGACTCTGTGCGACCCCATTGATGGCAGCCCACCAGGCTCCCCCGTCCCTGGGATTCTCTAGGCAAGAACACTGGATTGGGTTGTCATTTCCTTCTCCAGTGCATGAAAGTGAAAAGTGAAAGTGAATTTGCTCAGTCGTGTCCGACTCGTAGCAACCCCATGGACTGCAGCCTACCAGGCTCCTCCGTCCATGGGATTTTCCAGGCAAGAGTATTGGAGTGGGGTGCCATTGCCTTCTCCCTAGGAACTCCATAGGAAGGTCAAATTATCTAAAAGATGTGGCAGCAATGAGTGGAAGTGACATGAAGGTAGCCGAGGGGTGGATGAGAGCATGTGGGCAATGACAAATAAAAACCCATAGGTTTCTGCAAGATTCTGGGATGTATAACTGCCAGTGGGAAGTGAGGTGGAGGCAGGGATGTGTCACTAGCTGTTTCCAGCAGCACTGTGACTGTCTGATAAATCAAGGGTGTCAGTGTGAGTGTCCCTGGCTTATTAAGTTAATGAAAGAAAAAAAATTCAGATACAGAAGGGACTAAAGCCAAGCTCAGAGACAATGGCCAACTCAAGGTAGGATGACAAGTGTCCTTTTGAATTGTCCTGGCATCACTATCTGTGTCTCTCTGACAGGCATTGTTTGACCCTCTCACAGCCCACATTGGGGTTTGGAAACCAGAAATGCCGATATCTTCCTATCAGTGGTTTTGCAGGGACTGTTATTATTAATTATTGGGTAGTACTCTGCAGTCAACAACAGGATTTCTCATGAATGATCCCATTAATTTTTACTCAAGATGGGTTTTTGTTGTTACCCTCTTTTTATAGTTGAGGAAACTGAGGCTCCAGGAAGTTAAGTGACCTGTTCTAATCTTCACAGTTGGTGAAGAATTAGAACTATAACCAGGGCAGCCTCTTGTAGAGGTAGAATATCAACGTGCCTTCTATTGCATGCTTTGTGGCATCTCTGAGGCCCTGAAGATTCTTGGAGACTATCTTCTACCGTGGCCTGAAATTGAACCTGAAATTCCTACTAGTGGGAGAATATCCATTGATCTAAGGCGCTGCAAAATGTCCATGTACCACCTGGGAAAGTGGAAAAGAAATAGGCATTCTGCTGTCTTGTCAGTTATACCTTAGTGCCTATCCATACTTTCCCCGAAATCCAGGGTAGTTTAGACAACTCTTGCATGGAAAACAGCAAGGGGTCCAAGGAAAAAAAGAGCATACTTAGACCAGAAGGAACCAGATTAGTTATGGGGATGGGGAAAGAGATGCCATAGGACTCTATCTTCTTTCTTTCTGATAGAATGGGGAAGAAAAGATTAGATAAATGCCTCAAGCAGCTGGAAAAAGAAAAGAGAGCCCAAAGAATGTACTTTAAGGGAATCTGGGTTAGTTCTTAGGATTCTGAGCCTTCCCCAGGTCCCAATCTTCAGCACAGCTTGCCAAGAACACTGAACCAAACAGACAGAAGTCCCCAATGTAAACAGCCACAGAGTCCCAGCTCAGAGTCAAGGGGCTCCCGAGGCGCTGTCTTCGGTGCTGAAGTAGCACAGCCTGGCGCAGGGAACTCGCAGAGGCAGCAAGGGTGACAGCCCAGGCTGTGTGTCTGATTTCACTCTGGAGTCATGCGGCCCTTGAATTGCCTGTTTCAGATCTGGGCCAGAGTGCCTTAAATGCCCACCTTTACTTTTACTCTCACCACTCAAGCCAGCTTCTCGCAAGCCCAGAAAAGGGCTTTTTGAAGTTTTAAGACTAGTACCAGGCAAACAGCCAGGTCAGATCATGCACCTCCTGAGTGCATGAGTCCACTTTTCATGTCCTCATTCTCTCTTTCTGTGGTTCTCCCTCACCCTGTCTCAAGTGCAGCTCTTCCACAAACTGCTTCCCAGGCCTGATCTTGAAAGAGAGTCTGGGAGAAATCTTTCACAAAGTAGTGAATTCACATCTGTATGGGACTTAATTTGAAATCTTACATGCCTTGAAATGAAAGTTTACACTACCACTTAAGAAAGGTATTTTGGGGACTTCCCCGGTGGTCCAGTGGTTAAGAATCCACCTGCCATGCAAGGGACATGGGTTTGATTCCTTGTCTGGGGAGATTTTACATGCATTGGGGCAACTAAGCCCGTGCACCACAACCCCTAAAGCCTGTATGCTACAACTACCGAAGCCTGTACTGCTCTCTGGAGCCCGTGCTCCCCAACAAAAGAGGCCACCACAGAGAGAAGCTGGCACGCCGCCACAAAGCATAGCTCCCGCTCGCCGCAACTAGAGAGAGCCCGCATGCAGCAACAAAGACCCATGACAGCCGAATTTTTTTCTTTTAATCATGAAGAAAGGTATTTGGGAGGCAGTAAGAAAAGGGGAGTCCTCCAGGTTTTCACACCCAAAAGCAACTTCTTACTATCTCAACAGATAGCCGGTCCTGGTTACTATTATCATGACACAATGTGAAGGGTTTTGGTGCTATAGAAAAAAACACACTTAACTTATAAACCAGACTTATTTAGTCATAAGGATGGCTGAGAAACAGACTCTATTCTCAATGCATTTCCAATCCAGTTGGGAGGATGGGTGGCATATTACAAACCAATCATTTATACACCAACACATGAGCCAAGTTTCATGGGTGCTCAGAGTCCTGCCTGAAGGATCTAGGCATGGATCTAGAGAAGATATTTATTAGATTAATGAAAGGGAAAAGGAAAAAAGTGTAGATTTCATGGTTAGAAGATGTGGATTCCAGCCCTAATTCTGCCCATTATGATGTTTTCTTAGGAGAATCACCTGTCACAGGAGAAGAAAAATATCAGACTTACTGAGCTATTTTATTCTATTTTAGCCTGGCCATGTGGCAAGAGGGATCTTAGTTCCCTGACCAGGGAGCAAACCCTTGCCCCCTGCATTGGAAACAGTCCTTTTTAAATTTTTTTTAAAAATTTTAATTGGAGGATAATTGCTTTGCAAGAGTGTGTTGTTTTCTGCCTTACAATAATGTGAATCAGCCATAAATATACATTTACATATACATGTATGTATATACACATATATACATATACATATAATTACACATATATATAAATATATATCCCCTCCCTCTTGAGCCTCCCTCTGACCTCCCCCAGTCCCCCATCCCACCCCTCTGGCTTGTCACAGAATACCGGGGCTGAACTCCCTGTGTTATACAGCAGCTTCCCGCTAGCCATCTATTTTACACATGGTAGTGTATATTTCTCAAAGCTAGTCTCTCTATTCATCCCACCCTTGTCTTCTCCCACTGTGTCCACAAGTCTGCTCTCTACGTCTGAAGTGCAGAGTCTTACCCGCTGGACTGGCAGGGGGTCTCTTACTGAGTTATTTTAGAGATGAATTGAGTTACCATAAAAACACACTTCCTAGACTTCAAAGCACCGTGAAATAAAAAGCTTAACCGTTTTCTAACTGAGTGGCAGTACCTAAGCTTGCATGTAAGTGCCATGAAGGCAAGGCCGGGTCCTTCTTGCCGAATACAGTGCCTAGCACAGATTCACATTCCCAGAGGGAGTTATCAAGAGCATCCTGATTCCAAAAGAGCTCTGACTTGGGGAAGAAAAAATACAGTGTCCGTCCTTAGTGGCCAGTTCTGCCCAAACCACCCCTGGGGTGCAGGGCAGAGAGGCGCAACAGAAAAAAAGACAGCTCTCACAGGGGGAGTTGGCCTAAAACATTAGCTCCAGATGGAATTTCAGCTGGAAGCATACAGCAGCAGCTAAGCTCAAAGAAATGACTGAGGTTTTCTGGACCTACTCTCTGGCTGGTGGATGAGATGAATCAGGAAGGAAGAGAGGACAGGTGGTGTGGGCAGAAGGGAAAGGAGGAGAAGCAAAACAGAGGTCATGGTGGAGGTCACATTCCAAATCTTTTGCTTGGGTGGAAATTTTCATCGAATACAACCACCACTGGATATCGCTAGAGCTTCATAAAGAGATACTTTTAAGAAAGAAGATAACACAGATTATTAATGTTGGAATAAACCTTTAAAATGATCATGATCTAATCCAACACTTTCATTTTACAGATAAGATTAGGGTCAAGAAAGGTGAAGTTCAAAGTAAAAAAAAAAAAAAAGAGAGAGCTCCTGAAAAAAAAAAATAATAATAAGATTCAGGTCTTCTAGTTCTCAGGTCAGGTTTTGTTTCTCACTGCTCAATGAGATTGGGCTTCCCAGGTGGCGCAGTGGTAAAGAATCCACTTGCCAACACAAGAGATGCAAGTTTGATCCCTGGGTAGGAAATATCAACCTGCTCCAGTTTTCTTGCCTGGAAAATCCCATGGACAGAGAAGTCTGGCAGGCTACAATCTATGAGGGTGCAAAGAGTCAGATACAGCTGAGCACACGTACACACGAGCAGTAATTGAATTAAGGTTAGCTTTGCGGTGCTGCGACAAATAAACCCAACACTGCTTAAGGCTTAAAGAATATAAACCTATAGCCACCCTAAACTTCCTTCTTCCAGAGCATTCTTTTTTTTTTCATTTATGAAATATTTTTAAAATTTATTTTTAATTGGAGAATAATTTACAATGTTATGTTGATTTCTGCCATATACCAACATGAATCAGCCACATACCCTCCCTTTGAACCTCCATCCCATGCCCCACCTCACCCCTCTAGGTCATCACAGAGCACCCAGCTGAGCTCCCCATATTGTAACAGCAACTTCCCACTGGCTAGTTTACGTATGGTAATGTGTATATTTCAATGCTACTCTGTCAACTCCCACCCTCTCCTTCCCCTGTTGTGTCCACAAGTCAATTCCGAGCGTTCTCTTAGGTCTCTAGTCCAACGAATAAGGAATTGGGATCTATGCTAAGGTGCTTCTGTGCAGGAAGCATAGCTGAGGTCAAGAAGATCCAGGTGTGTCTGTTCTCACTGGTGAGCACCAGTGGGTTCATCCTTCTTGGAATAGTGTTCAGAAATCCTTAGGGCTTTAGGTAACAACAGTTCTACCTATGAAGACATTCTTCCCTGAGTATGCCTCCTCACTGCTGCTTTCAGGTAGTCTGTTCTTGGCAGCTTACAAGGTACATTTACATCCATGAACTCAGGAATTTCCAAACAAGGATACAAATAGGTACACCGGGGGCTACAGACAAGGCTGAAGTAACTGAGCAGCACGCAGGAGACACGCAGAGCCATTCACTGAAGTGCAGGAGAAAGAATATTGTTGTAGCCACACATTCCGGGAAACAAACTCACTCAGGACAATGCAGATAGTGGAGTGCAGTTTATTACACCGGCGGGCCCAAGGCAGAGTCTCCTCTTAGCCAAGGACCCCGACCAGCATTTGTGAAAATCTTTTATACCCCATGAGTACGTGTCTGAACCCACCACTCCAAATTCCTTGAGACTTACCTAAACCAAGGAAAATACAATCCCAATAACCCCATCATTCACGTGCTATGTGCTTATGTGCTCAAACAGTCAAACAATTAGCCAATAATCAATAAACCCGAGGTTACACTCCAATAGATACAGAAAAATTTATGGCCTGTCTGGAGGAAGGGATGATTAGTGTATGTTTTCTCTTAGGCGATGAGTAACCTAGGTACGATCTTCAAGGTTCCCCTGTCGGGAGGGGGTCTTATCCTTCTGTTGTTGTTTTCATAGGCACTAAACACAGAGTTCAGAGTCCATTGGAAAGGTGGCTGAGCATGGTCAGCATGAACAGGCCTAAGATGGAGTCCAGGCCCTATGAATTCCTTCTTCAATATGAGAACGTCTATTTTGTCTTAAATGTCAGAAAGAAGTTAAAAGTAAAGCAAAGTGAAAGTTGCTCAGTCGTGTCTGACTCTGCAACCCCATGGACTGTATAGAGTCCATGAGAGTGAGAGTTCCATATGTAGAAGAGTTAAGTGGAGTTGCAGAGCAAACCATTTTAGTTGTTTTGTTTTTTAAAACTTTTTATTTTATATTGGTGGATAGCCAATTTAAAATGTTATGATAGTTTCAGGGGAATAGCAAAGTGCTCCATCGTACACATACATGTATCCATTCTCCCCCTAAACTCCCTTCCCATCCATGTTATCAGATAACCTTGAGCAGAGTTCCTTGGGGCCTCCCTGGCGGCTTAGATAGTAAAGACTCCGCCTGCAATGCAGGAGACCTGGGTTCAATCCCTGGGTTGAGAAGATCCCCCTGGAGAAGGAAATGGCAACCCCCTCCAGTATCCTTGCCTGGAGAATCCCTTGGACAGAGGAGCCTGGCAGAACACAGAGTTCCTTGTGCTGTACAGTAGGGCCTTGTTGGCTACCCAAACCATCTTAGTTTTAAACTAACCCCACACACATACAGTGGATGCTTGGTTTAGAAATATGCCCATGAAGAAATCCCAAATGGAGATGAATACTAACAACACAAGCAATGAGAAAAGGTGAAGCTGACACCTTCAGTCCTAGTAAGAGATCAACCATGCTACAACCATATTCATAACCAGAATATAAGATCAAAATAATGGTGACTTATCCAGGTCCAAAAAAGAAGTTGGCCAAGGTTTTTTGAAATTATCACAAGCATTTTAAATACCATTTAACATCCACTACAATTAGTAATGAACGTCATCTTTAGTGTATATTTTGACTTGAGGTGTTAGCTAATGGCATGTGTGTTATATAATTTACAAATACATAAACATACCTACACTGGGGGTACACTCACAAATAAATTTTTACTGATGGAGAGCACACTCAAGATTTGGAGACCATTGCCATAAATCATGTAAATTCTTCCTGATCACCCTGTGGGTGGTGTTATTTTGCAGATGAGAAGACTGAAATTCAGGATGACAAAAACTCCCAGAGCCCATCAGCTACAGAATGTATGGGGAAGCAAAAACTAGTCACCATTGACAACGATGAATCTATTTGTAGGGCAGCCATAGAGACACAGACATTGAGAACAGACTTGTGAACACAGCAGGGGAAGGAGGGAGTGGGACGAACAGAGAGAGTAGCATGGAAACATATACATTACCATATGTAAAATAGATAGCCAGTGGGAATTTGCTGTGTGAGGCAGGGAGTTCCATTTGGTGCTCTGTGACAACCAGGATGGGTGGGATGGGGTGGGGGTGGGAGGGAGGCTCAAGAGAAAGGCGACAGATATAGATCCATGGCTGATCCATGTTGATGTGTGGCAGAAACCAACACAGCATCGTAAAGCAATTATCCTCCAGTTAAAAATAAACAAAATTTTTTTGAAAAAGACTAGCCACCAGTGAAACTTGCACCCCAAAAGCTGAGTGAGGAATTCAGGGAGACATCTGTGGAAATTAATAAGCAAACTCCACCCCCAGAGCGAATGAGTTCCAGGCTCTGCCCTGTTCTGTTCCCAAAAGATTATGCCAAGAAAGCCTGCACCACAAAGCATATCTCATCCTATCAGACTGAATGAGGTCTCCTGGAACCCTGGAAGCCCACAGAAATATTACCCTTTTAGAAAAAAAGCCAGGCATTTCCCCTAGCATTTAAGGATGCTTAAAGACCCTGTCACCATCCTCGTCCACAAACACCAAGATCTGTAAGTCTAAGTCTGGGGCAGGAAGCAAGATCACAATCTCCTGATGACTGAATCTGACTCCACAAGGGAGGCTTGATCTTAGCAAAAGCCAAGGTTTTTCACAGTCATCCCTTTGAGGAGTGCAAGGTTTAAAAGTAAATATCCTCCCACCACCAAAACTCACTGGGTAGAAATAGCCCTTGGAGGAATGGCAACCCAGTTTCCTCTGCAGCAACCCAGTCCGCCTCCCAATGCTGAGAAATGTGCTGTGCTCAGCATTTCTGTGCTGATGCTGCATCCATGGTCGAAAAGGCGGGCGGCTGCAGCAGCCACAGCAGCAGTTGCTCTAGGGGTTAGAAATCAGATCGCAGCATTTCTACCTCATTTGGCAGCAGAAGTACCGGGTCACAAGGAAGATGAGGTTCTAGTCCAGAAGCTGCTGGGCTTTGTCACTCTGAAGGTGGTGAGTAACATGGCTATTCACTGGGCAGTTAGGTTTTTGCTCTGTTTCCCTAGGTGATGATTCTGGATGCAAGAGGGTGTGTGTGTGTGTGTGTGTGTGTGTGTGTGTGTGTGTGTGTGACTGTACACATGTATGGACATTCATATTTTCAGTGAGCAGCAATACTTGGAAAGCTGTGAGTAGAATAAATAAATAGAATGTAGTGTGGTCAAGATGGAGAGAGACACAGAAATCATGTACTCCAAGCCCCTTGGTTCACAGAAGAGGAGCCTGAGGTTCAGAGAGGTGAAGCCCTTTGCCTGAGGTCACAGAGCTAGTAAGTGGCCAGGTCTAGAAGCCAGCATCCTGGCTCCCAAGACAGGAGTCTTCCCACTGCTCTGTCTGGGTATAAGAGGACTCCCCTCTATGCCAAGTGACCTCTGTCCCTGAGAATGGACTGAAAACCTACAGGCACAGCCTTCAAGTCCCGGAAACCCTTCTGGATGTTTCCAGGAAACATGGGAAGCAGTTTCCGACTAACTGCAGCCTGGGGCAGAAAAGCAAAAACCCAGCACTTGTTTGCTACAAATTGCTTCAGTCCTAATGGCTACCTCCTCCCCTCTAGGTTGTTCTTTGGGTCACACTGCAAACAAAGTGTCTACAGCACCAGCAAATCTTCCCAGCAGGGTCAAGTGGGCTGCTGATAGGAATGGAGGGTATGCTTCATCAATAATACCTCCCTTTGCTTGGAACAAATATTTGCTGAACAGCATCCATATGCCAGGCACTGCAAAAGCGACCGTGACATTCTTTATCTCATTTAATTCTCACTGCTGCGTCTCTGGTATTATTATTTATACCTGACAAGTAAAACAGAGGCTGGATGAGATGAAAATGTGCAGGCTATTTTTGGGTCTTTTAAAAATTCCTAGCTCTTCCAAGAATTACGGTTTTAAAAATAGTTATTTTCTGTGGTCTTCCTTACCAGAATGACCATGGCCCCTGAAATGGTAGGAAATGTTCTCCCCTGAACAAAAAGCAATTATCTGCAACATTCTGGATCAGATATGTAGTCAGAGCAGGAAAATGTCACCGAACATTTGGAGACTTTGCCTCTAAAATTAGGCATTGCCTGGACCTTTCGGGTTTTCTCAGGTTTTCCTCCTATTTTTCTGGGTTCTGGTTCAAGTTAAGATTACACCATATGCTTAGGAACTTTGGCTTTTTTTTTTTTTTTAACGCAGCTCTCCCCCAAACTGTGTGATCTGGAAACAAGTCACTTTACTTTTCTGAGCCTCAGTCTTCTGATTTATAACCTGACAACTAAGACTAAGCGAGTTCTACTTCCCAGGGAGCAGTGAAATGTTTGCCTATGTTTCATTCATTCACTTGCACGTTTCTTGAGGTCCCGCGACACTCCAGGTGCGACGCTGGTGGAAGGAGTTTTGGAGATAACCTCCTCTAGTCCCGCAGCTTTGAGACTGGAGAGGGTACTTGTGTGATTCTAGAGCAGCCCCATCAAGACCTTGTCCAGCATGCTTTCCTGAACTATGCTTACCTCAAGCCACCCTCCCAGCTCTTGAGGACGTGACTTTCCTCTCCCCTTGCTCTTTTCTATAATAACATTTGTTGACTGCTTACCCAATGAAACACAGTGCCAGGCACTGTGCTGAGCAGTTTTCATGCATTACATCATTTAATCCGGACAATATCCTATTCAATAGATAATATGATTAGCCCTGATTCTCAGATGAAGAAACTAGCAAAATTGCACAGTTAAAAAGGAATGGGGATGAAGTTTCTGTTTGAGATCATTATTGGAAAAGTTCTGGAAATACGTAACAGTGGCAGTTGCACAGCATTATGAATGTACTTAATGCCACTGAATGGTACAGTTTAACATGGCCAAAGGGATAAGTTTTATACGGATATCTAATCATCATAATAAAAGTAAAGGGGAACTTAAAGCTAAGTAGCATCCAACTCTAAAACATTCTACACCTAATCACTCATTCATCCCCACCACAGACAGGAATCAGAAAGGTATATATTCCTTCCCCAATGGAGAGTTTAGTAATTTTTTTCCAAGTTTCTTAAGAAGACTTAAAATCATGCCCAGGCATCAGAAAATTTCTTTCTGTGCTGAAAGTCATCAGTAGCCTATTCTGAATATGATCAGATTCCCAAGTCTGAACGAATCAGAAATCACTCCACCTTCCTCCTTCCATTTCTCTTCCAGCCTATAAGCTAATGCTCTCTCTACAAATTCAATACAACTTCAAACACATTTAAATATCAGGTGGCTCCTTTTCACAAATCCTAGCTTACAGGCTGTGGAGGAGCAGAGTTGAGAAAGATCTAGTTTCAGCCTCAAAGACTTTATAATCCAGCCAAGAGAGTAAATAAATAACTCCAAAGGAAAAGTCATCGAATAGAATTCTGAGCACCTATGCTAGACATAAAGCCTACAGAGATGAACAAAACATGATTTTAGTCCCTCCATTGCAGAGATGGTGCAGATTCAGTGGGAAGGGTCTTTGTGGGGAGAGAGATTATATGATCCTAAAAGGGACAGGTATTTTCAATGGAATGATGTTTCTCGACCATAAAGTAACCATGGACCTATTCCAGATGTCATCAGAGTCTGAATCTCATCACCTTTTCCTCCATTATTTTTTTTTCTTCTCCTTTCTTTGGTCTTACTCTGTTTTTCTTCCTTTTTTTTCACCTCTTCCACTTGACATAGATCATTAATTTTGGTGTTTTTTCTTTACTAATATAAGCATTTTCAGTCTATGTGTTATCCTTTACTTATTTCTGTGATTGAAAGACATGAAATCTTGATAAGTAGAATTTTAATTCATTAATTAACTATCATATGATTTCTTCTTGAACCAGTGAGTAATTTAGAAATGCCTTTCCCCTCGCTCCCAAATGTATGAAGAGAAGCAGGTGGATTTTTTTTTTTTTTTGCCAAGATCTCTCACTACATGATACTGTGGTCAAATAATACAATCTGTATGACATTATATCACAGCATTTGTTGGGACTTCATTTCTGAGCTAGTACATGATCAGATTTTCTAAGTGTCCCACATATGCACAAAAAGAATGTGATTTTTCTAATTATTAATAAGGGGTTTCCAACCATATCCATTAAAGCAAGCTTGAGAATGTTTTGTTCACACCTTCTAGATGATCCTTTCTGTTTTTATCAGTTATGGAGAAAGGCGCATTAAAGTATCTTACTATTACTTCCACTGGAAGAGGAAATGGCAACCCACGCCAGTATTCTTACCTGGAAAATTCCATGGACAGTGGAGCCTGGCGGGCTGCAGTCCTTGGGGTCGCAGAGACAGGCATGACTAAGCAAGCTTTCATATCATTTCCAATTCATCACTTTCTCCCTGAAATTGCTTCACTTTTTGTTTTTATATTTTGAAGCATGTTTCTAGGGGCATACAATGTTAGAACTATTCTTCTACTTAATTGTCCTTTTTAAATTGTTCATCATGTGAAGACCATCTTTATCACTAGTAATATCTGTCTTCAAGTCTATTTTATATTACATTAATAAACTACGTCTGTTTTCTTTTGGTTATTAGTTACCTACTATTTCTTTTCTCATCTTTCTCCTTTTAGCTTTTTTGTTTCATGTTTTGGATGCAACTGTTATGAATAATATATAGCTAGATTTTATCTCTTGGAGAAGGAAATGGCAACCCACTCCAGTGTTCTTGCCTGGAGAATCCCAGGGACCAGGGAGCCTGGTGGGCTGCTGTCTATGGGGTCGCACAGAGTCGGACACGACTGAAGCGACTTAGCAGCAGCAGCAGCGGATTTTATCTCTGGTCCAGTTGTATTTATTTCCTTCAAACTCTACTAGGCAATTAAAAGAATATTCATATATCTTATCTAAGATTTTTAGGTGCTAATTTTCATGAAGTTTTCAGGTTTCTTATTGCCAGAAATTAAGGGTCTAGGACCCTGCTATGTAAGAAGATGTCTTTTTACAACGCCGCCCTTAGGATGTTAAAAATTGACTCTTTCTCTCACTCAGTCTGTGCTGTTCCATCACACCAAACAAGTCCTGAATTTTATCTTGTGTCTCTCATGTATCCCCAAAGAACTTCACATCCACAGCTAAAGTCTTCCAAGTCTCCTTGTGTTCCTGCTAATAGACAGTACTACAAGTGAAATGATGACAGAGTAGATACTGTAGGCCTCTCTATTTCTTGAAAACAGACCTTAACTTTAAGAGTCAGGTCTCCGAAAGAAAGAGGGTCACTTAGACCCTTGGAAAATGGAGTTACAATTGGCCTTCTCTGCCATTAATGGTGATGTCATTACCACGGGCAGTTGGGGAACTTCCCTGGCTTTTTCACTAAGAAGAAAGCCGATAACCTAACAGTCTTCCTTGGTGAATAGCAACATGGCTGCCTTTCTTTCTTTTTTTTTAGTTAAAAAAAATGTCTTCAGCTAATGTGATTGAGCACGTACTCTGACGAGGTGTTGTGTTAAGCGTCTGTCATACACTGTGCCGTTTTATCCTGATTACCACTCTCTGAGGTAGGAATAGCTGTTACCCACCTGAAAGAGACCCTCAGAAGCTTGCAGTTCTGCAGAGGTGTGCTCAGGCCCAGGGAGGAAACAAGTCCCCAGCTCTCCACATCACCTCCGCCCTGCCCCCCGCATAGAATTCTACTCTTCTCATCTGTACCCTCCTCTGCCCCTTCCCACACTTGTGCAGCCCTGTCCCCTTTGATTCCAGTCACCTAATGATAACTAGGGAGCCAAGGGAAGGTGCTTCACTCCTCCAGCTCTGAATTTCTCTTCCATCTCTGACCACTCCACACAAAATGGGGGTGGGGGCCAAGATGGCTGGTCATCTCAAGAAGGCAATGACCCCCACCTGCTCCAGCTCCATTCACGTGGCAGCTTCTGAGACCCTCAGGATTCCAAAACGTTCCCACCAGGATTCAGGAGGAGTTCATAGCTGTATTTCTCCCTATTTCATAATATGCTGTTTTCAAATTGCTTGTTCAGTGAGAGCACGGTGGATCAACTACAGAATGTGAGTCGTGAACTCAACCCTCCCCAGGTCCCCCTTCTGCTCAGACTGGGGCCAGCCACGGACCTCATAGCACAGGCCATGGCATTTTTCCCTGCCCACTTCCCTGCATCCTCTTTTACTGGGGAGGCACAGGGGGTGACAGGAGCGGAGATCATCACTGGCCCCCTCCTGTCTTTTAGAGAGAACACAGAAAGTGAAGTCTAAAACTGGCATTTACAGGATGTTCTCTCAGTGAACACTAGCCCTGTGAGGTCTGCCTTAGCATCATTCCCATATTCCATGTGAAAAACTAGCCAAAGTAACAGAGCAAGTAGGTGGTGGAGCTGGTATGTGGTCTTGCATCTGTCTGGACCCCCAGACTCCTGCTTGTTCTCCGAGAGAGAGTCCACCCTCTATGGTGGAAGAAGACAAGGACCCATGCAAAGCCGGTACAATTTCAGAAATGCCAGTAAAGCCTCCTCTGTCTCCCCTAGCCATCCTTCAGTGGCTCAGGGGTTCCTAAAATCTCCTGAGGAGACGAAGGACTTCCCAGGTGGTGCTAGTGGTAAAGAACCCGCCTGCCAAGGCAGGAGACATGAGACACAGGTTTGATCCCTGGGTCGGGAAGATCCCCTGGAGAAGGAAATGGCAACCCACTCCAGTATCCTTGCCTGGAAAATCCCATGGACAGAGCAGCCTGATGGGCTACAGTCCACAGGGTTGCAAAGAGTCAGACACGACTGCAGTGACTTAGCATGCACACATGAGGATAAGAAACGTAGTGAGGTGAGGGTTTCAGAGTTGGAACGTTGTCCTGCAAGCATCAGGAGGGAGCCCTGAGAAGTGGGGAACAGAACAAATGCAGGCTGGAGCCCTAGGTCCACCTCCTGCATCCCCCCTGGGGAAAGTGCCTTGTCCAAGGTCACTGCAGCAAACCCAGAAACCTGGCCTCCTGGCTCCCAGACCAGTAGCCCACCCCACGCAGACAGCATTCTGTGGGCACTCTGGCTCCTCTACCAGACCAGGAACTCTTGGTAATATCGTAACAACAATCTGTAATATCGTTGACATACGACAAGTTAAGGAATTTGAAATGCAATGCCCCTGTTCCGGGCAGCTCAATAGTTTTAAAATAAATATTAAACAGAGAAACAAATCCCATAAAAACTAAATTCCCATCATTCCTTTTTTTTATTCCCTCCTACCTTTTCTCTTTTTTATTTATTCTATTTTTTTGTTTATTTTTACCTTCTGCCTTTTCCATCACTTGCTTCAACCCATGTTTGGCTTTTTCTTCTTAATTCTTTTTCTTTCTTTCTTTCTTTTTTGGTGGTGTTGGCTGTTTAGGACCAGCTCAGGGTATCTAGTCACGCACAGAAAACAGGAAACATCTCTGCGGAGCAAGGCTCTTGCTTTTCAGTCCTGCCTTGAGGGAGACAGGATGCAGGAGACCTCCCAGAACCAAATGGAAGTACATTCATCTTGATTTATAGTCCTCCACCCCAAGAATTCCCCCAGGTATTCTGGGAGCCCCTAAGTCCTTTTCTATTTTCCAGCTCCCCTCCCCCACCCTACCCCAGGTGACAAAAAGCTGTGGCTGTGAAGATGCTGTCTGGATGGAGGTTATTATCACTACATATCATCCAGATAGGCTTTCCTAGGTTGTACTAAAATGTCAGAATGATGCAGGCCAACATTTTTATTATTTAGGATACAGTATACTAAGTTTATGTTGATTGCTCCAAGTATCATCTTTGAAAGATAACTAGCATGAAAGTGTTGATCATGTTCCACTTTTGCAATCATATTTGCATAGTGTACAACAGAGTTTAGCAGGAGAAATTATCTTAAGTGGTGTTTCTCATCTGCTCTGTCAGTCTCATGCTACTGGCTTCAACTTGGTACAGGAAGCAGGACAAACGCTCTGTATCAGCTTTACATTATATACCGTCGTTCCTGTTTCTTCTGGGAAGCCTGCGGCATGGAGTCTTAGAGGCTGGTCTTAACTGGATTCCAATTCCAGTCTATGCACTTGACAAAGTCATTTAACCACTCGGGAAAGCAGTTACCTCTTCTTTTAAAATGGGGTTAGTAAGGCTGTGAGGTTTAGATCACACAAGGATAACACCTGAACAGCACTGTGCCTGGCCCGTAGCTGCCTGGCATGCAGCGGCCCTTTGTCTTCTGTACACTGTTTTTTAAATGCCTGTCCACCGCATTTGGAAATTAAAGATGGGTAGTAAACTGACTTTGCCCGTGCTACACTGCTCACTGCGGATACGGTGGCCTCCCAGCAGAGTTATATATGCAGATAATCTGTTTGATGCTGCTCAACACAGAAGGGACACTGATTTTATTTTATGAACAACAGTTGAATGTCTACTGAGTGTCAGCTACTGGGAAATAAATATTCTAAATTTCATCTATTCATTCATTCATTACAAACAAGCCATCCTCCAAACGACCCCCTCGATCTTCCCTTTCCCCTGTCCTTTTTTTTTTTCACATTCCCCCAGGCCTACTACAGTCTTTTTGCCCAATTGGATGTTATTTTTCATTTTCATCTTGTCACCACCTAATGTCCAAATTTATTTAAATCATCCTCAGACAGAATCCTACAAGATATGAATCACATTTGGCGCTTTTTTTTTTTCCTTCTGACTTGTCAGCTGTCTCAGTTGTGATTGACACGATTTCCATTTCAGTAATTTCTACTAATTCTGCTTCAAATCTGTATATGCAATGAACACACCAATTGGCATCTCATTATTAGTCAGGACCATTTTTCCAAGGGTAACGCGCTGGTTTCATAACTTACTGGGTAGCTGCCTTGAAATGAAACCCAAAGAAAGCCTTGTCCAGTTTGCATTAAAACAGTATCCGGCATATGAATACCAACATTCTTTCCTCTTCACGACCAGATCCTTTATGTATAAGAACACCGTTTACATGCGTGCTCCCGTCAGACTCTTATTAAATACAAACAAGGCTTTCTTCTTTGTAAAGGTGTGTTGAATTGTGTATCTCTGTAGGAAGACAGAAAGAAAAAACCGAATAGTTTGACTGCACCAAAAAAAAAAAAAAAAACAGTCCAAATTCTCTAATGCAAACACAATCTGACACATGCTAAAAATTGCCTGAAGCACTGGCAAGTTATAGATCTCCCTGGGGCAGATAATTCATTAGGAAATAGCCTCATGCCCTATGTAGCAATTTGAACAAAAATATTTACTTGTGGTAATATCATATGATAAGGATAACAGGGCTTCTTTCCGAACAAGGGGGAGGGAAGACCCTGCCTGGATGCCCATCATAAGCATTGCAAATGAATCATTAGTCTTCATCCGGCAATCTAGGTCAGGATGGAGCTAAAGGGAAGGGCTTTTAAATCTGCTACAGGGCTCAGCTTGGATCTGCTTATGTGCAGGCACAGCAGGCAGACAGTTCCACTGTGGCAAGGGATTCTCAGAGCTATAGAAAAATGCTTTCACCTGCTGAAGGGACCTTCTCCCGACCCAGAGAGTCATCAAGAATAAAGAGCGCTGTACTTTCAGATGAATGTCATTGAAACACACATACAACCCTCCTTAAAGCTTTCTAGGTTCAACTTTTCAGGACCTGAATGGTATCTTAAGATATCTTAAGAACGGTATCTAAGAGAAGATCTTAAAAGGGAAACAATATTTTCCAGACTGGGGAATATGTGGATTTTCTGCTTTTTAAACAACAGAATCAAATGTTATTTGTGTTGAAAGGGACTTTAGAAACCGTCTACTCCAAGTATCTCCTGTTGAAGGTTTCATATCCTCTATGATAGAGTGACTCACTCACCCAAGGTCATAGAGGTCATCTTTACCACGCCCCAGTTTCTTTCACTTTCGGGTTTTTTTTCCCCCAAAGATCCCTTTTTTTGTACAATATGAATAATTTATTAAATAATGCAGAAACAAAACAAACTGACTTCAGAACTGCCACCTGATAAACTAGGTCTGTATCAGGAAACTTGTCACACGCCTTATCCTTTCTCCAAAATAATTATGAAAGGACGTCGTTTGCCAGACCTCTGTCCCAGGGTCCTTCTGCAAAACCTCCAGCTCCGGCTTTATGTCATTATCTTCTAGGCCTGTTGTGGCGCTTAATTCACTCTCCCACATGCTCGGAAACTTTTGTGTGACTCTAGCCTGTCCTTCCGGGGCCATAAGAGGTTGGCAGTGTGTGTGTTCCTAAATTTGTTCTGAAATATCCATCAAACTCGAGAATCTAAAGAGAAAAACTTGAATTTCAAAATTAAATCCCACCCACACACAAAAGGTACTTGCTAGGATCGGTGGGCTGTTACTTACAAAATCCTAAGAAAACCTAAAGTTCAAGTATGATATGAGAAAAACATCCAGGCAAAATATGAGCTGGTTTTGTTCTTAACTTTATCGCTGAATTTGCTACAAGCCATCCATATGATATCTAGAAGCAATTTCTCCTTCTCTCTAGGCCATGTTTTCCTCTTCTATTCGAGTAAGAAAGAAACCAAATGATCTCCAGGGTTCCATCATTAGTTATGCCACTAAAATAATATCTCCAAAATTGCTTAATTTTTTTAAAGCCGCAGTCACTGCAGAACTATCTGGGTCTATTTCCAAAGATGGGAACTGACACTAAAGGAACACTTCAGTATCTGTTAAATCTATGTAAGGCTTTCACAAGATGTAGTTTTACTACTGAAATAATTTCTCCAAAACAATGTTGACTGACTTTGGACTCAGAGTTTATTAATCTAATCCTCTAACCAGTATCCCTTCTCCCATTTCACTCTCCAGTTTGATTTGTGAGCATTTTCTGTGGTTTTTTTTTTCCTTTCTCTTATTTTAAAATATTTAAGGCCTGAAGAGGACGCAGCACACGAACGCACACATAGATAAGTAAGAACAGGCCTGTTTCTTATCTAGCCTGCACACTTCTGTAGGGACAGAGTCTTATATTCAATTTCTCCAGCCACCACAACTTGAAGGTTATAGAATATTCTATTTCAGGACACTTTTAAAAACGAGGCGCCCGTTTCAAAGTACTGCAGAGAGTTATTTTGATTTCTGCCACAGGATGAATCACTCGTCCTGAATGCAAACACCAGCAAAGAATGCGTTAGAGGATCCGCCATCATATTAAAAATTAAATCCGGCTGCATTTCATAATGGGCTTTCCTTTCTAAAGCACGGTTTCAGCTTCTCACCATGGAAATTGCGCTCTGATGGCCGTTCTTTATGGGTAGCACTGAGGCTTTGGCTGAGGTCAGAACCCCACTTCTCTGAACAGGGAACCACAAATGTCACTGACACACGGAACGCTTGGCAAATAATATATTTCTTTCCAACCTCCTGTGCCTTCAGTTTGCCTAAGATCATGCTTGTGGTAAGCTGGAAAGAGAGTTTATTTCTCAGGGTCTTCTTCCTTCCTTTGGAGGGACCAGCGGGAGGCATGCAATTTACAATGCATTCAAAAGTACACCTCTTGTAATTTTTGTTGCTGTCTTTATTTTAACCTCCAAGAAGAGAGAGATTTAACTCAGTCTTCACCCCAGGCTAAGCTAATACTTAGGTCATGTCTGAGCTCTCTGGGGAACCCCCGCTTTATACCATCCGAGGGGCAATGGTGTCTTTTCACGTGGAGTTGCACAGCTGTCCAGCCATATGGGCCCCAAACAGCCCCGTCAATCGGATTTGGGGAGGTTTTACAATGTAATTTCTTAACGTGTTAGTATTTGGGGTGAGTTTGATCAGGAGAACAGACAGCTCTTAAGCCCAAGGGTTTAGGTTTTAAGAAGCCATCACAAATGTCCCAGCATCTGATGAGACTGTTTAAAAACAGATACGAAATCTGTGACTGGGGGAGGGGAAAGGATTCATGACCCCCTCATTGGAGAAAGCCCCAGGGATATGCTCTAACTATTATTTCAGCATCAGCTGCTTTTTCTTTTTTTCCTTCTTTTTCCTTTTCTTTTTAAAACCAGGGCTCACCGTTTAAGGCGTTCCCACTCAGGCCTGCAGAGCCTGTTACAAAACCATCTCTCTGCTCCCCTCCCCCCATGCCGCAAGATGAGAGAGCAAATATCCTGCATGACAGCAACGGGCGCAGAAAGACCGCACTGAAACCGTTCTCAAGTAAAACAAAACCAGGCCTTTAAGAAAAGCCAAGGGAAGGGCAACAGCAGTGTGTCCCGCTGCCCTTCAGTCAGGGTTACCTGGAACTCGGCCCCCATCCCTCCACGTTGCAGGGCTTCAGGAACTGCTTGCTTAAAGGAATTCTTAGTATATAGGAAACACATAGTTCTGAATCTAAAACCCTCATCAAAATGGTGGAAGTCTTGAGCCAAGCGACCGCCAATATAGTTTTTCCACCACGAAAGTATTTTAGTTTGCGGGCAACGTTATCGGAATGGTAAGTTTCCCCGGAGAGACATAACAGATGACGGCTCTTTCCTACAAACTACAGTCTTCAGAAATTAGAAATCTACTACAGGAATGTTTTATATTCTTTTCCGCTCCTCTCTCTGTCTCTGTCTCTCCCTGTCCGCGTCTCTCTCTCTCGATTTTAAGCAAACTTTCCGCTTTTTAGAATTTACAAAAACTGCTTATTTTTATGCTTCTAGAGGCAAAAAGCCAGTGCTAAGAGGTTGTGCTATTCTTCTTTTAATGGGGCAAATACCCAATAGTTGGCAAGAACCGGGCAGAGCCCAGGGTCACCACGCATTGGGACAGTGCCCGCGCGGTGGGCGCGCATCTGCTGCGACCCCGCAGGACCGCTCCCGGCCGCCGCGCGCGGGCCATCTGATTTAAGGAGCTGCTTTTAGCTGTCAGGGGCTTGTTCTTGCTACCCATCGCTCGTTGCTCTGAATCCAGCGCTGCCCAAGGGACACTTAGATTTTTCTTTTCTTTTCT
Source organism: Bos grunniens (assembly GCF_055505025.1). Classification (NCBI taxonomy): domain Eukaryota; kingdom Metazoa; phylum Chordata; class Mammalia; order Artiodactyla; family Bovidae; genus Bos; species Bos grunniens. The sequence continues at coordinate 7,767,035 of NC_141172.1, forward strand.
TTTAAAGTCATCAAAGAAGAAAAGCCGGAGTAGGGGAAGCAGATGGGACCTGCGTGTGCGGACATCGCCGGGGTGAGGGTTGACTCCCGCGGCTGCTGAACCGGCTCCCGGGAAAAGACCGAAGTTTCCTCCTTGCTGGCGCTGGGTTTCTTGTTGGGGGTCGGGGTGGGGGTGTCTTTGGGTTTTGTTCTCACGGGCAGATTCATTGTGAGCCCTTCTTTAAGGCCAAGCTAACCCAGAGCTCCCGAAAAACACTCCACACGGGCACAGCAGCACAACAAAAGGAGCCTCCCGAAGTGAGTCTAAACGTTCGCGGGACGGGTGGCGGCCGGACGTGGGGACGCACTTCTGTGCGCTCTAATCTTGGGCGTCCATCTGGCCCCGGCGGCGCGGGCTGGCGGGCTGGCTGGAGGGCGCAGCGGGCCGCGATGCGGGGGGAGCCAGGAAGGGCGCGCGCACGTACCCAGAAGCGCGGGCACGCGCGCCCGCTCTCCTTCATGTTCACCTTGACTGCAGGGGGGCGGGGATGGGACTCCCTCCCCCCGGATGACAACCCCTCTCCCCACCCCCGCCGCTGTCCTGCCCTGACGCCGGCTCCGGCTGCGGGGAGGGGGGAGGCGCAAAGGCGCTGCAGTCGCAGCAGCCGTGGGACAGCCTCGCGGTCTCCGCAGTGATGTCAACCGCATCCTCCATAGGGCCCCCCCACCCCGCAGCCACCCCACCCCGTGCCTCGCCCGCGCCGCGGCGGGCGGAAACCCTCGTCCCGCGACCCCTGCCTGGGGTTAGAAGCAGAGGGCGTGCGGTGCCCTGAGCCCCCTACTCCATTTGCCAAAGAGAGACAGGGGGTGGACCAACCGCGGGGCGGCGGCCAGCGGGGCGGAGGAAGGGGAGCCGCGCTGGGGACCGGGTGTAGGATTGCTGCCGGTCCCGGAACCCGTGCGGCCGGGGTTACGCGAAGGAGGCGGAGGGCACGGCCCACTGCAGGTGCCGCGCGTGTGGGCACGGCAAAAGCGCCCCCTTCTCCCAGCATAGAAACGGATAAACGGAAGCGCGTGTGAATGTGGGGGTGCGAATCGCCACCTCCCGACTTGGCTTTCCCGCTCTTCCGAGCGCTCCCACTTCTCACTTTCCCCAAATCCGCATTTTCCTTGGCACAGCTCTCCCCAAGCAAGAAGGAGAGGGAGGTACCCGGGGGCAGTGAGAATGACGTGTGCTGGTGCAGAGAGGGGGTGGGGGGCTGCGGGCCCGGCTCTGTGGACCGGCTCCTAATCCTCTTGTTTTCGGTACAGTCAGCAGATGTGGCTTCTTTTAGCTGAATAATCCGTTAAAGGAATAATAATTTTTAAAAGGGGGATCGACCTCACCCAAAGAGGACGGCGAGCGAGATTAGGGCTTGGTAAGGATAAATGAAAAAGCTCCAAATTCTCTCTGTCCCTCTCTGCCTTCCTCTCTCCCCTCCTCCCCCTCCGTCCTCCTCCCTCCCCTCCCCCTCTCTTCTTCCCCATCCCCTGCAATCCGCGCTCGACGCGAGTTCACGCGGAGGGCTGGATTTCCAGGCTGAACCGCAACTTGCGCTGCGCGTTATTATTATTCATCTGAGGGTGCTGCCGCCGCAACCTTTGCCTCCTACTCGGCTCGCCTCTCCTTCCCCCCGGCCGCCGCCTCCGCCAGCAGTGCAGACCTTCCTGCACGCATGCTCTGGCTCACCAAAGGGAGATTCTGAATTTTTTTTTTTTTTTTTATCGTGCTCATGATCATCACCATGATGCTTCTTATCATGGTTATCATTTCCTCCTGCCAGGGAGAGCGACCACCAGCGCCTTCTCTCCGCCCGCCCCTTCCCCAGCGAAGGCAGCCACTAGGGCCGGGCCCTGGCGGCCGCTCCCTACATGCGGACATCCTTCGCCTCTCCGCATCCCTCCTTCATTCATGTGCATGTACATTTTCTTGATCCCTTTTTATTCCAGTAGATGTACTGCCTTTCGTTGGAACGCCGCGGACTGAGACCAGTCCCTCAAGAAGAAGAACAAAAAGACGAAGACCTGAGTGGACCCCCCACCCACCCCCGCCCCGGACAAAGCACTTTGGGCTCGGCGAGAAGGGACGAGCCGGAGCGCTAGCTCGGGAATACGAGTGATCTCCGGTCCGCCCGGCGTGCGGACCTCCGAGGGGACTCGAATTTTATTTAGCCTCTTGGTATGATTGAACGGTGTCATTGTTGGGGAGGGGTTCCATTTGCTGGTTTGTCTGGGTCTGGGAGCGGAACTGTGGGAGATCGGATAGACTTCACTTGGCTTTGCTGCTCCCGGCCTCGCCCTCTCGAGATCTGGGCGTTGAAGAGGAGACTGTGGGACAGGAGGCTTAGCTGAGTCGAAGCCCAAAGATGATGCCGGAGGGCTGAGGGGATAGTGTGAGTAGGGATGGGCCAGGTGGAGGAGGGTTGCGAAAAGAAGGAGTCTTTTTGAACCCCTCTCTGGATTCACAGGATGAGTTTTGCTGGGGATGAGAATACTGGTGTCTGTTGATAGGAGATCTGAGAAATTGATGGAAAATTGGTATGTCCATGTACACACTTAAGGAGTGTTTACACACTTGTGTGTAAACAGAGTGGAGAGGTAGAGGAGGGTATAGAGGGAAAGGCTGAAAATGTCTTATTATCCTTTGGTTTTGGGGACTCTCATCCTCTGATCCTCTCCCCCCGCTCTTTTTTTTTTTTGGACCCAGGGATCCAGCGCATTAGACAAGAGTGACCTTTTATATCTGTGCCCACCCTTCACCTGGTAAAGCCCGTTGACAGTTTGGGGTGGGGTGGGGTGGGGTGGGGTGGGGAGAGTGGTAGGGGTGTTTCGAAGACATAGTCTCTCTCCCCTTCGCTCTCTCTCTGCCTCCTCCCTCTCTTCTTCCCTCCCCCCCCTCCCCTGCGTCTCCTCCTCCCTCGCTGTGCCCCCCCCCCACTCTTTCTCTTCCTCCCTCCCACCTCCCTCGCTCCCTCCCTCCCTGCTGCATTTTGCATGAGCTATCTAGGTCATTAGCATTTTAGCGTATGCAAGACTTGACAAAGCTGTTGAGAGGCCAGATGGGCCTTGGTCTTATGGGTGGTTTTTTTTTTTTTTTTTCCCCTCTTTTTCTTTTTTTTTTCTTTTCCTTTTTCCCCTCCACCACTTGGGACCTGAGCGAGAGGACTGCAGCAACCGAGTTCTGGAAGGCTGATTCCCCAGATTCTGGCCCCGGACCCCGGCAGCTCGCCCCTGCGGCACGCCCGGCCGGGTAGCGCCTGGACTCAGCAAGCTAGGTAAAGGCGGCAGCGGAGCGCCTGCTGCCCTGCGGGTTCCTTCCCCTCGTCTTCCCCCTCCCGGCCCCCCTCAGTTTCCTGGGCAAAGCTGAGGGCGAAGTGGGTGGGTAGGATTTGCTGCGTTAAGGCGAGGTGGGGTTGGTGGGGTGTTTTTGGTTCTTTTTTTTCATTGTCTGGGGCTACAGGGGAGGCGAGGTGCGGGGAAGGGGCGCGGGGAATCGGGTAATTAAAGCGGGGGGAGGCACCCCTCCGTCTCCCACTTACACCCACACCCCTCAACCCACCACTCCCTCCGCTTTGCAGGAAAAAGCCTGGATCCGAAAGGATGGGGGAGAACAAAGAGCCTTTGCAAGCCGTCGCTGTTATCTCATTGTCTGTGTGACTGGGGGAGCTGCGGTAGAGAGGATGCTGTGGTCCTTTCCTCCCGGCGCTCCCCCACCCCCACGCCTTTCCCCGCTGTCAGTGCGCACGCACACGCGCCGCTTTTTACTTGTTTTTCCCGTTTTCTCATTCCATCTTCTCCCCACCCGCCCCCCTGCTTTCTTCCACCTTTCCTTCCTCCTCTCCTTCCTCAGGAGAAAGGCCTCTCTCTCCGTGTTCACAGCGGACCTTGATTTAAATGTCCATACAATTAAGGCACGCGGTGAATGCCAAGAATGGGGCTGGCTGAGCACCCGTCGGTCCGCGAGGGCCCTGCGAGGAAGGATCCACAGAGCCCAGTCGTCCTCCGCAGAGCTCAGCGCCGCGGCTTCGGGAGGGGGTGGGGGTGGATGGGGGGGCGGGGGTCGCGGGCTCGCGCCGGCTGGGCTGCCCCAACCGAAGCCTTTGGGGTGGGGAGGTGTGTAGCTTGTGACAGACAGGGGCTTAGAGATGCAAACAAACTCAGAGAAACAGAAGCTGATTCTGTGACGGAAACACAGCTCTGTGCAAGCACAGATGGGGCGGGAGGATGCTGTGAGCGCATTGCGGAGTGCTTCCTGTGCAGATTTTTCTCTGGGCTCCGGGTGCATTGTATGAGGGTCGACACCTTCCTTCACGGCTGCTTTTTTGCTCTGGTTTTAGCTTTTGGTTTACCCTTTAAACAAATAACCGGGCATCCAGGAGACTGGCAGATTGTGCCAGGGCTGGGGCTGCAGATATATTGGGTTCTGCTTGCTCTTGGGGTGGGGGCAGGGGAGCCTGCTGGAAGGGAGTAGGAAAGGGATTTGTCCCCCTTTGCTGTGGAGCTGTAGTTACAAGCTTAAGGAAGTCATCGAGATACAGGGGGAGGGGGGAAGCATCAAACTCCTGGAGAGCTGAAAGTCTGGCCAGGACTCTGGGGAGCCGCTCACTTCCTCTTTGCGGCTGTGATTGCAGTTGTAGGCAGAGATCCGGGAAATGATGAGGGGGAGAGATACAGGAACCTACCTGGACCCAAGGGTTGAGGAGGGGAGGGTTCATGCCTTTTAAAAATCTCAACAGAAGGAAAACCAGAATGTGTACAGGAGGGGCCGTGAGGAAAGATTATTTTTGAAAGAGGCCATTCAGGGAATGCAAAGGGTTAACCTGCCCTCCTCCTGAAGAACCTGCTACCCAAATCAGCCTCCTCTACATCACCAGACCTAGAGCAGCAGTTGGTCCTACGGATCCCCCCGTTCTCCACAGGCACAGCCCCATCCCACTTCTAACTCTGTTTTAACCGCCTCCACCCCCACCTTGAGCTCCAGTGGATGGTGGAGACCTAAACTCATTAATTTCCAGGTGGAGAAAATGGAGGCGGGGCAGGTCCCTGCAGAGAAAGGAGGCCAAGAACTGGATCTTCCTACCTAGGAAGGCTGCTATGATCATCCCTTTTCCCCGCCCTGGGCAGGGGCCTGTCTCTACAAGGCCAAGGCCATAAGGGATGCTGAGGATTTTATTTGATTCCTGACACAGTAAGCAAAACCTAAGAGTCTCCGCTGAAACTTGCTGAGGAGCTCTTTCATCGCCAAAGCCTCAGCCTAGCCCACTCAGTCAATTAGTATTCATGGACCCCTAGCCTTATTTCCTCCCGAATATTTTTGTAGTACCTACTATGTGCCAATCATTGGGTAATTGTTGTATCTTAGATTCTTCCTTTGCCCTCCTAAGGGAGTGTCTGGAGTCAGGTGAGATTAAGTTCACTGTGCCCCATCTAGACACTTCCAGAACCTTCTTTGGGTCCGACAGAAATGCACCAGAACCTGCTCACCCCTGCAGAGAGGAGACTGCAGTCCACATCATGCAAACTGCAAGCGCAATGCTGTCCTTCAGATCCCGGAAGGCCAGCCTGGCTGGAGGACAGAAGAGAAAGCAGCTTCTCTGGCCCCTGAGCCTTAGCCAGTGTTGTCTTAAGAGGCGCCCGCAGCCACTGCCTTCAAAATAGTCCTCCCTCTAAACAGTCCCTCTTTGGTTCTCCTCTCCTTCCTCTGAGGGCTGCTCTGACAGTTCTTTGGGGCTGATCTTAAGCCTCTGATGACCAACCCTCGACCCCACAGTTGTTCACATAAATGAGCTTTATCTCCCTAATTGCTTCCCTGTAATTCCATCAGATGTGGCCGTGCCCTCTGCTGATGTGCCTGCTGCCAGCATCTCCAGACGCCTTTCCCAAGTAATGTCCCTCTAAGGTGGAAACCTAACACGCTTCTCCCTGAGAGTTTAAACCGCAGGCACCATGGACCAGGCCTTCCGGCTTCCTGCTGCAGATCATTAGGAGGGAGGGGCATGCTTTATTTTATTACTTATGTAAACTCTTGTTCCAGAAAGCTCTTATGTGTGGGGAGTGTTCTGGGTTTGTTGGGGCTTTTCCAGTATTCACCAGGTCTCATTATGAAATGTGTTTGTATGGAGGGGGCTTTAATGGCTGAAATGGCAGCGATGAATACACCACTCTTTCCCCTGGGTAATTTCAAGGCCCCTTCTGTGTGCACCAAATAGAGGTGTGGGGTGAAGTTCAGTCCTGGCATCTTTCGGCTCTGTTAGAGGCTTGTTTATGCCTAGCGATACCTAGGTAAGAAACCTAACAATTTCTGCTCTTTCAAAGCATTTTTTTTTTTTAGTCTGTATTTGTTACAATACTGCTTTTGTTTTGTTTGGGTTTTTTGGCCGGGAGGCATATGGGATTTTGGCTCCCCACTGGGGATGGAACCTACACCCCCTGTATTGGAAGGTGAAGTCTTCTTTTAACTCTCGATATATCTTCACCTCTACCCATTTGAGCCCCTCTAATTACAACCTATGGCTTAAATAAAGGAAAAACTATTTTTTTAAAAAAATATGGGACATGTTTGAGGCAGTTTGCCGACTGAATATGCTCTGAAGACCCATGCCATCGTTCACACACACCACCATTATTATGGTCCTCATTGTGAAAAGCATCATTATGGTCCTCATCGTGATGGCTGCTCATAGGTTTCTCAAGGAGTCAGTATCAGATGCTTTAAGATGGATTTAGAAATGTATCAAAGGAAAAATTGGTAACATTCTTCTTTCCCCTGCCAGAGACCGCCCAGGCCCAGAACTCTAAGCAGAAAAGCAACTGAACTTTTAACAAAGGCAAAGGTAAATTCCAACCATCACCACTACATTCCTGTTGCCCACAGGGTGGGGAAAGGGGACAGTTTTTGTGGGCTCTTGAGCCTTAGCCAGAGAAATAAATATTTGGGAGTAGGGGTAATATCTCAGCAGGCATATGCTCATATACACATAAATGGAGATTTTTCTCACACAGTTATATCTATTGCTGGTATTTATCGGAAAGTATTGAATCACACAAACACATACACACACAATCCATCCACCTATCCTATCTCTAGAGAGAAATAATTTTCTCTTTCCTTCTACCGAACTTACATAATATCCCCACCCCTTGTTCCAACCTTAGAAGAGAGTCCTCCGGGGGCAGCTGTAAAGCCTTCTTCCTAGGACAGATGGAACCACCCTTCCTCAGCTACTCTGTGGGTGGGTTTAGTGAGTCAATAGGGGCTGAGGGATGTGCTGGTGGCTTGTGTTTGTGGCTTGCCTGGCTGATTCACGGTGCTGAGTATGTCAATAACAATTATGACAGTTTTAATACCTAATAAAGATGTTTTCTTCCAAGTCCAATCTACAATTCTTTTATTTGGGTGTTTTTGCCAAGTCTTACTCAATTTGACTTCAGTTTAAATATATATAAAAAATACATAATTGCATCTCCCATACAGGCGTAGAACAAGAAAAAGACTTCAAACGAGATGCATTCCTGCCCATGTGTGCTGCTATGAGCCACTGTATGCGGGTCTGCTGGAGGCCTGCAGAGAACCGCCAAATTTAGATGGCCTCAAAAAAATTTTTTTAAAGCAGACTTTATTGAGAACAAGGAATGTTCCAGGGGTCAGAAATGAAGTGTCAGCAACTCTCAATGGATTCACCTTTTCATTTTCTAATCCTTCCGTTTGTCTTAAAATGGAAATGATACCCCAAAACTGAGGACCTGAGTCAGGGCTGCATAAACCCCAAAAATTAAACCTTGTGAATCACTAGGGACTCTCTCCAAATTAAAGGGGGGAGAGAGGTTTATTTTAAACTAAAATCCAATCTATTTATTTCTTAAACATACACAAATACAGAGACCTAGGATCCTAGGAGGCTGCACGTTCCATTTGCTGCTTCATGCCACGTTCTTACAGTTTAGGGTTAGTCCCTTTCCAGGAGCTGCAGGCTAGAGGGGGCGCTGTGCTAGGCTCCCAGTGACCTGCATGCCAACACCTTTTGCTTTTTCTGCTCATGCCCTGAGACCCCTAAATTGAGCCAGGCAAAGATGAACAGAGTTGCTTTCCTTTTTTTTTTTTTTTTCTCCCTTGCTCAAATCAAGTAAGTTGGGGACCCAAAGACCTAGGTCCACACTCATTTCCCGAAGCTTCCGGACTGACACGGAGAGGGCAGAGCACCCTCTCCCCATGGCTCCCAGCGGGACAGTCCCCGGAGAGGCTGCTTTTGCATGCACCTCTGCTCTCTAGTTTCACAGATGGACATACAGTGGTCAACAGAGAAGATTACAGAGTCCGGATAGGAAGGGAGGGCGGGGATACACCTTCAGATTCGAAGGCCGGCACAACGGAAGGCCTTGGCAGATAAACAGCCTGTCCTCCCAGCTCCCCAGTGCTTCCCGGCCTGGCTTTTGCGCGGGGATGGCAGGGTGCGGGCTCCTCGGTCCCTCTCCCCTCATCCTCGTCTGGGCCTCCTCATCGTCTACCCAGGCCCTATGGCGCTCACCAGCTCATCCCTCACTCTAGAAAGCCTCAGACTGAGCCAGAAAGGGGGTACCTGGGAACAGGCTGGGAGAGGACTCGACCTGAAAGCCCTTCTTAGCCATCCCTGTGGCTTCCCACCAGCAGAGTGCAAGGGTTAAAGTCCTTGGCGAGTGGTGGTTTTGGGGTGGAATCCTCCGGAGCCCCCTTTAAGCCCACCCAGCCTCCTCCATCCTCTCTCCAGGGCGTAGGCTTCTTCCCCTGGGACCCAGCGACCCACAACCCCCAGCAACACGCCCTGGCCCTCCCCAAACACCCTCCTTACCCCACCCCCACAACTCTATAAAGAAGCCAAAACAACAGCAGAACCCTCAATGCAGAAGAAAAAGACACATTTCTCCTGCAGCCTTCGTGCCAGAGGGGACCCAGTGGCTGAGAAGTGGGTCTGACTTCCTCTTGCTGGTTCTGGGAACCTCCAAACCCCAGCCCTCCAACCCAGACAGAAAGTGATAGGGCCCTTCCATCCACTGGACCTGGTCTCCGTTTGTAAGAGAACTCAATTCTTCCTTTTTCTCAGCTGCTGCGCCCACCCCGGTGCAGCCTTAGTGATACAAGTCTCCATAGGATTAACAGATCCTTAAAATCCTCTTCAGAGTCCTGCAGCCAAGGTGATGTACCCAAGGAAAGGGGCCGGTTGGCCACCAGAGGCCACACACACAGGTCAGGAGCAGAAGGTGCCTGACAAAGGTCACACCACGGATAGCTTGCAGCACACAGGAAGATGCACCTGGACATCGTCACCCGGGGGCTTCCCTTCAGCCTGTCACCCGTCCCCAGATTGATGTGGCAATATTTATTCCCATTTAATTGAGACACTGGTTTAATTTCACATCGCCTCGGTTTAAGGCCCAGTGGGGTTTTCTACAGTTCTTTTCCCCAGTGCCTCTACAGAAACTAATTGCTGTTAATATCCAATTTTGGCTTTATTATTCGTTAGCCAATTATGTAGCCCATCGCCCGGGCCCCTTGCTGCTTACGGCCTCTGCTGGAATCAGCGAACACTAGGCCTGGCTTCTGCGTTTCTTCCTTGCCTCTATTCAAACCCTTCCCCCACCCCAAGATGATTTACTGGGCACATCCGTCTTCTTGTTTGTTTGTCCCAGCGTTTAGCCCAGTGGGGGAGGGAGGGGGGCAGTTACCCTCAGGCTTTTTTTTTTTTTTTTTCTCCTTTTGAGGGAGATTTCTTCTTTGCCCTTGAAGTCAGTAATTCCGACTTTATAAAAAAGGCAATCTAAGTTTTTCCTTCCTCTAGTCACCACTTCTGGGCTTGCTTTCTCTGGAGCCATTTTTTAAAAAAATTTTCCATTGTGGTTCATTACAGGATATTGAATAGAGTTGAATTTGGAGCGGCACTTTTCCATGAGAAGAAGACACTGGAGGCCTCCCCTTCTTCCCCCCTCCCCATTCCTAGCCCTCCCTCACTTCCCCAGGAGCCCAACAGGGGCTGGCCTGAGAACTTAGGACCCTGATATAACATCATCGATTCACGGAGAGCTAGAACCTTGTCATTTCACATTTCGAGGAGGGAAAGGAGGAAGCAATTTGGGAAAAGCACCCTTTTCGGAGATAAAGAGGCAAGCTTTTGTCTCCTCTCCCATGGATGCCCTGGAAACCGCTCCTGCTTCACTTCCTGACCATGTGGAGCGGTCACAATTAGGGGCTATTGCCTTAAAAAAAAAAAAAGTCTTTTGCCTTGTTTTATTTAGTGTGCCCAGAATTCACTGATATCTGGAAGTGAGCACTTCCGCTTATGGGTGCTCTGGAAACAGGAAAATAAAAGGAAAAATCAGAACTACAAGCAGAGAGATCCTTATTTTTTTAACTTTTTATTTTCTCTTGGGGTATAGCTGATTAACAATGCTGTGATGGTTTCAGGCGAACAGCAAAGGGACTCAGCCATACATATATGTGTATCCATTCTGCCCCAAACTCCCCTCCCAGCAAGATCCTTCTTTGCCTGTTTTTTTCCCTTCTTCCCCATTTTGAAATAATGCTTTAAATGCTCTAGCAGGCTCTTTCAGTTACCTCTAACAGTTCTATAGCAACCTGTATCATGTCAGCATCAGAACTGAACTGAGAGAAAGCAAAATGTCAGAGCAGCTGGTGACGGCTGAGGCCTCGTATTGCCCCACTGCTGAGGGGGTCGGAGGCCTTCATTCTGGTCTGGGAATCCTGTGGGTTTCTTGTTGGGCCAACATGAGGGCGAGTGTTGTGTCAGGCTGGGACATTGTTAAGAAGGTGTCTTCCACATAAGGCTCAATAAATACCACCTAAATTGGATTTCATTAAATTAGCAGCAGCTGCCCTTCTTCTTTGGCTGCAAAAAAAACTACAATTATGCATGAAGACCTCTTGGATAGAAAATAGAGTGGCTTCATCGGCAAGGAAGGGGCTGAAAACTGTTTCTGGTTTATCCGCTGGCCCCAGCCCTGCTTAACTCATCCAGATGTGTGGACTTGATTTTCAGATACTTCATGCATGGTTGAGAGACCACATACATGCCAATTCCCACACATAAAATCAAAGAGTTAAAAAAAAGAAGAAGAAAAAAAACTTGGCTTCTCTTGTGGCTCAGTGGTAAAGCATTGCCTGCCAACGCAGGAGACACAGGTTTGATTCCAGATCCGGGACAATCCCACCATGACTACTGAACCTGTGCTTTAGAGCCCAGGAACTGCAATACTGAAGTCTGAGCGCCCTAGAGCCCCATGCTCTGCAGTAAGACAAGCCATGGCAATGAGAAGCCTGTGCACCGCAACCACAGTAGCCCCCTCTCTCTTCAGCTAGAGCAAAGCCCATGCAGCAATGAAGACCCAGCACAGCAAAAAAAAGAAAAAGGAGTAAAAAAATCTCCTTTGAGCCCTTTTGCCTTCTTGTAGAGTACTTGTTCTCCTTTCTAACAACCCCTACAACTCAAATCTCTTCCTTCACCACCCTCAATTCACACTGCAACCAAGGTGTCCCCAATGATGCGTGCGAGTTAAGTCACTTCAGTCATGTCCGACTCTTTGCAACCCCATGGACTGTAGCCCGCCAGGCTCCTCTGTCCATGGGGATTCTCTTGGCAAGAATACGTGGGTTCTTGCCATACTTGGCTTGCCGTGCCCTTCTCCAGGGCATCTTCCCAACCCAGGGATCAAACCCCCAAATCACGTCTCCTGCATTGGCGGGCAGGTTCTTTACTACTAGCACCACCTGGGAAGCCCCTTCCTGACAGGGGTATGCCATAAATAAATAAATATCAGTTTCTCTCTCCTCTCCTCTCCTCCCCCCAGCCCCATGAAAATATGTATATTTTCAATGGTCAAGAGGTGTTAGGAGAAGAGCAGTGACGTTAAGCCATATCACACAAATACGTGAATTGCTTTGTCTCAAATTTCCTGGAGATATTTACATCTTAGGCACTAAGTGGAATCTAGGTTGGAGTTTCTTGTGAATGCGTCTGAAAGGGGGGAGAATAGCATCAACTTCCCCATTTGTTTGAGGAAAACACCCCTTCCTTCTAGACATATTGATGCTCCAAACACTCATTATTGTTATTGTTTAGTTGCTAAGTTGTGTCCAACTCATTGCAACCCCATGGACTGTAGCCCACCAGGCTCCTCTGTCCGTGGGATTTCCCAGGCAAGAATACTGGAATAGGTTGCCATTTCCATCTCCAGAAGATCTTCCCAACCCAAGGATCGAACCCATGTCTTGTGCATTGGTAGGCAGGTTCTTTACCATTGAGCCACCAGGGTAGCCCTAACATATGACACAGTTAATAAGAAAACACTTTTCAAGAACCCCAGGTGGGGACTTCCCTGGTGGTCCAGTGGCTAAGACTTGGCGCTCCGCATGCAAAGGGCCAAGATTCAATGCCTGGTCGGGGAACTAGATCCTGTGTGCCTCAACTAAAAGATTCTGCATACTGAAACAAAAATCCCGAGTGCTGCAACTAAGACCTGGGGCAGCCAAATAAAAAAAAAGAACCTCAGGGGAACCCTCTTTGGTTTCCTCTCCCAATTGAAGGCTGGTAAGAGCACCCTGAGCCTTGAACTGAGATACCTGTGACTTCTGCATATTATATGCTATCAGTCTAGGTTAAGACCACTACATTTAAGGCCAGTCTGCTCATGTCAGTTTGCATAATTGTGAATTCTGATTTTACTGTTCCATAAAGAGTCACACTTAATTATTTGATTAAACACTGGACGCTGTGACCCAGCGAGCCCAGTTCCCTACAGTGACTCAAAATAGACTCTAAGCTGGTGAACCTGGGAATCAAGTTGTATAAGATCAGGCTACCCAAGATGGCTGTTCCCTTGCTCTCGGAACATCCCCTGCTCCACCAGTTCCTGCTTCACCTAAACCCTATTCAAATGACTGGCCTTCCTACATACTTGCCCTGGCCCCAGCTGGTGATTGCCCTAATCTTTGGATCAGAACAGCCCCACCTTGATGGCTCCTCCTCAAAGGGGAAGGTTTTGCTCCTCTGCTGGTTTCCCTGCTAACCAACAAGCCCAGCTGACATCAATTACCACCATCACCAGTAACCTCTCCCCTCACCACCCTCAGGGAAAACCGCTGCCATTTCCTGCCCACCGCCTGCCCCACACAATGGGGTGTTGCCCCAGGATCTTGCTCCAGACATGTAAGTTTCCCCATCCATGAACTATTTTTAAAAATTGATTTTATTTTTGGCTGTGCTGGGTCTTCATCGCTTTTGCGCAGGCTCTTTCTAGTTGCAACAATCGGGGGCTAGTCTTCGTTGTGGAGCACCACTTCTACGTGTGGGATTCAGTACTTGCCGCTCCCAGGCCCTAAAGCACGGGCTTAGTGGTGGGGGTGCATGGCCTCCGTGGCATATGGAATCTTCCCAGACCAGTGATCGAACCTATGTCCCCTGCACTGGCAGGTGGATACTCCGTCACTGGACCACCAGGGATGTCCCCCATCCATTAACTATTGATATCTCTGTCGCTGACTCTGGGCTTTTTCTTCGGTTTTAAAGCTGGTTAAGTATAGACTCATAGCCCGTCAGGATGCAGCACGTGGCTTAGGTACCTCCCTGCGCTGTTTTTGTTCACTCTCCTCTCCCTAGCCAGCCTTCCCTGGTCTAAGTGGAATTCCATCATCTCCTTGATAACCCTGACAGCATCTGTTTTTCTTGGAGTAGCAACGCTGAAAACAATGCCAAGCCAGGATCCAGAGCAGATTCTTTCAGGGCAAGGAATCGAGTGGGCTGTGACTTTTGTTAGTGAGCTTGAAGCCAGTAGGTTCGAATCTTGCCAGAGCCTTCCTGGGTTCCCTCTAGCCTCTCAGAAAACTTGGTGTTGGAGAAAGTCTGGGTTTCCTCTCTCTCCCTTCTGCCTCAGCATCTTGCTGCCTTTGCCGGGATGATTAATCGAGAGCGACAGCCTAGCCCAAGAAGTTAGGAGCATGATTCCGCCACCCGCCTGTACCCACCCCTATTTCGATAAACCTGTCTTATCCAGTTCCTGAATCCCTCCTCATACGACTGACTAAAAGCTATCCCTAGCATTTGGGACGGCTAGGAAAATTATTTAATGTGATACCAGGGTCTCTCAGGAGTCTGGAGAGATTTGGTCCCTTCCATTTCCTGAGGCTCCCAGGCTATTCCAAAATTAAGAAATGCCAAAGCAAGGGTTACCAAAATCGTGATGTCTTTTTCATGCTTAGAGTTAAGAATTTGAAATTAAATGATTAATATCTGCTTTCAGTTCTGTTACTGTACCTATGCTGTCTGTACAGCATCTTCCAAAAGTATTACCAAAAAGTCTGCATATGAGACCCTTCGTGATTCTGGCACCCAAGCAGAGGCCAGAGTCACAGAGGGCCCCCTAGACCCAGGCCCAGCCCCCAGAGAGAGCACAGCCTAATGTAATGACTTTGGGTAAGTTGCTAAATCTCTCTGAATGTCTTTTGCAAAAAGGTGATGATAATAATGGTGTCTACTTCATAGAACTGTTTTATGGATTAAATTAGATAATGCATGTTAAAAACATTTTGTTATTGTTCAGTCGCTCACTCATGTCCAACCCTTTGCGACCCCGTGAACTGCAGCATGCCAGGCTTCCCTGTCCTTCACTATCTCCTGGAGTTTGCTCAAACTCATGTCCATTGAGTCGGTGATGCCATCCAACCATCTCACCCTCTGTCATCCCCCTTAAAACATTTAGCACTGTTCAATAGAAATATAATGCAAATATATACAAAACTTAAATCTCTTTGGTAGCCGCATTTTAAAAAGTGAAGAGACGTATAACATTGACTTTAATCATATATTTTATTTAACCCAATACATAGAACCCCAAATAATTTCAACATGTTAATCAGAGTAAAAACTATTCATGCGACATGTACCATTCTTTTATTCAGGCTACATCTTCAAAATCCGATGTGTAACTAATACCCACCATGCTACCCAGTTCAGTTACTGAATTTTCAACAGATAGCTTCCTATTAGACTTCATACAATCTAGAGTTGAAGAACTAATTCACACACCCAACGTAGTTCCAACCATTTAAAAGTATTTTCTAATAACCCAGGAGAGTACTTGCTATTTTCCAAATGAGTTCTTTCATTACATTTTTGCTTATTTATTTATTTTTGACTGTGCCGGTCTTGGCTGCTGTGTGCGGGCTTTCTCTAGCGGTGGAGGTCAGGGGCTACTCTCTAGCTAGGGTGTGCCGGTTTCGCACTGTGGCGGCTTCTTTTGTGGCAGGGGACGAGCTCTAGAGTGTGGGCTCAATGGTTGTGGTGCATGGGTTTATTTACCACCAACCCCCGCCGTGTGGCATCTTCCTGGACCAGGGATCAAACCCGTGTCAGCTGCATTGGCAGGCAGATTCTTAACCACTAGGCCACTAGGAAAGTCCCTAGAGTATTTGTTTTTAAGCTTAAATTATATCAAAGATCTGTTCTTCAATTGCAGTAGCCACCTGTCAAGAGCTCCATAGCTACATGTAGTTAGTGGCTCTCCCATCAGGCAATGCAGGTTTCAGCATAATACCTGGCATATGGTCAGTGCTCAATAAACACTCACTAGCCATTGCTCTGCATTCAGATGCTTATATCTTTCCTTTTCTCCTTTGCTTTTCTCTTCTCTTCTTTTCACAGCTATTTGTAAGGCCTTGTCAGACAGCCATTTTGCTTTTTTGAATTTCTTTTCCATGGGGATGGTCTTGATCCCTGTCTCCTGTACAAAGGAGAAAAGGAAAGATATAAGCATCTGAATGCAGAGTTCCAAAGAATAGCAAGGAGAGATAAGAAAGCCTTCCTCAGTGATCAATGCAAAGAAATAAAGGAAAACAACAGAATGGGAAAGATGAGAGATCTCTTCAAGAAAATTAGAGATACCAAGGGAACATTTCATGCAAAGATGGGCTCGATAAAGAACAGAAATGGTATGGACCTAACAGAAGCAGAAGATATTAAGAAGATGTGGCAAGAATACACAGAAAAACTATACAAAAAAGAGCTTCACAACCCAGATAATCACGATGGTGTGATCACTCACCTAGAGCCAGACATCCTGGAATGTGAAGTCAAGTGGGCCTTAGAAAGCATCACTACAAACAAAGCTAGTGGAGGTGATGGAATTCAAGTTGAGCTATTTCAGATCGTGAAAGATGATGCTGTGAAAGTGCTGTGCTCAATATGCCAGCAAATTTGGAAAACTCAGCAGTGGCCACAGGACTGGAAAAGGTCAGTTTTCATTCCAATCCCAAAGAAAGGCAATGCCAAAGAATGCTCACACTACTGCACAATTGTGTTCATCTCACACACTAGTAAAGTAATGCTCAAAATTCTCCAAGCCAGGCTTCAGCAGTATGTGAACCGTGAACTTGCAGATATTCAAGCTGGTTTTAGAAAAGGCAGAGGAACCAGAGATCAAATTGCCAACATCCTCTGGATCATCGAAAAAGCAAGAGAGTTCCAGAAAAACATCTATTTCTGCTTTATTGACTATGCCAAAGCCTTTGACTGTGTGGATCACAATAAACTGTGGATAATTCTGAAAGAGATGGGAATACCAGACCACCTGACCTGCCTCTTGAGAAACCTATATGCAGGTCAGGAAGCAACAGTTAGAACTGAACATGGAACAACAGACTGGTTCCAAATAGGAAAAGGAGTATGTCAAGGCTGCATATTGTCACCCTGCCTATTTAACTTACATGCAGAGTACATCATGAGAAACGCTGGGCTGGAAGAAGCACAAGCTGGAATCAAGATTGCTGGGAGAAATATCAATAACCTCAAATATGCAGATGACACCACCCTTATGGCAGAAAGTGAAGAGGAACTCAAAAGCCTCTTGATGAAAGTGAAAGAGGAGAGTGAAAAAGTTGGCTTAAAGCTCAACATTCAGAAAACAAAGATCATGGCATCTGGTCCCATCACTTCATGGGAAATAGATGTGGAAACAGTGTCAGACTTTATTTTTGGGGGGCTCCAAAATCACTGCAGATGGTGATTGCAGCCATGAAATTAAAAGACACTTACTCCTTGGAAGGAAAGTTATGACCAACCTAGATAGCATATTCAAAAGCAGAGATATTACTTTGCCAACAAAGGTCTGTCTAGTCAAGGCTATGGTTTTTCCTGTGGTCATGTATGGATGTGAGAGTTGGACTGTGAAGAAAACTGAGCACTGAAGAATTGATGCTTTTGAACTGTGGTGTTGGAGAAGACTCTTGAGAGTCCCTCGGACTGCAAGGAGATCCAATCAGTCCATCCTAAAGGAGATCAGTCCTGGGTGTTCATTGGAAGGACTGATGCTAAAGCTCAAACTCCAATACTTTGGCCACCTCATGCAAAGAGTTAACTCATTGGAAAAGGCTCTGATGCTGGGAGGGATTGGGGGCAGGAGGATAAGGGGACGACAGAGGATGAGATGGCTGGATGGCATCACCAACTCGATGGACATGAGTTTGAGTGAACTCTGGGAGTTGGTGATGGACAGGGAGGCCTGGCGTGCTGTGATTCGTGGGGTCTCAAGGAGTCAGACACGACTGAGCAATTGAACTGAACTGAACTGAACTGAGCCATTGCTCTTAGGGCCCCTTCTCTCCCCAGATGGGAATAGGGAGCAGTGCCTTCTCCTCCCTCAGACTCCAGATTGGCTGCCAGGCTGTCATTTGCTCCACACAGAGCCTGTGAAACGAGCCCAAGCACAGCAACTCCAGGGCCTCTACAGGGACAATTTTGCTGTCACTGATGGGGCTATCTCCCAGAAGCTTCTCCCTGATTTTCCCCACTGTAACTTTAGAAGTCTTCCAGGATTATTTGCCTGTGTGCCTAAAAGACCCTGATGCTGGGAAACGTTGAAGGCAGGACGAGAAGGGGACAACAGAGCATGAGATGGTTGGATGGCATCACCAACTCAATGGACATGAGCTTGTGCAAGCTCCAGGAGTTGGTGATGGACAGGGAGGCCTGGTGTGTAGTCCATGGGGTTGCAAAGAGTAGGACATGACTAAGCGACTGAACTGAACTGAACTGATGTGTGTAAGGAGTGAGGTTAGTAAGGCTTTTGTGGAGGATTAGTCTTGGAAACACTCACTTGGTACATCTGTGCAGAAGGAAAGACAGAACTGACATGGACACACCCGTGACTGACTTGGGTGCGTATTTAGAGACCGCTGGATATGGGAGAAGGTTGATGTGAGAGGAACACCCTAAATTTATCCCTGTGCTAATTCTTGTGCTCTTGATTATAAATCTCTGCTCCCTGGATTCATTTGCAAGCAATTTTATTGAAATCTTGCTGTTCAATATCAGCCAGGAGGAATTTGTGGATATTTAGGGCCCCCTCCTTCCCTGCCCTCCATAATCTTTGAGTCCAGTAGAAGAAATTAAGAAATACTTAAATAATTACGATGAAACCAAACGTGGTTAATATCGTACAAGAGAAAAGTCAAAATGCTGGAGGAGTTCAAATAAATGAGATGCCTTTTCCAATAAGACAATGAGGGAAATTTCAAGAGGTAGAATTTGGGAGTGGGGGGAGCAGCTTAAATAGTAAGATGAACAAGAGCATCGTCCTGGGGTGGGGAGGATTTGCAGAACAAAGCATAGGTATAATGACAACGTAGCAGAAAGAAAGTGCGGGTCCAGGTTGCACGTGGGAATTGCTGGGTCATATAGTGTCTTAGTCAGCCCAGGCTGCCATAACAAAATACCACAGACTGGCTGGCTTAAACAACAGAAATTTATTTTCTCCCCATTCTGGAGGCTGGAAGTCCAAGATCAGGGTGCCAGCGTGGTCAAGTTCTAGTGAAAGCTCTGTTTCTGACTTGCAGATGGCTGCCTCCTTGCTGTGTTCTCATGTGGCAAAGAGAGACAGAGGAGGCTCTGGTTTGGTCCCACGTGGGCCATCATGATGACCCCACTCACCTGAACATCATCACCTCCCAAGCACCATTTGCCATCTCCGAATACCATTACCTTGGGAGTCAGGGCTTCAGCCTACAAAGCTGAGGTTGGAGGGAGACACAATTCAGTCCACAGCACATAGGAATTCTGTTTTTAATTTTTTGAAGACCCTCCATACTGTTTTCCACAGTGGTTGCACCATTTGCCTTTCTAGCAACAACACACAAGAGTTTCAGTTTCTCTACATCCTTGCCAACACTTATTTTCTGGTTTGGAGGGGAGGGGGGATTGTTTTGTTTTTTCATTTTTAGTAGCCAACCTGATGATGATGCTTCGTTGTGATTTTTGACTTGCATTTCCCCTAAAGATTAGTGATGTTGAGAATCTTTTCAAGTGTTTATTAGCCATTTGTATGTCTTCTTTAGCAAAATGTCAATTCAAGGCCTCAGTTCATTTTTTAAATCAGGTTATTTGTTATTTTGCCAATGCTGTGACAATTATGTTGGCAAATCCTAGGATGTTCTGACAAATGGAGTGGAGGCAGCAGTCCCTTACCCACTGAGTACAGTCTTTCTGTCCTAAGATGGGTATCAAGTCATTGATCTGGTCACCTGCATGCCCATTGACTGTCATCTATCTTCTGGCAGTTTGTGCTTAAATCCTCAAACTGGCGTCCTTGGTTGGGTCTCTGAAACCCTTCCTACATCTCACCTGCCTCTAATTTCTGAGAGCTAGCCTTGATCTCTGGGGAACTCCTGCTGCAAATCTGATAAAGGACTTAACAGTAAAAGGACTTTCCTGACAGTCCAGTGGTTAAGACTCCACACTTGCTGTGCAGGGGGTGAGGGTTTGATCCCTGGTCGGGAAGCTAAGATCCCACATGCCTTGTGGCCAAAAAACCAAAACATGAAACAGAGGCAATACTATAACAAATTCAATAAAGGTTTAAGAAGAACAATAGACTCACAACCCTGACCCTGACTTCTAGCATATTATTCAGAGCTCTGATTTCAAGCGACAGAAGCACAATTTGAACCAGCTTAAACACAAAGCGGGATTTATCATCCCACAGAATCCAGTTGTTACTCAAGGACAGCTAGAAACATGGACTCAGACATCTTTCTCTATGTCTCCAGCATCTGCTCCTCTCTGCACATATTCAATTCTTCTCTCTTTCTTCAAACTAGCCTCTGCTTCCCAGGTCTACACAGCAAGAAACATGGCCATTGGGATTTCCCAGACTTTATATTTTATAGCTCAGATTAAGTTAAGTGCCTACCCCTGGACCAATGAACTTAACCAAAAGCACAGGAAACCCCGATTGGTCAAATGTGAGTTAAGTGTGTACATGGAGCTCCTATGGAAGGGAGGGAGGGACAGCTGCCTAGAAATAAGTCCTGACCAAGTAATATCACTGGTATTACCGCCAGTGTCCTATGAATGGTGCATCTGAAGTTGTGCCGTGCACACCCCGTGTGATGGAGGTTCCAGTAGAATAGCTTATTCCTGGATTACTCCAACCCACCAATTGGTATCTCCCTCCTGCATCCCCCTTCCTTGGAAGACCTCAGCACTGAGTCCATCACATCCTCTGGAGTTCTGTGGTTTGAAATGTTGGCCATTTCTCCTAACCCTCCAAACAAGTTCCCAGCACACTTCAGAGTCCAAGTTTAGTGTTATGACAGAAGCTTCTGTGGAGACCATAAATCGTTACTTTTTTTTCCACCAACTGTATAACATTTGGTGCTTTTCACAACACCGCACTGCTTATGACTTACTGTGCTGTCTCTCTCCCTAGCAAGCCACCAGTATTTCTTGTCTCCTCCCTACACAAGAAAAAAAGGGAGAGAAGAGCCAGAAATGCCTATGCTCACCTCTCCCAGGTATAGCAATGCATATGCCTTGAGTAGAGTAATTTGGGACCTAAAGTAAACCCCCATGGAGGGGCTCTGCCCCCGGGTCTCACTAATTCAGGATTTAATTCTCTCCTGTGAGCCAGGCATTGAATTACTGCCCTCCTCTCCATGCCTCCTGTTTTCCACTGTCTCATCTAATAAAAGCTCCAGATCTGAAAGTCTCTGAGACCCTAACCCTAATCCAATTAAACCCTGCAAAAGCAAGTAGGCTAGAGAAAGACAAAGAGGTGAAGAGGTTAATAGCAGACAAAGCCTCCACTGACAAGCTAAATTAGCCTGCCCACCTCAGGAGAAATGGTAAAAGCAGATTACTGAGACTGCTGGTGGTGATTAACATTTGCTCAAAATTCTAAGTAGCTGACTTTTTTTTTCAAGTTAAATGTTAACCTGAGGAAAGAGGGATAGTAACCATGGGAGAGAAATAGGAAGAAAGAAACAGAAAGACCAGCCTTCTGGGTGGGTGAACATCTTCCCAAAATAGTTGAGGACCTGTTTCCCATTCAATCTTGCTTCCTTATCAGGCAGGAGAGATGGAGATTTGCAACATCTTCATTTCTCAGAGAAGCCAGATTCTAGGATGAATATGGAAGCAGGAAGGTTAGCAACCCTGACCTTGGAGGAGCCAGGTCAGGAGCCTCCTGGAACCCTTTCAGTTTTGTATCCTGTCTTAGTCAATTTGGGTTGCTATAGCAAATGCCATGGGCTTCACAGGTGGCTCAGTGGTAAAGAATCTGCCTGCCAATGCAGGAGGTGTGGATTTGATCCCTGGGCTAGGAAGATCCCCTGGAGGAGGAAATGGCAACCCCCTCCAGTATTCTTAGAACTTCCCTGGTGGCTCAGATGATAAAGCATCTGTCTACAATGCAGGAGACCTGGGTTCAATCCCTGGGTTGGGAAGATCCCCTGGAGAAGGAAATGGCAATCCACTCCAGTACTATTGCCTGGAAAATCCCAGTATTCTTGCCTGGAAAACCCCATGGACAGAGGAGCCTGGTGGGCTACAGTCCATGGGGTGGCAAAGAGTTGGACACGACTGACTGAGTATACACACATGCACACACAACAAATACCCTGGACTTAGTGGCTTTAAAAACAGACATTTATTTCTCACAGTTCTGGAGGCTTGAAGTCCAAGGTTAAGATGCCACTCAATTTGATTCTGGTGAGAACCCTCTTCTTTGCTTGCAGACAGTGTCTTCACATGGCTGTGGTCTCTTTATCCCCTTATAAGGGCATCAATCCCATCATTTGGGCCCCACCCCCATGACTTCATCCAAATCCAATTACTTCACAAAAGCCCCACCTCCAAACACCAACACATTGGAGATTAAGGTTCAACTTATGGATTTTGGGAGTGGGGTGCTGGAGAAGACTTTTGAGAGTCCCAAGGACAGCAAGGAAATCAAATCAGTTAATCCTAAAGGAAATCAACTCTGAATATTCATTGGAAGCACTGACGCTGAAGCTGAAGCTCCAGTACTTCGTCCGCTTGATAAGAAGAGCCGACTCATTGGAAAAGACCCTGATGCTGAGAAAGATTGAGGGCAGGAGGAGAAGAGAGGGAGGCAGAGAATGAGATGGTTGGATGGCATCACCAACTCAATGAACATGAGTTTGAGCAACGATAGTGAAGGACAGGGAAGCCTGGTGTGCGGAAGTTCATGGAGTCACAGAGTCAGACACAACTTAGTGGCTGAACAATACGTAGCACATATGTATGAGATGCATAGTGCATCTTTGTGAATTTGTCTGTGGGGTGAGTTTGTTCTGATGCAATAAGTAGCTAACACTGGAAAAGTACCATCTCTGCTCAGTGTTTAGGGCACTTCGTTGCATCAGGACAATATTCTTGGTGCAAATCAACATCTTGGTACTCCTTGAGATCCTTTAGTAGACACTTCATTTACCATGATGAAGAGCAGAAAGACTATGATATGGCCGTTTTGTGTGACTACTTGTGAATCATTGATGGGTTATTGGCGGCACAGAAATTCAGAACTTCGAGACTTCCCTGGTGGTCCAGTGGTTAGGACTCTGAGCTCCCAATGCAGGTGGCCTGGGTTCAATCCCCTGTTGGGGAATTTATCCCACACGCCCCAACTAAAACTCAGTGCAGCCAGCTACATACTTACAAATAAAATAAAACAGCTTAAAAAAAAAAAAAGAAAGTCAGCCCTTCAATAACGAGTAAAGCACCAGCATTAAGGGGCAGAATATCTATAAGCACAATATTAAGACACTTATATAGAAACCTGGGAGGAAACAGAAAAATTGGACATGGATCTTACCTTTTAGGAACTTATAATCAGGAAAGAAAAGACTTGTATCCGTGACTAAAAGCATAATGGAAAGTAATACCTAACACAGAGTACTGTAAAAAAAGGTCATGTATTATCAAGAACGTAAAATGGTACAGCCACTGTGAAAAAGAGTATAGCAGTTCCTCAAAAAATTAAAAATAGAGTTACCACGAGATCTAGCAATCCCACGGCTGGGTATAAATTCAAAAAAATTGAAAGCAAGGACTCAAACACATATTTGTAACACACATGTTCGCAGCATTATTCACAACAGCCAAAAGGTGAAGGCAACCCAGGTGTCTATCAACAAATGAATCAATAAAGAAAACATAGTCTGAGGCTGCTGCTGCTAAGTCGCTACAGTCGTGTCCGACTCTGTGCGACCCCTGAGACGGCAGCCCACCAGGCTCCCCCGTCCCTGGGATTCTCTAGGCAAGAACACCGGAGTGGGTTGCCATTTCCTTCTCCAATGCATGAAAGTGAAAAGTGAAAGTGAAGTCGCTCAGTCGTGTCCGACTCTGTGCGACCCCTGAGACGGCAGCCCACCAGGCTCCCCCATCCCTGGGATTCTCCAGGCAAGAACACTGGAGTGGGGTGCCACTGCCTTCTCCAAAACACAGTATATACATACAATATTACTTAGCCTTAAAAAGGAACAAAATTCTGACATGTGTTACCACATGGATGAAACTTGAAGACATTATGCTACGTGAAATAAACGAGTCACGAAAGGGCAAATACTGTTTGATTCCACTCATATGAGGTCCTACAGTAGTCAGATTCATAGAGACTGAAAGTAGAATGGTGGGTGCCTGGGGGGTGGAGTTGAGGGGAGCAATATGGGGTTATGGTTTAATGGGTACAGTTTCAGCTTATAAGATGTAGAGTTCTATGGACGGGTGGTGGTGGTGGTTATACAATAATATGTATGTACTCAATGTCATTGAACTGTGCACTTAAAAATGGCTATGATGGTGAATTTTATATAATGTAGTTTTATCATGATCTTTTTATTTCTTAAAAAATTTATGCAGTTTTTGAAGATTAGTTTCTGTTTACAGTTATTACAAATATTGGTTATATTCCCCATGTTGTACAATACATCCTTGAGCCTATCTTATACCAAATAGCTTGTATCTTCCGCTGTGTGCATGCTCAGTCAAATTAGACTCTTTGTGACCCCAGGGACTATAGCCCACCAGGCTCCTCTCTTCATGGGATTCCCCAGGCAAGAACGCTAGATTAGGTTGCCATTTCCTACTCCAGGGCATCTGCCCGACCCAGGGATCAAACCCACGTCTCTTGTGTCTCCTGCTTTGGCAGGAAGATTTTTTACCATTGTGCCACCTGGGAAGCCCGTATATCTCACTCCCCACCTCTATTTGGCAACCCCCACCCCACATTTGTTAAAAACATCATGTTGTTTCAGATGAGACTTCCCAGAAGTCTCTGAGTTGGCACTGAGTTGGGCTTGAAAGGGCAGATACATTTCAGTAGGTAAAGAAGAAGACGCTTCCCTGGTGGTCCAGCTGTTAAAACTGCCTTCCAGTTCAGGGGGGCATGGTTTTGATCCCTGGTCAGAGAATTAAGATCTCACATGTCTCATGGCCAAAAAAAAAAAAAAAAACAAAACAAAACATAAAATACAGGCAATATTGTAACAAATTCAATAAAGACATTAAAAACAGTCCACATTTAAAAAAATCTGTAAAAAAGAAAAGAAGAGGAAAAAGGGCTTCAGAGGTAGAAGGAAGAACATGAAGTGTCCAAAAGCAGTGAAGCATCAATAGGCAGGCACGACGAGTAGGTTTAAGTTTCCTGGGGCAAAGCGTTCAGGAAAGAAAATAAGGTTCAACAACTGTTGAAGCCAAGACAACACAGCCTCAGTGGCTAGACCAAGGAGTTTGGATTCTGTCCTCTAATCCATCATAGCCAGCATTTCCACAGTGTGTTCCACAGAAAGCTAGTTCCCTGAGATGCTGTGGGGGAAAAGCAGGGGAAGGGAGCTATAGTTGAAAAAGTTTGGGAGATAATGCACAGTCCTAGAGACAATGCCTTATGCTAAGTCCTAACATAAAGAAACTCGACTCACTTTGTTTAACTTACTGTTCCCAAAATTCATTTGATCATGTTACCCTTGGAGGAAGCTTCAGAAGCCATTTTATTCTTTTCTTAGCTTTTTAGTTGTTCCAGCCAACGTAGAAATGGTATCTTGCAAAGAGGCAATTTTAGATTTTTTGTGCACAATTGGAAGCTTCTGCATACCAATGAAAATAAATATACCATTCGTTTAGCTTAATTTTAGAACTGCACTACTCCAATTTAATCTTAAGAAAAAATGAATTTGGAGAAATTGAAAGTTCTCCATAATGACCATTGTAATGTGAAACCACTCTTAGTTTGTTCAGACCACTTAGTTTAAAGATGTGCTTGTAGGAGGTCACAGTTTTTAAACATCAAGTGAGCCTGAGTCCCCAAAGGAGGGCTGCCCTTACAGCATTTAGGTGACTGGGATCCCATTTTCCTAAACTCTTCTGAAAACATAAGTTGCTAGAGTCCTAGTCCAAATCCCGAAAGGAATCTAAAAACAAAAATTCTTGGATTTCAGTTAATCTGATCTCCCAAAGAGAACCTCACTACCTTGCACTTCAGGAAACAACTAAATACTCGCCAAGGACAAAACCTTAAATTAGAAAAGATGAAATCTTTTCCCTGATGGGACAAAGCCTTTCTGGATCCAGAATAAAGTCAGAGAACTCAAAATGCACAAAGAGCAAAACTTGAAATCTCAGAGAAGACCCACCAAACTGAAAACAGGAGGCCACTCATGGAAGCAAGGAGCACAGGGGTTTGGTGTGAGTACCTCATTCAGTTCTGGGGGTCCATCACCTCCCAAGATTTGCCTCATTTGAACCCCACTTCTGACACCAAAAATGTCAACTTTAATATTATAACACCCATTTATTTTACCAGCAAAAGCAACTTTATTCAGGAAAGCCCAGAGGAATTGTCATTTGAGATATGTGATTATGATGTACCACAGGGGAATCCAGGCTTCCCTCATGGCTCAGCTGGTAAAGAATCCGCCTGCAATGCAGGAGACCTGAGTTCTATCCCTGGGTTGGGAAGATCCCCTGGAGAAGGGAAAGACTACCCTACCCACTCCAGTATTCTGGCCTGGAGAATTCCATAGACTGTATAGTCCATAGTGTTGCAAAGAGTTGGACATGACTGAGCGACTTTCACTCACTCACTTACTCACAGGGGAATCCAGAGAGCAAGGCAGGGGAACTTGCTTTCAACAGGAAAAGAGAAGAGTTGGGAGGGGCTGTAATAACCAGAATCCACTGGAAGAACTCTGTAAGTCCAAAGTGTGGAGGCTTCTCATTGCTTGTACTGCTACAGTCTCTAATTGGCTGGACTGTCATGGGGTAGAGAATTTTCTTCTTCCTGATAAAGGGTAAAGTAGGCAATGGCAACCCACTCCAGTACTCTTGCCTGGAAAATCCCATGGACAGAGGAGTAGGCTGCAGGTAGGCTGCAGTCCATGGGGTCGCTAAGAGTCGGACACGACTGAGTGACTTCACTTTCACTTTTCACTTTCATGCATTGGAGAAGAAAATGGCAACCCACTCCAGTGTTCTTGCCTGGAGAATCCCAGGGACAGAGGAGCCTAGTGGGCTGTCATCTATGGGGTCACACAGAGTCGGACACGACTGAAGTGACTTAGCAGCAGGCAAAATCTTCCTGTCAGCAACGTAGGCCTACACCACTCCCTGTGTGGAGTAATTAATGATATATGGCAGGGCATGGAGGCTTCCCTGATGGCTCAGCCAGTAGGTAAAGAATCCACCTGAAATACAGGAGACACAGGAGATGAGAGTTCAATCCTTGGGTCAGGAAGATCCCCTCGAGGAGTAAATGGAAAGGTACTCCAGTATTCTCACCTGAGAAATCCCATGGACAGAAGATTCTGGTGGGCTACAGTCCACAGAGTTGCAAAGAGTCAGACACAACTGTGCAGCCAAGCAATCACTGCAGGGCGTAAGATCTGTCCCCAACAAGCCTATCTCAACTCCAATTTTAGCTGAAGAGTCTTTAATTCCACAGTTTCCAGACTTACGTATTTTTCCTTTTAGGAACCCAATGCCATAAACAGGTCTTTGGGCACTGGAGGATGGTACCTCATCCTTTCAGGGTACTTCCTGTAAGCTGACATTTCAGTTACTCCTTTATTTACTTTAGAAGGTCTTATTATTTTTTAATATGTATTTATTTGTTTGTCTGTGCCTGCTCTTAGTTGCAGCACACAGGGTCTTCCATATTTGTTGAGCATGTGGTATCTGTAGTTGTGGCACATGAACTCTTAGTTGCCGCATGTGGGATCCAGTTCCCTGACCAAGGATCAAACCTGGGTCCCCTACACTGGGAGCGCTGAGTCTTAGCCACTGGCCCACCAGGGAGGTCCCCAGTTGCTCCCTTAGAAGGCCATTCCAGAATTCTGTGAGGCCGACTATCTGAAGGTGGTGTGGTATGTGATGTAATTATACACTTCTGAGCATCCTTAGCTATAAGGTGTGTCGCACGTTTCAAGGTCCCAGACCATCTCAGTCTCCTGGGCCTGCATAAGAAAAGACCACAGACTGCATTGCTTAAACAACAGACATTAGTTTTCATGGCTCTGGAAGCTGGAAACTCTAAGATCAAGGTATCAGGCAGTTTGGTTTCTGGTGAGAACTCTCTAATTGGCTTGCGATGGCTGCCTTCTTGCTGTGTCCTCACATGGCATGGAGGAAGGAAGTGCCAAAGAGAAAAAGATCTCCCTCTTCTTATTAGGCCACAGACCTATCAGAGTAGAGCCCCACCCCTATAATCACATTTAAATTTAATTATCTCCTAAAAGCCTTATCTCCAAATATAATCACATTGGGGATTAATGATTCAACAAATGAATTTGGGTAGAACACGGTTCAGTCCATAGCACAGATTTTCTCATGGGCCTGTCCTCTGTATAACAGACCCACCTTAGCTGAGCATTCTAATATCTCTGGAGCTGTGACTCATGATGAGGTCTTCTGTCTGATGCTCAAGCGTCTCTGCCTTTCCACTCTTTGTGAACCACCATGGAGGCATTCTGACTCTTGCACTCAGCGTTTAGCTGCTTGTTAATGGCCTCAGGTCTCTCATTATCCTTTTGCAGAGCATCAGTGCAACTTTTCAGTAAACAGTGACTTCCATTGTCTTTGGAGGCATTGTTCCCTCCATATTTTTCAAATTCCTGTCACGGCGTTTCCCCCCCCCCCCACCCTCTACCATGACATGTCCCAGGTCACCACCAGTGAAATCTTTGGCAATTGAGCCACCACACTGTACCAGAGACTATCCAGCGGCACCTCCTAATCTTCCTCTTCATATGTTGGGTGGTGGGCAACCCAGGCCCACATCCCCAGCTTCCCCCTTGTTCTCTCAGGCCACTCTCAAGACTGCTTGTGTTAGTCCAGGTCCTCTGAGGTGCAATCATCAAGGAGGGGTTAAGCATGCAAAGATATTTATGCCCATGGGGAGAACAAATTGGAAGGGAGCCCAAAATGTTGGAGAGCCATGTCAGACCTCAAAGCAAGTCTTGCCACACGTGAAAGAGAGAGGGAAGGAGGGAACCGGATGGAAGCATCCTAGGCTACCACAACGTCTAAGGAAGTTTCAACAAGGATCAAGCCAAAGCCACCGTCAGAGAAGCCCTGGTATCCTTGCATACTTAGTCAGTGGCTGGCAGCCCCCTGGTGGGAAGCATGGACTCAGCACAAATATATTGCTCTGGATTCCAGAGTTAATACCAGGGGTCACAGGTCAACTATGATCCCTCTACTTTGAGGTCTGAGAGGTACAATCGCCACTCTACCATGTTCCAGACTTCCCCTGACTCCAGTTGGGCAGAATGAAAAAAGAGTTGCAGTCAACAAAAGAGTAAGCACAGGGTGTTTCTTAGTCCTTGAGTATTGATCTAAATACCCACATCTGCCAAAAAGCCACAGAGATAAACTTCCTGATCATTGCATAGTCTCCACCATGTTGGTAACTGTTTGTTATTTTTCCCCTACAAGTCAAAGTAAATGCTGTCCTTGGTGGCCGAAAGTGAAAAGTGAAAGTGAAAGTTGCTTAGTCGTGTCCGACTCTTTGCTACCCCATGGACTATACAGTCCATGGAATTCTCCAGGCCAGAATACTGGAGTGAGTAGCCTTTCCTTTCTCTAGGGGATCTTCCCAACCCAGGGATCAAACCAAAGTCTCCCTCGTGGCAGGCGGATTCTTTACCAGCTGAGCCAAAAGTGAAGCCCAAGAATACTGAAGTGGGTAACCTAGCCCTTCTTCAGCAGATCTTCCCAACCCAGGAATCAAACCAGGGTCTCCTGCATTGCAAGCGGATCTTTACCAACTGAGCTATGAGGGAAGCCCAGATTTGCTGAAGATCACATTCATTTTCTCCCACATCTTTTCAATACTTGTCTTTCTGCAAAGTTCACCACCAAGAAGTATTCAGAATATTTTCCCATTGCCATGGTATATTTTTAAAAATTATTTGTTAATTTATCTTGCTTTTTGGTTGTGCTGGGTCTTAATTGCTATGAGGGCTTTCTCTAGTTGCAGAGAGTGGGGACTACCCTTCATTATGGTGCATGGGCTTCTTATCGCAGGGTCTTCTCTAGTTGTGGAGCACAGGCTCTAGGACAATCAGTCTTCAGACGTTGCTGCTTGCAGGCTCTAAAATGCAGGCTCTGTAGTTGTGGCTTACAGGCTCAGCTGCTCTGTGGCATGTGGGATCGTCCCAGACCAGGGATCAAACGGGTGTCTCCTGCATTGGCAGGTGGATTCTTAAGCACTGGACTTAGGGAAGTCTAAGTATCATTTTTATAATGTTCATGATGCTCGGCTAGTCTCTGCATGTGAAAGTTAAATGGGGAATCAAGCTGTATCCTCACATGACCTTCGAAAGGAAGGGAGCAAGCAGGTAGAATTCTGTTCCTTTACGCAGAAGCAAAAAACTGGAATCGGTGGTAGCAGAGCTATGCAGACCTGAGAGCTCTGCTGCCGGAGGCATTTCCTAGGTACAGTAGCGAGTCAGCCCTGGGCCGATGGCCTTTTACATCTCCATTCAGTTATTTTATTTTACATCCCATCCCAGATCCTGACACCAGTCAAAATCAATTTCCAGCCATCAATGGCAGATCGCCTTCTGGCCTGAACTCATATAAAACAAACAAGAAGAGCCCCTGGGTTGCCAACTCAGCATTTACTGAGCTCCTGGTGCATACCAAGCACACACTGTTAAGTTTGGTGATACAGGGATAATAAGATACCAACCCTACTTTCTGAAAGCTCCCAATCGGTTCTTTCACCATCCTCACGCTCTTCACTGCATTCCAAGTGCCAGGGTCTAAATTATTCACAGAGGATAAAATGGTCTATTTTGGGGTAATTCCTATCACACTTCATGGTGACTGCTTCCATTTTTAAAATAGCCTCAAGTGTGACTATTAATCAGTATATCATTAAAAATAATATCTGTCAGGATGACATTCATTTCTGTTCCATAAATAATGTCACCGGCATTGAATTCCTTAACAGTGGGACATGTACAAAGTTACAGAAGAACTCTGGGTAATGAGCTTCGGAAGGAGAGGCTGTGTCTCCTGCCTTTCCAACACAGAACACCTGGGACAGTGCCCAACTCATAGGAAGAGCTCAGCAAATGTTTGTGGGAGTAATTTTTAAGTCCCTCGTCACATTGTGATCCTGTTGTGAAACCATGGGACATCAGGCTCCAAGGTTAGGTGAGCTTCCAAAATGTCTTAATGTGTCTTAGAGACCCATTCGTGCTTTTTAACATTATACTTACATCTTTATTCTCCTACATCTTTTGTGTGTGTGTGTGTGTGCTCAATTGTGTCCGACTCTTTTGCGGCCCCATAGAGTGTATCCCACCAGGCTCCTCTGTTCATGGGATTCTCCAGGCAAAAATACTGGAGTGGGTTGCCATTTCCTCCTCCAGGGGATCTTCCTGACCCGGGAATTGAGCCATTGTGTCCTGCATTTCCTGCATTGCAGATGGATTCTTTCCCACTGCGCCATCAGGGAAGCCCTTACATCTCTTAGGTGAATACATTTCTTAAGTTTATTACTCAATGTATGAACAGGCACATAGTTCTATTGATTTTAAATCTACTTATATTAAAGGTCAAGAGCTGCCCCTTTTGAATTGGATAAAAATCAATGTCAATGTAGCTTTGTCCATTTCTACATTTCTCTAGCACTAACATTCTAGGCTTATTTAATTTTTTAAATTAGATTTTGAGATAATTGCACATTCACATGCAGTGGTGAAAAATAGTACAGAGTGAGTCCATGTACTCCTCACCCAATCTCTTACTAATGGTATCATTTTGCGTGACCATAGTGCAATATCACAACTGGGAATATCATTTGTGTGCGTACGTGTGTGTTTAGTTCTATACAGTTTTATCACATGTGTAGATTTGTAAGTTCACTCCCACAGTGAAGCCTCAGGACAGTTTCCCTGACACAACGATCCCTCATGCCACCCTTCTACACACCCACCTACAATACTTCCTGCCCTGTCTGCAACTCCTGGCAACCACGAATCTGTTCTCCATCTTTATAATTCTGTTTATAGAATGTTATATAAATGGACCCATACAGCATGTAATGTTTTGAGATTTGAGATCCACCCAAGTGGCTATCACTCCAGTACTCTTGCCTGGAAAATCCTCTGGGCAGAGGAGCCTGGTGGGCTGCAGTCCATGGGGT
Source organism: Bos grunniens (assembly GCF_055505025.1). Classification (NCBI taxonomy): domain Eukaryota; kingdom Metazoa; phylum Chordata; class Mammalia; order Artiodactyla; family Bovidae; genus Bos; species Bos grunniens. The sequence continues at coordinate 7,799,035 of NC_141172.1, forward strand.
CGCTAAGAGTCGGACACAACTGAGCGACTTCACTTTCACTTTTCACTTTCCTTCATTGGAGAAGGAAATGGCAACCCACTCCAGTGTTCTTGCCTGGAGAATCCCAGGGACAGGGGAGCCTGGTGGGCTGCTGTCTGTGGGGTCACACAGAGTCGGACATGACTGCCGCGACTTAGCAGCAGCAGCAGCAGTGGCTATCCATATCAATAGCCTATTTCTTTTTATTGCTGAGTAGTATTCTGCAATAAAATGTACTTAACTATATCCATACTGTAGTTAAACTGTGCTACAGTATGGATGTAGCACAGTTTAACCATTCACCCGCTGAAGGTCATTTGGGTTGTTTCCAACTTGGACATCTATTTGATTTTAGCTTTTAAATAAGTGTTTCAGGGTTTCCCTGGTGGCTCAGTGGCAAAGAATCCACCTGCCAAGGCAGTGGATTCGTGTTCAGTCCCTGATCCGGGAAGATTCTACATGCCATGGAGCGATGAAGCCCAAGCACCACAACTATGGAGACTGCGCTCTGCAACAGAGAAGCCACCACACTGAGAAGCCCACATGCCACAACCAGAGACGAGCCCTTAGATCAGCGAAGGCCCAGCAGAGCCAAAAATGAAAGAAGAAATAAATAAAATGATAAAGAAGTGTATCAACCATCAGTTTTACCGTACTCAAAAGCCCATATACTTTGCTTCCTTTCTCATTCCTTTAACTGTTTTCAGTGCCCTTTTCAAGTACTAGAATATTTTTCTGAGATTTATCCACCAAAATTCAGACATAGAATTCAACCTGAAAAACACAGTATTTTTTATGATACTGGACAGTGTTTCCCCTCAAATTTCTAACACCTTTCCTGGCTGGGCCCTACCTGTAGTCAACTTCTTTGGCTACTGGAATACGATAAGCTCAGAGGACAGTCTCAGATAGTGCATAGACATATTTTAGCCCAAGGAACTATAAGTATAATTTGGATTATTATTTTTCTCAATATTCCATCTTTCATTTACCCATCTTGAAACTCATCTGCTGCTTTTCTGCAGCTCGGAGAATCTAGAAAGATCTTCCTCCATCTTTTATGTTCTTGCTGCCTGGTAAGTCCTATGAAGGCTGTAGACTTGGGCAATGCTGCTCACGTTGTATACAGGTCCAGGGCTTGTGGCCAGCTTTTCTCAATCACTTGTCACTGTGTCTCTTGCTAATGAGAGTCTTAGCTAGGAACACTCTCTGTTCATCAGAAGGAAGGAATTTATCTGTCTTTCCAAAACCCTGAGCCAGCTTTCTGAGCTCTAGGAAACCAGCATCCTTCCTGTCATAGGTTGAAACAGAAATGTAAGCCACACCAGTGCTTCCCATGTCTGTCTGCACATCATATTCAGGGTTCACTTCCAATGCATTAAATCCAGGGAAAACCCAGGGCATGAGCATTTTTCAGAAGTCCTCAGGAAAGGCTTCCCTGATGGCTCAGTGATAAAGCATCCACCTGCCAATGCAGGAGACACAGGTTCAACCTCTGATCTGGCCCGTAAGCCATGGAGCAACTAAGCCCATGAGCTACAACTACTGAGGCTGCTCTCTACAGTCTGGGAGCTGCAACTACTGGAGCCCAAGCACCCTAGAGCCTGTGTTCCACGACAAGAGAAGCCACCACAGTGACGAGCTCTAGCCCCCACTCACCGCAACTAGAGAAAAATCCGCACAGCAACAGAGATTCTGTATGGCAATAAATAAGTTTACTTTTCTTAAAAAGTCCTCAGAACTCAAATTATAGTAAGCCCTTATGTTGGAATACAATTCAAACTTAAGACTGAGGAAGTTATATCAACACATAAGAAAAAAATCTCCTAAGTAGAGTGCTATATGAATAAAATTGGTTTAAATCCATATGCCAGCAAATCTGGAAGACTCAGCAGTGGCCACAGGACTGGAAAAGGTCAGTTTTCATTCCAATCCCAAAGAAAGGCAATGCCAAAGAATGTTCAAATTACCACACAATTGTACTCATCTCACACACTAGCAAAGTAATCCTCAAAATTCTCCAAACCAGGCTTCAACAATATGTGAACCATGAAATTCCAGATGTTCAAGCTGGATTTAGAAAAGGCAGAGGAACCAGAGATCAGATTGCCAATATCCACTGGATCATAGAAAAAACAAGAGAGTTCCAGAAAGACATTTATTTCTGTTTTATTGACTACCCCAAAGATTTTGACTGTGTGGATCATAACAAACTGTGGAAAATTCTTAAAGAGATGGGAATACCATACCACCTGACCTGCCTCCTGAGAAATCTGTATACAGGTTGAGAAGAACTGAATGTGGAACAATGGACTGGTTTAAAAATTGGGAAAGGAGTACGTCAAGACTGTATATTGTCACCCTGCTTATTTAACTTCTATGCAGAGTACATCATTCGAAATGCCTGGATGAAGCACAAGCTGGAATCAAGATTTCTGGAAGAAATATTAATAACCTCAGATACACAGATGATACCACCCTTATGGCAGAAAACTAAGAAGTAAAGAGCCTCTTGATGAAAGTGAAAGAGGAGAGTGGAAAAGTTGGCTTAAAACTCAACATTCAGAAAACAAATATCATGGCATCCAGTACCATCACTTCATAGCAAATAGATGGGAAAACAATGGAAACAGTGACAGACTTTATTTTGGGGGGCTCCAAAATCACTGCAGATGGTGACTTCAGCCATGAAATTAAAAGACACTTGCTCCTTAGAGGGAAAGCTATGACCAACCTAGACAGCATATTAAAAAGCAGAGACATTACTTTGCCAACGAAGGTCTGTCTAGTCAAGGTTATGGTTTTTCCAGTAGTCATGTATAGGTATGAGAGTTGGACTAGAAAGCTGAGTGCTGAAGAATTGATGCTTTTGAACTATGATGCTGGGGAAGACTCTTGAGAGTCCCTTGGACTGCAAGGAGATCAAACTGGTCAATCCTAAAGGAATCAGACCTGAATATTCATTGGAAGGACTGATGCTGAGGCTGAAACTCCAATACTTTGGCTACCTGATGTGAAGAACTGACTCATTGGAAAAGACTCTGATGGTGGGAAAGATTGAAGGCAGGAGCAGAAGGGGACAACAGAGGATGAGATGGTGGACAGCATCACCAACTCAATGAACATGAGTTTGATCAAGCTCCAGGAGTTGGTGATGGACAGGGAAGTTGCAAAGAGGCCAACATGACTGAGGGACTGAACTGAACTGAACCATTTGTTTAGGAGATGAAAATGTGCACGTGTCTTCACTTATCTAGGCATAAAATATCCTGGAAGGATTTATAAGACTCTAGTGACAGTGGTTGTCCCTGAAGAAGTTTTTGGTGGATGCAGGATTGTGGTCAGAGGGCAACTTTTCACCGCCTGTTTTTCAAATCTGTTGAATATGAAACCAGTTAAATAGATTGCCTATGTCAAAAACCAAATTGAAGTTCACAAAATTAAAATAGAAGGAAAGTGATGCTCGTGTACAGCCAGGCTTGAGAACCTCTGTGCTACACAATCACGAGCTGACCGTGAAAACAACAAGTCCGAGGACAAGTTTCCTGAGCTATTTACTACTTGTTTGTTTGTTTTGGAAAAGATTGAACATTCTCTTTTAGGTGCCATACATACTTACCTTTTTAAAAATTGAGATTTAATGCAAACAGAAAAGAGAGCACAATAGGAGTACATCTTGGTGAATTTACGTAAGTGTACACCTGCATTCAGAACAAGAGGCAGACCATTCCCAGTCCCCTAGAAGGTCCTGCATGACTCCTCTCAATCAATAATCCCCCTTCCACAGGCAACCACTATTCTGACTTCTATTGTTTCTTCTTTCTTAAAATATTTGGCTATACGTCTTAGCCGCAGCACACGGGCTCCTTAGTTGCAGCCCGTGAACTCTTACTTTCGGCATGTGGGATCTAGTTTCCTGATCAGGGATTTAAACCGGGCCCCTACATTGAGAGTGCAGAGAGTCTTAGCCACTGGACCGCCAGGAAAGTCCCTCTGTCGTTTCTTCTTGAACTTCATGTAAATGGAATGTATCTGGCTTCTTTCATCCAGACTTATATCTGTGAGACTGATGCATGTTGCTGCGTGTGGTAGTGGTTTGGGGGCTTTGGGGAGGGATTGCAGAGGGAATTTTGCTAAGGAATCTCCCATTGTATGAATATGCTACAATTTACCTGTCTTTTCTTCAGTTGATATATGTTTTGGTTATTTGCAGTTTGGCGCTATTCAAAAGATATATGAATATTCTTACTGCCGTCTTTCAGACATAGACACTTATTTCTTTTGGCTCCTCTTTTTTTGTATATTCATTTTGTTTATTTATATGGCTGTGCCAGTTCTTCGATCTTCATTGCCCCACTCAGGATCTTTAGTTACGGCATGCAAACCTTTAGCTGTGGCATGTAGGATCTAGTTCCCTGACCAGGGATTGAACCTGGGGCCCCCACATTGGAAACACTCCGTCTTAGCCTCTGGATCACCAGGGAAGTCCCCCTCTTGAATACTCTGACATCTTCTTATCCAAAATCTTTAATGGTTAATGTTTATCTTCCCTGAAGGAGTATAAGCTTTTTGAAGGTAGGGAGAAATCTGTGACTTGTTCACTGGGGCTTCCCCTGAATAAAAAGGAAAAGTCTCTATTGCCCCTAACCTTTCCTGTATTCTAGCCTGGAATAAGAGCCTGATGTCTGGAGATATGGCAGCTACCTTCTGATAATGAGAACAATAGCAAAAGAGGTATCTAGGTTCTAATAATACTGAAGAGCCACAATACCAACCCTGGACTGCCTACCTTCAAACTGGTCTGCAAAAGGAGAAAACAGAAACAGAGGCACAGAGTAAAGCAGAGATGAGGGTCGGAAAGGGTCTAATAAGTTTAAGTCTCAAGTCTCAGCCAATTCTTGAGAGTTGGTTGCACGCTTTACTCAAATCTTGCAATGCACCTGATCTTCTAATAATAAATAAATAATAAATAATAATAAATCCTTCTTTTTTGGCTTAAGCAAACACCACTGAATTTGTTACCTCAACCAAGGGTCTCGCCTAAGTCAGTATTTCAGCCCTGTATTATCACTGATTTTTATAATTTCATCTCTAATCCATCCAGTAAAGTTTAAAGATATGCTTATAATCCCGACTTTGAGAAAAGTGGGAGCGTTTTTGCAGTGTGGTAGCAATCACGTGGATGTGATTGGAGTTGGATGAAATTGGATTCAAAGCTCCATTCTGGCAGTCACCCAACCTGTGATTTTAGCCAAGTTACATAATTTTTCCGAGCTTTGGGTTTTCTTACTGGCTAAATGATGATAATATCCACTTTGCAGAAATGTTAAGGGCTGAATGCAATAATGTATATAAAGGGCTGGTAAATAGTATTCAATAATGCAAGGAATTTTTTAAAAGATGGAAAAGTCTGTATTATATAGAAGGAAGATTTGCCTTGAAAGTGATTTTTCTATTTATGGAATTATTATTATTTTTATTTTTTATTTTTTTAGAGAGAGAATTACCTTATTTCCCAATGATGCCAGATGGGAGACCATCAACACACACTAGTCCAAACTTGGAGTCTTGTAAACATCATTTTTGCGTGTCAATAAACCATGAGAAAAATTATGTGCTAGCTAAATGATATCTTCAAAGTAAGATTTCTAAAAATTTCCAGGCTCTGTGTAAAGAGATTGGCAGCCTGAGGCTGCTCCCAGATTCCCTTGCCAGAGCCCAGGGACAAACCAAGTGTCAAAGAACACCAGATGACTTTACAGACCCCATGCCTCCTGTATTCTTCTAAGACTCAGAGGCTTATGCAATTCCTGGACCAGAAAACCACCGCCACGTGTCTACGCTTCATCATGGACAAGCGTAGCTTTAAATACAAGACAGCATTTTACAATCAAATAGATCCAGATGGACAGCTCTCCCAAAGCCAAATCTATACCCAGGACACAGATTTTGAGGGGAAAATGCAGCCAAGGCAGATACAAAAACAACTCAGGGAACAAAAAGTCCCAGTCACTATAATGTCATCGATCACTCTGCTGCTCAGCATTGAGTTGCACATGCGCAGTGGGACAGCAGATGCGGGGGTGGGGAGGACCAAGAGCCAGATGCCAAAGCCCAGGAAACGTGTGGGGTGAGCAGAGGTCAGCAGAAGACAGGGGCGACAGTAGGGAGGGCATTTGCTCTACCAACAACACAGTCCACTTTCTCTCCCTTCCTTGTTAGGGTGTGAAGATCCAGCTTCACACATATTCATGGCCCTACTGTGTGCATGGGAGCTTCCCAGGTAAAGAATGTGCCTGCCAATGCAGGAGACTTGGGATGGATCCCTGGGTCAGGAAGATCCCCTGGAGAAGGAAATGGCATCCCATTCCAGTATTATTGCCTGGGAAATCCCATGTACAGAGGAGGCTGGCGGGCTACAGTCCATGGGGTTGCAAAGAGTCAGACAGGACTGAGCAACGAAACAACACAACTGTGTGCACAGCCCTGAAGTGTGGGCCACCATCCCTGGTGTCAAATATGACGCATGGAGGGAGTGCCCTGTCTAGGCTGCGTCCATTGTGTAGAAGGCACAGAGCTGCTGCTCCCCATCGTGGCATGGCGGGCCAGGACCTCAATTTGGTCAGTTTGCTGAGAAGTGGTTGGACCCTACAGGGCTGCCCTGTACTGACCAAACTTGTAAGAGACTTGTTGGTAAACCAGATGTCTGTGGACTGACTCTTTTGTTAGGAAGAGGCACCCCCTTTACACTGCCCTCTTTGGTAACATCTCTTGCCTCAAACCTTGTATTCCACCAGTATAGATTTACCTTATGTCCATGTCTTCAAGATCCCTCTCACTGAGGGTAAACTATCTGATAAATGTGAGGATGGTGAGTGGTCAAGGGCAGGCTACTTCTTTTTAAATTACAGTCATAATAGTTGCCATTTATTGAGTAACTGTCACGTGGCAAGCATTTTACGTACACGATCTCTCGTCGTTCTCAGCCTCAGGTAGTGGGCACTGATATTGTCATCCTGGGTTTTATAGATGAAGAAATGGAGGCTCAGATTAATTCAATAACTTATTTGTCCCAGGTTGGGCTCCTCAGGAAGCAGACACTGGATTATTGGGCAGTACACTTCTTAGGGCATGCCCTTGAGTAGGGGTGATTTAGCATGGTACTGAGAGTGCCCCTGAGATCAACATGCATGGAGGGAGAGGCGATGGGAATAAGTGTGAACAGAAGGAGAAGTTGAGCTCTGATGCAGCCCACTGCTGGCCTCAGCCAAACTACAGAAAGCTCTGGAGCTAGAGTAGCCCTTCAGAGTTATCTCAGGTTGAGCTGGGATGAACAAGCCTTTATATTCTCTCTCAGTCAGTTATGGGACATGGGACCCCTCAGGAGGGTGGACTTTGGGCAAGATGGCTCTGCAGTCGGAGCAGAGCTCAAAGGGGCTGATGGCTGGTGACAGCCTGCTGACCACACTTCCAGTAGCTGGGCCAGCAAGTCCTTCACTGACCCAGGAATTGAGTTTCACATCACTGTGTCCGGAATGTTGAGAAGATCCCACAACCCTTGAGTGGTAGGGGCAGGCTTGGGACAGAGCCTCTCTGATTCTAGATCCTTCTAGTCAACCATCTTTCTACAGCATTTTCCACAACGCTTTAAACTGAATGTTGAATGTTCAGCTCTCACAGGTAGTTTTCTTTTTTCATGTGCTTTTTCTGAAAATCAGTACCCTCCTCCAAGCTGGTTGGCCCCTGGGGTACATTTATGATTCTTGCCTAAAGAGGGATGACCCTGTGCCCCACCTAAGGAACAATGGTTGTGGCCTCAGCAGTGTTGACATCCTGAGCCCTTAGCCTGGGGAAAATCAACAGATACCTCTGTCCCCCTCATATACGCTCAGTAGTCACTTCAGCCTTGAGACCAAACATAAGTGTCCACAGACTGAAATCCAGTATTTCAGCAGTCCCACTTCATCCTTCTACCCTCAGTTCAGTTCAGTTCATTTGCTCAGTCGTGTCCGACTCTTTGTGACCCCATGAATCGCAGCATGCCAGGCCTCCCTGTCCGTCCATCACCAACTCCCAGAGTTCACTCAAACTCATGTCCATCGAGTCAGTGATGCCATCCAGCCATCTCATCCTCTGTCGTCCCCTTCTCCTCCTGCCCCCAATCCCTCCCAGCATCAGGGTCTTTTCCACTGAGTCAGTTCTTCTCATCAGGTGGCCAAAGTATTGGAGTTTGAGCTTTAGCATCAGTCCTTCCAATGAACACCCAGGACTGATCTCCTTTAGGATGGACTGGTTGGAACTCCTTGTAGTCCAAGGGACTCACAAGAGTCTTCTCCAACACCACAGTTCAAAAGCATCAATTCTTCGGCGTTCAGCTTTCTTCACAGTCCAACTCTCACATCCATATATGACCACTGGAAAAATCATAGCCTTGACTAGATGGACCTTTGTTGGCAAAGTAATATCTCTGCTTTTCAATATACTATCTAGGTTGGTCATAACTTTCCTTCCAAGGAGTAAGCGTCTTTTAATTTCATGGCTGCAATCACCATCTGCAGTGATTTTGGAGCCCCCAAAAATAAAGTCTGACACTGTTTCCACTGTTTCCCCATCAATTTGCCTTCCACCCTAGAAGTATCTCTATCCATTTTCTTCTTTAAAAAGTAACTTTGCAATCTTATCTAATTTGCTCTTTCCCATCAGAGATGTTAGAGTACTGAGAGTGAGCAAAACAATGTAAGAGTCACAGATCCATTTTGTAAGACTGACACTTTATCTCTGTGAGAGTTTCAAGCCATGTACTTTACAAATAATTTTATTTATATATTTTTAGCAGTGCTGGTTCTTCATTGCTATGTGCAGGCTTTCTCTAGTTGCAGAGAGCAGAGGCTACTCTCTAGGTGTGGCGCTCAGGCTTCTCATTGCAGTAGCTTCTCTTGTTGCAGAGAATGGGCTCTAGGGCACGAGGGCTTCAGTAGTTGCATCCCATGGGCTTAGTAGTCGTGGCTCCTAGCTCAAAGGTTGTGGTGAGAGGCTTAGTTGCTCCACAGCATGTGGGATCTTCCCTGATCAGGGATGGAACTCGTGTCTCCTGCATTGGCAGGCAGATTCTTTACCACTAAACCATTGGGAAACCCCATACATTTTTAAAAATTACTCAAAATGACATCATTCGAGGGTAACCACTGTTAACATTTTGAGTGCATCCTATTAGAAAGTTCTGGACATGTATGTATGCAAGCATGCTAAGTCTCTTCAGCTGTGTCCGACCCTTTGTGACCCTATGGACTGTAGCCTGCCAGGCTCCTCTGTCCATGGGATTCTCCAGGCAAGAATACTGGAGTGGGTTGCCATGACCTCCTCCAGGGTATCTTCCCTACCCAGAGACTGAACCTGAATTTATTATGTCTCATGCATTGGCAGGAGGGTTATTTACCACTGACGCCACCTGGGAAGCCCCCAAAAGGGGGCACTGTGGCTGCATTCTTCACAGATGGTAATAAACCACAATGAATCATCATTTGCTTTTTTCCCACCAGTGTGGTAGGAACATCCTTCTATGGCTACAGATTCTCACTCTGGAGCCTGTGAGGAGCTAAAGATGACCCTAGAGATGGGGGTAGAGTTGGGGAGATTGATGGGCATGGCTGTGATAAAGGTTTGAGATCTTATCCTAAGTAGAAGGAGAAGATACAGAAGTGCTACAAAATTCATTTTATTTTTTAAATGGCTGATTCTAACTACTGGTTGTGATATGAGTGTGTGTTGTCATTATTTAGTCAAAAATCTTTCTCTAAGTGATGGCTCCATGATGTTCAACTTCAGACATAAGAGAGGCAAATGTTGGCAATTTCCACTCAATCTGTCCACTCAAGCCCCTACAGAGGCTTCTTGGGTTAGAATTTACTGATTACCAGAGAAAGAGCTGTCATCTATCACGGTTTTCCCATCTTTATAAATCTTACCTGTCTGCTTTCCAGAACCAATAAATGTGCATAGCAGAAAATATAGAGAATTTTTAAAAAGAAAATAAATTTAACTCATAATTTACCATCCAAAAATAACCACTAATGTTACCGTGTTGGAATGTTTCCTGCTGGTCTTTTTCTAGGGATATTTTTTTCTGTTACAAACAAGATCAACCATATTGTACAAACTGTTTTATATTTTAACATAGTACAGATATATTTCTGGATCATTAAATATTCTCCGACGACTTCGTTTTCAGTGATCCCTTCACGAATGAAGCGACTTAGCAGCAGCATTTGTTAAACTAGTCTCCACTTGCTGGGGAGTTAGGTTGTTTTGAGTTATATTTACTATCATAAAGCGCAACGTGATGAACAGCCTTGTTGGTAAATCACACTGGGATGAATATCCTTATAGGTAAATATTTGCATGCATTGCCACTTTAAGATTTCATAGACTCGGGACTTCCCTGGGGGTCCAGTGGTTGAGACTCCAGGCTTCCACTGTAGGGGGCACAGGTTTGATTGCTGGTTGAAGGACTAAGATCCTTCCTGCCACGTGGTGTATCTAAATAAATAAATAAAATTTCTAAAAGATTTTATAGACCGTTTCCATGCTTACAGCCTCGTCCCAAGTGGACCAAACATTGTAAAATATACCTCCAACTCACATTAAATATGGTTTTGCTGTAAAATATTAAATGGATTTTTCTAAGTTGCTTTTGAAATTGTTTAGCTCCAAGGAAATCATTTAATTTGCATATGAATTCTCAGCAATCATTTAGCGTATACCAGAATTCTTATGAAGTGAAAAAAATCAAATTCACAGATAGGTTTGTTTGTTTGTTTCTTCTTAATTCATTTTTAAAAATTTTATTGAGGGATAGTTGATTTACAGTGCTGTGTTAATGTTTTCTGTAGAGAAAAGTGATTCAGTTATACATGTTTATTTTCTCTTCCGTGTTCTTTTCCACTATCGTTTGTCACAGGATATTGGATATCATTCCCTGTGCTATACAGTAGGGCCTTGCTGTTTATCCATCCTGTATATACTAGTTTGCCTCTGCTAAACGCAAACTCCTTCCTAAACCCACTCCTTCCCTTCCTTGCCCTTCCTCCCCCTTGCTTATAGTTCTTTAATATAATGAAAGTTGAAAAATAATAAATTTAATAATTCATTCAATAGATCTAAAGTTGTATTTTGTGAATACTTCAACATCTGATGTTTCTTTTCTCTTAATTTTGGAGAGAGAGACTTTTTTTGCCCCCAAGGTATCGGGCATTTTTTAAGCTCTTTTGAAGCCGATAGGCATCAGGCAGTGTGACTACGTTGCTGTTCAGTCATCCACTCGTGTCTGACTCCTTGTGACCCCATGGACTGCAGCACGCCATGCCTCCCTATCCCTCACCATCTCCCAGAGTTTGCCTAAGTTCATGTCTGTTACCTTGGTGATGCCGTCCAGCCATCTCATCCTCTGACACCCTCTTCTCCTTCTGTCCTCAATTTTTCCCAGCATCAGGGACTTTTCCGATGAGTGTCTGTTTGCATCAGATGACGAAAATACCGGTCTATAGTGTGGATCTATAGTTTGACTATAGATCCTAATAGATAAAGTAGCTTTGCAAATATTGCTAAAAGGGGCCAATAATACAGAAAGATTTTAAACCAAAGCATGATCGCTCTCCTTCTTTTGTTTTGGCCACAACCTGAAATATATGAGATCTTACTTAGTTCCCTGACCAGGGATTGAACCAACACCCCCTTGCATTGGAAGGATGGAGTCTTAACCAGGACCACCAAGGAAGTCCCTGATCACTCTCACTCTTGAAAAACTTTAATGAATCTTTAAAAAAAAAATTTGTATGTATTTATTTTTGGCTGTGCTGGGTCGTTGTTGCTGCAAACCAAGGCTGTTCTCTCCTTGCGGTGCACAGGCTTCTCTATGCAGTGATTTCTCTTGTTGCGGGGCACAGGAGCACAGACTCTAGGCCATATGAGCTTCAGTAGTTGTAGCCCGTGTGCTCGATAGTTGCAGCTCGAGGGCCTCTAGAGCACAGGCTCAATAGTTGCTTCACTGCCTGTGGGATCTTCCCGGACCAGGGATCAAACTCATGTCTCCTGCATCAGCAGGCAGATTCTTTACCACTGAGCCACCTGAGAAACCCTCTTGATAACCTTGAACCCTCCAATTCCTTCTCTCTGCGTGAAATGCTTACTACCTGTAGGCCAATGGGTGTCCCCAGGAGAAACAAGAAAGGCTTATTGCTTCTTGGAAGTTGGTTTCAGAAGAGCCTGCTTGCTTTTTTTGCTGGACAGATCTTGTGGATCAGCCCTGACATGGGCACATGGACATGCTCTTGCCGGATGGATGTCTGCCGAGATGGAATGGTATTTGCGTGGACATGTGTCCACAGGGCCTTGAGGATGTGACAATGGTGGAGTCACAGGTCACCAGAGAAACCCTGCGTCAAGGCCCCACACCCCCCACTCCACCCAGATTGCCTTCCTGCTCCTGGGGAAGCTCACTCACTTTTCCGTTTGTGTTCTTACGAGGCCGTGGGATCCTCTCCTGAAAGGCATCTTCAAAGAAGTCAGGATGAAAGAAACCCACCCCTTCCGGCCATCTGGGATTAGGCAGGCTGAAGCGTGCAACCCCCAGATAGATCATGGCAGCATTTCTCCGACCATCTCCAAATGTCAAGTCGAGGAATGAATTACAGCTCATCAATAGCTGCTTCTTTCTTTGAAGAGACATTTTAGGGAGAGGAAAAGGTCACTGCCTGCTTCCATGCTTTGTTTCTTCCTCACTTTTTATTTGATAGACTTTACTTTTTTAGAACACTTTTAGGTTCACTATAAAATTGAGCAGAAGGTAAGCAACTATACTCCAATAAAAATTAATATAAAAAGATTGAACAAGCCTTCTCTGGCAGCTCAGTGGTAAAGAACCTGCCTGCCAATGCAGGATTCAGTCCCTGGGCTGAGAAGATTCCACATGCTGATTCCACATGACTGATCCTGTGTTCTAGAGCCTGGGAGCCATGACTACTGAGCCCATGTGGCGAAACTACTGAAGTCCACATGCCATAGAGCCCATGATCTGCAACAAGAGAAGCCACCTCAAGGAGAAGCCCACACTGCAACCGAGAGAAAGCCCATGCAGCTACAGAGACCCAGCCCAGCCAAAAATAAATAAAATTATTTTAAAAATTGAGCAGAAGGTACAGAGATTTCTGGCGGACCCCACACGCATGCACAGCCACCCCATCATCAACATTCCCCATCAGAGGCTCATGCATTCTTTTTTTAATGCCCTCCATTTCTTCTTTTGGATTTTCTTTCTTTTTGCTACAAAACTCCTTCCTCCTCCAGAAATGCCTCTCCTTTCATTTCACACTTAATGTTCTTTTGACTTTAGCTCCTTATCACTGGCATGGAGTCTCAGGGCTTCTTCCTTAGGTCCTTCCCCTAGCTACATTTTCTCTACCCAAAATTTCCCTTGTTATTCTCTGCATCTATTAACAATGAATTTTCTTCTCACTGTATTTTATGTATTAGTATAAAAGTAATAGGGCTTCCTGGTGGCTCAGACAGTAAAGAATCTGCCTGAAATGCAGGAGACCTGGGTTGGGAAGATACCCTTGAGAAGGGGATGGCAACCCACTCCAGTATTCTTGCCTGGAGAATCCCCATGGACAGAGTAGCCTGGAGGGCTATAGTCCATGGGGTTGCAAAGAGTCGGACATGACTCAGCGACTAGGCACAGCACAGAACATAAGAGTAATAACATAAACTTAGTATATCTTGGTATTTAGCTATGACCAAAGCCCCATCTACCCAAACCACCACCACTAACTACTACCATCAGGAATTCATTCAACAAATATTTATCAGATTCTTACTATGTCCTTGGGATCACTCTAGGAACTGCAGTTGTCCAAGAATATCTCTTAGAGTTGTTGTTACTGTTGTTTTGATTTTGATCCCAGATCAAATCAAATGTCATGCATTGCATTTATTATGTCTTTCTGCTCTCTTAATTTGGAACAGTCTCCTTGTTTTTTTAGTATAATTATTAAATAATTACAAGTATAAAATTAAAAGACCCTGATACTGGGAAAGATTGAGGGCAGGAGGAGAAGGGGGTGACAGAGGATGAGATAGTTGGATGGCATCATTGACTCAATGGACATGAGTTTGAGCATATTCTGGGAGACAGTGAAGGACAGGGAAGCCTGGCATGCTGCAGTCCATGGGGTCTCAAAGAGTTGGACACAACCAAGTAACTGAATAATGACAATAAGAATTATATTATTATATATTAATATTATAGTATATTATGGTATTTTTGGACAAGCATGGGCCATTTATCTGGTTGTCTTCTATTTTGTCCAGAATAGCTCATATTTGGGATTTGTCTGATTATTCCCTCATGCCTAGTTTCAAGTTAAATATTTTTGACAAGACCACATCCTCAGTGATAGTTCATTGCTCTTGTTACATCACTTCAGGAGACACAGAATGTCAAGGTGTCCCACCATCAGTGTTGCTAAATTTAATTCCTGAGTCCAGATGATGACTCCTAGCTCTGTCAACTCTAAAGAGACACTGGTAACTAATTGCCCTTGGTAATTAGTAAAATTCGAAGGAGTGACAAGTTTGAGACCATGAGAATATCTTATTCCTCACCAAATGGATTTATCCATCAGTGATCCTTACCTGAATCAACTATTGCTTTGGAGGTTATAAAGGATGGTTTTCTAACATTCCTTTCACCATTAGTTTTATTTTTATCTTTGTTCCACTTATTCATGTGGACTTGTGGAATTTAAAAAAAAACAATGTATTATTTCAACATAAGACCCCAAATTACAAATCTCTTAGAAGAAACATAGGGGGAAATCTTTACGACACTGGATTTGGCACTGACATCTTGGATATGACCTCAAAAGCATAAGCAACAGAAGCAAAAACACACAAATGGGATTGCATCAAAACTTCGAAATGCTTGTGAATCAAACGGTAATAACAGAGTGAAAAGGGAACCCATAGAATGAGAGAAAATATTTGCAAATAATATGTCTGATAGGGAATGGGAGAAAATTTTACAAATAATATATCTGAAAACACCAGACACACTATTCAGTATTTTCACTACGCCACGAGCATTTTTGCTGCAAAAATTTTGACTGCAGAAGTAATTGGCCGTAAGGCAGTTTTGCTGTGAAAGATGAAATAACTGCTTGACAATTTTTGGTCTGACACTTCGGTTTCAAATGATTCAAATGCATTAGCAATGCCTGTGACAACACACCATGGGCATAAGATGGTGTAGAGGCTTGCACAAAGCAACAAAGAGCTCAGTTACAAATATTTATCCCAGTATTTAGAAGTTGATGCCTCTCTTAATGAAGGAAGAGATGTTAGGAAAAAAGAAAAAGTGCCATGCTGATCAAGGAAATGGATCAACAAGCAAAAAAGGTATAAAACACAATGGATGGAAGACTTGGAAGCAAAGTGCTCAGGTACAACCCACACTAAAATCCACGCTTTGTGCAACATTGCCACACATTTGCAAAGTATTCAAGTATTTTGCATTTTGCAATAAAGACTTCTTAATTACGTTACTCATTTCTCATGTTTCATTATGCCCTTTTTAACGTCTCTCTCTTATTTTGCATTATTTTATCTTGTGTGGCAAAACTGCCTGACAGCCAATCAGTTATGCAGCAAAGGATCTTGTGGCAAAGATGTTTATGACGAAAGTACCCAGACCAATGGCCAAACTATATAAAGAACTTCTACAACTCAACAAGAAAAAATTCAAATAACCCAATTAAAAGTAAGACCAAAGACTTGAATAGACATTTCTCCAAAAATGATTACACAAATGGCCTACGGGTACATGAAAAGATGTTCAGTGTCAGATCTCAATGTTATCACATCTAAATGTTATTTGATATTATCAAAGATCTTTTGATAAATGCAAATCAAAACCATAATGAGATATCAATGTACACCCATTAGGATGAGACTTCTATAAAAAATGATAACAAGTGTTGGCAAGGAAGTAGAGAAATCGGTGGGATTATAAAATGGTTCAACTACTATGGAAAACAGTATGGTGAGTCCTCAAAAAATTAAAAATAGAATTATCATATGATCTAGCAACTTCGCTTCCTGGTACATATGCAAAAGAACTGAAAGCTGGGTTTCAAAGGGATATTTTCACCCATGTCCTTAGCAACACTGTTCACAACATCCAAGAGGGAGAAGTAATAAATATGTTATATACATGAATATTGTTGTTAGTTACTAAGTATTATCTGACTCTTTTGTAACCCTTTGGATTGTAGCCTACCTCTGTCCATGGGATTTCCCTGACAGGAATACTGGAGTGGGTTGCCATTTCCTTCTCTGGGGATCTTCCCAGCCCAGAGATCACACCCAGGTCTCCTGCACTGGCAGGCAGATTCTTTATCACTGAAACACCAGGGAAGCACATATATGAATATTACTTAGCCTGTAAAAGGAAGACAATTCTGACACAAGCTACAACATGGATAAACCTTGAGGACATTTTGCTGAGTGAAGTCAGTTATAAAAGGACAAACCCTGTATGATTCCATTTATATTCTTGCTACAATGTCCCGGTAAACTTATACTGAAGGCCCTTTTTAAAGTCTTATTTTTAAAACACGAGTAACACATCCACATGATTCAAAATCCTAATGTACAAGAGCATAAAAAGGAAAAACCTCCCCTTCTTTCCTATAATCCCTGCTCCATGCTTCCTGCATGGCCTCCAGCCACCCAGTTCTTCTCCATGAAGGCTATTAATGTCACTACTTTCTAACTTCTATCTACATTGCCATACTTTTAAGAGACTATCCAAGAGCTAACTTCCAAATACTCATATTGTTGAGTCAAAGTGTGCGTGGTTTTGTTTTTTAATAGTTGATGCTGCCAACTGTTCTTCAAAAAGATTATACTGATGTAATTAGTAAATATGAATTCAGTGGTTAGTAACACTAATTCAGTTCAGTTCAGTTCAGTCACTCAGTTGTGTCCGACTCTTTGCGACCCCATGAATTGCAGCACACCAGGCCTCCCTGTCTATCATCAACCCCCGGAGTCTACTCAAACTCATGTCCATCGAGTCGGTGATGCCATCCAGCCATCTCATCCTCTGTTGTCCCCTTCTCCTCCTGCCCCCAATCCCTCCCAGCATCAGGGTCTTTTCCAATGAGTCAACTTTTCGCATGAGGTGGCCAAAGTATTGGAGTTTCAGCCTCAGCATCAGTCCTTCCAATGAACACCCAGGACTGATCTCCTTTAGAATGGACTGGTTGGACCTCCTTGCAGTCCGAGGGACTCTCAAGAGTCTTCTCCAACACCACAGTTCAAAAGCATCAATTCTTCGGCATTCAGCTTTCTTCACAGTCCAACTCTCACATCCATACATGACCACTGGAAAAACCATAGCTTTGACCAGATGGACCTTTGTTGGCAAAGTAATATCTCTGCTTTTTAATATGCTATCTAGGTTGGTCATAACTTTCCTTCCAAGGAGTAAGCATTTTTTAATTTCATGGCTGCAATCACCATCTGCAGTGATTTTGGATCCCCCCCAAAATAAAGTCTGACACTGTTTCCACTGGTTCCCCATCTATTTGCCATGAAGTGATGGGACCAGATGCCATGATCTTAGTTTTCTGTATTAGGACTTAGTAAATACTAGCAGCAGCAAATACATTTACATTCCTACCAGCAAAAAAGAATATTTATTTCCCTACATACTCACCAACACTGGCTATTGTCAAACCTATGAATGTTTGCCAATCTGATAGGTGATTAGGAATCCCTTGTCACTTTGATCTATAGTTCGTAAATTATGAGGGAAGGTGAGCAGCTTTTCATATGCTTATTTCTATTTGAATTTTTTTTTTCTGGGAACTGTGTATTCAGGTCCTCTGTCCATTTTTCTATTAGGTGGTTATACTTTTCTTATTGATCTGTAAGTTTTTCTGGCATGAAATTTACAAATACTTTCCTTTCTAATACCTTTATAATTAAAACCACATAATTTAAAATTTAAAATTCCTATTCAAGGATGTCCCTTTGGTCTCCCCGGTCAGACTGTTAAATTATTTAAAAACTGGGACCTAGAATCTACTCTAGTCCTAAATTGCATGGCAAACTCCGGCTGGTCAGCTGCGACCTTCATTCTGGGCACAGGGCATGGACTGAGATCCTCTGGGGAAGAATTTGTGTGTTCTGTTGTTACCGAAGGAGATGAGATTTGACTTCCTGGGTCAGCCCCTCCATCGATCCAGGGTATCTTTCGATCTGACAGCAGCAACAAGAAGCATGTTGAAGAGAATCCAATTACCCTCTTTGACACCCGCTTCAAAAGGTTAGGAATTTATACTGTGTATCACCCTTTGCGATCTCTCTTGCATCCATTCATCTAAACCAGTCCTGAACCTCAGCATATAGTCCCACTACAGCCACTACTGGTAATGAGTTCTTTTCTTTATAATGCAATATATCAACTTCTGGGTCACGAGGGCAGCATAATATGTAAGCACATATAATCCCCCCCACTTCACTCCAAATACCTATAAATAATAAATTTTAAGTAAGTTTAAAATATTAACAAAATATTCCTTTTGTTAGTTCCAAAACTGTCAAGCTTTTCTTTGACCTTTTTTTACTGTAAATTATTACATACAGAAAAAGACAAAAACATACAAAAGTACAGTTTAATGAACAACATTAACCTACAGCTATGTAATCACACCAGGTCAAGGAAGGGGGTCCCCAAACCCCCACAGGTCTCTTCCCCACAACGAGAAGGTAAACACCATACTGACTTTTGAAATAATCATTTTCTTGTATTTTTTAAAATGTTCTATTACCTAGAGATATACCCCTAAATGCTAAACTGTAGTTTGAGCTGGCTTTGAATTTTACGTAAATGAACTGTCTATATTTTTTGTGCCTTCTTTCTTTCCCTCAACACTAAGTTTTTAAGATTTATCCATGTTTGCTGAGAATAGTTCTAAGTCGTTCATTCTCTTTCTTGATCTGTTTCTATCATAGGACTATATCACAATTAAATTACAAATTCTACTGATGGACATTTGGGTTGTTTCCAGGTTGGAGTTATTACAAATAATGCTGTTATTCTTATAAATGTATCCTGGGCCATGTGTATACAATTTTCTCTAGGGGTATAGACAGGAATAAAATTACTGAGTCACAGGCATACATATTTTCAACTATTAGATAGTACTGCCAAACATCTTCCCAAAGTAGTTACACTGGAAATTCTCTGGCGGTCCAGTGGCTAAGACTCAGCTTTTACTCCAAGTGTGTGGGTTCAATCCCTGGTCAGAGAACTAAGGTCCTTGCAAGCTATGAGACATAAAAGCTTGAGGCCAAAAAAGAAAATAAATAAAAGTAAAGACAAAAATGGTTATACTAATTTGCATCTCCCATGAATAGCACCTGAGAGTTTCCATTACCCCATAACTTCCTTGACACCTGGTATTTTCAGAGGGTTTTTTTTTGTTTGTACAAAACAAATTTTTAGCAGCTTTACTGGGTATAATTCACATACCACACAATTCACCTTTTCAAACTGTAAAATTTCATGGTTTTTAGTATATTCACAGAGCTGTGCTTATATCATCACAATTTTTGAACATTTTTATATACATAAATCAAGTCATCACAATATACACTTTAAATAAATAGTAATACCTCAATAAAGCTTAAAAAAGAATTAATAATTTTAAAATTTTAGGATGTTTTAATTGCCACAAAACCCCAAACCTCTTAGACATCACTGCTCATCCCCACAACTCCCTAGACAACATGGTGGCCTACTTTCTTTCCCTATAGAGTTTCCTGTTTATTTCATTTCATGTAAGTAGAATCATACGGGCCTTTGGGACTGGCATCTTTCACTAAGCATTGCTGCTCAAGCTTCACCCACACCATAGCATGAATTAGTGTTTCATTTCTTATACCAAATAATATTCCACTGTATGACTATTAATATTTATCCATTTATCAGTGATGAGCATCAAGGTGTTTCCTCTTTTTGGCTATTATGAAAATGCCACCGTGAACACTCATTTACAAGTTTTTGTGTGGACATGTTTCAATGTCTTGTGTATATACAAGCCCAGGAGTGGAGGCCCTGATCGTATGGCAATTCTATGGTTACCCTGTTAAGGACCTGCCAGACAGTTTTCCAAAGCAGCTGCACCATTTTACATTCTCACCAGCAGCCTATGATGGTCCAATTTCTCCATATCTTCTTCTTCTTGTTGCTCTCTTTCTTTTTTATAATAGCCATTTCAGTGGGTGTGACTTGATATTTCCTTCTGTTTTGATTTGCCTCTCCATCATAGCCAATGATGTCGGACACCTTTTCATGTGTTTATTGGTCCTTTGTTTATCTTCTCTGAAGTAATGTCTATTCAGATCCATTGCCCATTTAAAAATTGGATTGTCTTTTTATTACTTTATATATATATATAGTAGTAGTTTAGTCCCTAAGTCGTGTCCAGCTCTTGCGAGCCTGCCAGGCTCCTCTGTCCATGGGATTCTCCAGGCAAGAATACTGGAGTGGGTTGCCACTTCCTTCTCCAAATATATATATGTGTGTGTGTATATATATACATATATATCTCCTATATATATATATATCCCTTATATATATACCCAATATATCCTTATATATATATATATCCCTTACCAGATATATGACTTGTAAAAATTTTCTCCCATACTATGGGTTTTCACTTTCTTCATGGTGTTTTTTTAAGCACAGAAGTTTAACATTTCGATGTTCAGTTTAGCTATATTTTATTTTATTGCTTGTGTTTTAGGTATCATATTTAAGAAACCATCACACAATCCAAGGCCATGCAGATTTACATCTATGTTTTCTTTTAAAATTTAAGTTTAGCTCTTACAATTAGCTTTTATCTATTTTGATTTAATTTTTGTATATTGTGTGCGATGTGAGTCCAATTTTATTCCATAGTTATTTACACGTCTATTTACATTGAATTATCTTGGCACTCTTGTCACAAATCAATTAACTGTAGGTAATGAACGCTTACTTCTGGGCTCTCAATCCTATTCCATTGATCTGTACGCGTCTATCTTTATACCGGTATCACACTGTCTTGATTACTGTCACTTTGTAGTAAGTTTTGTTTTGTTGCAAGTTTTGAATCAGGAAATGTGAGTCCAACTCGGTCCTTCTTTATCTAGATCATTTTGGCTGTCATGGGTCCTTGCATTTCCATATGAATTTTAGGATCAGCTTGCTGACTTCTGTAATTCAACTGGGATTATGATAGTAATTATGTTGAATGTATATATCAATTTGGAGAGAATTGCCATCTTAACAATATTAAGTCTTTTCATTCATGAGCATAGAATGTCTCCGTTTATTTAGGCCTTTAATTTCTTTCAATAATGTTTTGTAATTTTCAGTATACATATCTTGCATGGCCTTTGTTAATTTATTCTTACATATCTATGTTTTTGGTGCGATTGAAAATGGAAAAGTTTTCTTAATTTCAATTTCGATTTGCTCATTTCTACTGTATATTAATAGAAATACAAATGATCATTGTATATTGACTTTGTATCCTGCAACCATGTAGAACTCACTTATTAGTTCTAAAGGATTTTTAGTGGATTCCCTAGGATTTTCTATATACAAGATCAGATCACAGACAAGTACTTTCATTTCTTCCTCACCAGTATGTATGCACTTTATTTCATTGGTTTCCGTTATTGCCCTGTCTTAACTCTAGCACAATGATGTATAGAATAGTGAAAGTGAATGTCCTTGCCTTGTTCCTGATTTTAGGGGGAAAGCTTTCACGTTAAGTATGATGTTAGCTGTAGGTTTTTCATAGATGCCCCTTATCAGATTGAGGAATTTTCCTTGTATTCCTGGTTTGTTGAGTGCTTTTATCATGACAAGGAACTGAGTTTTGTGAAATGTTTTTCTGCATGCATTCAGATGACCATATTATTGTCCTGTAGTCTACTGATGCAGCATATTACATTAATTAATTTTTGAATGTTAAACCAAGCTTCCTCTTCTGGGAAAAATCCCATTTGATCCCAGTGTATAATCTTTTCACTTATTATTAAGTCCTAGTTCCCAGTCATTTGTTGAGGATTTTTATGTCTATGTTCATGACATTGATTGGTCTGTGGTTTTCTTTTCTTGTGATGTCTTTGCTGGGTTTGCTACCAAGATAATTGTTTATGCTGCTCAGTGGCTCAGTCGTGTCCGACTCTTTATGACCCCACAGACTGTAGCCCACCAGGCTCCTCGGTCCATGGAGTTTTCCAGGCAAGAATACTGGAGTGGGTTGCCATTTCCTTCTTCCGCAGATCTTCCCAACCCAGGGATTGAACCCACACCTCCTGCATTGGCAGGTGGGTTCTTCACCACCTGGGAAGCCCCATCAGGATAATACTAGCCCCATAAAATAAAGTGTTCCTTCCTTTTCTAGGCTATTGGTTTCTTGCAATTTTTTGTAAGAGTTTGGAAAGAATTGGTATTAATTTTTATTTAAGTGTTTGATAGTTGTTGGACATTTTTATTTCTCCCAACACATGAAGGTATATTGGTATTTTACAGTGGTTTAAATTTGCATTTCCTTGATTACGAAGAAAGTTGAACAATTTTTCATCTGTTCATTGGACTTCTGGATTTCCTTTATTCAAGTGTTTTCATCATTTGGGGAAAGCTGACCTTTTATTGATTTACAGAGGTTCTTTTTATGTCCCAGACACCTGTCCTTTATGAATTATATGTGCTGAAACAAATATCATTTTTCTTTTCTGTGGCTTTTAAAATTTTTTATAAAATCTTAATAAATAGGAATTCCTAATGTTTTATATAGTCAAAAACTTGGTCTTTTCCTGACTATAAGGTCAGGAAATTTGTGTCTCGTGTAAAAGTATTTAAAATATTCCAAGATCATTTAATACCCTCCTGTAACATCTCCTAACTAATTTTCCTTTCATTTTATCCACCTAGAAATGTTTTATTGTAAATGACATTAAATAGGAATCCAACTTAATTTTTTTCCCAAATGGACACCTAGTCATCCTAACACTATTTCCTGAAAAAAAAAATTATTTCTCCACCACTAGAATAAACCAACTTTGTGACAATATATTATCCTTTTTATATATTGCTGGATCCTATTTGCTAATATTTTGCCTAGAGTTTTTGTATATATGTGAAATTGTTGTTGTTATTGTTGTTCAGTCAGTCATGTCTGACTCTTTGTGACGCCCTGGACTGCAGCACATCAGCTTCCCTGTCCATCAGCATCTCCCAGAGCTTACTCAAAGTCATGTCCATTGAGTTGGTGATGTCATCCAACCATCTCATCCTCTGTTGTCCCCTTCTCCTTCCGCCTTCAATCTTTCCCAGCATCAAGGTCTTTTCAAATGAGTCAGTTCTTTGCATCAGGTGGCCAAAGTATTGGAGCTTCAGCTTCAGCATCAATCCTTCCAATGAATATTCAGGATTGATTTCCTTTAGGATTGACTGGTTTGATCTCCTTGCAGTCCAAGGGACTCTCAAGAGTCTTCTCCAACACCACAGTTCAAAAGCATCCATTCTTCAACACTCAGCTTTCTTTATAGTCCAGCTCTCATATCTATACTTGACTAATGGAAAAACCATAGCTTTTACAGACCTTTGTCAGCAAAGCAATGTCTCTGCTTTTCAATATGCTGTCTAGGTTTGTCATAGCTTTTCTTCTAAGGAGCAAGCATCTTTTAATTTCATGGTTGTAGGCACCATCTGCAGTGATTCTGGAGCCCAAGAAAATAAAGTGTCATTGTTTCTATTGTTTCCCCACCTATTTGCAATGAAGTGATGGGACCAGATGCCATGATCTTTGTTTTTTTGAATGTTGAGTTTTTAGCCAGCTTTTCCACTTTCCTCTTTCACCTTCATCAAGAGGCTCTTTAGTTCCTCTTCACTTTCTGCCATAAGGGTAGTGTCATCTGCATATCTGAGGTTATTGATGTTTCCAAATTTGCTGGCATATTGAGTGCAGCATTTTCACAGCATCATCTTTTAGGATTTGAAATAGCTCAAGTGAAATTTCATCACCTCCACTAGCTTTGTTCGCAGTGATGCCTCCTAAGGCCCACTTGACTTTGCATTCCAGGATGTCTGGCTCTAAGTGAGTGACACCATCATGGTTATCTGGGTTATGAAGATCTTTCTTGTACAGTTCTTCTGTATATTCTTGCCACCTCTTCTTAATATCTTCTGCTTCTGTGAGGTTGGCTGTATTTTTTTGCCTACTATCCATGTCAGAATTTGTTATCAAGGTTATAACAGCTTCAGAAATGAGTTAGAATAAGCCTCTTTGTCTATTTTCTAAAAAGTTTATGTAAGACTGGAATTATTTGTTCCTTGAATAATTGGGTCGAACTTTCAGTGAAACCATCTGGGCCTGGAATTTTGTTTGCAGGAAGATTTTTCATTACTAAATCAATTTTTCCAATGATTTTAAGAATTTGGGGGTTTGCTTTTACTTTCAGAGTTAATTTTCATTTTAAACAACCATATTGAGGTATAATTTATATACTATCAAACTCGAGCATTTTAAGTGTACAATTCAACAACTTTTAGAATATAATTTCTTGTGTATCCATAACCAGAATCTTGTTCTAGAACCAATATTCAGTTTTGGTAAATCTTTTCTCCAGGAATTTGTCCATTTCATCTGATTTTTGGCATAACATTATTCATAATATCTTGCTATTCAGTTGCTCAGTTGTGTCCGACTCTTTGCAACCCCATGAACTGCAGCACACCAGGCTTCCCTGTCCTTCAGCATCTCCTGGAGTTTGCTCAAACTCATATCAGTTGAGTTGCTGATGCCATCTAACAGTCTCATCTCTGTCATACCTTCTCCTCCTGCCTTCAATCTTTCCCAGCGTCAAGGTCTTTTCCAGTGAGTTGGCTCTTCACATCAAGTGACCAAGAATTGGAGCTTCAGCATCAGTCCTTCCAGTGAATATTCAGGATTCATTTCCTTTACATCATTCATTTTAAATATATCTAATTTATGTTCCCTTTTCACTCATGCCTGTTTGTAACATTTTTCTTTTTTTCCTCAATCAGTCTCACCAAAGGTCTGTCAAACTTATTAATCTTTTTGGAAGAACTATTTCTGACTGTATCAAAACTCCCTATTTTCTAGTCCACTGATTTCTGCTTTTATCATAACTATTCCTTCTTTTTACTTTTGATAATTTATTTTATTTTTAATTAGTTAAGAAGTATACTTAACTCATTTTTTTCAGTCTTTATCCTTTTAGAATATATCTTTTAAGAGCTATAAATTTCCCACTGAGTACTATTTTTGCTACAAGTTTTAAAATGTAATGTTTTTATTATTGTTCAATTCGAAATATTTTAAAATTTCCATTATCATTTCCTTTTGCATTCATTATTATTTAGATGTACAGTTCTTAATTTCCAAATTCGTGGAGACATTTTGTTACATTTTTATTACTGATTTCTAGCATAATCCTATTTTGTTAAAAAATATAAACATTGTGTGATTTTGATACTTCAAAATTATTTACTTGAAGCCCAGAACACAGTGAAATATTTTAAACATAAAATGTGCACTCAGAAAATGTTATTCTGGGACTTCCCTGGTGGTCCAGTGGATGGGAATCCGCTGGCAGATGCAGGGGACACAGGTTCGATCCCTAGCCCCGGAAGATTCCATATGCCATGGGCCAACTAAGCCTGTGAGCCACCACTATCGAGCCCAAGTTCTAGGGCTTGGGCTCCACAACCACAGAAGCCACGACAGTGAGAAGCCTGTGTGTAGCAACTGGAGAGTAGCCCCCACTCACCACAGCTAGAGAAAGCCCAAGCACAGCAACAAAGACCCAGAACAGCCAAAAATAAAATAAATAAAATATATTTTTTAATTTAAAAAAGGAGAAAAAATGTTATTATGCAGTTACTGGGCTCAGTGTGACTCCTGCTCCTTCTATCAATTATTGAGAGTTAAGGGTCTTTAATCTTCCAGCATGATTGTAGATTGGTTATTTCTCCTACGATTCTGTCAAATTCTCTTTAATTAAATTTGGCAAACGGTTGTTAGGTAAATGCAGGTTTGGAGATCAAAAAGTCTTTCTGATGAATCGATCTTTTATCATTTTGACATGACTCTTGCTTTTTGCCTTAAAGTCCTTAGGTGTTTTTATTTTACAAACAGTGAACTTTATTCTTTTGGGTACAGATCTAAGAGTTACTGGGAAATGCATAGAGTTCCGTGACCATCACCGCAATCGAGATACCGGACAATCCCATCCCCTCAAGGCCTTTTGTTCTTTCCTATGTAGATGGCCCTGACCATCACCACTTTGTTTCCTATCGCTACAGTTCTCCCTTCTGCAGAAGAGCATATAAACAGAACCATTAAGCACACAGCCTTTTGACTCTGGCTTCTTTCACACCGCTCTAGTTCAAGATTCATCTGTGTTGTGGCAAGTACATATCAGTAATTTGTTCTTTGTGTTGCTAAGCGGTATTCCACTGTCTGGGAGCAAGATCTGCTCATCCGTTCACCAGCTGAAGCACACTCAAGTTCACTCTAGGTTTCTGGTGGTTGAGAACAAAGCTGCTATAAACATTTACATACAGGTTTGCTAGAGAAGTTTTATTTTCCTCCTTTGGAGTTACTGGGTGATGTGATAAATGTATGTTAAACTTCATAAGAAACTGGCAGATTGCTACCAATGTGGCTGGACCATTTTGCCTTCCCACCAGCGATGGGTGAGAGTTCCCATCACTCAGCATCGTTACCAGCTGCTGGTATTACTGGGTTTTTGTTTGCTTTGTTTTGTCAACATTTTATTTTATGTTACAGTTGAATAATAATATTGTGATAGTTTCGGGTGTACATCAGAGTGATTTAGTTGTACCTGTATCTCTTCTTTTTCAGATTCTTTTAGGTTGTTACGTAATATTGAGCAGAGCTCCCTGTGCTATGCAGTAGGTCCTTGCTGGTTATCCACTTTAAATACAGCCACGTGTATTTTGTTTTAACCATTCTATTACGTATATAGCAGCATCTTATTGAACTTTTAATATGCCTTTCCCCAATGATCAATGTTGAACAACTTTGCAAGAGCTTATTTGCATCTATATATCTTTGTTGACAATATCTGTTCAAATCTTTGGCTTATTTTAAAAATGTGGTTATTTTTTATTGTTGTTGAATTTTGAGAGTTCTATATACAATCCCTTTGCCATCCAATGTGATTTATAAATATTTTCTCCCAGCAGGTGGCTTATCTTTTCATTCTCTTAACAACACCTTTCATAGAGAAACAGTTTTTAATTTATCTAAACCCATTTACAGTTTTTATAAGGACAATGCTTTGGGTGCCATGTCCAAAAAGTTTCTTTAACTCAAGGTCACAAAAGTTTTCTCTGTTTCCTTTGAGAAGTTTAATAATTAAGGCTTTATATTAAAGTCTATGATGTATTTTAAGGCAATTTTTTGTATAAAATCTGAGGTATGGGTCAACAGTTTTGGGGGGAGTTGGTGATTTGTTTGTCTGGGAGAGGGGTTGCATATGACCGTCCAACTGTTCCCATATTACTTGTTGAAAAGATTCTTCTTTCTCCCTTGAACTGCTTTAATAACCTTGTTAAAAACATCAGTTGACCATATCTGTGGGAGTCTAATTCACATACACATAGATATACAGTCTATTACTTCAACAGTACCTCACTGTCCTGATTACTATAGATGCACTGTAATTTTAAAGTCAGGGAATGTGTATCTTCCAACATGTTTCTTTCTTTCCAAAATTATTTTGACTACTTTTTTTCCTATGTTTTTTGCTATGTAAATTTTAGGTTCAGCTTGTCTGTCTACAAAATCTCCAGCTAAGCCTTTGTTTGGGATGGTACTGAATCTATAGATCAAACTAGGGAAAACGGGTACCTTCATGAAACTAAGTCTTCCTGTTGGCAAGCAGAGTATATATAACCACTTATTTAGGTTTTCTTTTGTTTCTTCCTTAAAGTTTATCTTGTCTGGTAGAAATAAAACCATACCAACCTTCTTTTTGGTTAATATTTGAATGGTGTATCTCTTCCCACCTGTGATACCTCATAGCTCACTCCATCCTAAGCCTCAGAACCTATGAATATGTGGACCGGTGGTCAGGACTCCATACATTCACTACTGAGGGCAGTGCTGCTGCTAAGTCACTTCAGTTGTGTCCGACTCTGTGGGACCCCACAGACAGCAGCCCACCAGGCTCCCCCGTCCCTGGGATTCTCCAGGCAAGAACACTGGAGAGGGTTGCCATTTCCTTCTCCAATGTAGGAAAGTGAAAAGTGAAAGTGAAGTCACTAAGTTGTGTCCAACCCTCAGCGACCCCATGAACTGCATCCTTCCAGGCTCCTCCATCCATGGTATTTTTCCAGGCAAGAGTACTGGAGTGGGATGCCATTGCCTTCTCCGACTGAGGGCAGTAGTGATCTCCAAAATCACTGCAGATGGTGACTGCAGCCATGAAATTAAGACACTTGCTCCTTGGAAGAAGAGCTATGACCAACTTAGACAGCATATTAAAAAGCACAGACATTTACTTTGCCAACAAAGGTCCATCTAGTCAAAACTATGGTTTTTCCAATAATCATGTATGGATGTGAGAGTTGGACTATAAAGAAAGCTGAGCACCAGAGAATTGATGCTTTTGAACTGTGGTGTTGAAGAAGACTCTTGAGAGTCCCTTGAACCACAAGGAGATGAAACCAATCAATCCTAAGGGAAATCAGTCCTGAATATTCATTGGAAGGACTGATGCTGAAGCTGAAGCTCCAATACTTTGGCCACCTGATGTGAAGAGCTGACTCACTGGAAAAGACCCTGATGCTGGGAAAGATTGAAGGCGGGAGGAGAAGGGGACAACAGAGGATGAGATGGTTGGATGACATCATCAACTCAAAGGACATGACTTTGAGTAAGCTCTGGGAGATGCTGAAGGACAGGGAGGCTGGTGTGCTGCAGTCCATGGGGTCACAAAGAGTCGGACATGACTGAGTGACTGAACTGAACTGACTTTGGGCAGTAGATTTAAACATAATAAGTCAGTATAGTCGCTCACTTGTGCCTGACAGTTCCCATAGCCTGTGACTTTGTGGCCCTCATCCTGTTGTTTTCTCTGCTTCTCAATCGCAGTTCTGATCTTCTTTGCATGCATTACCTCTGTGTGCTCTAACTGTCCTAGAGGAAATATTTATAGGAAGCATTTGAAGCCTCAGATAAAGCTTCTTATCCCCAGAGGGGATTTGCATTTGTATTTGCTCCTGCCTGTTGCAGAGTCCAGAGAATGAACCACCAGTCCGGGCACAGTCTGACGTTTCCTATACCACCCAGAAGGTAGAAGCCTGGAGAACAGATCCCTTGTTGGGTCAGCCCATCCTTACCCTAAAGATATGGCCTTCCCTGGGAAGTTTCCTTCTTAAAAGACCAGAAATTCCTGGTGTTCCATCTAGAAATCCCTAACTTTAAATAAAGATAAGACAATGATGTTTTCATTCTTTTCTTTTTAATAATATTCACTGTGGTACCAAGAAACTTGTTGTCCCTTTAAGTCCAAGCAACATGTTTTACCGGTTTCCTTGAGAAACCATTTATAAAACAAAACAGCATACAATTCAAGAGATATTTTCTAAGTGTCTGCCATGAACCAGAGGCTGTGGTGCTGGGAATATAATGGTGAGAAATACAGAAACCAGTGCTGCAATGACTATTTAATTTCTTTGCTGGATATAATTGGTGGCTTAAAGATTATTTTATTATTTTGACTTATAACTTTAAAGATAAGATAAATCACAGTGTTTTCATTATTTCCCATTGCTATTACGCCTTAGAGAGCAGAAGGTTGTTGAGGGAGAAAACATGAAACAGACTGGATAATTCAGTTCTGCAGTTATTTTTATGGAAGGCCTCCAATAGCGAATGCATGCAAAGCAATGGTCACTGAGTTCTTAACTACTACATTCCCAGTACTCTGCATGTGTTTCTTACCATAGACCTACGAGATGGGCATTAGCATCCCATTTCTACCTAAAGAAAATGAGGTACAAAGGCATATTCTTTTCTGAAGGCACACAGTATGACAGGCGACTTCTGAAATAAATCCCAAAGAACCCTGTCTCCTGGTTTCCCCACCACACTGGGTTATAACCCATCCCCTTGGGACTGGGCTAAAACTAGTGACTCAATTTAGTGGAAATAATATAGTGAAAGTATTGCAATATCACTACTGAGATTAGGTTAAAAAAGATTCACTTACCACCCCTCTTCCTCTCTCTCTTTATCCCTCCCTCCCTCCCTGGCTCTTCTCACAGTTCCCGTCTGATGAAGGAAGCTGCCATGTTGGGGCTCCCTGTGGACACCCACAGGAAGAAGCAGAGGCCTTCCGTCCTTCAGCCCATGAGGAACCGAGGTCTGCCCGCAACCACACACCTGAGCGGAAAGCAAATCGATCCTCCCCCAGCTGAGTCAGCAGGTGAGATGGCAGCCCCATCCGACACCTGACATCCAGCTCAGTCACGGCCAGATCCTGACCCGCGGAGACTGGGAGATGACACATGTTGTTTTGAGCCACTAAGTTTGGGGTAATATGCTTCAAAATAGAGAACAAATACTCGCCATTAAAAACGAGGCAATCAGATATTTGAAGGTCCACCTGAGACCACTATAGTCCACAGGGTCACAAAGAGTTGGACAGAACTGAAGGACTTTCACCTTCACTTCCATTGAGACCACTTCCTGGGCATCTTTATACACGAACAACTAAATCCTCAGAGGAAGTGCCCCTGAATAGCAATTTCAAGAAGATCCAGGCACTATAAATGATACAAAAGTCTAGCTAAACTTGTCCTTAAAGCTCCTTTATCCAACTTCCTCATTTTACCTCTGGGAAACTGAGGAACCGAGACTTTCTCAGAGCCCCCATGACATTTGGAAGGGCCAGGAACTCAGCCCAGTTTACTTCTCCATCCAAGTGTCTGTCTACACAACTTCATCCTCACCTCTCTTGCTATTTAAGGCCGCAATGATGCCTTCTTGGGTTTTGTGCACTCATATGTTTTATATAAATAGCTTGTACATGTTTTCTTGTTGCTGTTGCTGCTCAGTTGTGTCCAACTCTTTGTGATCCCATGGACTGCAGCACACCAGGCTTCCTGGTCCTTCCCCATCTCCTGGAGCTTGCTCAAACTCATGTCCATTGAGTCAATGATGCCATCCAACCATCTTGTCCTCTGTCATCCCCTTCTCCTGCCCTCAGTCTTTCCCAGCATCAGGGTCTTTTCCAATTAGTTGGCTCTTTGCATCAAATGACCAAAGTTATTGGAGCCTCAGCTTCAGCATCAGTGCTTCCAATGAACATTCAGGGTTGATTTCCTTTAGGATTGACCGGTTTGATCTCCTTGAAGTCCAAGGGACTCTCAAGAGTTTTTTCCAACACCGCAATTCAAAAGCATCAATTCTGCTGTGCTCAGCCTTCTTTATGGTCCAACTCTCACTTCTATACATGACTACTAAAAAAAACCCATAGCTTTGACTATACAAGACCTTTGTCAGTGAAATAATGCCTCTGCTTTTTAATATGCTGTCTAGGTCTGCCATAGCTTTGAATATTTGGTGCAAGAGTGGAAGCCCAACTATATTTGCTCCTTGATGTTCACAATGAAAAGAAGTTCCTCACTATCTCTTTATCTCTTTATACCCTTGGTTCTCCACCTCCTACCCCAGCAGCAAGAAACAGACATGAGTGGAATTGTTAAGAGCCCTGGAAAATAGGGATACCTGGTTGCTTTCTAAAGAGAGAAGTTTGTAAGCGAGCCACAGGTAGGCAAGAGGGAAGGAGGTAGTTATAAAAGCTAGATTTGGTACTTATAAGCCAGAAAATTGCAGATATTTTTTAGCTCCTGGGATGTGGAAAGTGGTTCTGAAGACAAGTCAGAATTTTTCAGGGTCCCAAGAAATCCCTCAAGAGAAAAGAAAAACAACAAACAGACCCCCTTAGGCGAAGATGTTCAGTAACAAGTTTTCAAGCGCCTTTGCTCTTGGCGCCTCATTCATAGTGTAATGTCCACATGTGTCCACCGGAGGGCAGCATTTACCATGACTTAAAGCAACGTGTCCCAACCTGTCCTCTAAAGACTAACCACTTAAGATACTATGTCTGCCAAACTGAATTTATTAGGAAATACCAACTTGGGTTTCCAGTTTTTGCTTTTCAGAGGCACAAATAAGAACCATCTTATGTTTCAGATCACTCTGAGATAACCAGTGTTATGTTATTCCAGCAACACCCCAGATTTTTGTAGTTGGCCTTCTCAGAGAGAAATGTAAGAAGAGGTATTACTGGGGCCACGCGGGGCAGGATGGAAGCCTCGCTGGGTCAGACTACGGCGATGCGGGAAGTGCGGACGCCGTAGGGGCCTGAAGCGGAGGTCGCAGGCACGGTCCCCGGCCGCGGCCATGGCGGAGAGGCCCGAGGACCTAAACCTCCCAACGCCGTCATCACCGGAATCATCAAGGAGTCGCTCCGGGACGGTGTCAACATCTCCACCTCCCGCGCCGCCAGCGTCTTTGTGCTAATGCCACATCCTGTGCCAACAGCTTCGCGATGAGAGGGAAGCTCAAGACACTGAATGCCAACGATTTGCTGTCTGCCATGGAGGAGATGGAGTTTCAGCGGTTCCTTACCCGGTTAAAAGAAGCTCTGGAAGCTTATAGGAGGGAGCAGAAAGGCAAGAAGGAAGCTTCAGAGCAAAAGAAAAAGAACAAAGACAAGAAAAACCAAAACAGATTCGGAAGAGCAGGACAAGCACAGGGATGAGGACAATGATAAAGATGAGGAAAGGCTGAAGGAGGAAGAACAGAATGAAGAAAGTGGACAACTGAAGAGCGTGGGGAGACGCCCCTTGGACAGAACCACGCCAATCCTGGAACACGTTTGTGTGAGGCTTCTTCCTGCTGCGCAGAGTAGTCTTCACAGAAGAGCCTGAGAAGATCGAAATAAAATCTGAATTATCATCAGGATTATCATCAAAGCCAGTGCTTCCCAGACTCAGAGCATCTGAGTAGCAGAAACCTGTTTTGCTTAATCAGTCTCAAGGTTATAACTTTTTGGCAAGAGGGATTCTGAATGGCTAATTTAATTGGTCAGTTTGATCTCTTTTGTTTACATACACATATAGTTAGGCAATTGTTGATCCCCAGTTCCCTCCCTGCCCCCCCAAAAAAGTAATAATAACTTCCATGCTGCCAACTATGTTCCGGATCACAGAGGCAGTTAAGGCTCAGGAAAAATTGGGGTTTGATTACAATCAACCTATTTGATTACGTAGTATTTGGCAATACTAGCTTATTTCAAGTGATCAGAATGGCTTAGCTTTAGGAAATTATTAAAAGGGTTGAAGAAACAATGAAATCAGCTGTCTCTTCACTTGACAGTAACATTAATTGAATTTTGTTTTCTACAGACCCACTTGGCCTGGAGCCCTTCTATATTGCCTGTTAGGCGTGTAACCTGCCTGGGTGGCTATCTTCTAGGCACATAATGTTTTTAAATCCACAGAGTAGAATTAGTTAAACAAGATTGCCAATGTGTCACTCTTATAAAACAGATGATTTAGTCTTAAATGCACCTCACTGCCTGCCACTGTATGGTTTCAGGATTTGTCATCATCTCATGGAAGGTATAAAACTCCAGGCTTTCCCTTCCCGTAGTCCATCTTCCAGATTTGTGACTATGGCTTTTCGTTTTTCCAATTCATGACAAGTTCTGACCTTTACATCTTGTAGGCGCAGCTTTCTCCCTCTGTCCTTCTCACCTCCTGTCTGTCCTACCTCTCCTATGCTCCCCATTCCCATCTTCTCTGCCCCTCTTTTTCTTACTTCTGCCAACCCAGGAACTTGGATGACCTGCAATATCCCAGAGTATGGCTTCCTCTGATTCCCTAATTCTAACCTTATGTCTTAAAACTGATTTTGTAAACCTCTTTGACCCGTGAGGGAAATCTGATGGTGCTGGGGAATCTAATTCCTCCCTTCACCCATCCCCTTTAACTGCTCCTAAGTATCTCAGTTGACCTTTCCAGGTTTTCTTCTCTTTCCTTTTGGTGCTCCGAGCACTGTTTTGTTGGTCTCTAAGTTGAGTGCTTGGAGGTCGAAAAGTAGTGAAGTGTAGTTTGACACTGTTGATTTATTAAATGAGTACAGTGTAAGTTTGTTGATAAATGAGTGATGACTATTGAGAAAATGATAATGCTTTGTATAATAAACATTATTGTTAAAAGTGAAAAAAAGAAGTATTATTAAAATGCTGAAAATTAAGAAAGGCAGGAATGGAGGGAGGGAAGAAAATAAAGAGAGGCAAGAGAATAGTAAGAGAAAAAGTCTGAGAACCAATACTATTCCCTGCCAGGGTCCAGCCCCGGTGGATCCAGGGAATTCGAAGGGGAGATGGCTTTGGTAAATCAGGATACAATAGCTTTAATTAAATATTAATTAGAGATATAAAGAGTAATAGAATGAGGATAGCTCAGTAGGAAAATTCAGTGGAGAAAAGAGGCTGAATAACTTGGTTTACGTGGAAAGCTAATAAAATTCCAAGGCAAGGAATTTACATCACCTACGTAGGCCGCAGGCGTCCTCCCGTTCTCCCGAAGGAGAGGAGACACTAAGCCGTCCCTGGTCAGATCTTAGAAGCCCAGGCATAATTAGTAGGCTTGACGAGCCTCCACTTTCCAGATGGGAATTCAGCCAGAAGGTGAGAGAAAGAACGACATGGGGAGACCAGTCTTTCGAGGAACTGATCCCCTTTTTTTATTTTCCAGGGTCTGTTTTTATACACTGAGATGTTATACAAAAGTCACACGGGGTCAGCAGTCCTGACATTTATTAAAGTCAGGTGCTTTATACAAATGTATACAAAGGTCTTAGGGGTGTTACATCATCTTCTGGCCAGGGGGCCTGCTGACAATTTATGACCCTCTCCTTGTGATAGCGGTCAGTCAACCAGAACACTTATTTCTCCAGGAGTGATTATTCTTAAAACAGACACCACCTTCCGAAGGTACCAGATAAAGTTACATTCCTATAGGGTGAGGGTGTAGTGGGTTTTAATTAAGGAAAGAATTTGCTTAGCCTAAGGTCTAACATGATTAATATCAAAGGTTAATACTTATTTCTTCTATATATTCATTAATGTGTATAAGGGCAGGGGATGTGGAGACTTAGCAGCAAACATTGGTTCAACAATGAAACCCTCCACCGGTATAATTCCTAACTAGCCCACTAATACTATACTAATAATTTTCTAACTTCTCAAAAGAATCTGTTTTTAGAAAGTTTAGAGCATCTCGTGCCTCTCACAGTTGGGAGGCTGTGAACAATCACATGTGGCTGGACAAGCCTGTCAGGCAGGCTAGAGAACCTTAAGAGGAGTTTGTAGGTTGAAACACTCCTGTCACACCCAGGAATTATTATTAACTGAAGCTCTAAGTTAACTCCTTCTCTGAAAGAGCTGGTGGGGGACAGCCCCCCGTAAAGTCAGAGGTGTAGGTGAGAACACAAAGCAGTAAAGTAGGCAGACTCTGGTTTGGGGGGTAGATGCTCGAGAATTTCCAGGGGGACTCCTGAGGCTCAATCCCGCCTTTGCGTATGTCAAGCCTCCTTCCTCATGACCTTTGCCACGGGCGGAGTTCCTCACGCTGGCTCCCGGCAATTCCCGTTACCTGGGGACCCAGAGGCTCTGGTTTGAGAAACCCTAATTTTAGCCAGAGGAGTCAAACCATCTCCCCATGGTGGTGTAGTGGCATTTTTCTTTTCAGAGTAGGACATGCGTTCTTCCTTGGATGGAGCCTTCTAATCTAGTCTGTGTTGGGGAAATGCTAAATACAAGTTAAGGAAATCTTTGGCTCATGGAAGTTTCTCATCACATGTTCTTGGCTAATGACAATTCTTGTGGAGTTGGAGTGGTGGTATTGGGCATCAACTGAATTTGTGTCTACAAATATTTCGGTGGCATAAGCTTAAAGGGAGGAAATATCAAGCCAGTGGAAGGCAAAATGAACTTAATGTACTTGACCAGACTGTAATATGCTTGAGGTCTGGGACTCTATATTATATATCATTTTTCCCTCCAATGCCAGTTCAGAGCTTGCAGCACAGAATAAATAAGTTGATGATAACACATTAAAAACCAGGGTATTCTAGGAGATAGGCATGAGCATCCCATTTTACAGCTAAAGAAAATAAGGTACAAAGGCATTTCCTTTCCTGAAGTCACAAAGTATGGTAGGCAGTTTCTGAAATGAATCCCCAAAAACCGTGTCTCCTGGTTTCCCCACCACACTGGGTTTTAACCCCTCCACTAGGGACTGGGCTGAAACTAGTGACTCAATTTAGTGAAAATAATATAGTAAAAGTATTACAATATCACTACTGAGATTAGGTTAAAAAAGATTAACTTACCACCCCTCTCCCTCTTCCTCTCTCTCTTTTTCCCTCCCTCCCTCCCTGGCTCTTCTCACGGTTCCCTTCTGATGAAGGAAGCTGCCATGTTGGGGCCCCCTGTGGACGCCCACAGGAAGAAGCGGAGGCCTTCCGTCCTTCAGCCCATGAGGAACTGAGGTCTGCCCACGGCCACACACCTGACAGAAAGCAGATCGATCCTGCCCCAGCTGAGCCAGCAGGTGAGATGGCAGCCCCATCCGACACCTGACATCCAGCTCAGTCACGGCCAGATCCTGACCTGGAGATCCTGACTCTCCAGATCCTGGAGACTGGGAGAGGACACGTGTTGTTTTGAGCCACTAAGTTTGGAGCAGTGTGTTTAACAATAGACAGTGAATGCACACAATTAATCTGAGGCCATCAGCTGTGTGACAGGTCCATCCCAGACCGCTTCCTGGGCATCTTTATACACTAACAACTAAATCCTCAGAGGAGTTACCCCTACAGAGGAATTTCAAGAAAGGTCCAGACAATATCTATCATAAAAAAGTAAAGCTAAACTTTGTTCTTAAGTTCCTTTATCCAACTCTCCCATTTTACAGCTGGGAAACTGAGGGTTTCAGACTTTCTCAGAGCCCCCAGGACATCTGGGAAGGGCCAGCTTCTTAATCTAGCCTACGCTGGGGAAGTGCTAAATGCTTGTAAAAGGAATCTTCCAGCTGATGAAAGCTTCTCATCACATGTTCTTGGCCAGTGACAGTGGTTTTGGAGCTGGAGGGTGGTATTTGGCCTCAGCTGAATCGGTGTCTGCATATATTGTGGTAACATAAGCTGAAAGGGAGGAGACATGAGGTCAATTCTAGGTAAGAAGAAACTAATCATCTTGACCAGACTGTAATCTGCATGAATCTGGGCCTCTGTACTACACGTCATTTTCCCTCCAGTGCCAGTGCAGAGCTTGGCACACCGTGTAAATGAGTCAGTGATGACACATTAAAAATGAAGACGGACACCTCTGTGGTAGTCCAGCGGCTAAGACTCTCGCTCCCAAAGCATCAGGCCTAGATTCCATCCTAGGCATTAGCAGGCCCATTTTTTAAATTAATTATTTTAAATGAAGGCTAATTACTTTACAATATTGTGGTGGCTCTTGCCGTACATCGGCATGAATCAGCCGCGGGTGCACATGTGTCCCCCGTCCTGGACCCCCCTCCCACCTCCCTCCCCACCCCATCCCTCTGGGTCGTCCCAGAGAAGCAGCTTTGAGCGCCCTGCTTCATGCATCGAGCTTGACTGGTCATCTATTTCACATACGGCAAATATACATGTCTCAGTGCCATTCTCTTCAAGCATCCCACCCTCGCCTTCTCCCACATAGTCCAAAAGTCTGCTCTTTACATCTAGCAGGCCCGTTTTATTTTTTTTTTAATTTATTTATTTTAATTGGAGGCTAATTACTTTACAATATTGTATTGGTTTTGTCATACATTGACATGAATCAGCCATGGGTGTACATGTGTTCCCCATCCTGAACTGCCCCCCTCCCACCTCCTTCCCAATCCCATCCCTCTGGGTCATCCCAGTGCACTGGCCCTGAGCACCCTGTCTCATGCATCAAACCTGGACTGGTGATCTATTTCACATGTGATAATATACATGTTTCAATGCTATTCTCTCAAGTCATCCCGCCCTCACCCTCTCCCACAGAGTCCAAAAGACTGTTCTATACATCTGTGTCTCTTTTTCTGTCTTGCATATAGGGTTATTGTCACCATCTTTCTAAATTCCATATATATGCGTTAGTATACTGTATTGGTGTTTTTCTTTCTGACTTACTTTACTCTGTAAAATAGGCTCCAGTTTCATCTACCTCATTAGAACTGATTCAAACGCATTCTTTTTAATGGCTGAGTAATTTGGAAAAGACTCTGATGCTGGGAGGGATTGGGGGCAGGAGGAGAAGGGGACGACAGAGGATGAGATGGCTGGATGGCATCACTGACTCGATGGACGTGAGTTTGAGTGAACTCTGGGAGTTGGTGATGGACAGGGAGGCCTGGCGTGCTGCAATTCATGGGGTCACAAAGAGTCAGATACGACTGAGCGACTGAACTGAACTGA
The DNA here is from genome assembly GCF_055505025.1 of Bos grunniens. Taxonomy (NCBI): domain Eukaryota; kingdom Metazoa; phylum Chordata; class Mammalia; order Artiodactyla; family Bovidae; genus Bos; species Bos grunniens. The sequence continues at coordinate 7,837,749 of NC_141172.1, forward strand.
ACTGAATATTCCATCGTGTATATGTACCACTGCTTTCTTACCCATTCAACTGCTGATAGACATCTAGGTTGCTTCCATGTCCTGGCTATTATAAACAGTGCTGTGATGAACATTAGGGTACACGTGTCTCTTTCAATTCTGGTTTCCTCGGTGTGTATGCCCAGCAGTGGGATTGCTGGGTCATAAGGCAGTTCTATTTCCAGTTTTTTAAGGAATCTCCACACTGTTCTCCATAGTGGCTAGCAGCCCCATTATACCACGAAAGAAAATGAGCTACGAAAGACACTTACCTCCTGGTTTCCCCACCACCCTGTGTTTTATCCCCTTGCCTTGGGACTGGGCTAAAACTAATGACTCAATTTAATCAAAATAAGACAGCAGAAGTGATGGGATGTCACTTCTGAGATTAGGATACAAAAGACTAACTTTCCTCATCGCCCCCAACCCCTCTCTCCCCGTTCCTGTCCTCTCACTCTCTCCCTCCCCGCCCTCCCTCTCTCTCCCTGCCTCTCTCTCCCTATCTCTCTCTCTCCCCGCTGCCTCCTGCTCTTCTCATGGTTCCCTTCTGATGAAGGAAGCTGCCACGTTGGAAGCTCCCTGTGGACGCCCACAGGAAGAAGCGGAGGCCTTCCGTCCAGTGGCCCATGAGGAACTGAAGTCTGCCCGCGGCCACATACCTGAGCGGAAAACAGATGGATCCTCCCCGAGCTGAGCCAGCAGGTGAGACGGCAGCCCCATCCAACAGCTGACATCCAGCTCAGTCACGGCCAGATCCCGACCCGTGGAGACTGGGAGATGACACGTGTTGTTTTGGGTCGCTAAGTTTGGGTAATGTGCATCAAAATAGAGAACAAATACTCGCCACTCATATCAGGCAATCAGATATTTGAAGGCCGGTCTGAGACCTCTTCCTGGGCATCTTTATACATGAACAACTAAATCCTCAGAGGAGGTCCCCCTGAATAGCAATTCCAAGAAACGTCCAGGCAATATAAATCATACAAAAGTCAAGCTAAACTTGTTTTTAAAGCTCCTTTATTCAACTCTCTCAGCTTACAGCTGGGAAGCTGAGGGACTGAGACTTTCTCAGAGCCCCCATGACACTTGGGAAGCGCCAGGACCTCAGCCTGCTTGGTTTCTCCATCTAAGTGTCTGTCTACATGGCTTCATCTCACTTCTCTTGCTATTTAAGGCAAAAATGAGGCCTTCCTGGGGTGTGCTAACTGACATGTTTCATGTAAATGGCCTTACATGTTATAAATGATGAATATTCTCACAAGATTAGAAGCCCAGCAATATTTGGTCCTACCTGTTCACAAAGAATCTCTCTCTGTACCCTTTGCTCTCCACCTCACTCCCCAGCAGCAATAGATGGACGTGAATGGATTTGTTAGGATCCTGGGATAATGAGACACCTGGACACTTTGTGACCAGGATATTGTAACAGGGCCACACAGGCAAGAGGGAAGGAGCTAGTTTTAAGAGCTACTTTGGTATTGCAGATATTGCAATACCAATATTGCAAAGACTTGCAGATATTCTGCAGCTCCTGAGATGTGGAAAGTGGTTCAGAAGGTGAAGGAGAATTTTTCAGGTTCCCAAGGAATTCTCAAAAGAAAAAAGAAGTAACAGGGTCCTCTTTGCAGAAGACATTCAATAACATGTTATCTAGCACCTTTTCTCTTGAAGCCTCATTCATAGGTTGTAATGTTTAAATGTGTCCACAGGAGGGCAGCATTTACCACAACTTAAAGACAAATAGCCTAAGTCAACTTCTGAAGACTAACCCACTTGAGATATTTTGTCTGCCAAACTGAATTTATTAAGAAATATCAACTTGGGTTTCCAATTTTTGCTTTTCAAAGGCACAAATAAGAACCATCATATCTTTCAGATCACTCTGAGACGACTAGTGTTAAAATATATACCTGACCCCCACCAAAATAGTTTTTAATTGGTCTTCTCACAGAGAAATGTAAGAAGAGTTACTAAAATGCTGAAGAAGTTTTAAAAAGAGAGAAGGAAAGAATGGAGGTGAGGAAGGAAAGAAATAGAAAAAGAAGAACAGTAGGAAAAGAAATCTAAGCACCATTACGACTTGGCAGATCCTAGGATATCCAGAGGCTACCTGGATTTGAGAAACCCTCATTTTAGCCAGAGGAGTCCAACCATCTCCCCAGGGTAGGGTGGTCCCGTTTTCCTTTTCAAAGTAGGACAGGAATTCTCTCTTGGATGGAGTGTCCTAATCTAGTCTCTGTTGGGGAAGTGCTAGATATGTGTTATGGATCTTCCGGCTCATGGATTTTTCTCATCACAGGTTCCTGGCCAATGACAATCATTTTGAAGGTCAGAGGAACTTAATCATCTTGACCACATGGGAATGTGCTTGCGGTCAGGGGCTCTAGACTATATGTCATTTTTTCCTCCAGTGGCAATGCAGAGCTTGGCACACAGAATAAATGAGTTGATGACAACACATTGGAAACCAAGACGTGCTAGGAGATAGGCTTGAGCAGCCCCATTTTGCATGGAAAGGAAATGAAATTCAGAGGCATTTTCTTTCATGAAATCACACAGTATAATTGGCAGCTTCTGTGTTGACTCCCAAAGAACACTTCTGGCTAGTATTCCCATCATACTGTGTATCATCCCATAAACTTGGGACTGGGCTAAAAAATGATGACTGACTTTAATCAAAATATTATAGGCAAAGTGATGGGATATCACTTCTGATTAGGTTATAACAGACTAAGTTTGCTCCCACCCCGACCCTTCCCTCCATATTCACTATCACCCGCCCGCCCTCTCTCTCCCTCTCTCCCTCCCTCTCTCCCTCCCTCCCTCTCTCTCTCTCTTTCTCCCCCGCCTCTGGCTCTCCTCACGGTTCCCTTCTGATGAAGGGAGCTGCCATGTTGGGAGCTCCCTGTGGACGCCCACAGGAAGAAGCGGAGGCCTTCTGTCCAGCAGCCCATGAGGGGTCTGCCTGCGACCACACACCTGAGCAGAAAGCAGATCGACCCTCCGCCAGCTGAGCCAGCAGGTGAGATGGCAGCCCCGCCTGACACCTGACATCCAGCTCGGCCATGGCCAGATCCCGACCTGCGGAGACGGGTTTGACACATGTTGTTTTGAGCCGCTAAGCTTGGGTAGTGTGTTTCACAACAAGAAATGAACACACACCACTAATACCAGGCAATCAGATATTTGAAGGCCCATCTCAGACCAATTCCTGGACATCGTTTCCCGCTAACAACTAAAGCATCAGAAGAGGAACCTTTGAATAGAAATTTCAAGAAAGGTCCAGAAAACAAAAACCAGACAGAAGTAGAGCTAAACGTTATCCAACTCTCTCAGTTTACAGCTGGGAAACTGAGAGCCTGAGACTTTCTCAGAGCCCCTATGACATGCGGGGAGGGCCAGGGCCAAACCTAGTCATGTTTCTCCATCCAAAGTGTCTGCAGGTTTCATCCTCGCCTCCCTTGCTATTTAAGGCAGCTGTGAGGTGTTCTTGGGCTCTGTGCACTAACGTGTTTTATATAAATGTCTTGTACATTTTATGTAGTGGCGAATATTTACTGCAAGAGTGGTCCTTGATGTTCACAATGAAGAGACGTTGCTCAGCATCTCTGTACACCCTTTTCTCTCCACCTCCCGCCCCAGCAGCAAGAAACAGACATGAATGGATACTTGGATGCTTTCTAAACAGGAAACTGTAACCAAACTGACACAGGGAAGAGGGAAGGAGCTAGTTATAAGAGCTAGATGTGGTAGTTTATCTGCCAGAGACTTGCAGATATTCTGTTGCTCCTGGGATATGAAGGTGGCTCAGAAGATGGAGAATTTTTCAGGGTCCAAGGAATTCTCAAGAGAATAAGAAAATAAAAAATCAAACAGGGCCCTCTTTGCAGAAGACATTCAATAACAAGTTACTAAGAAACTTCTCTTGGAGCCGCATTCGTAGGTTGTAATGTCCACATGTGTCCACAGGAGGGCAGCATTTACCATGACTTAAAGCAGAATTATCAACGCTGCCCTCTAAAAGACTACATGAGATATTTTTATACCAAACTGAATTAAGAAATATCAACTTGGCTTTCCAATTCTTGCTTTTAATGGACACAGATAATAGCCATCGTATGTTTCAGATCACTCGGAGATAACCAGTGTTATCAAATTCCAGCAACTCCAATAATACTCTGTAGTTAGTCACCTTACCCAGAAATGTAAGAACAGTTATTAAAATGCTGATAACTAAAAAGAAAGAGAGAAGGAAAGAATGGAGGGAGGGAAGGAAAGAAAGAAGAAAGGAGGAAAGTAAGAGAAGAAGTCCGAGAACAATTACGATTCCCCAGGTCCCTGGGAATCCATTGTCTCTGGTTTTAGGCACAGCGGTTCAGCCATCTCCGCAGGGTAGTGTCCTGCCATTTTCCTTTTCAAAGTAGGACAGGTGTTGCTCCTTGGATAGAACTTCCTAATCTAGCCTGTGTTGGGGAAGTGCTAAGTATTTGTTAAAGAAATATTCCAGCCTATGCAGTCTTCTCATCACATGTTCTTGGGCGGTGGCAAACACTGGGAGGTGCGGCGGTGGTGTCTGGCACCCACTGAATGTGTATGTACCTACATTTTGAAGGCATGACACTACAGAAGTAGATGTTTTTCTGGAACTCTCTCGCTTTTTTGGTGATCCAATGGATGCTGGCAATTTGATCTCTGGTTCCTCTGCCTTTTCTAAAATCAGCTTGAATATCTGGAAGTTCACGGTACACATACTGTTGAAGCCTGGCTTGGAGAATATTGAGCATCACTTTGCTGGCGTGTGAGATGAGTGCAATTGTACGGTAGTTTGAGCATTCTTTGGCATTGCCTTTCTTTGGGATTGGACTGAAAACTGGGCAGTGTAATTTCCTTTTCCTTTTCAAAGTAGGACAGGCGTTCTTCCTGGGGTGGATCTTCCTAGTCTAGCTTATGTTTGGAAAGTGCTAAATATGCATTGAGAAAATCTTCTAGCTCAGGCAAGCTTCTCATCACGTGTTCTTGGCCAATGACAATCGTCTGGGAATTGGAGTAGAGTATCTGGCATCCGCTGAATCTGTGTCTGCCTACAGTTTGGTGATGTAAACTTAGAGGGAGGAGACATCGGGCCAGTTCAGGGCAAGGTGAACCTAATCATCTTGACCAGACTGTAATATGCAAGAGGTCTCTACTATACTAACATGCAAGGCTCTCTACTCTGGCATTGTTTCCTCCAGTGCCAGTGCAGAGCGTGGCACCCCATATAAATGAGTCTGTGATCACACATTAAAAACCAGGCTTGCTAAGAGATAGGCAAGAACAGCCCAATTTTAGGTATTGGGGTATAAAAGCATTTTCTTTCCTAAAGTGACAGTGTGATCAGCAGCTTCTGAAATTACCCCTAGAGAACACTGTCTCCTGGTTTCCCCGCCACACTGAGTTTTATCCCATCCCCTTGGGACTCACTTAAAATAATGCAGCAAAAGCTTAGGGATGTCGCTTCTGAGATTAGGTTACCAAAGATTAACCTTCTCCCCACCCACCCCTCTCTTCCTCATTCTCTCTCTTTCTCTCCCTCTCTCTCTCTGCCTCTGGCTCTTCTCACGGTTCCCTTCTGATGAAGGAAGCTGCCATGTTGGGGCTCCCTGTGGAGACGCCCACAGGAAGAAGCAGAGGCCTTCCGTCCTTCAGCCCTTGAGGAACTGAGGATTTCCCGCGGCCACACACCTGAGCAGAAAGCAGATCAATCCTCCCCGAGCTGAGCCAGCAGGTGAGACGGCAGCCCCATCCGACACCTGACATCCTGACCCGTGGAGACTGGGAGATGACACGTGTTGTTTTGGAGTGATGTACTTCACAACAGAGAATGAATACACATCACTAATACAAGTCAATCAGACATTTGAAGGCCCATCTGAGACTTCTTCCTGGGCATTTATATGCTAACAACTAAATCCTCAGAGGATGTACCTTTGGATAGAAATTTTAAGAGGGTCCAGACAAATCATATAAATGTAGAGCTAAACTTGTTCCTAAAGCTACTTTATCCAACATTCTTGGCTTACAGTGGGAAACTGAGGCACTGAGCCTTTCTCAGAGCCCCTGTGACATTAGGGAAGGGCCAGGACCTCAGCCTGATCTGTTTCTCCATCTAAAGTGCCTACAGAGCTTCATCCTCACTTCCTTTGCTATTTAAGGCAGAAATGATGCTCTCCTGGGTTTTGCTCACTAACATGTTTTGTATAAATGCCCTCCACATGTAATGTAGTGATGAATATTTGATGCAAAACAGGAGGCCCAACAGTACTCGCTCCTTGATGTTCACAGTGAAGAGAAGTTGTCCTATCTCTTTATAGCCTTTGCTGTCCCCCTCACACCCCAGTAGCAATAGATGGACATGAATGGAATTGTGGGGAGCCCTGGATAACAGGATACCCAGATGTTTTCTGAACAGAAAATTGTCACCAGGCCACACACAGGCAAGAGGAAAGGAGCTAGTTATAAGAGCTAGATTGGGGGCTTATCATCCAGAGAATTGGGCTTCCCAGGTGGCACAGTGGTAATGAATTCCCCCACCAATGCAGGAGATACAAGAGACATGGATTCGATCCCTGTGTCTAGAAGATCCCCTGGAGGAGGAAATGGCTACCCACTCCACCATCCTCCCCTGAATTATTCCATGGATAGAAGAACCTGGCCAGCTATAGCGCACGGGGTCACAAATAGTGGGGCACTACTGAACACGCCACCTGTCCAGTACTTTGGCCACCTCATGCGAAGAACTGACTCACTGGAAAAGACCCTGATGCTGGGAAAGATTGAGGGCAGGAGGACAAGGGGACGACAGAGGATGAGATGGTTGGATGGCATCACCAACTCCATGGACATGGGTTTGAGCAAGCTCCGGGAGTCCTGGCGTGCTGCAGTCAATGGGGTGGCAAAGAGTTGAACACAACTGAGCAACTGACCTGAACTGAACTGAAACGCGCACACACACACACACACACACAGCCAGAGAACTGCAGACATTTTGTAGCTCCTGGGATGTGGAAAGTAGTTCAGAAGAATAAGCAGAATTTTTCAGGGTGCCAAGAAATCCTCAAAAAAAAAAGAAAGAAAGAAAACACAGAGGCCTCTTTGCAGAAAACAGTTAATAAATTATCAAGCAACTTTTCTCTTGGAGCCCCATTCACAGGTTGTAATATCCAATGTGTCCACAGGAGAGCAGTATTTACCACGAATTAAAGCAGACTCTCCAGGTCGTCCTCTAACCCTTAAGATACTTTATCCGCCAAAAGAAATTTATTAAGAAATATCAACTGGGGTTTCCAACTTTTACTTTTCAAAGGCACAAATAATAGCCATCATATGTTTCAGATCACTCTGAGACGACCAGTGTTATCAAACTCCAGCACCCTCCAAAACATTTTGTAGTTTGCTTTCTCACAGAAAAATGCAAGAAGAGTTATTAAGATGTGGAAAATTAAAAAGGAGAGAAGAAAGCAATGGAGGGAGGGAAAGAGAGAAAGGAGAAAAGTAAGAGAAGTCTGAGAACCATTACGGCTTTCCTGTTCCCTGGGGATCCAAGGGCTCTGGTTTAGAGAAACCCTAATTTTAGCCAAAGGAGCCCGGCCTTCTCGCCATGGTAGGGTCGTCCCATTTTCCTTTTCAAAGTAGGACAGACATTCTTCCTTGGATGGAACTTTCTAACCGAGCCTATGTTTGGGAAGTGCTAAATGTGTGTTAAGGATATTATCTAGCTCAGGGAATTTTCTCATCACAAGTTCTTGGCCAATGATAATTGTTTTGCAGTTGGAGTGGTGGTATTTGGCATCCGCTGAATTTGTGTCTACTTACATTTTGGTGACATGAGCTTAGAGGGAGGAGACATCAGGTCAATTCAAGGCAATACGAACCTAATCATCTTGACCAGACTGTAATACGCTTGAGGTCAGGAACTTCATGGCACATGTCGTTTTTCCTCCAGTGCCAGTGTAGAGCTTGGCACATGGTATAAATGAGACAATGATAATGCATTAAAAACTGAGATGAACAAAGAGTATTAATTTTCCAGTGTCTGTGACCCAAGGTATTGTGGAAACAGGCAACATACTATATATTCATTTGCATATGATCTGTGTTTAATTCCCAAGTTAAGATTTTAATAGTCAACAAAATTCAGAGGATTGGAAAAGGAATATTGTGCATATTCTCCTATTTCGTTACACAGGTCCACTCTGGGGGCTGGTAAAATATCGGCCACATGTTGGCCACGCCGTCACCTGCAGTAAAACTACTGGCCGCCAGATAGTGTAATTGCCGTGTGTGTGCTTAGCCGCTCAGTCGTGTCCCACTCTTTGTCACCCCGTGGACTGTAGTCCGCCAGGCTCCTCTGTCCACGGGGATTCTGCAGGAAGAATACTGGAGTGGGTTGCCATGCCCTCCTCCAAGGGATCTTCCCAATCCCGGGGTTGAACTCAGGTCTTCCAAATTGCAGGTGGATTCTTCACCATCTGAGCCGCCAGGGAAGCCCAACGGCCTTTCTGTTTATCTCTCCTCTGCTGCCGTGTCCCTTCAGGTGGGTCTCTGAGTGCTGGTCTCTGCTGATGAGACTAAATGGCCTTCAAATTCATTTTAATTACTAAACCTGGGAAGAGGAGAAAATAATGGACAGAATGATAGAGTTACAGCCAGACTCTTCACCTTTGAGTTCATCTGAGATTCAGGTTGATTTTATTGGAGGAGACAGAGAAGGAAACACAGTTTCAGAAGCTCAGTTCCTATTTCTAACAGAATCAATGAGCTAGAGGGTGAAGTGTTTCCCGCCCTGGCTGGAGTCTGTCTCCCTGTTCCGTGGGGCCATCAGTAAGACGTAGCTGAGGGTTCCTTCCTTGTGGAGGAGAGAAGTGAGGTTTGAGTATGTTACACAGGGGATGAAAGGGGTTTCCGGAGATGAATTAAACATCTATCTTTTAACAGGGAACTGTATTCAATATCCTGTGATAAACCATCCTGGAAAAAGAATATTAAACAAAAAGTCTGTCATCCAACCAGCCCTGACCCTGTTTCCAATACCACAAAGCAGAGAACTTTATCAGGCACAAAAAGGTAGCAACAAGGACTTCCCTGGTGGCCCCATGGTTAATACTCAACACTTCGAAGGCAGGGGGCACGGGTTCGATCCCTGGTCCTGGAACTAAGATCCCACGTGCTATGCATCACAGCCAAACAAAAAAACAGGCAGCAACAACTGCCTAGACCCAATTAGACAGAGTTGAACCTGCAGTGAATATAAAGTCTCAAACCTGGATCCAAATGAATGAACAGTGCTAATTCAGCCAAATGCACGCCCCCATCCTCCCACCCACCCGACCCCCGCCCCAGGCCACCGTCCTCAGAACACATGTGGTTCTGGTTCTTCCACATCTGCCTTACTGTATTCAGCCCTCTCAGCAGCCCCACGCAGGTGTCCTGACAGCCCCATTTCAGGATGAGGAAGCTGAGGCTGACTGTCAGGACTGGTGGCCCTGGGGTTTGGACACATGTTCCCTGGTGGCTCAGATGGTAAAGAATCTGCCTGCAATGTGGGAGACAGGGGTTTGATCCCTGGGTTAGGAAGATCCCCTAGAGGAGGAAATGGTAACCTACTCCAGTATTCTTGCCTGGAGAATCTCCATGGACAGAGGAGCCTGGCGAGCTGCAGTCCATGGGGTCACAGAGAGCTGGACATGACTGAGTAACTGAGCACTCATGCAATGCACCTTAGACTTTACTTAGCACATTGAAAAAACTGTATTTTTGCTATTATTTGAAGAAAAAGAAACTGTATTGTTTATTATTGTAATTAGATGAGTCACAGGAATTAAATTTTTAGGCAAAAATGAATTAAAAAAAAGAGAAAATGAAGTCACTCAGTCGTGTCTGACTCTTTCAGACCCCATGGACTGTAGCCCGCCGGGCTTCTCCATCCATGGGATTTTCCAGGCAAGAATACTGGAGTGGGTTGCCATTTCCTTCTCCAGGGGATCTTCCTGACCCAGGGATCAAACCTGGGTCTCCTGCATGAGGGCAGACTCTTTACTGTCTGAGCCACCAGGGGATCCCTTAAAAAAAAAAAATTTTTTTTTAAAGAGAGAAAGGTTTAAATCAGCCAAACTTAAAAAAAATTTTGTTGTTGTTGCTCTCTATCCTGTGAACCAGTGGGTCCAGGCTTTGACAAAGATTATTCAGTTTGATCAGTGAGATGCTGTATACCTTGAGTGCCCACTGTGTTCCAGGCTTTGGCTAGCTGTAAAAGGATTGACAAATGATGCTGCTGAGCGCTGCCTTGCTGGCTCCCCCAGGACTGTAGGAGAGATAGTAAGTTACAAACCAGGAGAACAGCGTGTTCTGTGTGACAGACTATAGATTAAGACCCTTTGAAGAGCGTTCAGGGAAGGCTTCCTGGAGGAGGGGGCATTTAACCAAGTGCTCAAGTGATAGGAAAGGGAAGAGAATTTAAACCAGAGGGAACTCAAGGGTAGGGGGGTGAGGCTAAAGGGCAAGAAGTTGTGAGCAATTGGATGGACCCAGAGCTGGAAGCCAGAGGAGCCTCGAAGGAGCAGTGTCCCAAGCTTCAGGGTCTGGACTGTAACCTGTGCAAGAGCTTCTTCTTTTTTCTTTCACATTTGGCCTCACCATGCCACCTGTGGGATCTTAGTTCTGCAAACAGACAATGAACCCATGCCCTCTTTGATGGAAGTGGGAAGTCTTAATCCATCTGACTGCCCAGGAAGTCCTTCCCATATGTTTCTACCTCTGCAGGTTTTACGCTCCCAGTGACCAAGGGCTGACAAACCTTTTCTGTCAAGGGCCAGGTAGTTAATACTTTAGGCTCTTCCAACGCTGGGTTCTCAAATGAAATATCATGGCCATGTATTCAATAACATTTTATTTGCGAAAACATTCAGTGGCCCAAAAATAAACCCTCCCATACATGGTCAAATGATTTTTGAGGAGGGCGCCAAGATCATTCAATGTGGAAAGGAGTTTTTCAACAGTGTTGGAAAAAAATGGATTTCCGTAAGAAAAGAGAGAGGTTGGGCCCTGACGTCATACCATAGACAAAAATTAACTCAAGATGGATCAAAGACCTAAATGTCATAGCTAAAATTATAAACTTCTTAGGAAGAAAGCCTCATGATGTTGAATTTGGCAAGGCTCTCTTGGAAGTTTCATCAAAGGCAGAGACTACAACAACAAAAATAGATAAATGGGACTTCATCAAAATGTAGAACTTTTGTGCATTGAAGGACACCATTAGGGACTTCCCTGGTGGTCTGGTGGGTAAGGCTCCGCACTTCCAATGCAGAGGGTGCTGGTTCAATCCCTAGTCGGGGAACTAAGATCCCACATGTGCTGCTGTGGTCAAAAAGAAATTTTTAAAAAAGAAATTTTTTTAAAAAGACACATCAATGGAACAAAAAGTTACTTATGGAATGCCAATCATGTTATCTGATAAGGGGTTAATATCCAGAAAGTGTAAAGAACTCCTAAAACTTAACTACAACAAACAACCTGATTTAAAAATAGGCAAATGGGCTTCCCTGGTGGCTCAGTGGTAAAGAATCTGCCTGCCCTATATAGGAGACACAGGTTCGATCCCTGATCCAGGAGGATCCCGCATGCCTCGGAGTAACTATGCCCGTGTGCCACAGCTGTTAAGCCTGTGCACTGGAGCCCAGGAGCTGCAGCTGCTGAGGCCATGTGCCGAGAGCCTGTGCTCCACAATGAGAGGCCACTGCAGTGAGAAGCCTGCACGACGCGACTAGGGAGTAGCCCCTGCTCGCTACAACTAGGGAGAAGCCCACGCAGCAAGAAAGACCCAGCACGGGAAAAAAAATATTCAAAATAATAAGCAAAGGACTTAATAGATATTTCTCCCAAAAGATTTGCTGATAAGCACATAGAAAGATGTTCAACATCATTCCTCAAGGAAATGCAAATCAAAACTACAAGGGAATACCACTTGGCAGCCATTAGGAGGGTGATATTAAAGAGAAAAAAAAAAAACAGAAAATAACAAGGGCTGAGGAACCTTGCGCTTTGCTGGTGGGACTGCAGAATGGTGCAGCAGCTATGGAAAACCATTCCTTAAAAAAAGGTATAAATAGCAGTTCCTCAAAAAAAAATTAAAAATGTAGTTACTAACAAGGGAGTTCCCTGGTGGCCTAGTAGATAGGAGTCTGGACTTTCACTGCCATGGGTTCAGGTTCGGTCCCAAGTAGGGGAATCCCGAAAGTCATGCAGCGAGGCGGAAAACAGTTATCTTATGATCCAGCAATTGCTTATCAGAGTATATACCGAAAAGAAGTGAAAGCAGGAACTCAAACAGTTATTTACACACCCAGATAAACTTTTACCACTACTTGCAATAGCCAAAAGGTGGAAACAACCCAAATGTCCATCAACTGATCAGTGCATAAACAAAATATTAATATGATCTATCCATACAATGAAATAGCATTCGGTCTTAAAAAGAAAGTTCTGACACAGGCTACAAGATGGATGAATGTTATGTGGTCCAGTGATTAAGACTCTGAGCTTCCTGTGCAAGGGACGTGAGTTCAATCCCTAGTCGGGGAATTGGAGCCTGCATGCCACAACTAAAAGAAGATCCCACATATCGCAACGAAGCTACTGCTTGCCACAACTAAGACCTGGCATAGCCAATAAACAAGTAAATATTAAAAAAAAAAATCTTCCCTCATGCTCACCTGGGCTTCCCAGGTGGCGCTGCTGCTGCTGCTGCTGCTGCTGCTGCTGCTGCTAAGTCGCTTCAGTCGTGTCCGACTCTGTGCGACCCCAGAGACGGAAGCCAACCAGGCTCCCCGGTCGCTGGGATTCTCCAGGCAAGAACACTGGAGTGGGTTGCCATTGCCTTCTCCGCCAGGTGGCGCTAGTGGTAAAGAACTCACCTGCCAACCCAGGAGAAGTTATGAGACGTGCGTTCGATCCCTGGGTCTGGAAGATCCCCTGGAGAAAGAAATGGCAACCCACCCCAGTATTCTTGTTTGGAGAATCCCCAGGCTACAGTCCATAAGGACACAACTGCGGTGACTTAGCACTCACACAGCACACATGCTCACCTCCCACAAAATCAGATTACCTGCCTGTCCAACTTGGAAAAGCCATGAGAAATAAGAGGTTCTGAAAAGAAAAGAGTTTGCATCCTTTGAGGAGTGTTGAAGACTTACAACAAGCATTTCAGAATAGAAAGAGGGTTGTGGTTGAGTGGCTTTTAAAGTGCAGAGATGAGCTGATTCATCTAGAACTCGCAGGCAAGTGGCTACTAACAGAGGGGTCCCACACCCACCGAACTGTTTTCCGGAGCCAGGGGGACAGGTCTAGACTGAGGGTCAAGGAAAATGCTAGACCTAAGCTTTCTCTTTCTTTTTCTTTTTTGGCCTCGAGGCGTGCGGGATCTTAATTCCCCAACCGGGGATGGAACCTGCGTCTCCCGCAACAGAAGCGTGGAGTCTTAAGCACTGCACCCCCAGGGAAGTCCTAGCATTAAACTTTTTGATCAGAGGGAATGAAGGGTGAATGGCAGGTCAACATCACAGCTAAGGGAGTAGAGAAGATCATGGGAACAACACCCAAGAGGAGCGATACCTGAGCCCATGCCACTGAGCTCTAGAAAGACTGAGAACTGCCGGCCGAGGCATCAGTGCTCCTAGCAAGGAGCGGAGGAGCAGGAGGGGCTTTATGCGGTCATTTTAAGGGAGATAAGGAGAGAGGCTGAGGAAGGCAGATAATCGTCAGCAGATGAACTTGGAGGTCCTTTCCAAGAATCTCTGAGAACCAGGTGGGATAAAAGGTATAGAAAAGTAATAAGAAGGAGAGGAGGGAGCGGATACTTGTTTTGGGACATTTTCTGTGAGCCGGTGTTTTGCACATACATCTTTTTTTCTTTGTAAGATTTTTTTGATGGGCACCATTTTAAAAGTCTTTATTGAATTTATTACAATATTGCTTCTGTTTTATGGTCGGTTTTTTTTGGCCCTGGGGTGTGTAGGATCTTAGCTCCTCAACCAGGGATCAAATCCCCTGCATTACAAGGTGAGGTCTTAACCACTGGACCATGAGGGAAGTCCCTGTACATAGATCTTATTGAACCTTCATGCAAACCTGATGGGTTGGTATTATTATTATTTCCGGTTGGCAGATGAGGGAACTGATGTTCAGTTTACATAACTTGCCTGGCGTCACACAGCTAAGCTGGTGGAGCCAGCAGGCCTCAAACCCAGGACTGTCTGATTCCCCAGAGAAAGTCCAACTTCTGGTAAATGGGAGGAATTGTGAACACCTTGCAGTTATGGTTTTTAGCCTTCTTTTGAGCCACAGACCTCTTTGAGGGAAGGAGTTTCTAGACAAGGGTCCCATGCATGGGCTTTAAGGGACCTAGGAACCTCCTGAAACTACCTATGAAATCTACTTTGCATGTGTATTTTCTGGAGAGAAGATCCGTGACTTTTCAGTTCTTTAAGGGTCTTTCAAAAGATTTTTTTAAAACATTTATCTGTTTATTTGTCTGCACTGGGTCTTAGTTGCAGCGTGTGAACTCTTAGCTGCGGTGTGTGGGATCTAGCTCCCTGACCGGGGATCCCACCCAGGCCCCTGCATTGGGAACGCGAAGTCTTAGCTACTGGATCACCAGGGAAGTTCCAGTAGATTTTAACCTTGTTCTAGGAAGTCCATGAACCCTCATGATAGAGGAGAGGCAGGAGGCGAAAACTCTCTCAAGAAAGAGGTTTAGACTATGCAGATGACAAAGGAGAACTGGAGTGCCAGATAAACTGATAAAGTGCCAGGATGTCGTATCTAGATGGGATCATCATGTCCACTGTCTTGGGTATTTGTCACACTTGTGGCCACCCAGCATCTTTTGAACACCCTTCCTGTATCCTGGGAGTTTCTCGTGCTGTGAATAATCCACTTCCCTTTCCCAGCATCCCTTGCTACTAGAGCACAGACGTGATCCAACTCTGCCAATCAGAAGCCCTCCAGCAGACTGGGGCTCAGATGGTACCAATCGTAGAATCTAGTGCAAGACAGTCCCTGTAGGGGGTCCTCATCAAACCAGTTTTGCAGTGTGGTTTGGACATTGCTTCTGGAAGCCGAGCCCGGCAGGATCTTTCAGCCCTTCCAACAAAATTGCCCAGTATCTTTGTAACAGGCTCCCTTTCTGCTTAATCAGCTTAGTCAGTGTCTATTGCTTGTAATTAAGACCCCTAGATGACACACCTACATTTATGGGGTGTGCACACAGATGGGAACTCAGCACCCAGTCGTGAGGGATTGAGACCCACTGTAGAAACACGTAGTGTCAGAAAGAAAAGAAGTGCAGTTGGTGCCTGCCTGTTGATCACAGGCTCACCCTGTATTGATGAGGGGTTGATGAAAGAGTAAATGATGTAAATTGTAACATTACAAAACAGGGAAAAAAGGAAAAGTAGAGGCCAGTGCAGCAATTAGAAAAAATTTGATTTTTTTTAATACTTACAAAATTTTTATTATAAAAAACATGATAATGTAATGATAAATCTGAATTAAGTACTGTTCGCTCATCCTTAAACCTTCCACTGGGCTTCCCTGGTGGCTCAGATGGTAAAGAATCTGCCTGCAATGCAGAAGACCCAGGTTCAACCCCTGGGTCGGGAAGATCCCCAGGAGAAAGAAATGGCTGCCCACTCCAGTATTTTTGCCTGGAGAATTCCATGGATGGAGAAGCCTGGTGGGCTACGGTCCATGGGGTTGCAAAGAGTCAGCCACGACTGAGCGCCTAACACTTTCACTTTCACACCTTCCACTAGGAATATGTTTCTCAAGGCTGAGTTTCAAACTTTTTTCCCTTGTTTCCATTTAAAACGTTTTCCTTTTCTCAGTACAGCTTTAAAGGTTACTCTCCATTGACAGTCACTACAGAATCTCAGCTGCATTCCCCACTGTGCCACCTCCTTGAGTCTATCTTCTCCAGCAGTGTGCCTCCCTCTCCTGTGTCGCCCTCCCCTCCCGCACTGGTGACCACTCACTGGTTCTCTATGTCTGTGAGTCTGCCAATTTTTTATTGTATTCATTAGTTGTTTGTTTGTTTGTTTGTTTTTAAGTGAAATTCACAGTGTCTGACTCTTTGTGACCCCATGGACTATACAGTCCATGAACTCTCCAGGCCAGAATACTGGAGTGGGTAGCCTTTCTCTTCTCCAGGGGATCTTCCCAACCCAGGGATCGAACTTAGGTCTCCCACATTGCAGGCAGATTCTTTACCAGCTAAGCCACAAGGGAAGCCCTGTTTTTTTAAAAAATTCCTCATATAAGTGATATCATACAATATCTGTCTTTCTCTGTCTAACTTATTTCACTTTAGCATAACGCCCTCCAAATTCATCCATGGTGCTGCAAATGGCAAATTTTTTAGCTTTTTATGACTGAATAATATTCCATTGTGTGCATCTGTGTATACACACCATAGTGTGTGTGTGTGTATTATGTCTTCTTTATCTATTCATTTTCTTTGCACAAGCAGAGGAAACCCTTGACAAATGAAAAGATAGCCTACTGAATGGGAGAAAAAGTTTGCAAATGATATGACTAGTAGAGAATTAATATCCAACATATATAAACAGCTCATACAAGTCAACATCAGTAAAACAAACAAAATGGACAGAAGCGCTGAACAGACATTTTTCCAAAGAGGAAAGGCAGATGGCCAGTAGACACATAAAAAGATTCTCCACGTCGCTGGTCATCATGAGTTTTCCCCTCACACCTGTCAGAATGGTTATCTTCAAAAAGGACACAAGTAACAAATGTTGGCAAGTATGTGGACAAAAAGATACCCTGTACGCTGTGGGTACAGCCACTATGGAAAACAATATGGATGTTTCTCAAAAAACTATAAGTTACCATATGGTCTAGAAATTCCACTCCAAAGTATATAAAAAGCACTCATTTGAAAAGCTACATGCACCCCGATATTCATGGCAGCATTGTTTACAATTGCTAAGATATGGAAGCAGCTTAAGTGTCCAGCAATTCATTTTTAATTAATGTTTTGAAGTAAATGGAATATTTTTGAAATTTAAATGCTCTGCATAATGTCATCAGGGAAATGCAAATTAAAACTACAGTGAGCTACCACTGCACACCTATTAAAATAGCCAAAATCCAGACATTGACCACACTAAATTCTGGAGAGGATGTAGAGCTACAGAAACTCTCATTCGTTGCTGGTGGAAGTGCAAAGTGGTGCAGCCACTACGGAAGACAGTTTGATGGTTCCTTAGAAAAACTAAACGTACTTTTACCATCAGATCCAGCAGTCATGCTCCTTGGTATTTATCCAAATAAACTGAAAACTTATGTCTACACAAAACCCTGCACACTGATGTTTTATAGCAGCTTCGTTCATAATTGCCCAAATGAAGGACATCAAGGTAAATAAATAAATCAATCAATTTTGGTACATCCAGACAATGGAATATTATTCAGAGCTAAAAAGAAATGAGCTACAGGACTTCCCTGGTGGTCCAGAGATTAAGACTCCTGGCTCCCAATGCAGGGGAGGGAACCAGATCCCTGGTCAGGGAACGAGATCCCACATTCCATAACTAAAAATCCTATATGCTGCACCTAAAAGATCCTGCCTGCTGAAACTAAGACCCAGCACAGCCGGAGAATAAATACTAAAATTAAAAAAACAACAACAGTAAGTCCTAAGGTAAACGATGGACTTTAGGCAAACTAATGCTAGACCATTGAGGTCTGACCTAAATCAAATCCCTTATGATTATACAGTGGAAGTGAGACATAGATTTAAGGGACTAGATCTGATAGGCAGAGTGCCTGATGAACTAGGGATGGAGGTTCATGACATTGTACAGGAGACAGGGATCAAGACCAACCCCATGGAAAAGAAATGCAAAAAAGCAAAATGGCTCTCTGAGGAGGCCTTACAAAAAGCTGTGAAAAGAAGAGAAGCGAAAAGCAAAGGACAAAAGGAAAGATATAAGCATCTGAATGCAGAGTTCCAAAGAATAGCAAGGAGACATAAGAAAGCCTCAGCGATCAATGCAAAGAAATAGAGGAAAACAACAGTATGGGAAAGACTAGAGATCTCTTCAAGAAAATTAGAGATACCAAGGGAAAATGTCATGCAAAGATGGGCTCAGTAAAGGACAGAAATGGTAGGGACCTAACAGAAGCAGAAGATATTAAGAAGATGTGGCAAGAATACACAAAAGAACTATACAAAAAAGATCTTCATGACCCAGATAATCACGATGGTATGATCACTGACCTAGAGCCAGACATCCGGGAATGTGAAGTCAAGTGGGCCTTAGAAAGCATCACTACGAACAAAGCTAGTGGAGGTGATGGAATCCCAGTTGAGCTATTTCAAATCCTTAAAGATGATGCTGTGAAAGTGCTGCAGCCCATATGCCAGCAAATTTGGAACACTCAGAAGTGTCCACAGGACTGGAAAAGGTCAGTTTTCATTCCAATGCCAAAGAATGCTCAAGCTACCACACAATTGCACTCATCTCACACGCTAGTGAAGTAATGCTCAAAATTCTCCAAGCCAGGCTTTAGCAATACATAAATGGTGAACTTCCTTATGTTCAAGCTGGTTTTAGAAAAGGCAGAGGAACCAGAGATCAAATTGCCAACATCCGATGGATCATCGAAAAAGCAAGAGAGTTCCAGAAAAACATCTCTTTCTGCTTTATTGACTATGCCAAAGCCTTTGACTGGGTGGATCACAATAAACTGGAAAATTCTGAAAGAGATGGGAATACCAGACCACCTGACCTGCCTCTTGAGAAACCTATATGCAGGTCAGGAAGCAACAGTTAGAACTGGACATGGAACAACAGACTGGTTCCAAATAGGAAAAGGAGTACGTCAAGGCTGTATATTGTCACCCTGCCTATTTAACTTACATGCAGAGTACATCATGAGAAACGCCGGGCTGGATGAAGCACAAGCTGGAATCAAGATTGCTGGAAGAAATATCAATAACCTCAGATATGCAGATGACACCACCCTTATGGCAGAAAGTGAAGAGGAACTCAAAAGCCTCTTGATGAAAGTGAAAGAAGAGAGTGAAAAAGTTGGCTTAAAGCTCAACATTCAGAAAACTAAGATCATGGCATCTGGTTCCATCACTTCATGGGAAATAGATGGGGAAACAGTGGAAAAAGTGTCAGACTTTATTTTGGGGGGCTCCCAAATCACTGCAGATGGTGACTGCAGCCATGAAATTAAAAGACGCTTACTCCTTGGAAGGAAAGTTATGACCAACCTAGACAGCATATTCAAAAGCAGAGATATTACTTTGCCAACAAAGGTCCATCTAGTCAAGGCTATGGTTTTTCCAGTGTTCATGTATGGATGTGAGAGTTGGACTGTGAAGAAAGCTGAGCGCCGAAGAATTGATGCTTTTGAACTGTGGTGTTGGAGAAGACTCTTGAGAGTCCCTTGGACTGCAAGGAGACCCAACCAGTCCATCCTAAAGGAAATCAGTCCTGGGTGTTCATTGGAAAGACTGATGCTGTAGCTGAAACTCCAATACTTTGGCCACCTGATGAGAAGAACTGACTCAATGGAAAAGACCCTGATGCTGGGAAAGATTGAGGACAGGAGGAGAAGGGGACAACAGAGGATGAAATAGCTGGATGGCATCACCAATTCAATGGACATGAGTTTGGGTGAACTCCGGGAGTTGGTGATGGACAGGGAGGCCTGGAGTGCTGCGATTCATGGGGTCACAAAGAGTCGAACGCGACTGAGCGACTGAACTGAACTGAACTGAACTGAATGTGGGTTTATCTCTGATAAAAATGCACCATTCTAGGGAGTGGTGTTGATAAGGGTGGAGGCTTCACATGTGTAGGCCCAGAGGGTATGTAGGAAATCTTTGTACCTTCCTCTCAATTGTGTTATAAACCTAAAACTGCTCTTTAAAAAAATGAAGTTTAAAAAAAAAAAAAAAAGAAATTGAGAAAGAAATAAAGAAGGAAAAAGCATCCTATGAAAAATGTAGGAATAATCATTAGAAAAACAGTACATTTTATGGCTGTTTGGGGTAGTTGATTTTTGTTAGGTTTTCTATAATTCCAAGCAATAATGAGTATGGTCATGAAAAAATAAAACCAAAAAGCCACAACTTTTAAAGGCCACTTGAAATAACAACCAACAAGAGTCTTTTTGAGTAGCGTCTTCATGCTTTGAAAATACTTTCATATATATCACCCCATTTGATTTTAACAGCCTCTAGGGTGCCATGGCCTAAAACAGCTGCAAAATTGAGTGGCTAAAAAAGACAGAAGAGGAACTATTTTATAACTTAGCGTTCTATTTTACTCACAATAAAACAAGAGAGAACTTGCCATATGGCATTGTTATAAAATCCCTGCCTCGGTGGAAATAAATTTTTGAGAAATCAGGGTCTGTTGAAGAATGATTAGAAAGTATCAGAAAGATAACTTCCTTACAAGAAAGTAAATGATAGATATGTTAAATACTTAAAGAATCAAAAGAGGTATAATTATGGACTAGTATTTAAGGATCAGATGAGACACTCCTGCAGCAGTCCAGTGGTTAAGATGCCAAGGCTCCAGGGAGGCATGGGTTCAATCCCTGATCGGGGAACTAAGATCCCCAATGACACAGTGAGGCCAAAAAATTTTTTTAAATAATAATGAAAAACAAGGATCAGATGAGAACTGCATAATTTAAGTGGTAGTATAAGATATGAGGCTTCTCTTGTGGCTCAACTGGTAAAGAATCTGCCTGTAATGTAGGAGACCTGGGTTCAATCCCTGGGTTGGGAAGATACCCTGGAGAAGGGAAAGGCTACCCACTCCAGTATTCTGGCCTAGAGAATTCCATGGACTGTATAGTCCATGGAGTCGCAAAGAGTCAGACATGGCTGAGCGACTTTCACACTCCGTGAGATATGAGGGTCTCCCCCTGGTGGCTCAGATGGTAAAAGAATCCACCTGCCAGGGCAGGAGACTTGGGTTCATTCCCTGGGTCAGGAAGATCCCTGGAGGAGGGCATGGCAACCCACCCCAGTATTCTTGCCTGGAAAATCCCATGGACAGAGGAGCCTGGAGGGCTATAGCCCATGGGGTTGCAAAGAGTCAGACACGACGAATAACTAAACACATACACGAGATATGAGAATCAAATACTATAGCTGCTGCTGCTGCTAAGTCGCTTCAGTCGTGTCCGACTCTGTGCGACCCCATAGACAGCAGCCCACCAAGCATTTTCCCAACCTCCCCACTCACCTAGCTGATCATGTCCTGGCCTGACCTTTCCCCCACCCATAGTTTCGCCCAAAGATACCTGAAGACCAGTAGCTGTCCCCTCAAACACAGGAAAGATTTAGAGCATGTAGGTCAGGTCTGCCCTGGAAAAGCTATACTTTCTCTTATTCATCCTGGTTCTTTAGGACCTAAAGGGTCCTGCTCTTGGTGGGGGAGTGGGGAGGGGTGGAAAGGTATCGCCTAGCCCTCCCCCACTCAGGACCAGAATGGTATGTTCTAGTTGTGAGTGCTTAGTCGCTCAGTTGTGTCCGACTCTTTGCAACCCCATGGACTGTAGCCCACCAGGCTCCTCTGTCCATGGGGATTCTCCAGGCAAGAATACGGAAGTGGGTTGCCATGCTCTCCTCCAAGGGATCTTTCCAACCCAGGGATCGAACCCAGGCGTCCCGCACTGCAGACAGATTCTTTACTGTCTGGGCCAGCAGAAAAGCCCACGTTCTAGTTGAAGTGTGTGCAAAACCAAAGATGAAGTTTTCTGTCCTTTTCTCAGTCTGTTCCTTCCCTTCCTGGTAGGAATGTGGTCTTTCATCATGAAAGACAGGACAAATGATGCCATGAAAGTTTAGCCTGGTGAGGACATGGTTTATGTCTCTTGTAGACATTCTGCTTTGATCCATGGAGGGAGTTCAGGAGAGTTCCACTGGGTGCCAGGAGGGAGCGGGGACCCCGAGGGGGAGGACTGGGGTAGAAAGAGGGGCAGAGATTGAGGAGGGGAGGCCCAGAGCCAAAAACCTCCGACACCGGCCTACGGCTGCCTTGTACCCCTGAAAGGTGATGTGATGGAAAAACACCCAACCGTTTCAGCCATTCTCTAGATTCCACTTGCTTGTCTGTAATCTTTTGATGGTAAGATCTGCCCTTCCAGTGAAACCAGACCGGCTCTTTCAGACAGCAGGGCTGGATGGAGGGTTATGAATATTTGCCTTGATTTCTTCTTGGTCTTGTGAGGCCCCTCCGGTCTGAAACCTTGGACGCCGGGTTAGCTGGCACTGGACCTCACCTGCACGCATGCTCTATTCTGGCCCAGGCTGACCTATCTGCCTGCAGGTGTGGTGACCACCCTGCTGACCCTGGATTCCTTAAGTCCTTTTCAGGCTGGCCTGCCTGTGTCCATTGTCTCAGGCCCATAACTACACCAGCCTTGGCTAGGTGCGTTTCATTTTGGGGGTGCAGTGTGAGGCGTGTGGAACCTTAGTTCCCTGACCAGGGATCGAACCCGCATACCCTGCATTGGAAGCGGGGATCTTAACCACTGGACCACTGGGGAAGCACCTTCCTTTCATTTGAATCCAGGCCTAGAAACCTAGTTTCCTAGGTTGCCGGAAAGAGCTTGCTTTTCAAAATAGAAAGGGTGAGAAATTGATACAGGAGTATCTCTAACCCAGTTGTAAGGATTCAGGGAATCAGCAAGTTGAGAGCCTGGAGAGGAAGGGATTAAGAACTTCTGTAAACAGGAAACCACAACTCCTTTCTTCAAAGAGGGGAGGGATCATAAATATCATCACAGGGAAGCCTGTGGCACAGAGAAGATGGTGTTGATGATGGTAACACAGCGTGAGTTAACGAAACTTCAGAGAGGAGGGTGAAATGTGGGCTGGATTAAAGTGGAAACATGTAAATGGGAGGGAGAGGGAATGCCAGTTTGGAAAGGGAAAGTTTAACCCCAGAAGGAGGTTTTTTAAGGAATGTAGTATTTATGAACATTTTCTTTCCCTCTTGGGTAAGATAGGAAAGCTAGAGGTGAACGATTCCTGGTGGGGCGCAACTGGAAGCTCTGAGGATGATAGAATGTGTCAAAGAGAATTTGGAAGGAGTTCCCTGGCCGTCCAGTAGTTAGGACTCGGAGGGCCCAGGTTCAATCCCTGTCTGGGGAACTAAGATCCCACAAGCTTCAGGGCATGACCAAAAGAAAAAAAAGAGGATTTATTTTAGGAATTAATTGTTATGTTTATTATTATTACTATATTAACTATCTTAATTTTAATTATTATTTATTCAGTTATGTCTTTTCTTTAACCATCAGCTTATTTTTTAGAGCAGTTTACAGAAAAATTGAGCAGAAAGTATGAAGAGGTCCCATGTTATCCCTCACATACACACGTGCAGAGTTTATTATGGATTGGTGTGGCACGTTTATTACAATTGATGAACCAATATCAGTACATTATTATTAACTCAAATCCACAGTTTACTTTATGGCTCATTCTTTGTGTTGTAACTGATGAACATTTTATGTGGTTTAATTGCTAAGTTGTGTCCAACTCTTTCGACCCCATGGACTGTAACCTCCCAGGCTCCTCTGTCCGAGGGATTCTGGAAATGGAGAAGGAAATGGCAACCCACTCCAGTATTCTTGCCTGGAGAAAGAAGCTAAAAAAAAAAAAAAAAATTGTATCTAAAAATCAATCTGTCTTCATAGATAAGAGATTATTACGAGATCAGTGGTTCCTATGTAAATACTTCATATAATCCAGCCCCCACCCCCCACCCCACCACAAACGGAATGTCTTTCTCAGGACAGCATAGATGTCAAAAAACAAACCAAAAAGTCCCTTTTCATGGTAGGACTTTTCCATTCTAGAATGACCTTGAGCTCTCAACAGCCACATTTTTGGTACTAGACAGAACAAAGGTGATTAAACCTTCTTACAGCTCAGGATACAAAATCCCTTACAAATATTTCCTTTGGTACTTAATGCTGTTGCACTGTATTCTTAAAAGATTCTTTACCAGCTGAGCTACCAGGGAAGCCCTGACAGTAGAGCAGTATGTTCAATTTGAGTTATATGTGTTTCGCCACAATCAGAAACCGTTCTAAAGAAAAATCACCCAGGGGAGAGCTCAGCCGCAAGAGATATAATTCAACCAGGTGGGTGGGAAGCTAATTTTCGAGACCAATGCCACCGAAAAACCATCCTGGGATAAACAAGATGGAGGACTCAGATTGCCTGTAAGCAAGTGGCGCTTCTGAGCCACCAGCAACTTCAGCTTTTGGGAAAGTGTTCTGTTCAGCGCCGCTTCTGATCAGACATAGACCTTGCTCGCAGGGAGCTGAAGTCTCCTGTCCTCAGATTTCTGTCTTCTCCGAGACCAGCCATCACCCGAGAGGGGTCTCACGAGATCAGGCGCCTGCCCAGGATTCAGGAAGACAGTGGGAAGGCAGGAGGCCTCCTGGGCGACCCTGGTCTCACACCAGGGCCCCCATTGGTGGGGTCTGTCCACGGTTCTGCCTCCCCACTGCTGTTCAGCTGAGCTGGAAGGCGCTGGGCGCTCCCCTTCCTGGGGGTGTTGATAGCGACATCGTCTGGCTCCAAGAGCCTGGCCTCTCCCCAGACACGCTCCCGTGGAGAGTGTAGCTCCATCCTTCACTGTTGTTTAATGAGTCGTCTCAAACACAGAGCAGACCTGCATTCCCTAAAAGGCCAAATCAGAGTGTTGAAACCTCAGTTCCTCATTCAGGGATCAGGTGGCTTGAAATGAACTCTTTCCTTCCCAGGGACTGGTTTTTCTTCAGTGAGTGTTTGTTTTGTTTGCTTGTTTGGGGGCTGTTGTTTTGTTTTGACTTTATTGACTGAGCAGCTCAGCTGCAGGATCTTAGTTCCCCCCACCGGGATCAAACACCGGCCACAGCAGTCCTACCACTGGACCGCCAGGGGATTCCATTCAGTGAGTTTTAATTAGTAGTATAACTGAGCCAAAGATGTGAAAAAGTACTAATGGCTGTTATTAATCCAAATGAGGTGGTGCAATGTCAGGGCAGGGAAGAGTGCAGGGCGTATAGCTGGTGCTCGGCCTTCCCTGGTGACTCTGACGTAAGAATCTGCCTGCGATGCAAGAGACCTGGGTTCAACCCCTGCATTGGGAAGATTCCCTGGAGAAGTGAACGGCCACCCACTCCAGTATTCTTGCCTGGTGAATCCCATGGACAGAGTAGCCTGGTGGGCTACAGCCCATGGGGCTGCAAAGAGCTGGACATGACTGAGCCACTAAGTCATGTCCGCTTTATAGCTGGGGTTCAGCAAATGTGTGCGTTCCATCTTCCATTTACTGAATATGTAGCTTAGAATGTCAGATGACTTGCAGAGTCTGTAAGTTAGGTGTTTCGTGGGGTTTTTTGCCACACCATGTGGCATGTGGGATCTCAGTTCCCCAACCAGGGACGGAACCCAACAGTTGAAGAGCCAAGTCTCTACCCCTGGGCCATGGGGGAGTCCCTAAGATACTCTTATATTCTGGGCTCAGTTTGATCAGAGGGGAACCACTATCAAAATTGTTTATACAGTTGGCCCTTGAACAACATGGGTTTGAATTGCCTGGGTTCACTTACTGTTGGATTTTTTTCAGTAATAGATACCACCAGTTCCACTCAACATGGGTTGGTCGAATGCACAGATACGGAACCCCTGATACAGAGGAATCACATGTGTGGAGGCCCAGCTACAATTTATATGAGGATTTTTGACTGTAGCGTATTGGTGACACTAATGCCCCAGTTGTTCATGGCTCATTTGCAATTGTAGGACTTCACTGGTGACTCAGTGGTAAAGAATCCTCTTGCCAAGGCAGGAGCTGTGTGTTTGATCCCTGATCTGGGAAGACCCCACAGGCCAAGGAGCGACTAAGCCCATGTGCCACAACTACTGAGTCCAAGCTCTAGAGCTGGGGAACTGGAACTACTGAGCCCACAGACTACAACATCTGCTGAGGCCCGGGACCCCGAGAGCTCCAGCTCCGCAGCAGGAGATGCCACTGCAGTGAAAAGCCCGAGCACCACCACCGGAGAGTGACTCCTACTCGCCGCAACTGGAGAAAAGCCTGTGCAGCATGGAAGGTACAGCACAGCCATAGATAATTTTTAATGTAATTTTAAGTCTGGTAGCAATTATAGGGAAGTGCTTATGTAGGAGTAGTTTGCTGATTACAGGAAACACTCAGTAACAGTATAAAAGGTGTGAAACAATTTGTGTTCCCGTTGTTGGCACTCACTGTCAAGCCTTAGGGAGTAGCTTTATTGGGAACATTACTGCCTGTTTTTGAAGCTGCTGCTGCTGCGAAGTCGCTTCAGTCGTGTCCGATTCTGTGCGACCCCATAGATGGCAGCCCGCCAGACTCCCCCGTCCCTGGGATTCTCCAGGCAAGAACACTGGAGTGGGTTGCCATTTCCTTCTCCAATGCGTGAAAGTGAAAAGTGAAAGTGAAGTAGCTCAGTCGCGTCCGGCTCTTTGCAACCCCATGGGCTGCAGCCCACCAGGCTCCTCTGTCCATGGGATTTTCCAGGCAAGAGTACTGGAGTGGGTTGCCATTACTTTGAAGAGCCATGTGCAAAGTTGTTTTCCTTTGGGCAAGCCTGAGCCTACCTGTGGGAGGTCCTCAGCCTTCCGTTCTCACCTCCAATAACTCTGTGGCTTGTGAAGCATCAGTTCCAATGACACCCAAACCAGCACCCCCGTCTTGAGCAGTCACAAGATCCACAGTCACAAGATCCACTTGCATTCTAAGTGCTGGTTGCTTGTTTCCACTTTGATGTCTGGTCATAGCCCATCATTATTTCATGTTATCTGCTATGTTATTCTCCCGATAACCTAAGCTTGACACCTTAGTCACCTCACCATGACTTCTTCATTTCAAGGTGATTGAATCCCTGAGTCTTCTTGCAGCAGGGCTCTCTCCAGGTAGACCCTCAGGGCCAAAACTAGGTGAGGAAGCAAGGCGCCTCGGGTGCGGCAAACCGGGGTGATAGCCGTTAAGGTGGCACCACTCCCAGGGTCGCACAAGTGTGGGGACAGCCTTGAGAGTGGGTGCCTCCTTAAGCTTTGCATCCTAGGGACCTCTCTCGCCTCATTTGTATAGACTGAATGTTTTTGCCCGCACCCCCGCCCCCAAATCTGTATGTTGAAATCCTAACCCCAAGTATAATGGTGTTAGGAGGTGGAACCTCTGAGAAGTGATAAGGTCATGAGGGTGGAGCCTTCATGAATGGGATTACTGCACTTATAAAGAGACCATAGAGAGCTCCTTCGCCTCTTTCAACAAAGGACAAAAGACTGTTAATAAACCAGGAAGTGGGGAAACAAACCTATACAGTGTATTACAAAGCAGAGACATCACCTTGCCAACAAAACTCCATATACTCAAAGCTGTGGTTTTTCCAGTAGTCATATATGGATGTGAGAGTTGGACCATAAAGAAGGCTGAGCACTGAAGAATTGATGCTTTCAAGCTATGGGGCTGAAGAAGACTCTTGAGAGTCCCTTGGACAGCAAGGGGATCAAATGAGTCAATCTTAAAGGAAATCAACCCTGATTATTCATTGGAAGGACTGATGCTGAAGCTGAAGCTCCAATATTATGACCACCTGATGTGAAGAGCTGACTCTTTGGAAAAGATCCTGATGCTGGGAAAGATTGAGGGCAGAAGGAGAAGGGAAGACAGAGAATGAGATAGTTGGGTGGCATTACCAACTCAATGAACATGAGTTTGAGCAAACTCCAGGAGATGGTGAAGGACAGGGAAGCCTGGCATGCTGCAGTCCATGGGGTAGCAAAGAGTTGGACACTACTGAGCGGCTGATCAATAACAACAACAAGAATGTGGGATCTTGGCTCCCCAACCATGCTGAGTCCCCTGCCTTGCAAATCAGATTCTTAACCATTAGACCACCGGAAGTCCCTGCTGTGACTTTCTACCTGGCCTCCCCATTTCCACTCTTCCCCTCTCTTTTAAGAACGAGACAAGTCTACTGTTGTCTTCTTCTAGCATTGAGGCAGACTTTGCTATGCACCATTTGTGTTCTCAGAACACCATTAAGCACTTACCACTCATCATGGTGGATGTTTCTAGACTTGTCTGGCCTGTCTTGAAGGCAGGGACTGTGACACTCATTGCATGTCCACAGAGAACACACTGGCACAGCCATTCGTGACGTGAGAGATGTAGCAGATAGGTGATTGTGAAGGGAGCTCTGGATTCGAATCCTGACATTTCTCTTTTTACTCACCAGTGACTTTGGACAAGTCACTTAACTTTTCTCACTCTTGGATTCTCCATCTGTAAAACGAGTATCTGGGACTCCCTGGTGGTTCAGTGGTTAAGACTCCCGATGCAAGGGGCATGGGTTCAGTTCCTAGTTGGGGAACTAAGATCCCGCATGCTGCATGGCACGGCGGAAAGAAAATAATAAAATAAAATAAAAATAAATACAACAAGTTACCCAAACTATCCTTATCATGGGATTGTAGGCAGGATTGAGCAAGTCTGTTGCAGTGCTTGCCTCCATAAATACTAGTGACCATAAATTCACTAATAAATATTTGCTGTACTAAACTGGCCCTACCAACACTTCACTGTCCAATTACTCTTCCTACATTGGCATTTGCGTCATATCATTCTCAGATCAAAATCTTCCTTGTTGGGTGAAACTGCAAACCCCTTGGCTTTAGTAGGTATTGATTTATCTTGATTTTAAAAACATATCTATTATTGTGTAAATGTTTCTTTAAATACTATTTTTGTAAAGCTTGTTTTGTAATGACTAGTCAGTTGGTCACAAGAAAATGACTCAATCAGAAACAGCCTTCTAGGGAACAATTCTGTGAACCTACCTTTAATCCAGGGTTCCCAATCCCAGGCTCCCTATTCAAATTCCCCAGGGAGCTTTTTAAAGCATTCCAACACACAACCCCCAGAAATTCCAATCTAATTTGTTTGGGGTGTGGCTAGCTATTGGGATTGAAAAACACTCCAGGAAGCCTGCTGAGTGGCACACTTGCCACCTCTGCTTTGTCACACACGGTAGAACCTTCGCCAACTCACCTGTAACCACAGTGTTCTCAGGTTCCTGCTGGCTTTTCCTGCTCCCAATTTGCCTGGTATAAGCCCGAGTCACACAGGCTCCTGCCCTGAAGGATTTGTAGAGAGGTACCTTCTGATGCAAATAAGCCCTATCTTCAAATCAGGCCACAAACACACCTTGACTCACACCCATGGCTTCCTGGATTCGGTTTATGGCTTACTGATAACATCCGGGATGGAGAACCAGTTTCTGCCTTGGAGTGACCTATTCACCCCTTGGCTGGGGCCAGGGCTGGGGCTTGGACTGATTCTGGGTTCCTCCCTGGTCCCAGACCAGTGGGAATTGATGACTTCTTTGGCATCTGATGCTTTGCCTCCTGATTTCTACCTTGATAGATCCTGCCTTGTGAGCAGACATCTACAAACTAGCTTTCCTCCTACAGTTCTAACCCCATCTCAGTCCCCAGTCCTGGATCTTGGTAACTTTTGGGTGGCTGGTTTCCCCTTACCTTTTTGATAGAGAGCTGGGTGAGAAGCTGAACACTGAACAAGGAAGAGACATGTCTGGAACAGGTTAATCCAGTGTAAGAGGAAGGGGTGGTTTGGGGGGTTATTCAACACAATTTACCTTTTTGTGGGTTTTAGAAACCTGAGGGTAATGCATAGGGTAGCCTAGTAGACTGTCAACAATCACAATACTTCCTTTTTTTAAAAAATTTTGATGTGGCCCATTTAAAAAATCTTATTGAATCTGACAGTATTTGTCCACGGTCCATGGGGTTGCAAAGAGTCGGGCACGACTGAGCCTGCACGCATACATTTGATGATGGACTTTTCCAGGCAAGAGTACTGGGTTGCCATTTCCTTCTCCATCTTTTTTTTTTAATTCATTTTTTTCCCATCTTATTTTTATAAGGCTATTCTTTTGGCCATTAAAAGATATGATTCAAAATATTAATTAAATACTATAAAGGAAAAAAATCAAATATAAAGTAAAAAAAATTTGACTACAGAAAACTGGGAAAATTATAATAAATAATTAAATTTAGCCATAACCCTCCCACTCAAATGTACCATTCTGGGAATTCCCTGGTGATTCAGTGGTCAGGACTCTATGCTTTCAAGGCCTAGGGCCTGAGTTCGATCCCTGGTCAGGGAACCAGGATCCCATAAGCCTCAGATCAGATCAGATCAGATCAATCGCTCAGTCGTGTCTGACTCTTTGCGACCCCATGAATCGCAGCACGCCAGGCCTCCCTGTCCCTCACCAACTCCCGGAGTTCACTCAGACTCACGTCCATAAGCCTCAAGGTGAGACCAAAAAAAATTTTTTTAAGTACTATTCTGGGGTAGTTCTAGTTTCTATTTCTCTTTTTACTATATAGTTTTATATGTGTGTATAATAAATATACATATTAAATGCATATTTAGGTAAAAATGGAATTGTACTATAAATGCCTCAAAGTTATTGTTAGACTGTACTTTTCCACACCATTTAACATTCTCCCAAAACATGAATTTTAATGATTGCATTTAATTACTACATCTCACTGTAAACAGTATCACAGTCTATTTCCCTATTGTTGAAAGCTGAAACTCTTTTCAATTTTTAAATGTGATAAGTAAAATCCAGTTGGTTCTCCATAGTCACAAATGTTTATGACCTCCTCTCCTTATCTCCTTAAGATGAATTGCCTAGAAGTGGAATGACTGGTTCAAAGGTCTGTTTGCTGCTGCTAAGTCACTTCAGTTGTGTCCGACTCTGTGCGGCCCCAGAGACGGAAGCCCACCAGGCTCCCCCGTCTCTGGGATTCTCCAGGCAAGAACACTGGAGTGGGTTGCCATTTCCTTCTCCAATGCATGAAAGTGAAAAGGGAAAGTGAAGTCGCTCAGTCGTGTCCGACCCTCAGTGACCCCATGGACTGCAGCCCACCAGGCTTCTCCGTCCATGGGATTTTCCAGGCAAGAGTACTGGAGTGGGGTGCCATGGTTCTTGAAATTCACATCTAAGCTACCTCTCTAGAAAAAGTGCAGCAATATATACTTCTGACCAGAAATATCTCAAAGTGCTATTTTCACAGGGACTCTGCCCTCCTGTGGTTTTAGCAGTTAAAGTGCCATGTTCCAGGAAACCTCATTATTATACATGAGAAAGGATGGTTTTCATGGTGAGTGTGAAAGCTGGAGGGAAGACACAAAACCCGTTATGGAGACTAAAACCCAGGGGCTGAAACAACACCTCTCATGTCAATTGGACGTGGCATAGATTACCCACCTTCCGTGGTCACTGACTTCTGAGGTTGACCCCCAGGATTTTCGGTTCCCATAACCGATCATCCACTCTTACATCACTGGGTGTGATATGACTCACATGTGCAACTTAAATGCCATATAATCTTTAACAGACTGTCTTCAGCTCGGCCTGTGGATCACCTCTTGGGCTTTGTGTCTATTGAGAATTTGCTTGTACCAAATGCTAGTTTAATTTTTAACATTGTGAATATTGTGCTCGTGTTTTCTAAGAGTTCAGATTACAATCACAGCACCAATATGACTTAGACGTCACAGCTAAAAGGACTGTGACATTTTAATGACTAATGGAAGGACATGGGTATGTGATTAGGGAGCTGAAACGACCAAAACAGAGTGTACTAAACAGGTGCAGAAAATGCTGTGGGGGACTCCTCAGGTGGCTTAGTGATTAAGAATCCACCTGCCAAAAGCAGGGGACATGGGTTTGACCCCTGGTCCGGGAACTAAGATCCCATATGTCTTGAGGCAGCTAAGTCCATGGGCCACTGCTACTGAAGCCCAGGCTCTGAAGCCGGTGCTCTGCTACAACAGAAGTCACTGCACGGAGAAGCCTGAGCACCGCATCTAGAGAGTAGCCCCCACTCGTAGCAACTAGAGAAAGTTCATGTGCAGCAAGGAAGATTTAGCACAGCAGAAACAGAAAATACAGTGGGGTTGAGCATGATGCAGAAGGGGGTGTAAAGGCACACCTGGAGACTGAATAGTAAAGGCCTGGGTGAGATGGGCAAGTTCTTCTAAATCCACCCCTGCCCCTGCCCCAGCCCTGGTGTTGCCTCTCCCTCCCTGTGCACAAAGCTCACTGAGGAACGCAGGCTCTCCTATTGCTCCTTGATGGCTCTGCTAAGCCCGGTAAAGCGCATTTCCTGATCCAAAAGTTAAGACTGAAGAGTCTTCTGGGGAAAACAAAAGAAGAAATTGTGATAACAAATGTACTGGCCTCTAACAATGCAGGGCTAATTCTGGCAGAATTTACCAACCACTGTGCTTTCTACAGTGTATCGAGTGATGGGTTAAACCATAGTAACATTAGTAATAATGAAGGGGGTCCAGATAGGCCACCTCAAACTTGGCTACTTTGGTATTATTTTGCACTAAAGGCACTTGAGTAACAGCAGTTGCAGGAAGGACAGTCTGCCCTCTTCCATAGGCCTAAAAGCAAGGCATCAATTTCCCCTTGAAATTGATCAATTTCCTCCTCCGAGTCCTCCCTCCAACCCCTTCTACCAGGAAGAGCAC
Source organism: Bos grunniens (assembly GCF_055505025.1). Classification (NCBI taxonomy): domain Eukaryota; kingdom Metazoa; phylum Chordata; class Mammalia; order Artiodactyla; family Bovidae; genus Bos; species Bos grunniens. The sequence continues at coordinate 7,870,478 of NC_141172.1, forward strand.
TCTTATCAGGAAATAAGGAGTTGACACTGAGATAAATTTGCATAAACAGGCCTTACTAAAGTAACTATTTCTCCATATATTTTTCTAATCACTTCCCTATCATTTAGCACCCTTTGAAGTCCGAAGTCCTTTCCTCTCTAAAAATGGTATATAAGCTCCTGAACCTAACTACTTCAAATTTCACCTCTTTTCTGTGAACTCCTGTGCCTTTAACTACCAATATTAAATAAAAATCGTGCCTTTTCTCCTGTTAATCGGTCTTAAGCCAGTTTAATGCACCAGCCCCAGGTACTAGATCTAAGAGGGTAAAAGAAAAGTTTTTTTCCTCCCCAATAACAAACAACATATTCTTCAGTCAGTACAGTTGCTCAGTTTTGTCCGACTCTTTGCAACCCCGCATACTGCAGCACGCCAGGCTTCCCTGTCCATCACCAACTCCTGAAGCTTAATCAAACTCACGTCCATGGAGTCAGTGATGCCATCCAACCATCTCATCCTCTGTTGTCCCCTTCTCCTCCTGCCTTCAATGTTTCTCAACATCAGGGTCTTTTCCAGTGAGTCAGTTCTTCACATCAGGTGGCCAAAGTATTGGAGCTTCAGCTTCAGCATCTGTCCTTCCAATGAATATTCAGGACTGATTTCCTTTAGGATGGACTGGTTGGATCTCCTTGCAGTCCAAGGGACTCTCAAGAGTCTTCTCCAACACCACAGTTCAAAAGCGTCAGTTCTCTGGTGCTCAGCTTTCTTTATGGTCCAACTCTCACATTCATACATGACTACTGGAAAAATTATAGCTTTGACTAGATGGACCTTTGTTGGCAAAGTAATATCTCTGCTTTTTAATATACTGGCTAGGTTGGTCATTGCTTTCCTTCCAAGGAGGAAGCATCTTTTAATTTCATGGCTGCAGTCACCATCTGCAGTGATTTTAGAGCTCCCCCAAATAAATTCTGTCACTGTTTCCATTGTTTCCCCATCAATTTACCATGAAGTGATGGGACCAAATGCCATGATCTTCATTTTTCTAAATGTTAAGTTTTAAGCCAGCTTTTCACTCTCCTCTTTCACTTTCATCAGTTCTTCACTTTCTGCCTTAACGGTGGTATCATCTGCATATCTGAGGTTACTGATGTTTCTCCCGGCAATCTTGATTTCAGCTTGTGCTTCATCCAGCCCAGTGTTTCTCATGATGTACTCTGCATATAAGTTAAATAAGCAGGGTGACAATATACAGCCTTGATGTATTCCTTTCCCGATTTCAAACCAGTCATTGTTCCATGTCCAGTTCTATCTGTTGCTTCTTGACCTGCATACAGATTTCTCAGGAGGCAGGTAAGGTGGTCTGGTATTCCCATCTCTTTCAGAATTTTCCACAGTTGTTGTGATCTACGTAGTCAAAGGCTTTGGCGTAATCAATAAAGTATAAGTAGATGTTTTCCTGGAATTCTTTTGCTTTTTCTATTATCCAACAGATGTTGGCAACTTGATCCCTGGTTCCTCTGCCTTTTCTAAATCCAGCTTGAACATCTGGAAGTTCATGGTTTGCCTAACTTGGAGAATTTTGAGCATTACTTTGCTAGCGTGTGAAATAAGTGCAATTGTGCAGTAGTTTGGGCAGTCTTTGGCATTGCCTCTTTGGGATTGGAGTGAAAACTAACCTTTTCCAGTCCTGTGGCCACTGCTGAGTTTTCCAAATTTGCTGGCATATTGAGCACTTTCACAGCATCATCTTTCAGGATTTGAAATAGCTCAACTGGAATTCTATCACTTCCACTAGCTTTGTTCATAGTGATGCTTCCTAAGGCCCACTTGACTTCATATTCCAGGATGTCTGGCTCTAGGTGAGTGATTACACCATTGTGATTTTCTGGGTCATGAAGATCTTTTTTGTATAGTTCTTCTCTGTATTCTTGCCATGTCTTCTTAATATCTTCTGCTTCTGTTAGGTCCATACCATTTCTGTCCTTTATTGTGCCCATCTTTGCAAGAAATGTTCCCTTGGTATCTCTAATTTTCTAGAAGAGATCTCTAGTCTTTCCCATTCTATTGTTTTCCTCTGTTTCTTTGCATTGATCACTGAGGAAAGCTGTCTTATCTCTTCTTGCTGTTCTTTGGAACCCTGCATTCAAATGGGTTTATCTTTCAGTTTCTCCTTTGGCTTTAGCTTCTCTGTTTTTCTCAGCTTTGTAAGGCCTCCTCAGAAAACCATTTTGCTTTTTCCTTTTCTTTATCTTGGGGATAGTTTTGCTCACCGCTTCCTGTACAATGTCAGGAACCTCTGTCCATAGTTCTTCAGGCACTCTGTCTATCAGATCCAATCCCTTGTATCTGTCACTTCCACTGTATAATCATAAGGGATTTGATTTAGGTCATACCTGAATGGTCTAGTGGTTTTTCCTACTTTCTTCAATTTAAGTCTGAATTTGGCACTAAGGAGTTCATGATCTGAGCCACAGTCAGCTCCCGGTCTTGTTTTTGCTGACTGTATAGAGCTTCTCCATCTTTGGCTGCAAGGAATATAACCAATCTGATTTCAGTATTGACCATCTGGTGACATCCATGTGTAGAGTCTTCTCTTGTGTTGTTGGAAGAGGGTGTTTGCTATGACTAGTGCATTCTCTCGGCAAAACTGTTCGCCTTTGCCTTGCTTCGTTTTGTACTCCAAGGACAAATTTGCCTGTTACTCCAGGTATCTCTTGACTTCCTACTTTTGCATTCCAGTCCCCCATGATGAAAAGGACATCTTTTTTCGGTGTTCTAGAAGGTCTTGTAGGCCTTCATAGAACCATTGAACTTCAGCTTCTTCAGCATTACTGGTTGGGACATAGACTTGGATTACTGTAATATTGAACGGTTTGCCTTGGAAACAAACAGAGATCATTCTGTCATTTTTGAGATTGCACCAAGCACTGCATTTCAGACTCTTTTGTTGACTATGAGTGCTACTCCATTTCTTCTAAGGGATTCTTGCCCACAGTAGTGGATATAATGGTCATCTGAATTAAATTTGCCCATTCCAGTCCTTGTTCACTGATTCCTAAAATGTTGATGTTCACTCTTGCCATCTCCTGTTTGACCAGCTTTAATTCACCTTGATTCATGGATCTAATATTCCATATTCTGATGCAATATTGCTCTGTAGAGCATCGGACTGTACTTCCATCGCCAGTCACATTTGCAACTTGATGTGAATCTAACAATATATTCTTAGGTACTTTGATGTGAAAAACAGAATCTCAAATGTTCTTGATTTTTATGAAGATTTAAATGAAACTACAAAAAACATAAAACAAAAGCTTGTTGATATATTATTCAACTGCCAACTAGACCTTGCTTATGTATCTGCCTATTGGGAGTGGTCCAAATGTAAATTTTGACAGGTTCAGTCAATACATTTGTTTTAAACCACAGACAATGAAAAAAGATCTTTCCTACTGAATGTTTTGCATACCTTATAGACCACACTGCTAAAGAGAAATATGATTTGCTCACTTGTGAAGTTAAGGTTTTCATTATGAAAGTTGTAGTCACTTTTAAGTTTCCTGAAGACTGCAGAATTACTTAATGAGATAGTTGACTTTCAGAAATGGAAAGAGATCGCTTTCTTAGACATATGACACATATCTTAGACATAGGCTATCTTTGCTGCTAGCTATAGAAAAGATCTTAAATATTGTCCGTAAAGTTATATTTTCAAAATGAGGGCCAAGAGGCTGTCCTCTAATTTGAAAACACAATGGGGATACAAAAGGGAAAAAGGACTGTAAAGCAGAGATTTCTATGCTGTTTCTCCAAAAGTGTTTGATGGGTTTTTTAAAAAAATGATTTTCTTTATTTATTTATTCCTGGCTGCCTGGGTCTTTGTTGCTGTCAGGGTTTTTCTCCAGTTGTGGTGAGCAGCGGCGCTCTCTGCCTGTGGTACTCGGGCTTCTCATTGTGGTGGCTTCTCTTGTTTCAGAGCAGGGGCTCTAGGGTGCACGGTCTCAGGACTTGCACTCACTGGGCTCTAGAGCACTGGCTCAGCTGCGGTGCAAGCTCTGAGGCACGTGGAACCTTCCTGGATCGGGGGTCAAACCTGAGTTTCCTGCAGTGGCAGGCAGCTTCTTTACCCCTGAGCCACCAGGAGAATCGATTTGATGATCTTTGAAGAAGCCATAAGGAGCCCAGCGAAGGATGGACTGAGCCCACTTGAGTTGTCTGGTGTGATGTGAGGGTTGACAAAAAGTTTCATAAGGAATATTGTGGAATTAAGACTGCTTCAGAACTCAGAAAAGAAAGTATGTCACCAAAAAAGGGCTACCAAATTAAATTGGACTTTCTCATTTCTTTCCTAAAGCTGTAATTTATTTGGAATCAAATTTTGATTTCACAAGTTCGGACTACATCGATGCTTTAACATTATTTTCCCTGAGAGAAATTTAGCTCATGATGTCATCCAAGGTGTTTTAGAGTGTTCACAAATGATGGACATTTTTGATACAGACAGTCTGTAAGATGAATTTATAGGGACTTCCCTGGCTAAGACTCCATGCTCCTAATGCAGGGGGCCTGGGTTCAATCCCTGGTCAGGGAAGTAGATCCCACATGCTGAAACTAAGAGTTCGCATGCCAGAACTAAAATATTCCCGAGCTACAAGTGAGACCTGATACAGACAAAAAAATAAATACAGTTTTAAAGATTAATTTATAGGTGTAAAGGACAGTATTGACAATCAGCTGACCTACTGAAACAAGCTTGTAAATACAAAGTTGATGAACATCTTTAGAAAGCTAGAAACAAATTGCCACAAGTTTAAAACCCTGCTATTACCAGTAAGTAAGATCCTACATAGTCTATGTCAAATGCTTTTGTTGAGAGGATAGTTAGCTTGTTGTCATCGTGTAAGACTGACAGCAGACGTTAGAGTCATGGGCACATGGTAAGAATCAACCAAGTTTCACATTTGAGTATATTCAGTCTGTCACTACACAAAAGTAAAGAAGGAGGCCCTGCTGCTGCTGCTGCTGCTGCTAAGTCTCTTCAGTCGTGTCCGATTCTGTGCGACCCCATAGACAGCAACCCACCAGGCTCCCCCATCCCTGGGATTCTTCAGGCAAGAATACTGGAGTGGGTTGCCATTTCCTTCTCCAATGCATGAAAGTGAAGGCTCTAGGTTATTGAAAAAAGGAACCTAAGTGTGAAAAAAAGGGTGAGGGGGGCTTCCCTGGTGGCTCAGACAGTAATGAATGTGCCTGCAATGCAGGAGACCCAGGTTGAATCCCTGGGTCAGGAAGATCCCCTGGAGAAGGGAATGGCTACCCACTCCATGCTTGCCTGGAAAATCCCATTGACAGAGCACACTGGCGGGATTATAGTCCATAGGTTCATAGAGAGTCAGACATGACTGAGTGACTATTCATTGCAAAGTGCAAAGAGTAAAAATATCCTATGGTACTTTGGGAGAAAAAGAACCATGTCTTTGAGCTTTTTTCTTAAATACAAGTTAACATTTGTTGAATTAGTCCTTTTGTATTTTCACTCTTTGTTAAAAAGTATTACATTTGTGTATCTTAGGCATTGTTCACATTTCTCTCTTAGGAAATAGCCTGTTACCTTTGATTGGTCTCTTTATTTTTTTAATAAGTGTTCTTTACTATAGCTCTACATTACTATTCGCATATTGCTGAAACTTTCCAGTTTGTTGCTGCTTCTTTCCATTTTTGGTGAGCTCTTCGGGCATGCTTAAGAAATATTTGTTTTCTGAATTACCTGTTTTTATTTTCTTCTTAAATTAGAGCAGGGCTCTGGTGTAGCAGGGACCCCAGTTTTGCCTACAGCCCTGGAACAAGTTTCTCAGTGCTTTTACTATTACTGACAACTTTTTTTTGCTTGAGCTCAGCTAAATATTTGCTTTTTCTTCTATTAGTTTCTCAGGTTTTTACAGCCTTGAATGTGTCAGGAGTCTGGAAGTTATGCTGATGAAGGATGGCTACATCATTCTCTATTCCTTTTTCCTTTTGAAACCATTTACAAATTTTGGTTTTTTGTGAGTTTTTTGTTTTTAACTTTTTTTTAAATTTTCATTACTGGAGTATAGTTGCTTTATTAATACAGTGTTGTGTTACTTTCTGCTGTACAGCAAAATGAATTGGCTATGTGTATACGCGTGTCCCCTCGTTCTCTAAGGCAGTTTTACTCACCTCCATAGGTGGTACCAAAGTGCAAGATGCTCACAGCTGCTCTGCTCTGTCCTGGGCTTTGTTCAGCTGCCCCTGAGTTGTGCTGTGGCCCTTGGGGAGGTGGGGGTGGGTGGGGTTATAGAGCTGAAAGAAAAGCCTTCCTCAGTGGCAATGAACTCTAGGATCCTTCTGTTACCGAGCCCCTGGCAGCTGCAGCTGCCCTGGGTTTCACTTTAACCACTTCGTGCACGGTGTCTAGAAGATTCATACCACAGAGGCATGAATCCTGGCCAGGGGCCATTTCCTCTGCCCTCTCTTCCTGCCAGCATTATTGGCACTCCCCTCCCCTGCCCGCCTTCATGCTTCTTACAGAGGTGACACCTCCTAGATCGGAATCTGGGGTGACTCAGAATGCGCCTTCTCTCTCCTCAGCGAGACTCAGGCCTCCACCCCAGCCACCTGCAGCTGCCGCATGTGACACCTTCCCTGGGAAGACAGGATCTTAATTCCCTGCCGTATCCAAGGAGGAATTTGATGGACAGTTTTTTCCTTCTACTGGAACAGCATCATTATTTTCTAGTAAATTCTAACCTGGAAACGCAGAGTATGATTCCTTATCAGGCAAGTACCTTGCATTGATTACATATGCCATCAAATTTTGAATTTTTAAAAAATTTATTCATTTTTTAATTGAAGGATAATTGCTTTACAGAATTTTGTTGTTTTCTGTCAAACCTCAACATGAATCAGCCATAGGTATACACATATCCCCTCCCTTTTGAAACTCCCTCCCATCTCCCTCCCCAATGCACCCCTCTAGATTGATACAGTGCCCCTGTTTGAGTTTCCTGAGACACAGCAAATTCCCGTTGTCCATCTATTTTAATAAGCGGGGAGAGTGTCTTTCACAGCAGGGATTCCTCCCCAGGTACTTTTCTGGGGGATTTCTTTTTTTGTGTGAACTCTAACTTCATCCAGTATTTCTCCCCGGAGGTTTTGCTTCTTCTCCGGATGGCCCTCCCTGTGAGAAGTCAGGCTACTTCTCCTCAGGGTGGGTTGTTATTGTTCTTGTTGTTTAGTCACTTCAGTTGCGTCTAACTCTTTTGCAACCCTATGGACTGTAACCCACCAGGCTCCTCTGTCCATGGAGTTTTCCAGGCAAGAATACTGGAGTGGGTTGCCATGCCCTCCTGCAGGGGATCTTCCTGACCCAGGAATCGAACCCGTGAATCCTGCATTGGCAAATGGATTCTTTACCTCTGAGCCACATGGGAAGCCACTCAGACTGAGTTTTGTTCAGTTGCTCAGTCGTGTCCAGCTCTTTGCAACTCCATGGACTGCAGCACATCAGGCTTCCCTGTCCTTCACCATCTCCAAGAGTTTGCTCAAACTCGTGTCCAGTGAGTTGATGATGCCATCCAATCATCTCATCCTCTGTCACACTCTTCTCCTCCTGCCCTCAATGTTTCCCAGGATCAGGGTCTTTTCCAGTGAGTCTGCTCTTTGCATCAGGTGGCCAAAGTATTGGAACTATCGTTGGGAGACCTGGGCGAAATAGTTCATCTGCAGCTAATTTTCTCTTGCGGCTTCAAAAAAAAAAAGTCTTTAAATTCTAAATCAGATTTGTTGATGAGCTGTGGAAACCTCTGAATTTAAGGGAGCAGATGGCTGCAACCATGGATTTGACAAATCTCATCCCTTAGGCAGTGGGTCCCCTTAGAGTTGATGTATTTGTCCTACAACCTATGAATATTTTATGGATGTCCTTTTGTGTTCATTAATGGGGCCTGAACTGTACAGTCGCCTGGAATAATACCAAAAGAATACCCTCTCCTGACCTCGGCTCCTGAATGATTTATGGAGATGAGCTAGGCCTATAAGAGATTCCGTATTTCCAGACACTTTTCAACAAAGAGGGAAGTAAGTTTATGCTCGTAAAGAGAGTGAGCTCTTTGGGGGAGTTTAGTGTGAAATCTGTGTGTTCGGGAAAGGCTTTTACTTCTGGATCTTCAGGGATGAGGATTTTTTTTTTTAAATAATTTTATTTACTTATTTTTTGCTATGCTGAGTCTTCACTGCTCAGGCTTTTCTGTAGCTGTGACGAGTGGGAGCTACTCTCTAGTTGGCGTGGGCAGGCTTCTCATTTCAGGGGCTTCTCTTGCGGAGCACGGGCTCTAGAGCACAGGCTCTGCAGTAGGGGTGCTGGGGCTTAGTTGCTCCATGGCATGTGGGATCTTCCCAGACCGGGGATCGAACCGGTGTCTCCGCATTGACAGGCAGGTTCTTTACCACTGAGCCACCAGGGAAGCCCAAAATGGAGTTTACATTTCCTCAATAAGGAGGGCAACGTGATGTTTGAAAAGACCTTCCAGCCCATCACCCGTGCTTATTTTGTGCCTGGAATTTCTTGTCCCTGTAGAATATCAGTCAAAATAATGAATGTAAAGCCCTCCTCTTGTCTCCTGGCCCTTCCATTCTGTGTCTTTTAAATTGAAATAGTTCAGTCTCCTGGTACAGATGGAGTTGGCTGTGCGCCTGTCACCTGGAGCAATACCAAAGACAAGACATCATCATGACTGGGTTCTCCACATAATTAGAGATCAGACCCACACAGATGCGGGTTCAGTCTCTAGGTCAGGAAGATCCCCTGGAGGAGGACATGGCAACCCACTCCAATATTCTTGCCTGGGGAATCCCATGGACAGAGGAGGCTGGCGGGCTACAGACCATAGGGGCGCAAAGATCAGACATGGAGCAACTTAGCGTGCACACACACACACGCGTAACTTACATCCGCGTGTCATGGATGCTCATACGGGACAGAGCCAGAAGTGAACACTAACGTGTGTAGGACTAGCACAGGGTGCCTATATGAAGAAAACCGGGTTCGAGTGGTTAGAAGTTAGCTGGCAGAGGGAGGGAAGACATCCTAGGAAAGATAGAAATGTGAGCAAAAGTGCAGGGTAAGAGAGACCTCCCAAGTCATGAGGGGCAAGCAAGGGGGTGATTTTGTGTTTGTTCAGCTGTGTCCGACTCTTAGTGACCCCATGGACTGTAGCCTGCCAGGCTCCTCTGTCCATGGGATTTTTCAGGCAAGTATACTGCAGTGGTTTGCCATTTCATTCTCCTGTAAATAAGGGGATGCCACCTTCTATAATGAAGTAAAATCCAGGGGTGTGAGGTTGGTATGAAGAACCCTGGAATCTCAGATCTCTACTTCTGATTGACTTGTGTTGTGGTCTTTCCCCCATCCCCACTGCCTTCACCACATCGGCCTCAGAGGCAGATTTCTTCCCTTTTAAAGCTCTGTCAAAAGTCCCTTCTTTTGCTTCCCCCTAGCATAGGTCAAATACACATACATTTAATAAAAATTTACTAATGGGGGAGGAATAAATCAGGAGTTTGGGATTAACACAGACATGCTACTGTATATAACATAATCAACAAGCACATACTGTATAGCACGGGGAACTCTACTCAGTATTCTGTAATAACTTCTGTGGGAAAAGAATCTGAAAAAGAGATGTATATATATGAGATATATGTATCTATATAACTGAACCACTTAGCTGTACACCCCAAACTAGCACAACATTGTAAATTGACTATACTCCAGTATGGGGACTTCCCTGGTCGTCCAGTGGCTAAGACTCCATGCTCCCAGTGCAGAGGGCCTGGGTTCGATTACTGGGCAGGGAACTAGATCCCACACGCCTCAAGTAAAGATACTGTATCCTGCAACTAAAACCCAGGACAGACTAGATAAATATATTAAAAGAAAGAAATTACAAAAAGACTATATTCCAGTAAAAATAAAAATTAAATTAAAAAAAATTTATTACACACAAAGAGAAGGGGGGAAAAAAGGAAACTAGGAGCTTCTCTGGTGGTTCAGTGGCTAAGACTTTGTGCTCCCAATACATTGGGCCTGAGTTCGATCCCTGGTCAGGGAACCAGATCCCACATGCTGCAACTAAGACCTGGTGAAGCCAAATAAATGAAAAAAGTAGTAATAAACAAATACTTTTTTAAAAAGGAAACTAATTTGTTAAGTAATCAAGTTTCAGAGGTATACCTTGCTCTCTAGGGCTCATAAACCCTACCTCATTCCAACTGAAATCCCAGTGAAAGAGGGATCTACCCTACCGAGCACACTTCAGGGGATACCTCAGCCTTCAACACCCAAGACAATTCTCCCAAACATCGAAATCTCTCACAATCCAAGCAATTCCATTCAGCTTCCTGAGCCCGAGTTGTGGCTTTATGATTTCAGGAGAAACCTAATTCGATGACCCCAAAGTGCATGACCCCTTGCCCAGGACGAAAGCTTGCTTTCTGCCCAGAGGTATCTTTGGGGGAGGGGTCATGCAGAGTCTTTGAAAGCCACAACTGTAGAAGGCTTAGAATAGGAGCGTGGCAACAGGAATGGAATAAACAGGTATGAGAGACATGGCTTTTGATGGCAAGGCACTCATATGAGCTTTTTACAATTATTATTATTTTTTTTTAAAGACAAAGCTTCTTTTTAAAATATTTATTTATTTCTTTGGCTCTGCTGGGTCATAGCTGTGGCATGTGTGTTCTTAGTTCCCCACCCAGGGATGGATCGCGGGCTCCCTAAACTGCTGGTCCGCCAGAGAAGTCCCCTGCAATTTGTACTCCTGTAGCTACTCTTATGCAGACTGGTGTTTCTGTCCTCTGTCCCCTTTCTTTCATGCCAGCTTTCTGTACCTCTCAGCTGTTACTTCAGCTATTGGCTTAATCTCTTTCCCTGTCCCAAAAGCTCTGGAAATGGCTGGAGGACCCTTACCTTTGACCTCCCCATGATCTCCCAAAGCAGTCCACTGAACCTCCTCTTTTCCCAGCGCACAGCCCTTAAAGGGGGTTCCCACGCTGAGAAACAAACAAAAGAGGCAGCAAAACAAATGAAGAAGTTACAAAATTTCCAGGAATCTAACCAAACTCATCTCACACGCTAGCAAAGTAATGCTCAAAATTCTCCAAGTTAGGCTTCAACAGTACATGAACCAAAAACTTCCAGATGTTCAAGCTGGATTTAGAAAAGGCAGAGGAACCAGAGATCAAATTGCCAACATCCATTGGATCATAGAAAAAGCAAGAGAATTCCAGAAAAAAATCTACTTCTGCTTTATTGACGAAGCCAAAGCCTCTGACTATTTGGATCACAACAAACTGAAAAATTCTTCAAGAGATGGGAATGCCAGACCACCTTACCTGCCTCTTGAGAAATCTGTATGCAGGTTAAGAAGCAAAAGTTAAACCAGATATGGAACAATGGACTGGTTCGAAATTGGGAAAGGAGTACTTTAAGGTTGTATATTGTCACCCTGCTTATTTAACTTATATGCAGAGTACATCATGAGAAACGCTGGACTGGATGAAGCACAAACTGGAGTCAAGATTGCTGGGAGAAATATCAATAACCTCAGATGACACCACCCTTATGGCAGAAAGAGAAGAGGAACTAAAGAGCCTCTTGATGAAAGTGAAAGAGGAGGGTGAAAAAGCTGGCTTAAAATTCAACATTCAAGAAACTCCGATCATGGCAATCTGCTCCCATCACTTCATGGTAAACAGATGGGGAAACAATGGAAACAGTGACAGACTTTATTTTCGTGGGCTCCGAAATCACTGCAGATAGTGACTACAGCCATGAAATTAAAAGATGCTTCCTCCTTGGAAGGAATGCTATGACCAACCTAGACAGCATATAAAAAGCAGAGACATTACTTGGCTGACAAAGGTCCCTCTAGTCAAAGCTATAGTTTTTCTAGTAGTCATGTATGGATGTGAGAGTTGGACTATAAAGAAAGCTGAGCAAAGGAGAATTGATGCTTTTGAATTCTGGTGTTGGACAAGACTCTTGAGAGTCCCTTGGACTGCAAGGAGATCAAATCAGTCAATCCTAAAGGAATCAGACCTGAATATTCATTGGAAGGACTGATGCTGAAGCTGAAACTCCAATACTTTGGCTACCTGATGTGAAGAATTGACCTATTGGAAAAGACCCTGATGCTGGGAAAGATTGAAGGCAGGAGGTGAAGGGGACGGCAAAGGATGAGATGGTTAGATGGGATCACTGACTTAATGGACATGAGTTTGAGCAAGCTTGGGAGTTGGTAATGGACAGGGAAGCTGGGCGTGCTGCAGTCCATGGGGTCGCAAAGAGTCGGACATGATTGAGTGACTGAACTGAACCAAACTTCTTAGCCCTTAAGGACAGTCACCAACTCTTTTTGGTCTCTGTATCCCAAGCACCTAACACTGTAATGCCAAGCACAAGGTAGGGAAGTTTGTTGACAAAAATACTTAAAAAAAATTTTTTTTGACTGAACCCCCCAGCATGTGGGATCTTAGTTCCCCAACCAAGGATCCATCCTGCACCCCTTGATTTGGAAGCGCGTAGTCTTAACCCTTGAACTGCCAGGGAAGTCTCAGCTGACTAAAATAATAAATAAATTAAAACAAGGAGAACAGAGTGATGTCATAGAAAGTAGGACCATCAAGAAGGGGATGGTTGACAACACTAAATATCACAGAGAAATCAAATCAGATGAGAACGGAAAGGCACTCTGCTGGCTTTGCTATTTGAGGCGTGATGGTACTCCTGGCCAGGATGGGTCTAAGGGGGCTGAAGGGCTGGCAGCGTGATTGAATTGGTTGACTAAGGGAGGTGAGGAAGGAATACAGTGGGTGTAGATCATCTGGGGACGCTTGGCTATGGAGGAGGCAGAAGGACTGGTAACTAGAAGTGGACTCAGGGTTGAGGGAAAGTGATGAAGATGGTAACGGCTCTGGAGGACTGGGAGAGGGAGCTGAGGGCCACACTGAGACCAAAGAGCACAGATTTCTGTGGGCACCAAGGTGCTTGGGTGTGTGCTTCCTCCAGCAGTGTTTCTGGGCCCAATTCCAGCACGTGTGTGCGTGTGTGTGTTGGGGGCTCCCCACACCAACAAGTGATTCTTGGACCCCAGCAGAGACTGAGAATTCACCTCAATTCTGACACCATTTACCTGGACATAGAATCAGATTCCATATGTAAAAGACTTGGTCTCACAAGACCTCCTGCCACCACAGATGCCAGCGTTGAAACCCAGGTTGTCCCCTGTGCTCCTGACTCTCCGGGTTTGAGTTAGGGGTTCCAATGGCCCTGTCTAACTCAGGATGCTAATTGCAAGTCCAGGTTGTCACCTGTACTTCTGACCAATGGGCTGTAGATAAGAAGTTCCCATGGCTCCCTCCCTGGTTTCAATTCATTTGCTAGAACGACTCACAAAACTCAGGACAACACATTTACTCACTAGATTTTGTTATAAAAAGATATTAAAGAATAGGAATCAGCAGCTAGGTGAAGAGGTATAGAGGATGAGGTCCCCTGGTGGCTCAGATGGTAGTCTACCTGCAATGCAGGAGACCAGGGTTTGATCCCTGGGTCAGGAAGATCCCCTGGAAAAGGAAATGGTACCTCACTCCAATATTCTTGCCTGGAGAATCCCATGGACAGAGGAGCCTGGTAAGCTACATCCATGGGGTCGCAAAGAGTTGGACACAATTAACACTTTCTTTCACTTTTCCAGACAAAGGAGTGTCTGTCCTCATAGAGCTTTGGGGCCCATTTTTGGAGTTTCCACATGGAAACTCTGGGCCCCAAAGCTGTTCTTTTAGGGTGTTTGTGGAGGCTCTGTTACAAACACATGGTTGACAAATCCTTGCCAATCATGGCGACTGATTTCACCTCAAGCCCCCTCCCTGGAGGTTAATCACAGGTTGGTCCCATTGGTAATCAATGCCCAGCCTTAGATGTTTTCCAAAAGATGCTTCATTAACACAACAGAAGACACCTAGATCATTCTCAACTCTGAGAAAATTCCAAGGATTTGGGGAGCTATGGGCCAGCAAAACAATTGTAGTTGAAGGTCAAATACATATGAGACAAAGATTTTGGTTCTCTGAGTGACCACATATGTATTTCTTGTAAATCACAGCATGACGCTGACTTCGTGTGGGACCACAAGGGAAGGGAAGTGACCTAAGTTTGGGAACTTGAAGGGCATGAGTGGTGGTGATGGCTCAGTCGAGAGGGAGGTTCAAACTAGAGATGTAAGAAAATGGGATTTCCCGGGTGGCACTAGTGGTAAAGAGCCCAGCTGAGAATCCAGGTAGACCTAAGAGATGTGGGTTCAATTCCTGGGTCAGGAAGATCCCCTGGAGGAGGGCCTTGCATTTGTAATCTTGCCTGGAAAATCCAATGGACAGAGGAGCCTGGGGGACTACAGTCCAAAGGGTCACAAAGACTTGGACATGACTGAAGCAACTTAGTATGCACGTTGGTAAGAAAACGAGCCCCCGAGGGAGCTCGAGTATGAGGAAACAGGTAAGCTGAGGAACTGGAGCTTAAAAACTGCGTTCATGCTTGGCAGCAGGACAGTGAGTCATGCTGGATGATGTTGAGGCTGCGGCTGAGTTATTGAGTTTCATAGGTGGAACCCTCTAGATCATGGCAAGATTCAGGTGTGGTCAGGAAAGGCTGAGGGACCCAAGGAAGCACCAGATGCTATGTGAAGCAGGATGGGTGGTGGCAGTGGTCTCAAGGCCTACGCAAGGGCACACAGGGAGACCCAGAATCTGCATTTAGGAACCTCTTACTCAGGCCAGTGTACAAGTTAATTGTCCTGTGAAGTCTCAGTTCCCCATCTGTCAAAGGCTGTAATAATATCACCAAGCCTCATGGGATCATTGTGGAAATTAACTGAGATCATGTATGTGGGGTGCTGAGCACAATATCTGGTAATAAGCACTTGATAAATATCTAAAAAATAAATGCTATGGTGTATGTGCAGGAAGAACACTCACATGAAAAATACATAAGAGGGCACTTAGGGATTGTCTTCTTTGTGGAAACAAAGAATCAAATTTGTGTTTGCATTCCAACCCTGCAGCTTACTAGCCCTGTGATGACTTGAGGCAAGTCATTTCACCTGTTTGCGGTTAATCACGATGCTGAGTTGTTAATATCTTTGCCCCAATGTATCAAGTGACTGCTTACTAAGTACCAGGGATTGTACTGGGTGTGGGAGAGAAAGAGACTTGAAAAAGACACTCTTCCATGCTCACAGAACACCAGAAGGGATGGGAAGAGACAGTTATCATTGGAGAAACTTAGAGCTTTGGCAAAGCTGAATTCGAGGCATGCAGAGAAATCCTTAATTATTCTGGAGAGATTTTTTTTTTCCCCTACCCTGATGAAGATTAGCTCATTCCCTCCTTTAAAAAAAAAATTATATATATATATAAATTAGCTTCTAGTTCCTCCTTTATTTTTTTTAACTGTAGTAGGGTTTTAGATACTATTTTGGAACGTAAAATGGTAAAAATTAGATGTTTCAAACTTCCAAGGGCTGAACAACCTGCACAGAGACACGTCATTTGTAAAGTATTGTAGAACTGGGGTCAGAGCATGATAGCAGCACAGTGGCTCCTTCAATAAGTTTATCAGGTCCAGTTTCTCCTTCTGTAACATGAGGAGAGTGGTCACTGCTTCATAGAGTTAGTGTGGGGATTAATGAGTTAATACATGTAAACACTTAGGACGGTGCCTGGCACGTGGCGATCATTCAGTTTGTGAGTTCTCCTTATTTTATAAAGTGACAGTCTTCCAGGGAAAAATGTCTTCCTCAATCTGCACAGGGACCATTAGAAACTGTGGATCAAAGCAACAAGATGATAAACTGGAAGCTGGTTTCATTTTTAAATTTTTATTGGAGTACAGTTGCTTTACAGTGTTGTGTTAGCTTCTACTGTTCAGCAAAGTGAATCAGTCGTATGTATACATATATCCAGGCTTCCCAGGTAGCTCAGTGGGTAAAGAATCTGCCTGCAAGGCAGGAGATACAGGAGACATGGGTTTGATTCCTAGGTTGGGAAGATTCCCTGGAGGAGGGCATGGCAACCCATTCCAGTATTCTTGCCTGGTGAATCCCATGGCCAGGGGAGCCTGGCGGGCTACAGTCCATAGTGTCACAAAGAGTCAGACATGACTCAAGTGACTGAGCACACACACACACACACAAACACACATGTACATATATTCCCGTTTAGTGTTTTTTGTTTGGATTTCCTTCCCATTTAAGTCACCACAAAGCATTGGGTAGAATTAACAATTTGTTTTAGAATAAGTCGATCTGCAAAGGGTCTGGACAAAAAACCCGAGGGCCCTTCTTTTCAACACAGCCGAAATTCAACTGTCTTGACTGCAGCATCTACCCCATAAATATCGGTTGAGTTATTCAGTCCTTGCTTTGCAAGACAATGTCCACAGAGTGCCTTATATATGAGTTTTCTCATAGTTCAAAAGAGAGAAACCTCGACTTTCCCTCTCTCCTGGAGGGAGTCTGACACAGCACTCTCAGCCAGGTGAGGGGAGCTCTCAGGTTACCTGGTGTGAAAGCCCCCAGGGTCCTGGGCTGGGCAGCAGGTTGTAACTTGCATCTCAGTCTTTCTCTCTATCTCAGGAAATTTTCCCTGATAAGATAAAGGCATTCCTAGTCTCTGGCACTTGCCTCGCCTTTATTGCAGAAGTCAAAAGAGGGAGATGAGTGTTAAGTAGAGGTCAAAAGGAAGTGTAGCTCACAGGGGTGTTTCTCTACAGTCTCTTGGGAAGCTTCTGTCATTTCTTCCAATCAAACGTTTCCAGGACAATTCAAATGGTTTTGGAACTTTAGAGAGAGTCCTCACCTCTTCCCTGTTATATTCCCCCACCTCTTCAATTTCTCAGGGGCTTTCTCCTCTTGGAAATTTGAGCTTAAACTGAAATACAGTGTTTCTGCAGAAACTGGAAGCCTTCTCTTTTTCTGCCTTCCTTGTTTCTGTTCAAAAAGCTAGATTCAAGTTGTCATCAGAACTGGCCTTCTAAAAAGAAAATTTATGAGTTCAGCTCAGTTCAGTTGCTCAGTCGTGTCCGACTCTTTGCAATCTCATGGACTGCAGCACGCCAGGCCTCCCTGTCCATCATCAACTCCCGAAGCTTAATCAAACTCATGTCCATCAAGTTGGTGATGCCATCCAACCTCTGTCGTCCCCTTCTCCTCCTGCCTTCAATCTTTCCCAGCACCAGGGTCTTTTCCAATGAGTCAGTTCTTTACATCAAGTGGCCAAAGTATTGGAGTTTCAGCTTCAGCATCAGTCCTTCCAGTGAATATTCAGGATTGATTTCCTTTAGGATGGACTGGTTGGATCTCCTTGCAGTCCAAGGGACTCTCAAGAGTCTTCTCCAACACCACAGTTCAAAAGCATCATCTTGGACGCTCAGCTCTCTTTATAGTCCAATTCTCACATGCATACGTGACTACTGGAAAAACCATAGCTTTGACTAGATGGACCTTTGTTGACAAAGTAATGTCTCTGCTTTTTAATATGTTAGGTTGGTCATAGCTTTTCTTCCAAGGAGCAAGCGTCTTTTAATTTCATGGCTGCAGTCATTATCTGCAGTGATTTTGGAGCCCCCAAAAATAACATCTGTCACTGTTTCTATTGTTTCCCCATCTATTTGCCATGAAGCGATGGGAGCAAATGCCATGCTCTTAGTTTTCTGAATGTTGAGTTTTAAGCCAACTTTTTCACTTTCCTCTTTCACTTTGATTAAGAGGCTCTTTAGTTCTTCTTTGCTTTCTGCTATAAGTGTCATCTACATGTCTGAGGTTATTGAGATTTCTCCTGTCAATCTTTCATTCCAGCTTGTGCTTCATCCAGTCCAGCATTTCTCATGATGTACTCTGCATATAAGTTAAATAAGCAGGGTAACAATATAAAGCCTTTGACATACTCCTTTCCTGATTTGGAACTAGTCTGTTGTTCCATGTCCAACAAGATGGTAGGTGTTGGAGTGTTGGTCAAACAGAAAATGCCAAGAGTGAACATCGACATTTTAGGAATCAGTGAACTAAAATGGACTGGAAAGGGTGAATTTAACTCAGATGGCCATTTTATCTACTACTGTGGGCAAGAATCCCTTAGAAGAAATGGAGTAGCCCTCAAAGTCAAGAGTCTGAAGTGCAGTACTTGGATGCAATCTCAAAAATGACAGAATGAAAAAAAAATAAATAAATAAAAAAAAATAAAAAAAATGACAGAATGATCTCTGTTCGTTTCCAAGGCAAAACATTCAATATCACAGTAATCCGAGTCTATGTCCCAACATACCTACAAGACTTTCTAGAACAAATACCGAAAAAAGATGTCCTTTTCATCATGGGGGACTGGAATGCAAAAGAGGGAAGTCAAGAAATACCTGGAGTAACATGCAAATTTGGCCTTGGAGTACAGAATGAAGCAGGGCAAAGGCTAATAGAGTTTTGCCAAGAGAACCCACTGGTCATAGCAAAAATCCTCTTCCAACAACCCAAAAGAAGACTCTACACATAGACATCACCAGATGGTCAATACCAAAATCAGATTGGTCATATTCCTTGCAGCCAAAAATGGAGAAGTTCTATACAGTAGCAAAGACAAGACCGAGAGCTGACTATGACTCAGATCATGAACCCCTTATTGTGAAATTCAGACTTAAATTGAAGAAAGTAGGGAAAATCACTAGACATTTCAGTTATGAACTAAATCAAGTCCCTTATAATTATACAGTGGAAGTGACAAATAGTTTCAAGGGATTAGATCTGATAGAGTGCCTGAAGATCTATGGATAGAGGTTTGTGACATTGTACAGGAGGCAGTGATCATGACCATCCCCAAGAAAAAGAAATGCAAAAAGGCAAAATGGTTACAAATAGCTGTGAGAAGAAGAGAAATGAAAGGCAAAGGAGAAAAGGAAAGACATACCCATCTGAATGCAGAGTTCCAAACAATAGCAAGGAGAAATCAGAAAGCCTTCCTCAATAATCAGTGTAAAGAAATAGAGGAAAACAACAGAATGGGAAAGACTAGAGATCTCTTCAAGAAAATTAGAGATACCAAGGGAACATTTCATGCAAAGATGGGCACAATAAAGGACAGAAATTGTATGGACCTAACAGAAGCAGAAATATTAAGAAGAGGTGGCAAGAATACCCAGAACTTTATTAAATTCTTCACGACCCAGATAATCACGATGGTGTGATCACTCACCTAGAGCCAGACATCCTGGAATGGGAAGTCAAGTGTGCCTTAGGAAGCATCACTATGAACAAAGCTACTGGAGGTGATGGAATTCCAGTTGAGCTATTTCAAATCCTAAAAGATGACGCTGTGAAAGTGCTGCACTTAATGTGCCAGCAAATTTGGAACACTCAACAGTGTCCACAGGACTGGAAAAGGTCAGTTTTCCTTCCAATCCCAAAGAAAGGCAATGCCAAAGAATGCTCTAACTACTGCACAATTGCACTCATTTCACACGCTAGCAAAGTAATGCTCAAAATTCTCCATGATAGACTTCAACAGTATGTGAACCATGAACTTCAAGATGTTCAAGCTGATTTAGAAAATGCAGAGGAACCAGAGATCAAATTGCCACCATCCGCTGGATCATCTAAAAAGCGAGAGAGTTCCAGAAATCTTCTACTTCTGCTTTATTGACTATGCCAAAGCCTTTGACTGTGTGGATCACAACAGACTGTGAAAAATTCTTAAACAGATGAGAATACCAGACCACGAGATGATAAAAGAGGTATCAAGTGAACAGTGGATGCCCAGGAACCTCGGCACACTTCAAACCTTTATTTGTTATAACTTGCATATTGTGAGATAGTTAATAGGAAATATGTTTCAGTCCAGAATAAACTCTGGTGTCAGTCCAAGGGCCACAACAATGTTTTTTCAGTGTTCCTCAGTCCATGGGGTTTCTCAGGAAAGAATACTCGAGTGGGTTGCCATTTCTTCCTCCAGGGGATCTTCCCGACCCAGGGTTTGAACCTGCATTGGCAGGCAGATTTCTTTACCACTGAGCCACCTGGGAAGCTGTTTTCAATGCCAAATAAGGACAAAAGTGTAGCAGTGAGGGTTTTTTTAGCCAAGAAATTATTTCAATATAAAAATACATTCTATGTGACCTGTCTTTTTTTTTTTTAAAGAATGATATTGATAGTAAATAGCAATTTGTTGGTCTATTAATTTTTAAAGAATTTACTTAGTAAAATTAAAAAGTTGGAAAATCTAAATTGGTTCTCCTTATTTGTTTACTGGGCTGTGAAAATTAAAAGATTTTGTCCAGCTGAGAAGATCCTCTGAAATCTCAGAGGAAATGCCCCTAAGAAAGAAATTCCCTACCTGTAAAGAGTGCCTCTGGGATTGCATTTTCTATCTTTAATCTTTTTCCATCCTTATTTTTAAATTGAGGTATAATTAACATATTAGTTTCAGGTGTAGAACATACTGATTTACTTTTTTTAGTTGTGGTAAAACATACCTACCAAATGTACCATTTTAACCATTTGTAGGTGTTCAGTTCAATGGCATAAAATACACTCACATTCTTGTGCAACTATCACCACCATCCATCTCTAGAACCTCTTTTTTTTGGCCATGCTGCATGGCATGTGGGATCCTAGCTCCCCAACCAAGGATCGAACCTGTGTCCCTTGCCTTGGAAACTCGGAATCTTAATCACTGGATCTCTAGGGAAGCACCTGTTGCTGCTGTTGTTGCGACATTCAGGTGTGTCTGACTCTTTGCGACCCCCATGGACAGCAGCAAGCCAGGCTTCGTGGTCCTTCACCATCTCCCAGAGTTTGTTCAAACTCATGTCCGTTCAGTTGTTGATGAACCTTTCTAATCTTCCCAAAGAGAAACCCTAACTTCCTATTCCCCTTCCTTTCAGCCCCTAGCAACCCCCATTCTACCTTCAGTCTCTGAATCATGATTCTAGGTACCGCATATAAGTGCAATCATACACTGCTTTCTTTTTTGTATCAGGCTCATTTCATGTTGTGTTAATTTCTGCTGTACAGCAGAGTCCGCCAGTCATATATATTTATTCTTTTCTGTGATGGTTTATCATAGGATATTGAATATGGCTCCTCCTACTAAAGAGATAATAATCTCTTTATTATACTAAACATCTCTTAGAGATGTTTTTAAACTTTTGGACAACTCTTATTTGTACTGAAGCTCTTTCAACAATAGGATGGTTGGCCCAAGGGCAAATCTTGCCAGCTTTCTGTGTTTACTCATCTGTAAAACTGTTCTGAGTTCTGTTCTATCATTTAAACACATCCAAGCAGATCTGCCTCTTATAAAGGTGGCCACTGCTATTCAGTTTCTATCAGTATTCCTAATATGTAATGTAGGCCCAGCATTGCATGTAAAAACTTCCCAGTTTTCATGCATTGGCTAATTCCATTGGGCCAGATGTGACATATTTGCAGGCCCCATCTTGCCCACAGGCTACCAGGTAGCATCTCTGCTAGGGTTTAACAAAACCACATTTTAGTGTGACTTCATTGATTCATTGATGTAATAAATGTTTACCGAGTCTCTACTACAGGCTAGGTTACACATATAACATATAGTTTTTAAAATACAAAATAGGAGAGACAGTGTTGCAGCATAAATGTTATAACTGAACAAAATAATGACTTTTATTAAGCACATATGTGCCAGGGAGTTTTAAGCGCTTCATCTGTATTAACTCATTGAACCTGACTAGGAACCTATACAGTAGGCACTCTCATCGTCTTCATTTTAAATATGCAAAAGACAAGCACAGAGTGGTCAAATTGCTTGTCTGGCCACACAGCTGGAAACTGTTAAGGATGGATTTGAACCCCGCTTGATGCTTGAGCCCAGGTCTTGACTGGGACAGGGAGTGGCTGGTATAGGATAACCTGTGGATTTATGAAGATCTCTGGAAGAGGTAACTTTTGCTTTGCCTTCAAGGGTGATTTCAGCAAACAAGGTGGGGAGGGCAATCCAGGCAGAGGAAATAATTTGAGCCTGGGATCAAACACAATATTGGCAGGAAATGAGTCTGAAAGAGGTCTCAAGGTCGCCAATGCCATTTTTCAACTGTTTGTTTTCAGGTGAGGTATCAGCTCATCGACAGCTTATGTCTCAGTACTAACCGCAAGGGAGAGGATGGCGTTGAAGCAGAAGGGTATTTTACAAGCTCCAGAGAGCGAAGCGCGCCCGAAGCCCTGCCGGCCTACCCGAGACCACCGACGGGGACTACAAGTCCCGTCATGCAGCGGGGCGCGCCGGGAGCCCCGGGCCGGCCCCACCCCTCCACAGGCCCCGCCCTTGCCCCGCCCCTCTCGCCCGTAGCCCCCTCCCGCCCGGTCAGCCCCAAAGAGTTGCCCGGTGGCCGCGGCAGACGGAAGCCGAGCGAGAACCTCGGCGGCGGCAGGATGGGAGACTCCAAAGTGAAAGTGGCCGTCCGGATCCGGCCCATGAACCGAAGAGGTGAGAGCCCAGATCGCCCGGGGCCGCCGCGGCGGAGGCGGCAGGTGCCTGGCGCGCCCTTCCCTTGGCCCCGGCCGCCGTGTGGGGTCCGGCCGGCCCCGCCCCTGAAATCCGCGTCCGGGCGAGGGGGGCGGCCAGCGCACCCCGAAACCTCGTCCCCCGCGCCCGCCCCGCCTGCGCGGGACGCCCCTCCCCTCGCCGGCACCGAGTCCCGGGGCGCCGCGGGCTCCACGTCCCATCCCGCTGCCCTTCCGCCGGTGCTCCCGCCCCGCTGCCCTTTCGCCCTCCCGTCTCCCTGCCCTTCTAGGAGTGCGCCCGCATCCAGCGCCCCGGGCTCGCTTCCTCCTTCCCCACCCGGTCCCGGGTCCCGTGCCCCGCGTGCCCCTGCTCGCGGCCCTCCAGCTGTCAGAGCGGCCCCGCCCCGGGGGTCCTCGCCCTCCGGCCTGGCCGGGACAGCCGGGGACCCCCAGGCCTCACGTCGGTGGCCCAGGCGTCCAGACCCCGCACCCCCGTGGCTCGCGGCAGGAAAGAGAGCAGGGAGTTGGCCTTATTCCTGAGAAAGCGCTCTAGAGAAAAACTCCTTCTTTTTGGTGTTTCACTTTAATATCCCTTTTAACCTGGACGGTCAGAAGGACTTGTAAATACTTTGATTGAACTTGGGGAGAGGAGTTGCCCGCCCCCACCCCATCCCCCGCTTTTTTTTTTTTTTTTTGACTGTTGAGAAAGTTTTGCTTTTGCTTGAAGTCATATTCGTCATCTCTCAACAATAAATAGCTTAGGTGCCAAGATTCTTGTGAAATTGTATCTTTCAGGCATTCTCTCAATTCTGCAGGGAGGGTAGAGAAAGCAGATAAACCGAGTACATTTTAAATCCTCTTTAGAAAAGAGTCAGATGGAGTAGAGAAAACCTAACTCAAGTCAGAAGAGGTGGGCTGGGCCTTGGCTTTAATGCTTAACTAGGCTCGTGACGGGACAAGTTACTTTAAATGAGATATTGAAAACACCTCCTATACCAGGTAATACTAGTGGGGGGGGGAAATCATTAGAGTCCCAGGAGATGACTTTTCAATTGGTAAGGCTCTCAGTGCGAATATTCGTGTAAGTAACAGAATCATTAAGTCGTTTTCACAACTTATTTGTTCATAGTTCAGTGTGGTTTAGGTCTGTGTAGAAATTGGTTTGCTTTCTGGTTGTCTTTGCTGTATGTTGAGACACACAGATCAACAGGTTGACTCACTGGCTTTTTTTTTTTTTTTTGAGTTGGTGATTCCTCCTGTCGTTGCTTGGTTGGCTAAAGGCTGTCAGATGACACACAAGAATTTTTCCCTAAGAACTTAACTACTTTACCTTCTCAAAGAGTGCACGTTTTGGGTCTTCAGTCTTGGCCTCACCAGCTGCACACTCTGACAAAATGAAAGAACTTAGATGAACTATGAAAGTTTCCGAAAGCTTCTGGTCTTAAAGCAGTTCAGGCAGCTTTATTTCAGTTCATTTCAAGCATATTACCATCACAGTGATTTAGAAACAAAACAAAACACGAAGCCACAGAAAAGGCAAAGTAGCTGGGATTTGAGTCTGTAAGGGTGATTTCAGCACTTTTAAAAAATTTCCTGTTCACTGAAAACTTGGGAAATGTCAGTGCTAAAAAGAGGCAGTTAACTCTCAATTAAAATTCTTCATTCTTTCCCTCCCCCTGCTTTGAATTTCAGTTTTCCAGGGGAAGTACTATCCTTTTTACTTACACATAGTCATTGATTAGATTGTAAGCGTCAGTATTAGAGTTTCAAGGGATGCATAGAGTAATACTTACAGTTTTGGAGTAGACGTTAGCTGTTCTTTTGAACTCATTTTAAAATTAAGGTGTAAGCATAGATCCTTTACCCTTTAAATAGAAGTGCATTATTTGTGGTAAACTGCCTCTTTGATTTAGTGCCATCTCTTACAGTTCCTGAGTGCATGTGGACTTTTTTTTTTCCAGTGATTGTTATAGATAATTAAAAGTGGTTCTATTTCTGTTTTGTCCTAAAGGAGTCATTTACATACATCTCGAGGATCTAGTGGAATACAATGGAGTGGAATTCTGAAGCCAGTGATTTTTAAACTGCTGTGTAGAGTTTGCTTAAAAAGGCTAAAACCAAGCCATATTCCTTTCCAGTAATTATGAAAAAAATTATTTGACCAATTATTACTTCTGGGAAAACTAATGTATTAAGTAATAGTATATAATTATGGTGAATGGTAAACTTTTCGTCATAATTGTTTCTCCCTTGGCAGATTAGTGCCAGAAGCAATCTCAGAAATGACTCTTCACCAGTGAGAATGAGATGAGACTGGATTCCTGGGATGATGTAGTTTTACTCTATAAAGACTTACTTATTTTGTATAATATTTTTCTCTTTTATTTTTCTTCTATTAAAAAAATTTTTTTTAATTGGAAGATAATTGCTTTACAATATTGTGTTGGTTTCTGCCATGTATCATTCTGAATGATTCTTGGAATCCCATTAGCTACCTGTTGAGGAAAATCTTAAATTGGCAAAAAGTTTCTAGTGTACCATTAAGTTCTTCATGTGATTCAGTATCTGACTGGGCTTAGGTATTAAGGTGGATGGTTGGTTTCTTTCCATTTGCTAAACTTTATGTGGGCTTGGGGAACTTAGTTATTTGAACATTCAGCTTTAGGTCTACTTCAGTAATAGCAAGAATTGTAATGATTAATGAATATGCATTTGTCGGGAATATATTTCTTGTTATACATTTTAACATTATACTAAGAAAACAAAAAATAAAAAGGAAGAAGTCTCCAACATTCTTTGACCATAACAATTCACACTCGTTTTCTTATTTTCATTTCAGTTTGTATTCACATGCCTGTGTAATTTTACATAGTTTTAATACTACGACTTTTTTTTTTTTGCTTTTTTCCTCTGAAGTATGAACTTGAACAGCTGAAGTCAAAGGGGTTAAGCTTGTTTTGTCATGAGATCTGGGAGTTCTGTTTGCAGTTCTGTTTGTTTGTCTTTTCATGTCATCTCTGAGATGTGTATAGCTCACCAAGTAACCTGGCTGTGTTCTGTGTACTGTAAGGAACACCTGTTCATACATTATTAACCAATCTAATTATTAAATGAGCCGAAGTTTTACACGAATAACTGATGGCACTAGTTAGGTCAGCGACATCTCCTGTTCAGTAATTTGATGTTTTATAACTTTAGATGGCTTAAAAAATATTTAATATTCATTGAATGCCTGCCAGGTGCCTACCTTATATTAGATAGTATGGGATTTTATTGCCTTCCCTCAAGGGACTTCCTGTGGCTTAAATGTGTGTGAGATTAACTATCAAAATAAATCTAGGTAAAAAACTGTTTGGGAAATGTATTTGCTGTCTACCTAACCTGAGGTGTGATGAAACCAAAAATTACATTAGAAATTTAGCTAGAAAGAAGAAAAAAACAGTGAAATGGGTTATTTTGGGTGTTAGGAAGCATGGTCAATACGTTTATTTTAGCAGGGATTTCTCAAGGGTTTGGTTTGCATTTCAGTACTTGATGCAGTGAAAGTCACAGAGAAGAATCATCATTATGGTGAAAGATACAAAGACTAATGTCAAGTAGAAGTCAGTGCTTAAGTGAATTACAGTCTACTATCTCAGTGGATAAGATATTTATAGACGTTAAAAATGATGAAAATCAAAACCATTTAACAAGGAAGACTTCCTTATGTTAGAAAAAGCAGAATGTAAAACAGTATGTGTAACTGTATGGCTGGACCTACTATTATAGTACTACTATGTAAAAATACCAACAGGAACGGGCAAGGGCTAGAAAGAAATGTGGAAAAATGAGATTGGGTGTTCTTGTTGGGGGAATTTTATTTCCTAAACACTTTCTCTTAGTGTTGGCTGCTATTAGAGCATTCATATTTTTAACGTGTGCTTTACAGTGGGGCTTCCTAGGTGGTTCATTCATTAGGACTCTGGGCTTCCTCTGCAGTGGGCACAAGTTTGATTCCTGATCAGGGAACTAAAATCCTGCATGCTCCGTGGCATGGCCAAGAGAAACGAAATAAATACAGTGCGCTTTATGTTGTATGCTCATGAGGAAATGATTGTCCTATGAAAAGATAGGATTACAAGGTAAAAACACCTGTAGCAGATTGCTAGTGACTAAATGCCAGGTGTATGAGAGGGAGATGTAGGAATTTAGAAAGATCCCTCAAAGCCTGGTGATTAGGGAAGTCTTCTCTGTGGAGGGAGGGAGCTTGTGGTTGGAACAGGTTTCCCGTGGGAGAAGAGAGGAGTAGGGGAAATTGGTTCTTTGAGAAGGAAGTACGGCCTGAGAGCAAAGGCACAAGGGGAGGCTCAGAGTTGAGGTAAGCCTGCCAGGGAGGAGGGCTCTGTCAAGGGGACAAGAGACAGGTGAGATTAGAAAGATCAGGCGAGGCTGCAGGGGGCCCAAAAGTCTAGCTTCAGGGTGGCAGGTCCATGTGCCCCGTTCAGCTTTTTATTAATAGAACTTTGTGTGGGTCTCAAGACTCAAGCATGATGAGAAAGATAGCCAGATCTCAGGGCAGGTTGCAAAGCCTGGGTAAGGTAAGCTGATTCGGGGCATCGCTGGGCAATGTGGTGAAAAACGAAGCCACCAGAGAGGAAGGAGACCAGTCAACACCAAGTGAGCAGGCGTGAATCCAAAGACAGATGAGGGAGGGAGGGCCAAAAGGGAGAGGACGTATGTATATCTATGGCTGATTCGTGTTGAGGTTTGACAGAAGGCAGCAAAATTCTGTAAAGGAATTATCCTTCAATAATAATAATAATAATAAAAAGGCGAAACTGGGACTGTAGGAGGACCCTGTTGGAAGGACTGTTGGAAGACCCCGGTGGTCAGTGAGGAAGCACATGGTGATCCCCGGGAAGGCAAGGTGCGGTGTGGGGCGGGAGGATCTGTTTGAAACAGGAAGGTATTTTCTGACTTGGAACCCACTGCTGGTTCTGAAGCGTTCTCAGAGAGAGAGAACTGGTGTTGGAGTTAGGGATTAGGGGTGACTGTGGATGGAAATTTCTGATATATTTTCTGAAACAGAAGACTCTTGTTCTCTTAGCATCTGCTCGATATGCTAATAGAGGACGAGACACATCTATCACAACATTCTTCTGTTTCTACTGTCAGCTCAATGACTGAAAGTGGGATTTATACGCATTGGACCAGAGGCTTTGGGGGAAGAAAGTACAAGTTTATCAAATCAAAATTTGTTTGAATTGGCATTTTATGTTCATCCCTCCCCACTGCTCCATTCCCCTACCCCCCTGCCTCGACTCGCACTTCCATAAAACAGTGACCAGTGACAGCTTTTCCATTTCTTAAGTTCTGAAGATGGAAGAAACCACCGGCAAAACTATTGGTTAAGCAGATGAATTGAGCTGCTTACTGGGTGGAAATGGATTTATTATTGATCTCTGTGCTCGCTGATCAGTTTCCCTTTGTATTCAAAAGAGCATGTTCTTAAAGCTTGGCAGGCAGAAGCAGTGTAATCATTAGGAAAGTGTCTGAAACTGGCTGGTGTAAGGGACATGAAGTCCACAACTTAACTGGTACTGGGCTTTAACTCTCAGAAGCTGGTGGTATCTTTAAAAGCTGGTATTGGCTCGGAAGGTAAAGAATCTGCCTGCAGTGTAGGAGACCCAGTTCAATCCTAGGGTCAGGAAGATCCCCTGGAGGAGGAAATGGCTACCTACTCCAGTCTTCTTGCCTGGAGAATCCCATGGACAGAGGAGCCTGGCAGGCTACAGTCCATGGGGTCACAAAGAGTCAGACAGGACAGAATGACTAATAGACGGAATGAATTAGCCTATTCAATTTAACACGTGTTGATTGGAGGAAAATTTCTATTTGTGAGCTACAGAGTTCATTCCTTTTTATACATTGTTCTTGAAATAAGTTTGAAAGGTGGTTACAGAATTTCTATTGAACACAATCTCAGAGAAGTTAGGTAACTTGCCCAGAATTACAAAACCAGGATTTTGAAGCCTGAATTTCTTCTGTTTTGCCATTAAAGCTTGTGCTTTTACTACTATATCAGACATGATGATCTTTAGAGGGATGCTGCATTCCTGAGTTTGTGTAATTTTCAAAGATGTGCACGATATATGAAAAGCATAAGTCAGATCTTTGACCAACAGAACGTACTGTCTGGTTGGTAGTAAGAGGTACACAAGGTGAGTCAGTTATAAGGATACAGTACATGCATGCTATATGCTAAGTTGGCTTCAGTTCAACTCTTTGCGACTCTATGGACTGTGGCCTGCCAGGCTCCTCTGTCTATGGGATTCTCTAGAAGAATACTGGAGTGGGTTGCTGTGCCCTCCTCCAGAAGATCTTCCCAAGTCTCTTATGTCTCTTTCACCGGCAGGTGGGTTCACACAGACACACACAAGAATACAGTACACAAGTCAGCAATAGTGCTTTTTTTTTTTTGGCCTTGCCAGACGGCGTGTGGAATCTTAGTTCCCTGACCAGGATTTGAACCTCTGCCCCCTGCACTTGAAGCATGGAGTGCCAGGGAAGTCCCAACAGTGTCTTATGAATTAAAGAAATGGGGGTGGGACTTGAAAATGATGAGGAATGGGTTGAAGGCAATTGACCAGGAGGAAGACAAGGCAAGTGGGGTGCATAGCATGAGTTGTTGAACTTAGCAAAAGGTGGATGCAGGAATTAGCCAGATATTTGCAAGAACAGTGGGGAATTTAGCTGTAAAAGTTCAAACAACAGGAAGCATACAGTATCTGTGTAAATAACAGTTAAAGAGAGTACTGAACTAGATTATTTTGGTCAATCTTTCCAAAAATGCTAGGAGAATTTATACGATAACTCATTTTACAGACAAAATGGAAACTTGGACAGAGTTACTACTTGCACCAAATCACATGATTATCAGGTAGAGGAACGGAGGATTGGAATCTGGGCAGTTCAACTCTGGAGCCACAGCCTTTAAATTCTGTGCTTTCTCGGAAAAGCTGGAAGAATGTGGCGAGTGGGGGACGAGAGGAGTGATGGAAGGTGGCTTCACTGAAATCAAGAGGTTTGTGGGGAGCAGAGCAGAATGAAGTTACTGAAGTGAGGCTCAGGCAGATTCAGGGGGGATCTCGGACAGGATAAGGGGTGCAGTGACTGTAGGTTTGTTTTAGGTAAAGTTGGTGTGTAACATATTAGTTCCAGGTGTACAACTTAACTCTTAAAACGTGATCCCTACAATAAGTCTAGTAACCATGTCACCAAACAGTTAGCTCCCTTCACCCAGTTTACCAGCCTCCAGCCCTCTTCTCCTCTGTAACCACTGGTCTGTCCTCTGTGTCTGTGAGTTTTATTTTATATTCTTCATATTTATATTTTTTATATAAATGAAATCATACCGTGTTTGATTTGCTTAGTGCAGTACATTCCTCGGAGTCCATCTGTGGTGTCGCAAATGTCTAGGTTTTTGAAAGGGGCAGTGGCGCTGTTACAGAGATGCTCTCGGAGGAGAAATTAAGGTCTGCATCTTTACCTTGCTCACAAGCTGATACATGAGCTTGTTGCTGTTAGATGGATGCTGGTGAAAGACACAGGACTTTGGGGTCAGATTTTGCCTGCAGATCCCACAGGAGTGATGTGGAGGGGTCCAGCAATGTGGATGCTGAGCAATCAGTGGGTTTGGGTTGCATCTGAGGAGCACTGAGCTGGGGAACCCCATTGCTCTTAAGCGGTGAGCAAACCTGCTATTTGTCCTGGAAGTTGCTGGCTGGGACCGCACTCCTGAGAGGTGGGCGAGGCAAAGTGCCTGTGTGGCCTTGCATTTCAAGGTGTGAAAGCAGCCAGGATTTAGGAAATACAGTGCAAGTTGCTCAGTTGTGTCCGACTCTTTGCGACCCCATGAACTATACAGTCCGTGGAATTCTCTAAGCCAGAATACTGGAGTGGGTAGCCTTTCCCTTCTCCACGGATCAAACCCAGGTCTCCCGCATTGCAGGCGGATTCTTACCAACTGAGCCATAGGGGAAGCCCTAGGAAATTTGGGATGACTGCAGAGCTTCCAGTTTAGATGACTAAGTGAATGAGTGCTGGTGTCACCAATTGAGATCTGAAATGTGGGAGAAGCAGGTTTTAAGGTAGAGGTATGGGCAGTTATGAGCTCTATTGTTAGACATTCAACCGTATTTAGTCAGTGCTGATCACGTGCCACCCACTGCACCTACAACTTCAGATAAGATGTAGTGCATGCCTGGAAGAAATGTAACAGACTTGTTGAGTTTTAGGTTCTGAAGTGCAGCCAAGGGGTGGATCGAGAAAGCTGTTGTACAGGAGGCTGAAAATAAGGGACTGGACTTTCGGGTAGATTTGGACGTTGTTACTATATTTAGAAGATCTTATAGAATACCAAATCAAGGCATGTTCCTGAAGGAGGAAGTCACAGAGGCTGAGAAGACAGGCATAAGGAAAAGCAGGTGAAGGGAATGTGGTGGCCCAGGGTGAAGAATGGCAGAAGAATAATTTTGACTGAATGAATGAATTCCTGTTGGTGTGTTGGTAGTGGGCCGAGAAATCAGTGTGTGTGCTCATATGGAGGCAGTGAGCATACGTGAGTTTTCTTTCAAGAAATGCCATATAGAAAGCCATGGTAAAGAATGGTCTTCTGGAGATGAGCAACAGGCCCCCCCGCTCCCCACCAACCCAAGACTGGGAATTGTTTGAGCCTTTTTATCAATAGAGAGAAATAGTCAATAGAGTGGGGAATTTTTGAAATATAGAGGGAAGAGGATAATTATACAATGGGGAAGCCTTAGAGTGTTTGATTTTCTTGGTGAGGTAGAATGTGAGGTTATTAACTGTGAGTGAGAATTGGGTTGGCTGGTTCTTCAAAGTCGTGATTAACTAGAAGTGTGGCTGAGGGACTTGAACCATAGTTTACATCCATCGATGGTGGTGGGACCATTCCTTCTGAGCTGTTTTGAGATGAATTCACCTATCAAAAGTGTGTAATTCAGTGGCTTTTAGTGTATTTGCAGAGTTGTGCAATGATCACCACTATCGGATTCCAGAACATTTTTTATCGTCCCTATGGGAGACACTCTCTGGTTAGCGGTTACTCTCCATCCACCCCCACTCCCATCTCCTCCCCTCTCCCCACAGCCCCTAATCTACTTCTTGTCTCTGTGGATTTCCCTATTCTGGACATTCATATAAATGGAATCACATGATTTATGGACTTTTGTATCTGACTCCTTTCCCTTGGCATAAGTCCTTTAGGACTTATCCATGATGTAGCATGAATCAACAGTTCATTCCTTTTTAAGGCTGAATGATATTCTGTGGGGCTTACCTGATGGCTCAGATGGTAAAGAATCCGCCTGGAATGTGGGAGACCTGGGTTTAATCCCTGGGTTGGGAAGATCCCCTGGAGGAGGGATGGAAACCCACTCCAGTATCCTTGCCTGGGGAATCCCCAAGGACTGAGGAGCCTGGCGGACGGCAGTCCACGGGGTCCCAGAGAATCAGGCTGAGTGACTAAGCACAGCACAGCAATATTCTGTGACGTGGATGTGCTGCGCTTGGATGCCCCTTCTCAGTTGATAGGCATCTGGCTTGTTCCCAGTTTTTGGCTATTAATGAATCATGAACATTTGTGTAATGTAATAATAAGTTATTGTGTATTTTCATGTCTCTTGCGTATGTATAAACATAGAAGTGGAATTTCTGGGTCATGTAGTAACTCTAACTTCTGCGGAACTGCTAGACGGTCTTCCAGAGTTACTGCACTGTTTTACATTGCCTCCAACAATGTGTGAGGGTTTCAGTTTCTACATGTCTTCCCCGTCAGTTTTATTGTCCTTCTTTTTGATTGCCATCCTAATGGGTGTGAAGTGGAGTCTCATTATGATTTTTGATTTGCTTGTCCCCAATGTCTAATAATCTTAATTAAGCATCTTTTCATGTGTCTTTTGGCATTTGTATATATTTTCAGAGATCTCTATTCAAACCCTATTCTTATTTTTTAAATTGGGTTATCTTTTTTTTTTTTTAATTATTATTGAATTCTTAGAGTTCTTTATATGTTCTGGATGCCAGTCCGGTAACAGATATGTGATTTGCAGATATTTTCTTGAGCATGTGGGTTGCCTTTTCATTCTTTCAGTGGTGTCCTTTGAAGCACAAAAGTTTTTCATTTTGATGTGGTCCAATTTATCTGGTTTTTCCTTTTGTTGCTTGCGCTTTTGATTTGATTGCTAAGAAACCAGTGCCTAACTCACAGTCATGTGGATTTAATGTGTATATTTTCTAAGCGTTTTATAGTTTTAGCTGATGCATTTATTTAGGTCTTTGATTTGTTTGGAGTTAGTTTTTAAAATTTATTTTTGTTGGCTGTGTGGCTTATGGGATGTCAGTTCCCTGGACCCTTGGCCGCAGAAGCCCGGAATCCTAGCCATCAGGACACCAGGAAACCCCTGGAATTACTTTTTGAATGAGGGTGAGGTAGAAATCAATTTGATCTTTCCGCATGTAGATACACAATTATCCTAGCGCCCTTTGTTGAAATGACCATATTTTCCCCTTGGATTGTCTTGGCACCCTTGTTGAAAATTAGTTGACCATAAATGTGACAGCATATATCTGGATTCTCAGTTCTATTCCATTGATTTATATGTCTGTTCTTAGGTTAGTACCCCACTGTCTGATTAGTATAGCTTTGTAGTAAGTTTGAAACTGGTAACACTGGTCTTTCTGGTTCTTCTTTTTTCAAGATAAATTTGTTTATTCTGGTTTTGCCTTCCACGTTTTTAAAGACCTACTTCCTAACCCTGTGAAGTCGATTGGTTTCTTGAAAATAGACTCAAGAGTATTTCAGTTGTTTTGGTGTTATCATCTCTCTTCCCCTTACCAGGCGTCTTGTCTAGGATTTTCCCTCAGTCCTCAGTTATTTCTTTAGCCGTATTAGAACTCAGTTACATTTTATCTTTTGTTTATTGAATAGATTCTCATGTTCAGTGGTAAAAACATAGAAGTA
The DNA here is from genome assembly GCF_055505025.1 of Bos grunniens. Lineage (NCBI taxonomy): Eukaryota > Metazoa > Chordata > Mammalia > Artiodactyla > Bovidae > Bos > Bos grunniens. The sequence goes on from NC_141172.1 coordinate 7,904,081, forward strand.
GGTGATTAGGATATTTTATATATCTCTTACTAGAAAGCAAACTACTTCTTTGTTTTTTTTTCCTGTGTGGCATCACATCCCTTTTTTTCTGCTTGGGTCATTGTTCGTGTCCAGTTTTGTCCAGCTCTTTGTGACCCCGTGGACTGCAGCTCACCAGGCCTCCCTGGCATCACATCCTTTTTTTCTCCTTGGGTCAGTGTGCCTCAAAAGGGGCCCAAGCCACTTGTAATTATAGTAAAGAACTATAAGACTTATTTCCTATTCTTATAAGACTACTACATTCCCTTTGGGAAAACAAGCTCTTCCATACACAGACATGTAAAAATACTAAGTTTATGACACAGATTATTGAAAATAGAACTATATAAAGCATGCAAAATTTGCAATCTAAGATGTGACTCTTACAGATATCAATAATTTACTATCTTCCTTTTAAAAATGGACAATTGTGAATTTAACAGTAAGTTATAGATAGGTAAAGGGAGGTTTATTTGTATTTCTGAGTAGGTTTGGTCTGAAAATTATTATTAATTTTCTGGAGAATTAGGCAGATTACTGAATGGACAACTCGGAATTATTTTGTCCGCTCTGAGAATGATGCATCTCCCCAGACAGAACATGAGTTATGTAAAGGGAGTCTCCCAGGCCCTGCCCATCTTTGACTATGATGTCATTGGAGACAGAGCCATCGCATTGAAGAAAGACTCATTTCAAATTATTATTCACTTTTACAAGGTGACTAATTTGCTGGCTGAGTAAACTGAATTGTCAGCTGTTAATATTTTATTCATCTTGAGGAACTTGACCTAGAAAAAGATCCTGTTTGGAAAATAATATGGAGTCTTCAATGTTAGTGGAGTAAATTTCTATCTGTCCGTCTTTTTCTAAGGACCGTGGATACATCAAAGCATTCATGGTTCTGAGTACTGTAAAAGTTGATTAGTCATAACATAAACTTACAGCACTTACAGCAGTACTCTAGGATCACTCTCGTTTTTTATTGCTTTTCAGACATAGTGCTGATTAAATACGAATCTTACTATTTTATGCTTCCCTGGAAGTAAGCTGTTGTCCATGTGTTACTTATTATACTAATGATGAGTATTTAGTACTATTTTTATTGTGGTAAGATAGATATAAAATTGACCATCTTAAACCACTTTTAAGTGTACAGTTCAGTGGCATTAAGTACATTAACATTGTTATGGAACTATCACCACCATCCATCTCTAGAACTTTTTTATCTTGCAGAACTGAAACTCCATACCCGTGAGATACTAACTCCCTGTGGACCCTTTAGCCCCACCCCTGGCAGCTACTGTCACACTATTTATCTCTGACTTTGACTACTGGAAGTGTCTCATACAAGTGGAATCCTGCAAAACTTATCCTTTGTGACTGGTTTATTTTTCTTAATACAATGTCTTCAAGGTTCGTACATGTTTTAGCAGAATTTCATTCTTTTTAAAGATTGAATCATTTTCCATTGGAAAAAAAAATATACATATACATATATATACACACACACCACATTCTGTTTATCCATTCATCCATTGATGAAAAGTCGGGTTGCTTCAACCTTTTAGCTGTTGTGAATAATGCTGCTGTGAACATGGGTGTTCATGTGTGTTCATGTTCACTTTCACACTGTTTTTACACGGGTAGAGCATAACAGCTAGATCTTTTATCTTTTTAACCAAAGTGTTGTTCCAGACTAAGAGGAAGGTGTTTACTTTTGGATTTTTGGTAGGTGTTTAAATTTTTTTCTTTTTTTAAATCCAGCTTAAATTTAAGGCCTAAATTTGGCATTGCAATTTCTTTTTTTTTTTTTTGTATTCTTATAATTTATTTTTAAAAAATCTTTCAAAAAGAAGGAATTGGCATTGCAATTTAATCATGGCTTTGCTTTCTAAGGGGCTTCCCTGGTGGCTCAGACGGTAAAGGGTCTGCCTGCAATGCAGGAGACCCGGGTTTGATCCCTGGGTTCGGAAGATCCCCTGGAGAACGAAATAGCAAATCCGTTACGGAACTCTTGCCTGGAAAATCCGTGGGTGAAGGAGCCTGGTAGGCTACAGTCCATGTGGTCGCAAAAGAGTCAGACACGACTTTACTTTCACTTTCTTTGCTTTCTAAGAAATATAGAACAAGAAGTTTTCCATGGAGAAGGTGTCATATTTAGAATTTTGAAGCAGTATAATTTTATTTAAGCATTGATGACATGTAGATGTAAAATGCTTTTCATATATTTGACCCTTAATTTTTTGTGTATGTTAGTCACTCAGTCATGTCTGACTGTTTGCGACCCCATGGACTATAGCCCACCAAGCTCCTCTGTCCATGGAGTTTTCCAGGCAAGAATACTAGAGTGGGTTGCCATTCCCTTCTCCAGGGGATCTTCACGACCCAGGGATCAAACCCCTGTCTCCTGCATTGGAGGCAGATTCTTTACCGTCTGAGCAACCAGAGAATCTGACCCTTAAACTCTCTTCACTGCTCTTATTTGCTTGGATGTGTGTCCTGGATGTTCCACCCATATTCTAAACAGTATGTGGAAAACCTTCTTGTAACAGCACTGGGGTGGAATTTTATTTGATAATAAAAACTGAGCAATAAAGAAGTGAAGATAGTTGTTTATAATTTTAAAGGCCACCTCCAGAGGGTTAAATGTAGAGACTTTTGTTCGGGTTGCCCTCTTTAGGACAAAATGAGCTTAGGTTGACTATATTAGCTATTGGATAGTTCTTTGAACAGAGAAGGCAATGGCACCCCACTCCAGTACTCTTGCCTGGAAAATCCCATGGATGGAGGAGCCTGGTAGGCTGCATGCAGTCCATGGGGTCGCTAAGAGTTGGACACGACTGAGCGACTTCACTTTCACTTTTCACTTTCATGCACTGGAGAAGGAAATGGCAACCCACTCCAGTGTTCTTGCCTGGAGAATCCCAGGGATGGGGGAGCCTGGTGGGCTGCCGTCTATGGGGTCACACAGAGTTGGACACGACTGAAGCGACTTAGCAGTAGCAGTTCTTTGAATTATAAAGGATTTTCTGGGAATTAGTTCCTTAATCATGCCACTAAATGTTTTCAAATTATTAATGTATCTAGAGAAGTCATGAGGGGTAAGATGGAGGAGCTGTGAAGAGTATAGGAGAAAAGCCTACAAATATTGAAGGAAAATGTTTGAATCCTTTCTCAATTTCAGATCATCTGAAATGAAGGCAAAACTCTGGTGGGGGTGGGGGAAGTACTTGATTTACAGCTTTGCAGGCATGCATTTTAGATGTGCACTTCTGATACAGAACTATACATGCAGCTCCTTTGCTCAGACCAGACGTTCTTGCAAGAAACTAATATCTATCTTTGTGGTGGGTGGTGAGATAGTAGATTCTGAGTCAGTACAATTTCCGGAGGCTTGATAATGCATTTGTGTATAGTATACACATATGGGGCTGGCCACAGCATGGTCAGAGGTCATAAAGGGGTGGTATTAACAAAGTACGATGTGTGCAAACTTAAGCTCTGGGCCTAAGGAGTGTTGCGTGCATGCTTAGTCGTGTCCAACTCTTTTGCGACCCAATGGACTGTAGCCTGCCAGGCTTCTCTGGCCATGGGATTTCCCAGGCAAAAATCCTGCAGTGGGTTGCTAATTTCTTCTCTAGGGGATCTTCCCAATCCAGGGGTTGAACCTGTGTCTCATGCATTGGCAGGCAGATTCTTTACCTGGGGACCTCCTGGGAAGCCTGGGCCTAAGGAAAGGAAGAAGTAAAGATAAGGGCTTGAAAAGTTTCTTCATTGTGACTAAGGCTTTCTTGCAGCATTTCTGTGACAGTATAGAGTGGATTTAAACACAAGTATTAGAAATAGACTTTAATACTAGTTGACCACAGTGAAATATAAGCCTTCAGGGGTTAGTCTTCCACACCTGGATAAAACATAGCTCTGTTTTCTTTTCAGTTCTCTTTGCCTAAAAAATGTATTGGCTAAAAGCCCGACCACTAAATTTTTTGTATTTATAGAATATGTCTTTGCAAACAAATGTATTGATAAAATAACTGATATGAGAAAAGTTGAGTTTTGTGGTAGGACGGGAAAGGAAATTTTTGTTTTGTTTGTTTTTCATTTGTCTCAGTTATGTAAATTAAAGCAGTCAAACAAAAAATAAATCCTCTTTCCTGGCAGTGGGAATACTCTAAAGTTGTAATGCGTTTGACATTGACATTTGGCCAAGGTTCTTAGGAAAATACAAAATGACTCCAGTGGAGCGCAGTTTCTTTCGTTAGAGCATATCTTTGCGTAGTAGAGATAAGGCAAACAGAAACTGTTGCATACTTTGGGTCAGAAATGTAGAGGAATATGAAAATAAGAGAACATGATGTGGCCTGTATACATTAAAAAAAAAACCCCAAACTTTCAGATGCAGTTCAATTTCATACAGTTCAGCCACAACAGTCGTTTTTACTGCACTCATGCAGTTGTGAAAACTATCAGCACAATTTTAGGACATCTTCATCACCCCCCAATAGAAACCTATACCCGCTGGCAGTCACGCCTCAGCTCTAGGTAATAACTAGTCTATTTTCCGTCTCTATTTGCCTGTTCTGAATGTTAGAAATAAGTAAAATCTTACAATATATGGTCTTTTGTGACTGGCTTCTTTCACTTAGCACAAACTGCATCTATGTTTTAGTATGTATGAGTTCGGTTCAGTTGCTTAGTCGTGTCCAACTCTTTGTGACCCCATGGACTGCAGCACGCCAGGCCTCCCTGTCCATCATCAACTCTCGGAGCTTAAATCAAACTCATGTCCATTGAGTCGGTGATGCCATCCAACCATCTCATCCTCTATCATCCCCTTCTCCTCCTGCCCTCAATCTTTCCCAGCATCAGGGTCTTTTCCAGTGAGTCAGCTCTTCTCATGAGGTGGCCGAAGTATTGGAGTTTCAGCTTCAGCATCAGTCCTTCCAATGAACACCCAGGACTGATCTCCTTTAGGGTGGACTGGTTGGATCTCCTTGCAGTCCAAGGGACTCTCAAGAGTCTTCTCCAACACCACAGTTCAAAAGCATCAATTCTTTGGCACTCAGCTTTCTTTATAGTCCAACTCTCACATCCATACGTGACCACTGGAAAAACCGTAGCCTTGACTAGATGGACCTTTGTTGGCAAATAATGTCTCTGCTTTTGAATATGCTATCTAGGTTGGTCATAACTTTTCTTCCAAGGAGCAAGCGTCTTTTAATTTCATGGCTGCAGTCACCATCTGCAGTGATTTTGGAGCCCAGAAAAGTAAAGTCTGCCACTGTATGTATCAGTACCTACTTAATTGCTAAGTAGTGTTCTGTTTTAAGGATATACCACATTTATCCATCCATTAGTTGAAGGACACTTGAGTTGTTCCCATTTTTTAGCTTTTTAGCTGTTATGAATAGCCAAATAACACTGCTGTGAACTTCCATGTATAAACTTTTGTATGGACATAGGTTTCTCTTGGGTGTATCTCTATGAGTGGAAGTCGTTGGGTCATATGCTAATTCTGTGTGTAACCATTAGGTTACTAATGTGTTACCATTAGGAACTGCCAGACTGTTTTCTAAAGTGACTGCACCTTTTTATATTCCCACCAGTACTGTATATAGGTTCCAATTTTTCCATGCCCTCACCTATACTTACCTGGCTTTTTTTGGACAGGATCCAATTTACACTTTTATTATTTTTTCTTTTTTTAATTGCAATATCACAGTATTTATATTAGTTACATGTCATTTAGGTTAGTTATGCTAGTGGGTATGAAGTGGTATCTTGTGGTTTTCATTTGCATTTCCCCATTGTCTAATGATGTTGAACATCTTTTCTTGTGGTCATTGGCCATTTTTGTATTTTTTTTTTTGGAGAGGTGTCTGTTCAAATCTTTGCCCGTTTTATTTTATTATTTTGACTGTTCCATGTGGCATACGAGATCTTAGTTCCCCAGCTTGGGATTGAACCCATGCCTCCTGGAAGCATGGAGTTTTAATTACCGGACTACCAGGGAGGTCCCAGTCTTTGCCCATTTTAAAATTATTGAGTTGTACGAGTTCTTTATATTTTCTGATGCAAGTCCCTTATTAGATGTGTGATTCCCACATATTTTCTCGATTCTGTAGATTACCTTTTGACTCCCTGATGGTATCGTTCGAAGCACAGGAGTTTTCATTTTGATGAGGCTGTGCTAGCGCCGTCTGTTGAAATGACTGTGCTCACCCCCTGGATTTTCTCGGCACTGTTGTTATTTGGCCACAAATCGGGCTGTAGTTTTGGACTCTCTGTCTCATTGACCACATATCTGTCCTCTTACTGGTACCATGATTACTCTAGTTGTGTAGTAAGTTTAGAATTGACAAGTGCTGTCTTTGTATTTTGTTCTTCAAGGTTTTTTTTAGCTATTCTGGGTCTCGTGCATTTTCACATAGAATTAGGATCAGCTTGTTAACTTTTGGAAGAAAAAAAAAAAGTCGGCTGGGATTTTAATAGGGATTGCCTTGAGTTTTTGTATTGGGGAGTTATTGCTATCCTAAGAGTATTAAGTCTTTTACTTCATGAATATAATTTCTTTCTATTTAAGTGTTTAATTTCTTTCAACAATATTTTGGACTCTTCAGTGTATATGTTTTGCACTTCTTTTAAGATTTTACCTAAGCATTTAAATCTTTTTGATATAAATGAATCAAAAGTGTTATAAATGAAATTTTCTTAACTTCATTTCTGGATTTTTTATTGCTGGTGTATGGAAACAACTGATTTTTGTGTATTGATCGCATATCCTACAACTTTGCAAAACCTGTTTATTCTAGTAGCTTTTTAGTGGATTCTTTAGGATTTTCTATATATAACATCCTATCTTGTGCAAATAAAGGTAGTTTTATTTATTCTTTTCAGTTGGGATGCCTTATGTTAGTTTTTCTTGCTTAACTGCCCTGACCAGAAATTCTGGTACAACCTTGAATAGGCTCAGTAGTAGACATCCTTGTCTTCTTTTTTTTCAATTGGTGTATAATTGATCTAAAATGTTGTGTTTCAAGTGTAGATATCCTTGTCTTATTTCTGATGTTAGTAGGTAGGCTGTTCAGGTTTTTACCATTAAGTGTGAAGTTAGCTGCAAGTTTTTTAGATGCCCTTTATCAGGTCAATTGAGGAAGTTCCTGTCTATTTCTAGTTCATTGAGTGTTTCTGTTCTGAAAGAGTGTTGGATTTTTTTTTTTCTTTTGGGTCAAATGCTTTTTCTGACATAGATTGCTTCAAAAATGACTCATTTTTTGTTTTTCTTTTTTCAATCTGCAGAAATTGACTTGCACACCAAATGTGTGGTGGACGTAGACGCAAACAAGGTTATTCTCAATCCTGTAAATACCAACCTTTCCAAAGGCGATGCCCGGTAAGTTAAGAACCAGTGTTATGATTGATGGGTTTTTAAAAGACAGAAGGCAACAGTGGATGCTGAACTGAATTTAGTTGAACAAATATTGAGTGCTTTCTACGTGGAGACATATTGCTGCCAGATCAGTGAGATGAGGTTTGTTAATATAATATGGAAGGACTGAGTGCCTGATCGAGTGTCATGGGTGGGACAGTGATGGTATAGAAGCGCGGAGAAGAGAATGTTGGTTAGTACCTGAGGAAGGCTTCCTGAAGGAGACGATATTGGCTGGAGGCTTAGATGAGATGTAAATGGGAAGAAGTAGGGAAGAAGGGAAGGCTTTTCAGTTGCTGCTCATCCTGGGTGGTTTTTACTTCTGCCAGTTCCTATCCTAGTCTATTGGTCAGAACCCATTTCAAGTGTTCTTTTCTTCCTGAAGACTTTCTTGCAGCCCTTACTGGATTCCTCTCCTTAAGGTCCCTGTGAGCTATAATCTGTGCCACCTAATTTAATTATGGTGTATTGTTTTGAATTATTAATTATAGCTCAACAGTAAATTTTAAGGTCTTTGAAGGAAGGGACTCTCTGTCAGGAGTTGGGGATGAAATACTTGAGCCTCACTTCTGGGTTTGAGTGATCATATGAACCAAAGGGGAGAGCAGGAAGGTATAAAGAAAGCGAATGTGGACAGGAAGGAAGAGATTAATTTGGTTTTTCTTAGCAAGTGCAGGGAAATTACCAGGTAAGTTAGAGTCACTTTATAGAAGGCTTTGGAAGCAGATGAGATTTGGCCTCTCTTTTTATGGGAAGTTGTCATCTTTGACAGTTTTTGAATTATTGTGATTAAGGAAGTGGATTAGGAAGATTGTTGGATGGCAGTGTCAGGAGTGGATCAGAGTGGGGAAGGACTGGCTGTAGAGATCAGCTATCAGAGATGTTTTTGTGCCATTCTGACAGTGGAGAACGCATGGTGCCCACCATGATGCTTTGTGCCAAGCAGATGCTGCAGAGTACTTGCAGAGACAGCGTTGTTTGCGAAAGTACACCCAAAGGCACTCCATGAAGTTCTTTTGAGTTGAATTAAGTTGAAAAGAGCACATGACATGGAGTCAGAAAATAGGAAATTGAATCCCTGCTTATCTTATCGTAGGCAGTTTGTTGTTGTTTAGTTGCTAAGTTGTGTCCCACTCTTTTGTGACCCCATAATTTGTAGCCCACCAGACTCCTCTGTCCATGGGATTTCCCAGGCAAGATTACTGGAATGGGTTGCTATTTCCTACTTCAGGGGAATTTTCCTGGCCCAGGGATCGAACCTGCGTCTCCTGCATTGGCAGGCAGATTTCTTTACCACTGAGCCACCATCCTAAAAGATGATGCTGTGAAAGTGCTGCACTCAATATGCCAGCAAATTTGGAAAACTCAGCAGTGGCCACAGGACTGGAAAAGGTCAGTTTTCATTCCAATCCCAAAGAAAGGCAATGCCAAGGAATGCTTAAACTACCACACAGTTGCACTCATCTCACATACTAGTAAAGTAGTACTCAAAATTCTCCAAGCAAGGCTTCAACAATAGTTGAAATGTGAACTTCCAGATGTTCAAGCTGGATTTAGAAAAGGCAGAGGAACCAGAGATCAAATTGCCAACATCTGCTAGATCATCCAAAAAGCAAGAGAGTTCTAGAAAAACATCTATTTCTGCTTTATTGACTATGCCAAAGCCTTTGACTGTGTGGATCACAATAAACTGTGGAAAATTCTGAAAGAGATGGGAATACCAGACCACCTGATCTGCCTCTTGAGAAATCTGTATGCAGATCAGGAAGCAACAGCTAGAACTGGACATGGAACAACAGACTAGTTCTAAATAGGAAAAGGAGTATGTCAAGGCTGTATATTGTCACCCTGCTTATTTAACTTATATGCAGAGTACATCATGAGAAAGGCTGGACTGGAAGAAACACAAGCTGGAATCAAGATTGCCGAGAGAAATATCACTAACCTCAGATATGCAGATGACACCACCCTTATGGCAGAAAGTGAAGAAGAACTAAAGAGCCTCTTGATGAAAGTGAAAGAGGAGAGTGAAAAAGTTGGCTTAAAGCTCAACATTTAGAAAACTAAGATCATGGCATCTGGTCCCATCACTTCATGGGAAATAGATGGGGAAACACTGTAAACAGTGGCTGACTTTATTTTGGGGGGCTCCAAAATCACTGCAGGTGGTGACTGCAGCCATGAAATTAAAAGACGCTTACTCCTTGGAAGGAAAGTTATGACCAACCTAGATAGCATATTCAAAAGCAGAGACGTTACTTTGCCAACAGAGGTCCATCTAGTCAAGGCTATGGTTTTTTCAGTGTTCATGTATGGCTGTGAGAGTTGGACTATAAAGAAGGCTGAGTGCTGAAGAATTGATGCTTTTGAACTGTGGTGTTGGAGAAGACTCTTGACAGTCCCTTGGACTGCAAGGAGATTCAACCAGTCCATCCTAAAGAAAGTCAGTCCTGAATATTCATTGAAAGGACTGATGTTGAAGCTGAAACTCCAGTACTTTGGCCACCTGATGCGAAAAACTGACTCACTGGAAAAGACTCTGATTCTGGGAAAGATTGAAGCCAGGAGAAGGGGACGACAGAGGATGAGTTGTCATCCACTCAATGGGCATGAGTTTGAGTAAACTCCGGCAGTTGGTGATGGACAGGGAGGCCTGGCGTGCTGCAGTCCATGGCGTCGCAAAGAGTCAGACACGACTGAGCAACTGAACTGAGCCAGCAGGGAAGCCCTGTAGTTAGTTATTTTTACCTTTTTTGAGCCTTGTCTGTGTGATACCTACCTCATCTGTTTCATAGGGGGGTTTCCTGAAAATCAAATTAGTAATCCTTAAAGTGCTTTGTGAAGTGTTCTGTAAATGTTGAGGTTTATTATTATTGACGTAGTTATGTGTCTGACTGTGGCTCAGACCATGAACTCCTTATTGCCAAATTCAGACTTAAATTGAAGAAAGTAGGGAAAACCACTAGACCATTCAGGTATGACCTAAATCAAATCTCTTATGATTATACAGTGGAAGTGAGAAATAGATTTAAGGGACTAGATCTGATAGATAGAGTGCCTGATGAGCTATGGAATGAGGTTCATGACATTGTACAGGAGACAGGGATCAAGACCATCCCCATGGAAAAGAAATGCAAAAAAGCAAAATGGCTGTCTGGGGAGGCCTTACAAATAGCTGTGAAAAGAAGAGAAGCGAAAAGCAAAGGAGAAAAGGAAAGATATAAGCATCTGAATGCAGAGTTCCAAAGAACAGCAAGAAGAGATAAGAAAGCCTTCTTTAGCAATCAATGCAAAGAAATAGAGGAAACAACAGAATGGGAAAGACTAGGGATCTCTTCAAGAAAATCAGAGATACCAAAGGAGCATTTCATGCAAAGATGAGCTCGATAAAGGACAGAAATGGTATGGACCTAACAGAAGCAGAAGCTATTAAGAAGAGATGGCAAGAATACACAGAAGAACTGTACAAAAAAGATCTTCACGACCCAGATAATCACGATGGTGTGATCACTGACCTAGAGCCAGACATCCTGGAATGTGAAGTCAAGTGGGCCTTAGAAAGCATCACTACGAACAAAGCTAGTGGAGGTGATGGAATTCCAGTGGAGCTATTTCAAATCCTGAAAGATGATGCTGTGAAAGTGCTGCACTCAATATGCCAGCAAATTCGGAAAACTCAGCAGTGGCCACAGGACTGGAAAAGTCAGTTTTCATTCCAATCCCAAAGAAAGGCAATGCCAAAGAATGCTCAAACTACCGCACAATTGCACTCATCTCACATGCTAGTAAAGTAATGCTCAAAATTCTCCAAGCCAGGCTTCAGCAATATGTGAACCGTGAACTTCCTGATGTTCAAGCTGGTTTTAGAAAAGGCAGAGGAACCAGAGATTAAATTGCCAACATCCGCTGGATCATGGAAAAAGCAAGAGAGTTCCAGAAAAACATCTATTTCTGCTTTATTGACTATGCCAAAGCCTTTGACTGTGTGGATCACAATAAACTGTGGGAAATTCTGAAAGAGATGGGAATACCAGGCCACCTGATCTGCCTCTTGAGAAATCTGTATGCAGGTCAGGAAGCAACCGTTAGAACTGGACATGTAAGAACAGACTGGTTCCAAATAGGAAAAGGAATATGTCAAGGCTGTATACTGTCACCCTGCTTATTTAACTTATATGCAGAGTATATCATGAGAAATGCTGGACTGGAAGAAGCACAAGCTGGAATCAAGATTGCCGGGAGAAATATCACTAACCTCAGATATGCAGATGACACCACCCTTATGGCAGAAAGTGAAGAGGAACTCAAAAGCCTCTTGATTAAAGTGAAAGAGGAGAGTGAAAAAGTTGGCTTAAAGCTCAACATTCAGAAAACTAAGATCATGGCATCTGGTCCCATCACTTCATGGGAAATAGATGGGAAAACAGTGGAAACAGTGTCAGACTTTATTTTTCTGGGCTCCAAAATCACTACAGATGGTGACTGCAGCCATGAAATTAAAAGATGCTCACTCCTTAGAAGGAAAGTTATGACCAACGTAGATAGCATAAGCAAAAGCAAAGACATTACTTTGCCAACAAAGGTTCGTCTAGTCAAGGCTATGGTTTTTCCTGTGGTCATGTATGGATGTGAGAGTTGGACTGTGAAGAAGGCTGAATGCCGAAGAATTGATGCTTTTGAACTGTGGTGTTGGAGAAGACGCTTGAGAGTCCCTTGGACTGCAAGGAGATTCAACCAGTCCATTCTGAAGGAGATCAGCCCTGGGATTTCTTTGGAAGGACTGATGCTAAAGCTGAAACTCCAGTACTTTGGCCACCTCATGCGAAGAGTTGACTCATTGGAAAAGACTCTGATGCTGGGAGGGGTTGGGGGCAGGAGGAGAAGGGGACGACAGAGGATGAGATGGCTGGATGGCATCACTGACTCGATGGACGTGAGTCTCAGTGAACTCTGGGAGTTGCTGATTGAAAGGGAGGCCTGGCATGCTGCGATTCGTGGGGTCACAAAGAGTCGGACAGAACTGAGCGACTGATCTGATCTGATTTGATCTGATGTTTCTTAAGCATCTCTAGGAGATGCTGTTACTAGGGTGGGAAAGATATTGATGAGTCAGAGGTGCAGGGATTTTGAGCCCGCTAATGGAATGACCTAGTGTCCTGAATGTGAACTGAAAACACTAATTTGGGGGAGTATATATTGCTCATAGAGCTTTCAGTCTGAGTACTGTTGTTTTCTTTGGAAATGTGGGCAACTCTGAGTAAACTTGGAGGCAATACCCTCTGGTAGAAAAAAATTTGGGTTTTTTATACAGACTGACGATTCAAATTCTGCCTTTGCCGCTTGCTGGCATGGTTATCTTCCTGTGTGTTTTATTTGTAAAGTGTTTCCATTTTCTATTGTTGTATAACAAATAAATGATCTCAGAAGCTTTGTGACTTCAAACAACAGTAATCATGTACTTTTTTTAAGGTTTATTTATTTTTGGCTCTGCTGGGTCTTTGTTGTGGTGCGTGGGCTTCTCGTTGTGGTGGCTTCTCGTTGCAGAGCACAGGCTGTAGGGTGCACAGGCTGCAGTAGCTGTAGGGCGTGGGCTCAGTGGTGGCCCCCGGGCTTAGTTGCTCTGCGGCATGTGGAGTCTTCCTGGATCAGGGATCACGCCCACGTCCCCTGCATTGGCAGGGGTATTCTCAACCACTGGACCGCCATGGAAGGCCAGTAATCATTATTATCTCATGGTTAGTGTGGCTTAGAAATTCAGATAGAGCTTGGGGGGATGGCTTGCTCCAGTCCATGCTGTCGGGGGTTCACCGGGAAGACTTGAAGGCGAGGGGCCGCAATCAGAAAGCTCACTGGGTCACTTGGGTCGGGTGGTTGACGCTGCCTGTTAGCTGGAGATGTCGCTGGGGCTGCAAGCAGAAGCCCTGCTCCCAGTCTGGTGGCAGGTTCCAGAGGCAAGTGTCCTGAGAGCATGAGAAAGCGAGGTGGGAGCAGTATTGCGTTTTGTTTTTTTTAATTGGAGTGTAATTGCTTTACGATCTTGTGTTTCTGCTTTACAACAAAGTGAATCAGCTGTATGTATACATGTATCCCCTCTCTCTTGAGCGTCCCTCCTTCCCCATCCGTGATGTTGTGACCTTGGCAGTCACAGTGACAGTTCTGTCACATATTCATGCTGAAGGCTGGTGTAAAGCTCTACGCAGTTTCAGTAAGAGGAAACATGGACCATCATCTATGAGTGGAGAAACATCAGTGTCACCTAAGGGAAGCATTTTTGGTGGGAAATACATTGTTGTGGCTCCATCCACAAGTGTGTGATGTTAACTGCTGAGCTAATTGTGAGGATACAGTGAGCACAGAGAATGTAAAATGAATGTTTTCTTTCCTTTAGAGATCCTTAAATCTCAGGGGTTTGTGAAAGAATTAAATAGCACTTTTTGGTTCCACAGAGTATCTTGGATGACTCTTTTTACATGTGCTGAAAATACAGATTGAATGTTAAGTCAGTACTATAGAGTGCTGTCTGATTTAAAAAAGACTTAGAAGTGATAGCTGTCAAAAGCAAACAGAAGTGACATCCGTAAACGCTGGTATGTTGTGGCTTTTGGTGAGATAAAGTTAGGAAGCACAGCTTCTTAAAAAACAACTCTTTATTGAAGTATAAACTATATGTACAGAAAAGTATATATAGCTTGATGAATTTTCGTAAGTTGAGCACAGTCCTGTAACTGGTGCCCAGATGAAAAACAAGAACATTACTAGTATGACAAAAGACCACCTCAGGGGAAGTACTTTTTTTAATGTCAAGGTGAAAAGAGAAAATGAAAATTTGGGAATGTAGCAGTTCGGTAGTATATGTTGACTTCATTAAAAGAAAGAAATAGTAAGGAAAGCACAAATTACAAAGTTAAGATTAATTACAGTCTAGTTTGGAGAATGACTAACCCATAAAACAAGTTACGGTTTTATAGGAGCTATACTTGTAGCTGAAGTGCCAGGGATTTGAAACTAACATAAAAAAAGTGGTTGGCGTCAGTTTCAATCAATAGTCAGAAAGACTCAAACTAATATTTTTCCTTTAAGAGCTACAATATCCTTCTTTTTAGAATAGTGTCCACCAATCTTATTAATCTAAAACTGTGATTAATTTTACATGTGTACTTAATAACCTATGTTAGTATACTTTGAAAGTGAATATGTATACTTTTAAAACAATAGTTTTATATTTTTCTGATTAATTTTGCATTAACTTCTGAAAATTTCATGGTTTGATATTTATGCTTATTAAAGGCAATAGAAGCCATTTAAAAATGAATAGGTAGACAATTTTCAGCTTAACAGCTTAATCGTGGGAATTTGGGAAACACTGGTATATGGAATTTCAAAACTGTTTTGAAAAATAAGATGCTTAAAATTCAGAAAATTGATAGTACACAGCTAACCGGAGATTAAGAAATGCTCACTTTGAAGTCAGACAGACTGAGTCTCGGCTCTACTGTTGTTACTGTTGAGTCGCTTAGTAGTGTTTTACCCTTTGTGACCCCGTGGACCACACACAGCCCGATAGGCTCCTCTGTTCATAGGATTTCCCAGAAAGAATGCTGGAGTGGGTTGCCATTTCCTCCTCCAGGGGATCTTCCTGACCCAGGGGTCGAACCCATGTCTCCTGCATTGGCAGGTGAATTCTTTACTGCTGAGCCACCTGGGAAGCTCCAGCTTTACTGTAGGGTTGGCCAAAAGGTTCGTTCAGATTTTCCCATATGGTGTAACAGAAAAACCCAAACAAAACTTTTCACAACCCAATACTTAACATGTGTGGTGTGGAGCAAGTTGCTTAATTGTCCTCTGTCTCAGTGAAGTGGAGATTATAGTAGTACCTGCCTATCGGTTGTTACGAGGAATCAGTTCAGTTCAGTCGCTCAGTCGTGTCCAACTCTTTGCGACCCCATGAATCGCAGCACGCCAGGCCTCCCTGTCCATCACCATCTCCTGGAGTTCACTCAAACTCACGTCCATCGAGTCGGTGATGCCATCCAGCCATCTCATCCTCTGTCGTCCGCTTTTCCTCCTGCCCCCAATCCCTCCCAGCATCAGGGTCTTTTCCAATGAGTCAGCTCGTCGCATGAAGTGGCCAAAGTACTGGAGTTTCAGCTTTAGCATCATTCCTTCCAAAGAACACCCAGGACTGATCTCCTTTAGAATGGACTGGTTGGATCTCCTTGCAGTCCAAGGGACTCTCAAGAGTCTTCTCCAACACCACAGTTCAAAAGCATCAATTCTTCGGCCCTCAGCTTTCTTCACAGTCCAACTTTCACATCCATACATGACCACTGGAAAAACCATAGCCTTGATTAGATGGACCTTTGTTGGCAAAGTAATGTCTCTGCTTTTGAATATGCTATCTAGGTTGGTCACAACTTTTTTCCCAAGGAGTAAGCGTCTTTTAATTTCATGGCTGCAGTCACCATCTGCACTGATTTTGGAGCGCCCAAAAATAGTCAGCCACTGTTTCCACTGTTTCCCCATTTATTTCCCATGAAGTGACGGGACCAGATGCCATAAGTGAGTTAAAATATGCTAAGTGTCAGTGCCTGATGTGCAGTAAATCTTACATAAAAGTTAGCTATTTGATTCTTACCGATTCTGTTACTCAGTTCAGTCGCTCAGTCGTGTCCCACTCTTTGTGACTGCATGGACTGCAGCATACCTGCACTGTCCATCACCAACTGCCGGGGTTTACCCAAACTCATGTCCATTGAGTCAGCGATGGCATCCAACCATCTCATCCTCTGTCGTCCCCTTCTCCTCCTGCCCTCAATCTTTCTCAGCATCAGGTCTTTTCAGATGAGTCAGCTCTTCACATCAGGTGGCCAAAGTGTTGGAGTTTCAGCTTCAACATCAGTCCTTCCAGGGAACATTCAGGACTGATTCCCTTTAGGATGGACTGGTTGGATCTCCTTGCAGTCCAAAGGACTCTCAAGAGTCTTCTCCAACACCACAGTTCAAAAGCATCAATTCTTCAGCGCTCAGCTTTCTTTATAGTCCAACTCTCACATCCATACATGACTACTGGAAAAACCATAGCCTTGACTAGACGGATCTTTGTTTGACAAAGTAATGTCTCTGCTTTTTAATATGCTGTCTAGGTTGGTCATAACTTTTCTTCCAAGGAGTAAGTGTCTTTTAATTTCATGGCTGCAGTCACCATCTGCAGTGATTTTGGAGCCCCCCCCAAATAAAGTCAGCTACTGTTTCCACTGTTTCCCCATCTATTTGGCATGAAGTGATGGGACCGGATGCCATGATCTTAGTTTTCTGAATGTTGAGCTTTAAGCCAACTTTTTCACTCTCCTCTTTAACTTTCATCAAGAGGCTCTTTAGTTCGTCTTCACTTTTGGCCATAAGGGTGGTTTTATCTGCTTATCTGAGGTTATTGATGTTATTATGGCCTGTATTTTAAGGTGTGTCCATGGTATGTTATGAACTATATCATAACTTCATAAAGAAAGTAAAAAATTTTGAAACCAAAATATATTTAGTACTTGAGTCTATATGCCTATCAAGAAATCCCCTAGTTCTAGAAAAATTTCAACTTTGCAAAGGCAGAAACTTTATCTAGTTTGCCCAGAGTTCATGGGGCTCGTAGGGACTCACATGCCATCAAAGAGACTGGCCCCTTGATTTTATGTTTACAGTGAACAAAATATTAATCCCTGTCATCTGGGCTTCTCCTTAGTATCAACTATAGTACTTGAGAAGCCAGGTCAAAACATTGCTTGTGAACATAGAGTAAGAACAAAGGGACGTTTTACTAAATACAGAGAAGGTTTTCTAGTCCACAGCACTCAAACAGCCTAGTGACTGAAAAGCCTGTGTCCTCCAGCACGGTCTTCTTTCTCTCTGTGTAATACGGAATACACACTGATGGATTTGGTCTTTTTATTTTCTCTGGCAGAGCCATACTGCCTACAGTACTAGTGCAGTAAGTGTGTTTTTGGAATTACCCTTTGGCACTAAATCAGTTTAGTTTTCTGGATTGGTCCTTGGGGTTTCCCGAATCTTCAGCAGCATATTTGCAAATCATCTTTTAGGGCTAATAAGTGACTAATTCATTATCTATTCTTAGTACATTTCTGGAAGTGTGGTTCTCAGTGTGTGATCTTTACCGTTTAGGAGCACTTTAAGTCCCTTTTATCACAAGTTACAATAATGTTATGTAGAACAATCCTCCTTTAAATACCAAAATCTTTAAGCCTTATTTTGTTAGAATTGTCTTAAAACTTAATAGGCTTTTATCTTTTAATAAAATGCTAATGATAGTGCTTGTTACCATGATAGGGCAAAATAGTTTCTTAGGCTCTTTTATATTCTGTCTTTTGCCTTCTTCCCTCCTGAAGCAACAGCTAGAACTGGACATGGAACAACAGGCTGGTTCCAAATAAGAAAAGTATGTCAAGGCTGTATATTGTCACCCTGCTTATTTAACTTATATGCAGAGTACATCATGAGAAACGCTGGGCTGGAAGAAGCACAAACTGAAATCAAGATTGCCAGGAGAAATATCAATAACCTCAGATATGCAGATGACACCACCCTTATGGCAGAAAGTGAAGAGGAACTCAAAAGCCTGTTGATGAAAGTGAAAAGAGGAGAGTGAAAAAGTTGGCTTAAAGCTCAACATTCAGAAAACTAAGATCATGGCATCCGGTCCCATCATTTCATGGGAAATAGATGGGGAAAAAGTGGAAACAGTGTCAGACTTTATTTTCTTGGGCTCCAAAATCACTGCAGATGGTGACTGCAGCCATGAAATGAAAAGACGCTTACTCCTTGGAAGGAGAGTTATGACCAACCTAGATAGCATAAGCAAAAGCAGAGACATTACTTTGCCAACAAAGGTTCGTCTAGTCAAGGCTATGGTTTTTCTAGTGGTCATGTATGGATGTGAGAGTTGGACTGTGAAGAAAGCTGAGCACCGAAGAATTGATGCTTTTGAACTGTGGTTTTGGAGAAGACTCTTGAGAGTCCCTTGGACTGCAAGGAGATCCAACCAGTCCATTCTGAAGGAGATCAGCCCTGAGATTTCTTTGGAAGGAATGATGCTAAAGCTGAAACTCCAGTACTTTGGCCACCTGACACGAAGAGTTGACTCATTGGAAAAGGCTCTGATGCTGGGAGGGACTGAGGGCAGGAGGAGAAGGGGATGACAGAGGATGAGATGGCTGGATGGCATCACTGACTCGATGGACGTGAGTGTGAGTGAACTCCAGGAGTTGGTGATGGACAGGGAGGCCTGGCGTGCTGCGATTCATGGGGTTGCAAAGAGTTGGACACGACTGAGCGACTGATCTGATCTGATCTGATCTGTTGGAGGAGACTCTTGAGAGTCCCTTGGACTACAAGAAGGTCTAACCAGTGCATTCGGAAGGAGACCAGTCCTGGGTGTTCATTGGAAGGACTGATGTTGAAGCTAAAACTACAATACTTTGGCCACCTCATGCGAAAAGTTGACTCATTGAAAAAGACTCTGATGCTGGGAGGGATTGGGGGCAGGAGGAGAAGGGGACGACAGAGGATGAGATGGCTGAATGGCATCACCGACTCAATGGACATGAGTTTGGGTAAACTCCAGGACTTGGTGATGAACAGGGAGGCCTGGTGTGCTGCAATTCATGGGGACACGACTCAGCAACTGAACTGAACTCCTTTACCCACCAGACTGGGCTTTACTGATCCCTCCGGTTAAAAAATGTTTTCAAAGGGAGTGAGGTGTGATTTCCCATGGAGAGTGGCCGGTTTCACTTTATGAAACAGTTGTGTTATGAGAGTTATGTTTCTTTGACTTTGGAAATGAGAATGCATTTTCCTAGAGGAACTGACAGTTATTTCTAGTAGAAATGTAGTCTGTTAAAACAAAATGGCCAGTTTGGCCCCCAATTCATACAGTAAAGTTTATTTTTGCTGTGAGTAGATGAGATAAAGAATGCATTGACTGTAAGTAACCTGTATAATTGGTGTCACCGAGCCAAAGGTGCCAACAGTTTTTTTTTTTTTTTTTAACTTTTTATTTTGTTTTGGAGAATAGCCAATTAACAGCAGAGGGACTCAGCCATACATATATATGTATCCATTCTCCCCCAAACTCCCCTCCCATCCAGGCTGCCACATAACACTGAGCAGAGTTCCGTGTGCTATACAGTAAGTCCTTCTTGGTTACCCATTTTAAAAATAGCAGTGTGTACATGACCATCCCAAACTCCCTATCTGCCGTCATTTTTACACCATCAGTACAAATATAAACACAGTGAAAAGGGCACATGTCTTAGGATTTTATGAAAATAGTCTTGACCGCAGACCCACTGAAAAGTTCTAGGAAACACTGGGGAGTCCTCAGACCAAAACTACTTGACATATAATAAACATATGATATAATTCACCCCTTTAAGGTGAACAGCTCAGTGATTTTTACTATATTTACCAGCACCGTTATCTAATTTTATGACATTTTTATCACCCTGTTAATCTACGTTCTGTCTCTACACTTGAAGTTTGTCTCTTCTGGGCATTGCATATACATGAAATATAATTTGTGGTCTTCTGTGATTGACTTCTTTTTACTTAGGTTAATGTTTTTGAGGTTTGTCTGTGTTATGGTATCTATCAGTTCAGTTCAGTTGCTCAGTCGTGTCTGACTCTTTGTGACCCTGTGGACTGCAGCATGCCAGGCCTCCCTGTCCATCACCAACTCCCGGAGTTTACGCAAACTCATGTCCATTGAGTTGGTGATGCCATCCAACCATCTCATCCTTTGTCGTTCCCTTCTCTTCCTGCCTTCAATCTTTCCCAGCACCAGGGTCTTTTCAAATGAGTCAACTCTTTGCATCTGGTGGCCAAATATTGCAGTTTCAGATTCAATATCAGTCCTTCTAATGAATATTCAGGACTGGTTTCCTTTAGGATGGACTGGTTGCATCTCCTGCGGTCTTCTGTGATTGGCTTTTTTTTACTTAGGTTAATGTTTTTGAGGGTTGTCCGTAGTATAGTATCTGTCAGTACTATTCCTTTTCACGGGGGAATAATTTTTCTTCGTATTCTGTTTTGTTTATCCATTCATCAGTTGATGGATATTTGGGTTTTTCCACTTCTGGGCTATTATGAATAATGCTGCTGTGAACCGCAGTTGTTTAGGTCTTTCAGTTGACCATGTTTCCGTTTCTCTTAGGTAGATGTCTAGGAGTGGAGCTGCTGGGTCATATGGTACCTCTGTGCTTATCATTTTGAGGAATTGTCAGACTTCTCTAAAGCGGCTGCAGTCTTTTACATTATGAGGATTCCAGTTTCTTGGGCTTTCAAAGAACTCTCCTTCACTGTAAGGAAAATGGTGGTGACTCTGGCTAATTGGCGAGTGCATGCCTTGCCCAAAGGCATTCGGATTACAATTAGAAAGCAAAACAAAACATCATGCTGTCCAAACTAACAGTCTTGGCTGGATTCAGCTCTTGGCTACTGATTGGGAATCTCAGACTCGAGCATACTTTTCTGTTGAGTGGTACTTCTTCGTAAGGTTTTAAAGAAATTGAGCAAAGTTTTTAAAAAATGTGTAAAAAGTTTAAAGATTAAAACACTTTTATGTACCTGTCCCTCAGCTTAACAAAGCGTCATTACCAGTACAATGTAAACCTTTTGTAAACAGTCTCCAGTTGGAATGCCTTTCTTCTCCACCACAGTTAACAGCTTTTCCTGAATTTGGTTTTTTCTCTTTGCCTTGTATTTCTTTACGTTTCCACTATGTGTGTTTGGAAGTTGCTTGTGCAATACTGTGTGTCCACAAATGCCTTTTTCTAGTCAAAAGTCAGAGAGAGATGTGACTCAAAAAAGATTGACAACTCATAAAGCATAATGCCTGAGTTTTAAAGGCAAAAAAAATTGTATTAAGAGGAGCAAAAAAAAAATCACAGGTTTAGCATGGGGAGGAAAGCTAACTGTTCCTATTTTATCAAATACCCTGTTCCTCCTTTTTTCCTTGTAAAAAACCAAAATAAAAAAAAGGCTCCCCCTCCATCTATTGTTTGAAGTGAATTCAAGCAAAAGTGGCAGGAGCATTGTTTTAGTGGGCTTCCAACTCTGAGAGACTGAATCGGTGAGCTGTGCCTGTTCAGGGTGCTGCTTTAAACAACGGCACTGAAAGGGAATAGCCAGTTTAAATTGTACCGAGAATCCCCTGGTCAGTTAACGCGTTTTCTTCTTTAGCCCTCTGTTTTCTTCTGTGTGTGTGGATTTGTATGTAGACTTTCTTTTATAATTCTTTATTATCCTGCCCCACCAAGTGTAAGATTTTATCATCATTATTATTGGTCGGGTGGCCTGTGGGATCCCAGTTCCCTGACCATGGCTGGAACTCGTGCCCACGGCAATGAAAGCACAGAGTCCCAACCACTAGGCAACCAGGGAATTTCGCAAACTGTAAGATTTTAAAGACCAGAGTTTTCTGTAATAGAAAACATTTGGAAAGTGAGACCTCAAGATCGTAATGAACCTGAACGCGGATGCCTGTGGTGGTTTGTGAAATGACCTGTTCTTTAGTACCTGTTGGAGAGACGTTTCAACATGGATGGAGTTAGCTGTGGATGACATATAGATGTGCAGATTTTTTGTGTTCTTGTACAGCTATGGGGCTTTCCACTCCTTCCTGTTTGGTTATGCTTAACTTAATAATAAATTGATAGTGTGAAGGTTATAATGGCCAGTCCAGTGAAAAGAATGTCTGAGATGTTGCTCTTAACCAGTTCTTATCAGAAAGGTCATTAAAACATTCCTTTTGATTGTTTACCAGACGCCAGATCTTAGTTACGATTATTAGATAATTAAGGAGTACCTAATATGAGCTAAATACATCCAGTCCTTCTTTGGAGGTTCAGTGTACTCTGTTCCTGGTAGAGGAAAGAACATATGCAGGAAAAATATGTATCAGATAGATGCCGAATTAAGTGGAGTTGACCTGTACATTTGTCTGACAAATGTACTGTGTAATACTACTGAAGGGAGGGCCTAATGCCAATAATTACTTTGAAATATATGAAGTCATTTTCAGACTAATTTCTTGTTAGTAGAAGTCATCGTTAGGTCATATTAGATAATGAGTTTTAAAATTTCTCTGCTGCTGTATGGATGCTAATTGAAGTAAAGATTTTAATTGAAGAAAGTCATGCAAAATGTAATTATGGTATATACAATAGACCTGCTTGTTCTTTCTGCTGTGAGATGACTTGAGTGAGGCTAATAATCCTGCCCAAATAGAATTTATTCCTCTGGAGAATAGTATGTGGTATGTTTTAATTTCATAAAGAGGCTCTTCCTGGGGGAGTCTGTCCACCCTGATTATGTCAGTAAAGTGGGGAGAACGGTGTTCTACATACTCAGAAATTTCAGAGGATTCTTCCCCTTCTTTTAAAAAAAAAATACTGCAGACATTGAGTGTACTACTTTGGAATATAGTTGTGAAAATGAATAAGGAACACTCTTAAAAGCTAAAAAGGTAATAAAGTATGTGTGGTTCAATTCATGTCGCTGCATAGTTAATAGAAGCAGATAATCAAATTAGCAATAAACCCAGATTTTTCACAATTTTACCAGCAAAAGCTTAGGTTGCTAAAATGAACTGTTTGATAGCTGATTAGTAAACTTAACAAGAATTAGACTGTTCTGGTAGAATTTATGAAATCTTAGCCTTGTCATTGGTTATATAGTATCTTGTTTATGCTTTTATTGGTCCAAAAATAAGAAGGAATAAGTTTTTTTTGTTAATTTAAGAAAAGAGAGTCATTATACCTGTGGTTGAAATACTGCTTAGCTACTAACATTGGACATGATGACGATGCAGAGTTTTGTGTGTGTGGCTACTAATTAGATTAAGATATAGCTAATAGGAATTAAATGTTTTGAATTTCCCCAGAATTCTGGATTTAGCATAAAATTATCTGATCCCATATGATATAATAGATAAGCTATCTAATTACAAATAAGACTTAAGTAAAACTACCAAGTCCCACTATTGATGTTTTTAAAATTTGTCTTTATTTGGCAATACTTTTTTTTTTTTTTTTTAGGGTTCTCTTTCTAAGTCATCAGTGTAGGAGTTGTTGCTAATAAAACACATATTGTGTAAGAATCTAGATTTACATTTTAAAGATGGAGGTAGCAGTAATCTATGAGGAAATGTGACGTGAGAAACCATTCTATCTAAAAGGTTGCTGTATCATAATATCACAATATCTTTAGGAATCTTTCTCATCCATTTAGCAGCTGAACATCAACTCTTTGCCAAGTACCAAGCTAAAAAGTTAGGATAATCTTTATTTAGTCTTAGTTCCTTTAAATTGTGATTAAATTATTTTTAGCCTGTAATTTGTCTGTAAGCATACTAGTAAAACAAAAAAACAAAGCAAAACAGAAAAACAGAAAGAGAAGTTGAATTATTGTGGACTTTGTAAGGCTAGAGTTTTGCGGGCTCAGATTTGAAATGATTCCATTGTTTAATTCTGATCATTGTGCATGTTCTTATGAGAGTGATATTTAGCTAAAAGGAAAAGTGGTTTCTTTTGCAAATTAATAGTATAATGTTCTGGAGCCCTTTATTCTACTTCCTTAGAATTTGTTAAAGAAGAATCTTGTGTAATGGTGAGTTTTGCTTTTTATTAAATCTAATTTTGTGTATTTATAATTTAAAAAATCCTATAAAAAATCCTATAGAATGGGTAATAAGTAAGAGTGATAATAATCTTTGTGTATTGACCCACAGATGAGACAAATCACTAATGTTGTTTTCCACTTTTAGGAAAACTGAAGTAGAATTTACATAAGTAGGTAAAAGTTGTATTTGCCATTACTTTTTTAAAATGTTTTGTTACAGAGAATTTAAAAGATAGGTCATAGTAGCCATAGTAGTATAATGAACCTCCAGGAGCCTGTTCCTCAGCCTCCAGTGCCATCACCCATGGCTAATCCTGTCCTGTCCACTCCTTCAACTCTTTCCATTTCCCATATTATTTTGAAGTAAATCCCATTTACCCACAAATATTTTAATATATCTTTATTATTTTTTAACATAGCCAAAATGCCATTCAGATCAGATCAGATCGGATCAGTTGCTCAGTCGTGTCCGACTCTTTGCGACCCCATGAATCGCAGCATGCCAGGCCTCCCTGTCCATCACCAACTCCCAGAGTTCACTGAGACTCACGTCCATTAAGTCAGTGATGCCATCCAGCCATCTCATTCCGTCGTCCTCTTCTCCTCCTGCCCCCAATCCCTCCCAGCATCAGAGTCTTTTCCAATGAGTCAACTCTTCGCATGAGGTGGCCAAAGTACTGGAGTTTCAGCTTTAGCATCATTCTTTCCAAAGAAATCCCAGGGCTGATCTCCTTCAGAATGGACTGGTTGGATCTCCTTGCAGTCCAAGGGACTCTCAAGAGTCTTCTCCAACACCAGAGTTCAAAAGCATCAATTCTTTGGTGCTCAGCCTTCTTCACAGTCCAACTCTCACTATTACACCTTAAAAATGAACAGTAGTCGTGTAGTAGTTTCAAAGTTTCAGTCAGCGTTCACATGTGCAATTGTTTCATAAAGTTTTTTCCTCAGTGATTTGAAGGGCATCCAAATATGGTCTACCCGTTGAGATTGGATTATGTCTTTTAATTTATTGGTTCCTTGATTGTTGAAGGAATGGGTCATTCCTTCTGTTGATTGGTTAATAAGTGCACTTATTTAGTCAGATGGCAAATATTGATTTTTCTTGTAGATATTTTTCTTTTTAAAATTAATTTATTTTTTTAAATTGAAGGATAATTGCTTTACAGAATTTTGTTGTTTTCTGTCAAATCTCAACATGATCAGCCATAGGTATACATATATGCTCTCCGTTTTGAAACTCTCTCCCATCTCCCTCCCCATTGTACCCCTCTAGGTTGATACAGAACCCCTGTTTGAGTTTCCTGATTCATGTAGCAAATTCCCGTTGGCTATCTATTTTACATATGGTGATGTAAGTTTCCATGTTACTCTTTCCATACCTTTCACCCTCTCCTCCCTTCTCTCTGTGTCCATAAGTCTACTTTCTATGTCTGTTTCTCCATTGCTGCCCTGTAAGGAAATTCTTCAGTACCATTTTTCTAGATTCCGTATATATGCATTGAGTTCAGTTCAGTCGCTCAATCGTGTCTGACTCTTTGCGACCCCCTGAATTGTAGCACACCAGGCCTCCCTGTCCATCACCAACTCCCAGAGTTCACTCAAACTCACGTCCATCGAGTTGGTGATGCCATCCAGCCATCTCATCTTCTGCTGTCCCCTTCTCCTCTGCCCCCAATCCCTCCCAGCATCAGAGTCTTTTCCAATGAGTCAACTTTTCGCATGAGGTGGCCAAAGTATTGGAGTTTCAGCTTTAGCATCAGTCCTTCCAGTGATCATCCAGGACTGAGCTCCTTTAGAATGCACTGGTTGGATCTCCTTGCAGTCCAAGAGACTCTCAAGAGTCTTCTCCAACACCACAGTTCAAAAGCATCAATTCTTCAGCTCTCAGCTTTCTTCACAGTCCAACTCTCACATCCATACATGACTACTGGAAAAACCATAGCCTTGACTAGATGGACCTTTGTTGGCAAAGTGATGTCTCTGCTTTTGAATATGCTATCTAGGTTGGTTATAACTTTCCTTCCAAGGAGTAAGCGTCTTTTAATTTCATGGCTGCGGTCACCATCTGCAGTGATTTTGGAGCCCGGAAAAATAAAGTCTGACACTATTTCCACTGTTTCCCCATCTATTTGCCATGAAGCGATGGGACCAGATGCCGTGATCTTCATTTTCTGAATGTTGAGCTTTAAGCCAACTTTTTCACTCTCCTCTTTCACTTTCATCAAGAGGCTTTTTAGTTCCTCTTCACTTTCTGCCATAAGGGTGGTATCATCTGCGTATCTGAGGTTATTGATATTTCTCCCGGCAATCTTGATTCCAGCTTGTGCTTCTTCCAGCCCAGCGTTTCTCATGATGTACTCTGCATAGAAGTTAAATAAGCAGGGTGACAATATACAGTCTTGACGTACTCCCTTTCCTATTTGGAACCAGTCTGTTGTTCCATGTCCAGTTCTAACTGTTGCTTCCTGACCTGCATTTTTAGGGTTCTCAAAAGTCAGGTCAGGTGGTCTGGTATTCCCATCTCTTACAGAATTTTCCACAGTTTATTGTGATCCACACAGTCAAAGGTTTGGCATAGTCAATAAAGCAGAAATAGATGTTTTTCTGGAGCTCTCTTGCTTTTTCCATGATCCAGCAGATGCTGGCAATTTGATCTCTGGTTCCTCTTCCTTTTCTAAAACCAGCTTGAACATCTGGAAGTTCATGGTTCACGTATTGCTGAAGCCTGGCTTGGAGAATTTTGAGCATTACTTTACTAGCGTGTGAGATGAGTGCAACTGTGTGGTAGTTTGAGCATTCTTTGGCATTGCCTTTCTTTGGGATTGGAATGAAAACTGACCGTTTCCAGTCCTGTGGCCACTGCTGAGTTTTCCAAATTTGTTGGCATATTGAGTGTAGCACTTTCACAGCATCATCTTTCAGGATTTGAAATAGCTCCACTGGAATTCCATCACCTCCACTAGCTTTGTTCGTAGTGATGCTTTCTAAGGTCCACTTGACTTCACATTCCAGGATGTCTGGCTCTAGGTCAGTGATCACACCATCGTGATTATCTTGGTCATGAAGATCTTTTTTGTACAGTTCTTCTGTGTATTCCTGCCACCTCTTCTTAATATCTTCTGCTTCTTTTAGGTCCATACCATATCTGTCCTTTATCGAGCCCATCTTTGCATGAAATGTTCCCTTGGTATCTCTAGTTTTCTTGAAGAGATCTCTAGAATACGATATTTATCTTTCTCTTTCTGACTTACTTCACTCTGTATAATAGGTTCTAGGTTCATCCACCTCATTAGAACTGACTCAGAGGTGTTTCCTTTTGATGGGTGAGTAATATTCCATTGTGTATATGTACCACAACTTCTTTATCCATTCATCTTTCGGTGGAAATCTAGGTTGCTTCCATGTTCTAGCTATTGTAAATAGTGCTGCAATGAACAGTGGGATACATGTGTCTTTCTCATTTTTGGTTTCTTCAGGGTATATGCCTAGAATTCAAATTCCTGGGTAATATGGTGGTTTCATTCTTAGTTTTTTAAAGTATTCTCCATGCTGTTTTCCATACTGGCTGTATTAGTTTACATTCCCACCAACAGCTCTTGCAGATATTTTTACCCTGACGTGCCTTTCTGTTCTCTCTGAGGTTACCCTAGTTTGGACCATAATTGCCTTCTAGCTGGTTTCTGGAACCTTCCTTCAGGCTTGCTCGTGCATCCTATAATGTGTCTTTTGAATTTGGACCCTTTATTATTTCTACTAATTAAGAAATGTCAGTGTCTGGGAGACGTCTTTTATATGTTCAAAATGGCAATGCACTCCAGTGTTCTTGCCTGGAGAATCCCAGGGATGGGGGAGCCTGGTGGGCTGCCGTCTACGGGGTCGCACAGAGTCAGACACGACTGAAGCGACTTAGCAGCAGCAGCAGCTATCCTTTTTTAAAAAAATATTTATTTTTTATTTGGCTGTGCTGGATCTCAGTTGCAATATGTGGGATCTAGTTCCTGGACCAGGGATTGAACCCAGGGCCCCTGCATTGGGAGCATGGAGTCCTACCCACTGGACCACCAGGCAAGTGCCCCTCCTTCTTTTCTAATTCTTGTACTGTTTCACTGTTTTGTTTGTGTTTTGGGTCCCCCTCCCCTTTGAGGCTGTGACCTAGGATCACTGTTGGAACTGGGATCACTTAAACTTTGTACCTCCTGCAGTGCTCTGCAGGCAGAAGTGCTCCGTAAACGTCTCTTGACTGATTCTAGTCCTGTGGTGCTTGTTCTCTAAAGCCTTCTATCCTCATGTTAGCCCAAATTAGTAGTTGGAAAGGTGATTTGTGAGTCTGGGAGTTAGATGTTATGGAGAGTATTTCTCAGGACAATGGTAGGACCTGATGAGCCATCTCAAACCCACCCCACCATGCAGGGTGAGACTTTCTAGAGATTCTTGTCCAGTAGGTCAGATCGCCTGTTGACTCTCATGGCATTGTATTGCTTTACATGCTTTGATAACAACCTTCTGCTCCAGTTCTGTTTCACTGATTCTATCTTAAGTATGCTGTTTCCTGGGGATCTTAGGACCATCAGTCAGTTCAGTTGCTCAGTTGTGTCCAACTCTTTGCGACCCCATGAATCGCAGCACGCCAGACCTCCCTGTCCATCACCAACTCTCGGAGTTCACTCACACTCACGTCCATCGAGTCAGTGATGCCATCCAGCCATCTCATCCTCTGTCATCCCCTTCTCTTCCTGCCCCCAATCCCTCCCAGCATCAGAGTCTTTTCCAGTGAGTCAACTCTTCGCATGAAGTGGCCAAAGTACTGGAATTTCAGCTTTAGCATCATTCCTTCCAAAGAAATCCCAGGGCTGATCTCCTTCAGAATGGACTGGTTGGATCTCCTTGCAGTCCAAGGGACTCTCAAGAGTCTTCTTCAACACCACATACTGTGGGATAAATTTCCTTGGGAAGAATTTTTCAAAGATTAAACAGTTATTTGTGAGATACAGATGTTGCAGACTGGGGGTGTTGTAGGCTCCATTTACATATAGATGTTTATTTGACCTGCAGTTTCAATACCTAAAAATCGAAGAGTTTCACATAAAAATTCAAATTTGTAGTTTGTCCTAAACAACTTGAAAATCTGGCATCACTGAGCTCTGTCTCCCTGATAAGGTCATGAGGTGTTTAGGTCCCCAGCTAGTGGATGTGGATAAATAACACTTATTTTATCTGCCTGGTCCCTGTAGAGCTTTCCATGTAATCCTTGGTGTAGATCCTTACCAGCTTCTGTCACCAAACATGTCCTTTCCTGACCTGGGCCCCAGGGTAGGGGCCTTTTTGAAACTCTTAACCTCTGTACTGGTACTGAATATGTTATGTTCTCAATTTTTCTTTAGTTGATTGATTGCGTGTGTGCTCAGTCATGTCTGACTCTTTGTGACCCCGGGGACTGTAGCCCACTAGGCTCAATTGAAAAAAAAAATAATGCTATTTTCAAAAACAAAAATACATAAATATAAACATATTTACTGAAGAGCATCATTTTATATTTTTGCAAATCAATGAGTTACGTTGGACACTTGATTTATAAAGTCATATCAACAGTTAGAGAATTCGCATGGTTGGTTTATTGTTTAGCCATGTGAACTTGATAATTGTTGATATGACTTTATAAATTATCATAACACAACACATTGATTTGCAAAATGTAATATGATGCTCCTCTTCAGTAAATATATATTTTTGCTTTTAAGAATAGTATTTTTCTTCAATATATTATTTATGTAATAAATCTTGCTATTTTAGATGAATTGATAACATATTTAAGAGTTTCTCAGCTTTAATTTCTAATTAAAATTTTTTTCTCTAGGCTATAACCCATGTAAAAAGAAGCATTTTAGGGTCCTCAGTTGTTGAAGAGTGTAAGAGAGTCCTGATACCAAAAAGTTTGAGAATCTCTGATCCTAAAGGACAATGTGTTAGCTCAGGTCAATCAGAATCGTCCAAGGCACTCACCAAAATTTTAGAACATAATTATTTTTTCCATCATAAGCAATATCATATGAATCAACACTATGCTATGCTATGCTAAGTCGCTTCAGTCGTGTCCGACTCTGTGCAACCCCATAGACGGCAGCCCACCAGGCTCTGCCGTCCCTTGGATTCTCCAGGCAAGAACACTGGAGTGGGTTGCCATTTCCTTCTCCAATGCATGAAAATGAAAAGTGAAAGTGAAGTTACTCAGTCGCATCGGACTCCTAGCAACCCCATGGACTGCAGCCTACCAGGCTCCTCCGTCCATGGGATTTTCCAGGCAAGAGTACTGGAGTGGGGTGTCATTGCCTTCTCCGAAACACTAGGTCCTTGCAAAAGTCTTTTGAACCCGTGATATTTCTGAAGTGTATAATGCTGTTTGACTAAGACATTTAGGCAAATGATTCTGTGAATTTGGACTTCTAACTTAGAATGCCAAGAAATTTAACCCTGTATCTTCTGGAGTCGGAGGCCAGGGATTCCCTGGTTCTATTAATTAAGCCTTTCTGGTTGTTTTCTTACTCATGGTAGAGAGAGTTTGTTGTATAAACAGTGGGAAGAGGATTTGAAGATCTGAGATGGAATTTTGTTCTGACTGGAGATTTTAGTGGGGAGACTTTCAAACAAGATTCAGACGCTAGAGGGCTAAAAGCATGAGCAGTCGTTGAGAAGAAAACTGGGGTTACTTAGGGGTTAGAGGGGCATGAAGTAATCTCACCTGCTTCCCTTTGTGGGGGAACAACCTGGAAAAGCAGGTTCCTGCAGGCACCCCCTCTCCCACTTGCGTCTTTTCATCCATCCACCTTTTACTGGTCCCCTGAAGCAAGGAGGGGATCCTTTTCCTTTCTCTCTGCACTTTGGCTTGCTCTGTCTTGTCATAGAGTCCTCACCTTACATCACTGGAGTAATTGAACAGTTAAAGCAAGATATGGGTAGAGAAGAGGAACTGTTTTGCTGTGGTGACATGGAAAGATGCGGATAGGCAGGATGGAGAGAAATTCCCAGCAGCCATAGCAAGGGCAGGGGATTCCTGGACCAGATCGGTTGGGCAGCTGTTCAAAAAGAACAGTATGTGTAGCTAGGACACATGGATCTCTCTTGTTCTCTAGTTGCAAATACCTATCTCGTCTCGCCAACTATTTTGTAAATCACTTTGGTTTACAAATTGAATCCTATCCAATTACCCTTCCAATATAAAGGATTTGTAGGATAGAGTGTCTGTATGTGTTAGGATGTAGCAGAGGATTAGGCTCCAAGCTGCTCCAACAATATTTTTAGATTCGAAAACACAATTTATATCACCGTGTATATTGTCCTATTGCCCTAAGAGGAGAGAGGAAGGTCCTTAGCATACATCTCATAAAATGCTGTAGAACTGGAACAGGCTCTGAAAGTCCTGCTAGAGATATGCAGAGAAGATAAGATTAGATGTGATTTTGACTGTAATTAAACCAGTTTAACTTACTATTGGAGGGGCTTTGGCCTCAGTTTTCACTGCCTGAGGGGAGCTGGTTCTGATGATTGTCTGGTCTCTACTCTGCCTTTCAAGAAGGAGGTCCTAGGACTTCCCTGGTGGTCCCGTGGTTAGGACTTTGTCTTCCAATGCAGGGGTTGTGGGTTCGATTCCTGGTCAGGGAGCTAAGATCCCACGTGGCTCTCAGCTGAAAAAAAGACTTTAAGAATGGTTTGCATCAACATCTTAAAAAAAAGAAGAAAGAACTCCTCTGGGTGTTAGACTGCCAGGGTAGGTCTGTTGTCCATAGGGTGGGTTATGTGACACTCCTGTGTCTACCAGGATATTTAAAGGAGATAGAAAAGGCAGGAAAAGAGTATGTATTAAAAAGAATGTGTATATTTCTGCATATGGATAACCGAATCACTTTGTTGTACATCTGAAACTAACACATTGTAAATAACTGTATTTCAAAAAATTTTAAAAATTGATCTGAAAAAAGCAAGAAATCTTCGACAAAGCAAATATCTGGTTACTGTCAACAAGGTGGGCTTGCTTGATTATAAATTTATATGTCAAAAACTTTAATAAAGTTTAAAAATATTCCTAAGTAAAAAGATAGATAATTGTCAAGATTTCAGACATCAGCAGAAAGTAGTCACTGTGAGGGGAAAAAGGAATGCAAGACTAATTTTATTTTTACTCATAAGTACAGTAATTAAAATTTCAGGATACCTGTCAGTTTTTACGTAGCTGGAAGGTCTTTGGAAGTTGACTTTGTAATGCATAAGCAGTTTTTACTGGAGTTCCTTGTTTTGCTAACTGGGATTTTTATAGCAATTTTATGCAATAATTCACATATATCTAAGCCTGCATTAAAGCAGATCTTTTTCTCTTTATTTTTTAGATGAAATGAACACTTAAATAATGATTGTTTTGTAAAAATTTATTTTTTTATTGAAGTGTAGTTGAATTACTATATGTTAATTACTGCTGTACAGCAAAATGACTCAGTTATATGTGTGTGTGTGTGTGTATACACACACATTCTTTTTCATATTCTTTTCCATTATGGCTTATGACAGCACACACACACACACACACACACACACACTGTGCTATACAGTAGAACCTTGTTTATCCCTTTGAATGTTTTAAAAAATAAATTTTACCCTATGAAATGAAAACCACCATGAGAATCGGTACATAGTAGCTTATAATTGCACTGTATTGTTTTGCCAGACTTAACATATTCCTCTATGTAGAAAACTGGGCGACTTGGTGTTTTGGTCATGTGTCACAGACTTCCTTGCTCAACTTTATTCTCATCAGATGTTACCACAACAGAAACCCCATATGTAAGCAAGATCTTTGTGCAGTTTTTACTTCCACTTAGTCACTAGTCTAGTCAGCCGCCCTTGCAATCTGCTATGTTCTTCAGGGGCTTGGAAACTGCCATGTAATGGGAGGAACCAGACATTGAATATACATTTGGTACAATTACGCATGAGTCATTCTAATTAAGTTATGTAAGTGGTACAGGAAAACCCTATTGTATGAATGTCCTTTCTCTGAAAGTTAGATTTAATAGGACTGAGCACATGCGCTCGTCTTTTTATCTGCTCATATCAGGAAGGATGCTTAAAAGTAGGGTGTTGGGACAGAGACTGGTTGAGTCAGACCTTGGCGCTGAACTTGGACTTTGTGCCTTGCCATTTCCACAGGCTTTCCTTAAGTTTTCTGATGTTGATTTCATCTTTATCCTCTGTATCACACACCTCTTCTATGCCGCTTCAGAACCTCTTGGCCTCACTCTCCCCAGAGCCTTTAATCACTCTTCACCCCTGGCTGCTGCCAACTCAAACTGGACCCAGACCAGCTTGACGTGGACACAACCTGACACCTCACGCGTCACTCCCCTGCCCCCTCTTCCCTGGGGCCGCAATCCATGACACGCCTGAGGCTTTGGTCTCTGAGGAATCCACGCTAAGAACATCCTTTTTGTGTGTCCTTGGTCTGTATAGTAAACGAGTTCTCTGTGTTACATTACGGTTGGTCTGTTGTATTTTAACCTGACTCTGAATTTAAAAATTAGGAACAGGTTAGGTCTGTTCTTCACAGTGGGGATTAATTTTTAATTCTGTCCACCTCAGAAGCATTAAATAGGATCTAGGACTGAGCTGCTGTCGGTGGAATTAGCCGTCGTCACTGCTTGTAAGGGTAGGAGAAGGCAAGAGTTGGTTGAAGGGCATCAGAGGAGAACGACTCAGGCTAAGGTTGGCATTCTGGATTTCCCATTACCAGTGGTGTGCCTTTGGGAGTTTCAGTTTCCTTTTCTGTAAAATCGAGGTGAGGACACCATTATACAGATCTTGTCAGATCGCTGTTGGCATAAATGAGTTATTTATGTTGAGTGCCTGCTACATGGTTAGGTACTTGGTAGATGGTAAGTGCTATTATTCATTGATTTGTTTGTTCTGATCATTTTTCATTATAAAAATTTTATTCATTGAAACACATCATATTTTAAGTAATTTTTTCCCAAGCAACATTGGTGCATACTTATTGGCCAAGTTAGACTAATAACCATGCCCTCCTCCAGGGGATCTTCCCAACCCAGTGGTCGAACCCAGGTCTTCCACATTGCAGGCGGATTCTTTACCATCTGCAAGCCTGAAGCCCAGGCTAACAACAGCAATAACAAATCATGCCCTTTTGCTTCTTAATTGGCAGTGATAATTGGCAGTTATCTTAGGTGACTTAAGCTATAGCTGTAAGTGTGGTTTATTAACCCTCCAGATAGCAAGTACAAGATGTTTATTTCAGGCACTGTGGGTTTCCTCTAAAGAGCATCAATTTGCATAATATTGCTCAGAGTTGGTTTCCTTGTTCTGAGCAAAGAGCTATTATTATCATAGTCAAAGCAACTTCGTGGTCAAGGTCTTTGAACACTTAGAAGGTGTAAATAATGCAGAGACAGCTAGGATAGTGTTCTTGGAAATACAAGAAGTGAACAGATAATTTAGTTCTGGGATCTTCTCATTGACGATAAATAGCATTTATAGGCATTATTATTTCTTAGAGTGTGTTGGATCCTTTGCCAGGGATTTTACCTACAAGTTCAGTAAAAGCACTTAAAACAGAAAATATAGGCACCATGATTATCTCAGATTTTTCAGAAGAGGAATGAGGCAGGAAGTTGTTATATCACATAGTAAGTGGCAGAACTAGGATTTGAACTCAGGTCTGCATGAGCTCATCTCTCCAAAGCCACCTATACTCACTGCTTCTTACTGCTTTGTAGGATTTCACAGAAGAGTCTTCTTGATATTTAGACGTTTGAAAAATGTAATTGCTTTTGGAAAAGTAAAAAAAAGAAAAATATAGTTGGTAAATTCAGATTAGAGCAAAACTGTGGGCATTCAACAATTATTGGTTGGTATCTAATATATGGTACCCTGGCAGGGTGCCTGAGAAGGGAAAGATAAGTATGACCTGCTCTTTTTTTTTTTTTTTTTTAATATTTTGTTATGTTGTTCAGTCACCAGGTTCTGTCTGACTCTTTGTGACCCCTTGGACTGCAGCATGCCAGGCTTCCCTGTCCTTCACTATCTTCGAGTTTGCTCAAACTCATGATCCATTGAGTCGATGATGCCATTCAGTCATCTCATCTCCTACTGCCCGCTTCTCCTCTTGCCTTCAATCTTTTCCAGCATCAGGGTCTTTTCCAGTGAGTCAGCTCTTTGCATCAGGTGGCCAAAGTATTGGAACTTCAGCGTCAGTCCTTCCAGTGAATATTCAGTGTTGATTTCCTTTAGGATTGACTGGTTTGATCTCCTAGCAGTCCAAGGGACTCTCAAGAGTTCTCTAGCACCACAGTTCGAAAGCATCAATTCTTTGATGCTCAGCCTTCTTTATGGTCCATCTCTTACATCCATACATGACTACTGGAAAAAGCATGGCTTTGACTAGACGGACCTTTGTTGGCAAAGTGATGTCTCTGCTTTTTAATATGCTGTCTGGGTTTGTCATAGCTTTTCTACAAGTGTATGTACTTGGCTAAGCTGCCTCTTAGTTGTGTCATGTGGGATCTAGGTCCCTGACCAGGGAGCTTGGAGTCTTAGCCACTGGACCACCAGGGAAGTCCAGACTTGCTTTTTTTTTATTCTTTTAAAGGAATTGCGTTGTGGAGTTCAGGAAACACATACACAGCTAGGATATTACATTTGTTAATGCATTCAACAACAATTTGCTGAATGCCCTGTAAGTGTGTCAGTATAGTATTGACCCTTAGAAAACGATGATGCATAAAAGGAAATTTGGTCCCAGGCTTCATGGAATGTCTTAGTCTATCACGGGTATTACAAACTGGTCTAAGACATTTGGGTCATTTATAATCAGACATTAGCAACCTCCAACGATGAGAGCTGGGGCTTTCCCAGGTGGCACAGTGGTGAAGAATCCACCTCCCAATGCAGGAGACGTGGGTTTGATTCATGGATCAGGAAGATCCCCTGGAGGAGGGCAAGGCAGCCAACTCTAGTATTCCTGCCTGGGAAATCCCATGGACAGAGGAGCCTGATGGGCTAGTCTATGGGGTCACACAGAGGCGAGCACAGCTAAGTGACTGTGTGCACACAGACACACACACAGTATGTCAGCCATGAAGTTCTGATGAACACACACACACACATACACATGGTATGTCAGCCATGACGATCTGACGAATGCTGTCTCTCTCTCTCTCTCACACACACACTATGTCAGCCACGAAGTTCTGATGAACACATGCATGCACACACACACAGTATATCAGCCATGATGATCTGACGGATCCCCTCTCAAAGGTATTAGCAGGCGCAGCGTTAGTCATACAGCCTGTTCCTGTGAGCTCTGTGAAGTCACAGCTCTCAGACAGATGCCTTGCCCGAAAGCTTCCCATGAGACCAGTGGAGCAGGATTCAGGACCCTCTGTTAGAATTACGTGGCAGAGTCTGAATTCAGGTCTGCCTAGAGTCCTAAGCAGAGAACCCCAGACTAATGGCACAAGATGCCAGGGTTGCTAGGGCCTTAAATTTTCTCTCTCAAGAATGGAGGTACCTCTGTGAGATTTCTAGTCAGTGTGCAGAGTTTTAACATGGCACATTTTACTAGTTAAAAATTATTTCTGACATTCTGTGTGCTGATTAATGAACCCTGGAGTGTTGTTCAGAAGAAAAGATAGCCGGACCTGTTTTTGCATGAACCCATTTGGCTATCTGATAAAGTTTGTAGACCTTTCTCAGCATAATCTTTCAAAAGCATAAAATGCAAAGGATTACAAAAGAAGCCAAGTATAATGAAATACAGTTTCCAGAATATTTTTAAAGACGTGTAGTGCAGTAATATGTGCTTCTTTATTACTGTATTGACTATGAAGATCTAGTGTTGGGAATAATTCATTTCAAAGTTGTGATGAATATAAATACAACAGTTGTATTGATAAAATAGCTGTAATGTTTGTTGGTGACAAAATCACTGCTAATTCTGTAATTTATTGCCTATATTAATAACTGAGGGTAATGACTAAATTGCTGTTAGATAGTAAAACATGAAAGCGTAACTTTTTCCCCCAACCATTTTTGCAGATGCCCATTCATTCTATCAGGGTTAAGAATCCCTACTCTAGAGTGTGGGTTTTAAAAATAATTATTTATTTTTAATTGATGGTTACAGTATTGGTTTGATTTCTGTCATACATCAGCATGAATTAATCATAGGTGTACATATGTCCCCTCCCTCTGGAGTGTGCATTTTTGATTAGAATCTTCTGTCACCTGATGAAGCCTGGAGTGTATATTTGTGATTAGGATACCGAATGTCAAGAAATTACCCCTACATGTGGATTAAAACTTAACACTCGCCTTTATTGCTATTTTTTCTTTTTAAAAATCATTAGTAGGGAGAATGAGACTGTACAAATAACAAATGCAGTGTGTGGAAGTTCCCTAGGAGAGAGCTATGAAGTGCTATGGGACTATTCAGAAGTATTTTCAAATAAAGACAGAATCTTAATAAAGACAACATGATAAGACGATCTAGACAGACACGAATGCAGTGTTAGGAAGAAGTTGGGGGGAGGAGGAGTGAAAGTTGCAAGTACTATAATTTATGAAGGTTGAAAAAGACATCGCAGAAAAACATGATTAGGACTTTCTTCTGTCTGGCTCAAAAATAAAGATATTTCAAATACAAAGAATAGCATGACGGTTGGCATGGACGGTGGGAGAGCCTGGAAGGTTCTTCCACACATGAGTGACATAATTGTCCAGTCACGGTTTTCAGCACTTTATACATGTTATTTAATCCTCACAGCAGTCTTATTATTATTTGCATTTTTTTTTTCGGATGGAGAAACAGGCATGGAGAGATTAAGAATCTTGCTCAGAGTCAAAACTAGGCCTTGTTTGGCTCCACTGGACTCAAAATGACTCAGTATGAGATTACACTGATGACTGTGGAGGGTAGATTAGTCAGGAATGCAAAGGGAGATTGGAAAATCAGGTCAGAGATTATTAAAGTGATGTGGCAAGAGATGCTAAAGGTGGCCTGAACACTGAGTGTTGAGAACAGATGAAAAGAGTTTTCGTCTTGGAAATCTGCACATTGGTGTTTTCCAGTGAGACAACACCCACAAAATAGGAAATGAAAGTCTAGTGTTTCTGAGTGGAGATTTTCCCCAGCCAGTTTAAATATGTACTTGGCTGAATGAATGCTTGTGTTACCAGTTCTCTCCTGAGTGCAGAATATTCATTACTGGCAGGATTTTCCTATAATCACCAGTTAGCATTTACAGTGAGCACCCCCGTAGCCACTTGCCTGCCTAGGATCACCAGGGGAACAGTTTGCCAGTATTAGATTGTGTGGTGACTAAGCTTGCAGGTGTAAAAGGTACCAACGCCTTGTCAGAGCAGAGGAAACCATTCAGAACCTGGCCTATTTGCTAACATTTCGAGAAAACTCAGAGAAGTGGGAGGAAAAGCTTTAGATCAAGGGCTGACTAACCACTCATTCAGGGTCTGGAGTAGGGTTGTTTCATCTTTGAGGTGAAATACAGCAAACACCCCCTCAGTCCTGACTTTGCTAAGCCCTGCAAAAGAGGTTTCTGGCAGCTTAGTGAGTTCTCCATTACACAGATTCAACAGGACTCCAAAAATGTGAACTTCCATGGATAAATAACCAGGGTCCATAGTTATCCACGTAATAGATCATCAGAGCTATATAAGAGTTTATAAAACATAACTAATCCACGTTCAGCATTTACAGAGAGGCGGAGTCTATTGGTTCCTGGACTCAAAGCTTTCCATTGGCCGAGTCCACATTCAGCTCCTCACTGATTGGACAGACGTTCCCTAGGAGCCTATGGGCGGGCTTCCTTCACGCACATAATCCTTCTAGCCCTTTCTTCATTTTTGCAGGCACAGGAGATATCTTTAACTTCAACTCCCTGATATTCCTGTCAGAAATATCGTTGATTTGTTTTTATTCTGCCGTAAAGCATTGAGAATTTTCGGGTCATCCAATATGAAGTGTTAACATTTTCAGCCTCATAGTCACTGAAATATGTGCTCTTCTACCTTCCCATTTTTTGTTTCCATATTTTTATTTTTCACTTTCTTGTTGACAGACTAATGGTGTGATTTAAGCTAAGGTTTCTTAATATAGAACTTCTGTTTAATTGTTAATTGTAGTTATCAAATTATAGGTTTTCAGGCTGGAAAATAGAAACAATTCTGTTTTATTCTTAATACTCATCCCTAGGACAAGGCATTCATTGGAAGGCAAAGTACTTTCAAACAGCCAAAGCAGGAAAATGGGAAATTTTTTTTTTTTTTTTAGGATATAGTGGCTAAATGCACAGATAAAAATTTTATGCCGTTTTCTCTCCTTACTGAATCTTTATTGAATAAGGGAGCTGAAATCTACTTTTTAAAATTGAAGTATAATTGATGTCCAGTGTAATGTTAATTTCTGCTCTACAGCAGAGTGACTCAGTTATACATGTGTATACATTCTTTTTGATATTTGTTACATTATGGTTTATCCCTGTACATTGACTTATGGTTTCCTGTGCTGTACAGGAGGATCTTGTTTATCCATTCTGTACATGATAGTTTGCATTTACTAACCCCCAAATTCCCAC
Source organism: Bos grunniens (assembly GCF_055505025.1). NCBI lineage: Eukaryota > Metazoa > Chordata > Mammalia > Artiodactyla > Bovidae > Bos > Bos grunniens. The sequence continues at coordinate 7,943,867 of NC_141172.1, forward strand.
TCCATGCCTCCTCTCCTCTCCTCCCGCTGACAGTCACAAGTCTGTGTTCTGTGTCGGTGAATCTGTTCCTGCTTCACAGATAGATTCATCTGTGTCATTTTAGATTCCACATACAAGTGATATCGTAACGATATGTCTTTCTCTTTCTGACTTAGTTCAGTTCGTATGATGATCTCTGTGTCTATCCATGTTTCTGCAAATGGCATTATTTTGTTCTTTTTTATGAGCCAGTAGTGTTCCATTGTGTTTATGTATCCATTCAACTGTTGATGGACATTTAGGTTGTTTCCATGTCTTGGTTGTTTTGAATAGTGCTATGATCAGAAATCTGTGGATCAAATTATAGCTTCATGCTGTGAACATAGGAGTGCATGTATCTTTGTGAATTATAGTTTTGTCTGGATTTATGCCCAGGAGTGGAATTTCTGGATCATATGGTAGCTATTTTTAGTTTTCTGAGGAACCTCTATACTGTTTTCTATTGGGGCTGCACCAACTTACATTCTCACCAGTGGTGTAGGAAGGTTCCCTTTTCTCCACATACCCTCCAGCATTTGTTATTTGTAGACTTTTTAGCAGTGTCCATTCTGACCAGTGTGAGATGGTGGTGGTTGTTCAGTAGCCAAGTCATGTCCAGCTCTTCACGACTGTGTAGACTGCAGCATACCAGGCTTCCTTGTCTATCACCATCTCCTGGAGTTTGCTCAGGTTTCATGTCCTTTGCATCGGTGATGCCATCCAACTATCCTATCCTCTGTCGCCCTCTTCTCCTTCTGCCTTTAGTCTTTCCCAACATCAGAGTCTTTTCCAACAGTCAGTTCTTCACTCAGGTGGCCAAAGTATTGGAGCTTCAGCTTCAGTCCTTCCAGTGAACATTCAGAGTTGATTTCCTTTAGGCTTGACTGGTTTGATCTCCTTGCAGTCCAAGGAGTCTTCTCCAACACCACAGTTCAAAAGCATCGATTTTTTGGCACTCAGCTTTCTCTGTAGTCCAGCTCTCACAAGCATCCATGAGTACTGGAAAGACCATATCCTTGACTATGTATAGACCTTTGTCGGCAAAGTGAGGTCTTGGCTTTTTAACACACTGTCTAGGTTTGTCGTATCTTTTCCTGCATTTCTCTAATAATTAGCAAATTGAGCATCCTCAGAGTTTGGTATGGGGGGTTCTCTGACCCCACATGGACCAAGGGATGGCTGTACTCTTTCATTAAATATGTAGGAAGAGTCAGATCTTGATTTTAAAAGGTTAATGGACTTTTTTCTCATTCGTATGTAATTATTAAAAGAAAGCTTAATATACCAATTTAATATACATGTTAACCCACGGAATACCATTTCTTCATCATACTCCTTGTTTTGTAAATAATTTCTAGTTTAGTTACACATTAAATTTTATTATTAAAGATAAGTTAATGAGAAGCAACATATTGATCCATCTTTTATCTGTTTTAAATTACTAGATGTATATAATTTAAATACTTGTTTAATTACTTTCAGTAATCTATCTTACAAAATGTATTCTGTAATATAGGCCTCCTTGAAATGAATGTTAACACTTTTATTAGAATTTAAAAATGAAGTCAGGTTGTTTTGTATGGAGAATGTGTTTGACTTACTTGATTAATGATAATAAGATAATCAAGATTTGATAAGATATGTAGGATACTGATTTAATAATTAAGTCCCATTCTAGTTATAGTGCAGACTTTTCCATAAATTGAATCAGCTAAATGTGTAGCTTCAGTGTTTTGATGAAAATGTATTGAAAGCACATTGTAAGATGAAATAATTTTGCCAAATAGTATTCTTTTGTCAGAGGTATAATGAAGTTAACAAGATTTGATTTGTTTCCATCCTTTCTGAGTTTTAGAGGTTAAGCAAAGTTCCAATAAGTGAAACAATAGCAGGTGTGATTAACTTGAGAGGTTATGGTAAAGTCTTTGGCCTCTATCCAGGAAACTGAGAAAATGAATGCTCTGTGACCTGGCTTACAGTTCCTTTTGCCAGTCCAGTTTTTGCTTTCAGGAGACCTAATCGATTCATTAGCTTATAGATCCTTAAAAATAATATTTGATATTAGATCATTCTGGTGTTTTTTTTTTTTTTTTTGCTGTGTACCATGGCAGGAGTGTGAAGATTTGAGTGACGTTACTGTAACAAACCTCCTTCCAATTCAGTCCTCTTGCATATTTTAGCAGGATTTTCAGTGCTTTGCGTCTGTGCTCAGTCTCTTCCGACTCTGACCCCATGGACTGTAGCCTGCCAGGCTCCTCTGTCTATGGGATTTCCCAGGCAAAAATGCAGGAGTGGGTTGCCATTTCCTACTCCAGGGGATCTTCCGACCCAGCAAGCAAACCCTCGTCTCTTGTTTTCTCCTGCACTGGCAGGCAGCTTCTATACCACTGGCGCCATCTGGGAAGCCCTTTCAGTGCTTTACTTCTGTACAAAAGAAAATAGGAGTACCATTAATGCTCAGTGCCAACTCATTTCAGTAGTAAGTTATAGTAATCCATGGACTTGTTTCATTATAAGATGCTTTTCCATTACAGTTTTTACTTTATTGTGTTTATCAAAATTTGTAATATATTTATTTTGTTCTAGTCAATTATGTGCTACTAATAATTGTATTGATAGCTCAATGCAGAAGAGTAACCAGAGAAATTTAAAGTTTTAATTTATATAGATATTTTTGCAGAAACACATGATAGAGGGTTAACAGAAGACTTTATATTAGGATAAAATGTTTTGTGCAAACTATCAGTAGAATGGAATTTGGAGACCAAGTGTTTCTTTTTCATTGCCTTCAAATTTTCAAGTCAGTTCAGATGTTGGGTAGATGACGTCATATCACTGGGTGACTTGACGGGAAAGAAGTAAAGGTATGAAATTATTGGCTATTAAAGAAAAGTTTTTTCATTTAAAAAACAGTGGATTGTATCAACAATAAAATATCATTATTTAAATTTATATAAATTTATGGTAGTTGGATTCCAGTGAATAAATTTAGGAAATTCTATTTAAAAATATAAAAATTCAGGAATTCTTTGCAACTATTTAAATCCATTTTTGAATAACTTTATATGACAATTCAAATATACAAGGAGGTTTTTTTGGGGGGTTCAGTTCAGTGGCTCAGTCGTGTCCGACTCTTTGCGACCCCATGAATCGCAGCATGCCAGGCCTCCCTGTCCATCACCAACTCCTGGAGTTCACTGAGACTCATGTCCATTGAGTCAGTGATGCCATCCAGTCATCTCATCCTCTGTCGTCCCCTTCTCCTCCTACCCCAATCTCTCCCAGCATCAGAGTCTTCTCCAATGAGTCAACTCTTTGCATGAGATGGCCAGAGAACTGGAGTTTGAGCTTTAGCATCATTCCTTCCAAAGAAATCCCAGGGCTGATCTCCTTCAGAATGAACTGGTTGGATCTCCTTGCAGTCCAAGGGACTCTCAAGAGTCTTCTCCAACACCACAGTTCAAAAGCATCAATTCTTCGGCGCTCAGCCTTCTTCACAGTCCAACTCTCACATCCATACATGACCACAGGAAAAACCATAGCCTTGACTAGACGAACCTTTGTTGGCAAAGTAGTGTCTCTGCTTTTGAATATGCTATCTAGGTTGGACATAACCTTCCTTCCAAGGAGTAAGTGTCTTTTTTGGGGGGTACATGATCAAAAAAATTTTTGAAGACTATTCCAGGTATGGGTATACCTAGATTTATTAATCTTAGGCATATATTCATTGACTGTCTGAAGAAGATTTTAGCTTAAGATGTACCAGCTTTTTACCTCTTCTCCTACTGTTTGATTTTTATATTTAATTTCTTCTACCATCATTTCAGGCTGCCTGGCTAGCTCAATAGGTAGAGCATGGGACTCTTAATCCCAGGGTCATGGGTTTGAGCCCCACCTTGGGCGTATGCCCAAAGAATCTGCCTGCAATGCAGGAGACCTGGGTTCAGTCCTTGGGTCGGGAGGATCCCCTGAAGAAGGAAATAGCCATTTCCTTCAGTATTTCAGGAAATACTTCAGGAGTGAAGTATTTCCTTCACTCCAGTATTCTTGCCTGGTGAATTGCATGCACAAGGAGCCTGGTGGGCTACAGTCCATGGGGTTGCAAAGAGTTGGACACAACTGAGTGACTAACACTTTCACCCTTTCATAGTCATTTCTCTGGTGTTTTTACAGAATATATTAACTTGTACTTTCAACGTTGTCTCTTCATTCCTTGTTTACCAAGAAGAGATCCTGTCCTTCCCCCTTTCTATGTTATGTCCTCTTAGAGCCCACTTGCTTTATTCATAAGTTGACATTATTATATACATATATATATGTGTGTGTATCCATCCATCTTTCACTGGCTTCTCTGCCCATCCATCTGTCCGTCTATCCCTCTGTCTCAGTGCTAGACCAAATGATGTGTTAGATTTCCTGTCTTTCTCTGGGATTGTTATCACAACTGGTTCATAGGCTGTTTGATGGGGTTGTTCTAGCATAAAGTTAAAACAAATTTCTCTTTTTCTTAAATTCAGTCAGTTGCATCAGATTGTACCACATTTTAAACCATGACTCTCTTGAGTAAGCTTTTTATTTTTCCTGTGGTTTTGTTTACTTTTAAACTCTGTCTTTGGTGATTTAGTCGCTAAGTTGTGTCCAATTCTTGTGATCCTATGGACTGTAGCCCGCTAGGCTCCTCTGTCCATGGAGTGAGTTCCATTTCCTTCTCCAGGGGATCTTCTGACCTAGGGATCAAACCCAAGTCTCCTGCATTGCAGGTGGATTCTTTTACCCCTGAGCCACCAGGGAAGCCCCAATTCTGTCTTCAGCATATTCTTAAGTTTTTCCCTTTCAGATCTTTAGCTATATGATTCTATTAATTTCCTCCAAAGATCTTTGTCTCTGAGCCTTCTGTCTTAGTTACTCTCTAGATAACTGTTACCTGAAATTCAGTGGGAAGAATTAACATTTTCTGGCTCGTTTACATTTTTAGATCATGGTTTCTTAAGGAAACTGATAGTTTAGAGTCTAATGTGTAACAGTAAAGGAAGGACAAAACATTGACAGAGAATATACATAGGAAAAGTAGTATCTGGAGATGTGAGGGGAGGCTTTGAAGAGTAAAAGTGAAGTCGCTCAGTCATGTCCGACTCCTCGCGACACTGAACTGTAGCCCGCCAGGCTCCTCCGTCTATGGGATTTTCCAGGCAAGAATACTGGAGTGGGTTGCCGTTTCCTGCTCCAGGGGATCTTCCTGACCCAGAGATTGAACTCAGATCTCCTGCATTGCAGACAGACTCTTTACCATCTGAGCCACCAGGGAATCCCTGGAGAGGGATTATTTATCAGGAGAGATTTTATTTTAGACAGGATATAGTGATGGTTAACCTAACTCCTAGTCTGTCATTTCAGTAGACATTCATTGGATACCTACAATCTGAAAGGGCTAAATTTAAGCGTTGAGATGAGAAGATGAAGGAGCTGGGTGGAGGCCAGGGTGGAGGCCTCTGGCTACTGGTGTACCTGTAAACAGTTCATACGATGTAGTGCCTGTTAGAAGGAAGCATATTCAAGGAATTCTGGGAACCTTGTGTTTTCATCTTTAATTTCTGTAATTCTCTTATGCCTTCTGATAAGCATGATATAACTGTGCTCATAATGTCCCAAGACACAAGGGTATTTTAGATAGGAAACAGGTTTATGAACATCAGTGGGGATTCAGTTGTTACCCAAAAGAGAGAGGGAACAGGAAGAGATGATATTAAAAAATGCCAACAAACTTTACCATCTATTTTTAATGAGCGAGAGATTCGAATAATACAGCAAAGTACAATGAGCCATCTTGGGGGGATGTGTCTTGACAGCCCTCCGCCCTGGAAAAAAAAAATCATACTATTGCAAGTGAATTTTTGATAGATGGAAGATCTTAAAACTGGGCACTTAGTGCCTTATCGCCTCTGGACCAGCTCTTACTCTGGAGTTTTTTCCAAACTAGTTCACCGAGGAGAAGAATAAGACCTTTGCACCATCTTGCCTCCGTAGCCAAAAGGCATTCATCATCTCCTGCTTTTGCAATCTCTCTGTTGAGATTTTAGGAAATCCATACACAATATCCCCTCTTCACTTGGTACTTATTCTGTGCCAGGTCCTGTTCTAATCCCCATAGCGATCCCTGACATCGGTTCTCTTACTGTCTGCGTTTTACAGATAAGGCAAACTGGAGCACAGACTGGTTGGCTAAGTTTCTCAAGTCATGTAGTACACCGTGCAGTCGGGATTCAAAATCAAGCAATTTGATTCCTGAGCCCAGTCTCTTTACCACTGTAAACAATGAAAGGTATGAAGAAATACTGACTTAAACTTGTAGAATGCTTAAAAAATTTTTGGCAGTTTCAGCAGTTTTACACAAGCACATTTCTTAGGCAGGTCTCTCTCTCAGCTCTCTGGGAAACAGAAATACCGGTTAATACGTGGACGTGTTGTCCTGTGTTGCTGACACACTTACGTATGGAGGTGAGTGAACAAAAGTAACGTGCAGGCATCCCTCCTGTACACAGTTCCTCTTCCTGGTGTGTGCAGAGTGAGTTTTAAACTTCAGTTCATATCCTCATTTACGGTTTTATTTCCAGGAGTCTAAATTTGCATTCAGAAGCTTCCAGTGCTTTTTTCTTTGTCCTTCAAACTAATGCATTCTAAGATTGCCACTGCTTTCTTTAAGACAGTTTAGTTCAGTTAAGAATACCCTAAATTCTGAAGCCATACTGCTTCTTAAGAGTTAGTTGGTTATATCTTGGAATATGAGATAACCAAAGGATGTACGTGTGTTCTTTCCAAGCCATTTCCCATGTTGTGAGTCATCCTTCTACCCCACTCTGTGTTGTACAAAAAGTGCTGTATTTGCCTGTTTGTTAGGTAGGCTTGACAAGTCTTCTGTACCTGCACCCCCTTGCAAATGTGCAACTTAGTCTCCTGGGACTACAACATATTTCCTTAAGGTTTGTTTGCCTATTAAGGAAACCAGACTTCATGAAGGAGAGAAGAACAGAAACAAAGCCTTGAAAAAACAATGCAGAGAAGGTTGAGCCATGAAAGAAGATTCAGGATTGATCTCACGTGACCTACATGTTTTTGATTGTGTCACTTCAGTGGAATATTGCTTCTGCCTTGGTTTGAATCTTTAATTTAATTGTTGACTTGAGCAAGCAGCTTGATCTTGCTGAGCCTGTTTCCTCACTTGTAAAATGAGGATAATGGAACCTATTCTTTAGGGTTGTTGTGGAGATTAAAGAAAATAATATGTGGAATGCAGTGTGGACCTGATAAGAGCACAAACCTGTATTGAATCTAGATCTGAACCCTCGTCTGTCTAGTTCCCAAGCCACGTTCTTTCCATACCACATAGGATATTGCCCGGTGGCCTGAAGCAGATTATGTGGGTGATTGCCTGGTTCCTGAAGTAGCAGAGAGGTTTGATGAGGTTAAGTGACCACTGGGATCACAAAGCTAAAGCAGGGCAGAATGAAAACTGAATGAAGGGTTTCTACTTGCTAGTGTCTACAACATCATGCCATAGAGACAGCATCTTCCATATGATCTGTTATCTTATCAACTATATTGCAAGCTTCTTAGGGATTTCAGCTCTGAAGTCCTTGGTGCCATCCAGTTATAAGCCTGGAATAGTTAGACGCTCAAGGCTTAATGCAGTAAGGATGACTTGGGCCCAATGACTCCCGTGTATGTTTTGAATCATTCAGTGTGGACATTAGAAATTAAATAAAATTTACTAAAATTTTTACATACTGAGCTTGATCCAAAAAAGACAGACCTAAATTTCAGATGGGCAGTTTTGCACGTATGGGTCATAAAACAAATAGCAAATATGAAGTTAAATTGATGCTGAGCATATGACCCAGCAGTTTTACTCTTAGGTGTCCAAGAAAGAGAAAAATTAATGTCTCCACAAAACCTATGAAGAAAATCAAAAGTGGTTAAAGAGGTAAAAGCAGTGAACGAAGTAATAATTAGAAATGGTCCAGAGGAATAAGCATGAATGAAAAGGCAACCGTGTGCATTTGACCAGGAGTTTGTCATTTCTTAGACGAGTCTAAAAATAGGGAGAGAGACTGGATTGTGAGAATTCTTCTGTTCTTTTGAGTGAAATATAAACACATGTTAAGACTGTCAACCTCTTTGGTCATTGTGGACATACAAATTAATATCAGCAAGATGCCACATCACATCCACTTGAACAGCTGTAAATGTGAAGCAGACACTGCTAAGAGATGGCGAAGGTGTGGGGCACCTGTGGCTCTGACTTGCTGCTGGTGGGCATGTAACCTGCTGCACACACTTAGGAAAAAGGCGTGATTCTTTCCTGTAAAGACAGATACACACTTACCCTACAGGGCAGCAGTTCTTTGGTTAGGTGTCTATACTTGCATAGATTTGTAGAAATGAAAGTAAACGTCTGTACAAAGACTTGTTCTTGAATGTTCATAGCGGCTCTGTTCATCGTAGCCCTAAACTGGAAACAATCTGAAATGCCTGTCCACTGCCAGGAATAAAAATGAACAGGGAACTGATAAATGATGAACCTCACAGCATGCCCGAGTTTGGGAGTTCCCTGGTGGTCTAGCGGTCAGGACTCTGCTTCCACTGCAGGGGCACGGGTTCAATCCTTGGTCAGGGAAGTAAAATGCTGCTGCTGCACAGCGCCCCCAACAAACAAATGAACAAAATCACGCCTGAGTGATAGATACTGGATGCAAAAGACCACATATTGTATAATTTCATTTATATGAAATGTTCACAAAAGAAGGACTGAAAGCAGATATAGTTGTTAAGTGGTTGCTAAGGGCTGGGCAAAGGACTTGGGATTGAGTACAGCCAGGCTTGAGGAAACTTTCCAGAGTGACAGAGTTGTTCTTAAAGTAGATTGGGGTGGGGGGCTCACAACCCTGTACCTTTCCTAAAAGTCAGTGAATTGCTCCCTTAGAATGGATGACTTTATGGTATATAAATTATGATGTCCATAAAACTGTTAAAACTACATAGATATGTACAATATATTAGATCTTAAAAACTGTTGCATTTTTAAAAGACAATAGCATTGGTAACTCTTAAGAAAATGCCAAGGTTTAACTGAACTCTCCCTTCTCTGCCATTTATTAGTACTTAACTCCTCATCCAATCTTCCTTTAGCTGCCAGTTGAGAGCCAATTTCTCCTGCTATTTACCAGTTGGCTAGTTCAAGAAACCCGGGTTACTGTGCTGATGCATGTGGTTTAAGGAGTTCTTGCTGTCTAATGGGATTTCTGGCTTTTGCTGGTCCAGGCATATTTGATTCCTCAAAATATCTATGTCTACAGCTTCTTTTCTTGAGCTGTGCTGTGCGACATGTGGGATCATAGTCTCCCAACCAGGGATCGGACCCCACACCCCCTGCATTGGAAGCACAAAGTCTTAACCGCTGGACCACCGGGGAAGGCCCATACAGCTTCCTTCTTAGGCTGTGAAGTGTTAGCACTGCATGCTGGTGGCCTCAACTTATGCTTTAATTCTTAATCCTGTTCCAGCTTCCACATCCTCACCCTTTTCTTCAAGATCAAGGCTTTTGTTAATTCATTTTACCTTCCCTATTATTCCTTTGCCTATTAAAATCAACAGTGACAAGCATGGAAATGATGGAAGCGTGGTTTATTTTGGGTGACATAAAGCATTTCTTTTGGGAAATGTTATGAGGTAAACAAACACAATTCCTGCTTCCAAAAAAAGCAAAAGGCTACATAATTGTACACTGAAGAATAGGTGTCTTTTTTTCCTTTGAATTTCAGGCTTTACTTTTAGTGAAAAAAAAAAAGGGGGGGTAGACTATTTGTATCTGTGACATGTAGCAGTTAAAGTCAAGTTAGTTTTGGGAGAAGAGATGAATATTAATACTGTAATTAAACTTGATTGAAATACAGTTTCAAATTTGACTTGAAAGCTTACGGTGAAAGTACTCTATTCATCCTGTGACGTTTACTTTTGTAATTTTCTAAGTTATAGCCAAATATCGTATTTCTTATTGCTTTATTCTCTGGCATTTAGCATTATTTTAATATTTAATGATGTCTTCAGCACTTCCCTCTGAGGGTGCCCTGCATGAAGTTTCTTTTAATGAAGAACAGGAGTGTTGTGGTTCGTTAGTGATGTTCACCGTGTGCTTGACCTGGGAAAGTGGCTGGTTGAGTGCCTTGAATTTGCCACCAGAAGCTTGAATGTGTGCTTTGAAGCAGGCAGACACCAGTGTGAATCTTAATTCCATTTCCACTGGCTGTGTTAATTTCTGAATGCTGAGTAACTCAGATGTAACATGAGGATGTCTCATAGGATTGCTGTGATGAAAATAAAGTACTTAATGTAGGGCTTGGTGCTCAGTTATCATTCCATAAGAAAAAACTCTGTGAAGCTTGTGTCTACATGATTCCATGTCCGAACAGTCCAAATTGAATGAGGGTATTGCCCCACTTCTCGTTGGTGTGAGCAAGACCTAGGAAACTCCTTGTGAGTTATTTACCCCTGGATCAGTTGGATCTTGGCTTGCTGTTGAGCTTTGTTAGATCAGGGCCAGAAGAGTCCTTATTGTAGGGCAAGTGTAGCACACTACTCCTGGAGAAGGCAATGGCACCCCACTCCAGTACTCTTGCCTGGAAAATCCCATGGACGGAGGAGCCTGGTAGGCTGCAGTCCATGGGGTCGCTAAGAGTCGGACACGACTGAGCGACTTCACTTTCACTTTTCACTTTCATGCATTGGAGAAGGAAATGGCAACCCACTCCAGTGTTCTTGCCTGGAAAATCCCAGGGACGGGGGAGCCTGGTGGGCTGCCGTCTATGGGGTCGCACAGAGTCGGACACGACTGAAGCGACTTAGCAGCAGCAGCACTACTCCTCAACTGACCTTTCTGGGCTCTAAACCCAATGCCTCCTGGTGTTCAAGAAGATCTTTCCATTGTGGCTGGTTGTACCTCTTCTCTGAGCCCTGAAGACTGTTCAGTGTACAGCAGCTTCTCCCACAGTAGTTATTTCCTGGATGGTTTTATGGCCCTTTGGGGCCTTACCTTCTGTATGTGCCGTTCAGCACTGAGTCAAACATGGAAGGAAACTCCTTGCAGATTTCTAGAATTCTTCCTCTGGGTTGCTTCCTTTTCTCTGGCCAGCAAATTCCCACTGCCTTAGCTCTTCAGTCTCCACCATCTCCGCTCAGGCCACCATGTCCTGCCTTGGGTTTCCTCTTGGTGTCCCAAGCATCTGTAGGTAGGAAGCCTGGGCAGCTGTAGGGCCCAGCTCACTTGCTGTCCTTCTCTCTGAGTTATTCCCCCACACTGCCTCTTATCCATTGTCTGAAAACATTTGCTCCGCGTCTTTTGTGCAGTTTTCTTGTCTATGGCATGAAAGGTAGAGCCAGTTATTCTGTCACGGCTAGAGTTTTGGACTTACGTCGAGCACTGATCCTATAGCAGACAGCTTGGTGGCTCAGATGGGAAGGAGTCCGCCTGCAACGCAGGAGACCTGGGTTCAATGCCTGGGTCAGGAAGATCCCCTGGAGAAGGGAATGGCCACCTACTCCAGTATTCTTGCCTGGAAAATTCCATGGACAGAGGAGCCTGGTGGGCTACAGTCCATGGGATTGTGAAAACACGACTGAGGACAAGGAAAAAGATCACTTGCATTTTTTTATTTTGAATCACCATTGTCAGAAAAAGTCTCAGGGGTCCATTTTAATAAATATCTTAAGACCAAATGTTTCCTTTTCAGTTCTCAGTTGTTTAGTAGCTAAGTCATGTCTGACTCTTGGGATCCCATGGATTGTAGCCCACCAGGCTCCTCTGTCCGTGGGATTTCCCAGGCAAGAATACTGGAGTGGTTTGCTATTTCTGACTCAGGGATCAAACTCGAATCTCTTGTGTCTCCTGCATTGGTAGGTCGATTCTCTACTGTGCCTTCTGGGAAGCACATAACTCCTCTTTTTAAAAAGTGAGATGTAATTGATTTTTACCATTATATTAAGTTTCAGAACATTATATTAAGTTTCATCGTGATTTGATGTTTGTATATATTGCAAATTGATCACCACAGTAAGTCGTTAAAACTACATCCATCACCACACATAGTTACAATTTTGCATGTGTGTGTGTGAGATGAGAACTTTTAAGATCTATTCTTTTAGCAAATTTCAAATATATAGTACTCTGTGTCTTGATTACACTTCTTATTCATTCCTTGGTCCACTGTAGTCTGAAATACTGATCCCACTGCTTCCTGGCTCTCACAGGGCAGGTCAGTGATCCTTTAAGTGCTGACCCTGGATCCTTTTCAGCTCCACCAGCTAAGACAGAGCAGATGCGAGGCTTATCACCTAGATACCCACCCAAAGCTTGTAACGAATCTTGCTGATGAGCTGTAAGGAAACAGAAGTGACTTGGAGTGTCTTGTGAGCTATGTTATATCCCACTCAGGGTTTCCTCTGTTGTTGTTGTTCAGTTGCCAAGTCCTGTCCGACTCTTCTTGACCCCGTGAACAGCACACCAAGCTTCCCTGTCCCTCACCCTCTCCCGGACTTTGCCCGAGTTCATGTCCATGGAGTCTGTGATGCCATCCAATCATCTCATCCTCTGTCGTCCCCTTCTCCTCCTACCTTCAATCTTTCCCAGCATCAGGATGTTTTCCAATGAGTTGGCTCTTCACATCAGGTGGCCAAAGTACTGAAGCTTCAGCATCAATCCTTTCAACGAATATTTAGGGTTGATAATCACGATGGTGTGATCACTCATCTGGAGCCAGACATCCTGGAATGGGAAGTCAGGTGGGCCTTAGGAAGCATCACTACGAACAAAACTAGTGGAGGTGATGGAATTCCAGTTGAGCTATTTCAGATCCTGAAAGATGATGCTGTGAAAGTGCTGCACTCAATATGCCAGCAAATTTGCAAAACTCAGCAGTGGCCATAGGACTGGAAAAGGTCAGTTTTCATTCCAATCCCAAAGAAAGGCAATGCCAAAGAATGCTCAAACTACCGCACAATTGCACTCATCTCACAGGTCGCACAGAGTTGGACACGACTGAAGTGACGTGGCAGCAGCAGCAGCACACGCTAGTAAAGTAATGCTCAAAATTCTCCAAGTTAGGCTTCAGTAATACATGAACTGTGAACTTCCAAATGTTCAAGCTGGATTTAGAAAAGGCAAAGGAACCAGAGATCACATTGCCAACATCCATTGGATCATTGAAAAAGCAAAAGAGTTCCAGAAAAACATCATCTTCTGTTTTATTGACTATGCCAAAGCCTTTGACTGTGTGGATCACAGCAAACTGAGCCACCTGGCAGCCCTCATAACTTCACATTAGTTACAGTATTAGGTCTGTAGGCTCTAGTCTCATCTGTGGAGAGAAGCCTGGCTTCTATTTTGTTTTGTTTCTAGAAGCATTTTTGCTTTTGTTTCAAGTATATTCTGAGTAGTTGCTGTGTATTTGTATGTTAGTCGCTCAGTCATGTCCGACTCTTTGTGACCCCGTGGGGTATAGTCCACCAGGCTCCTCTGTCCATGGAGTTTTCCAGGCAAGAGTACTAGAGTGGGTTGCCATTCCCTTCTCCAGGGATCTTCCAGACCTAGGGATTGAATATTGGAGGCAGATTCTTTACTGTCTGAGCCACCAGGGAATCTGGTGCTAAATGGAATTCTAATTACTAGTCTAAAAGGTATATTACTGTATATGTCTAATAGTTAAGACTTTTTGGGTGAGTGTCAGGAATTACAGAGAGCCTGGGACAGGGTAAATCAGGAGCTAACTTAGCTACTGAGCAATTGAGACAAGCTCATCTGCTGCTGCTAAGTCACTTCAGTCGTGTCCGACTCTGTGTGACCCCATAGACGGCAGCCCACCAGGCTCCCGTCCCTGGGATTCTCCAGGCAAGAACACTGGAGTGGGTTGCCATTTCCTTCTTCAGTGCATGAAAGTGAAAAGTGAAAGTGAAGTCGTTCAGTCATGTCCCACTTTTCGCCTCCTCATGGACTGTAGCCTACCAGGCTCCTCCGTCCATGGGATTTCCCAGGCAAGAGTACTGGAGTGGGGTGCCATTGCCTTCTCCGGACAAGCTCATCACGTCTTGGTAAATTCCAGCAAGCACTGTGGAATGCCTACTTAACGTCAGGTGCTGGGGAAGTGGAGGAGAATGAAACTGCTCTTTGCTCTCTGTAGCTCAAAGTCCAGGAGGAGGCCACACAGCCATAGTACTTGCTGAGAAAAAGAAGGCCTAAGGGATGTGATAGTTCCTAAAAGAGGACAGAGAAGGTGACTGTTTTCTGAAGGACAGGAAGGTTATCACTAGGGCAAAAAGCGGGAGAGGTACACAGGTAGCCAAAAGTAAAATGTCACCACGCCTGCAGGACCGACAGCTACAAGTGAAGCGAGTAGTAGTTGGGGGAGGACAGGTGGGAAAAGGTGATGTTGTGAAGAGCTTTTCTTGCTTACAGCTTTCTCTGCCTTTTTCACTTTATTTTTTTCATAGTATTTATTACACATTCATTCATTCATTCTGTTGTAAAAGAATTTAAGCTCTTAGCATTTTTAAAAAAAATTAATTTGTTTTAATTGGAGGCTAATTACTTTACAATATTGTGGTGGCTTTTGCCATCCATTGACATGAATCAGCCACGGGTGCATGTCCCCCTCCCCCCCCATCCTGAACCCCCCTCCCACCTCCCCCTCTATTCTTCCCCTCTGGGTTGTCCCAGAGCCTATTTTACAGAGTGAAGTTAAGTCAGAAAGAGAAACACCAGTACAGTACATTAGCGCAAATGTATGGAATTTAGAAAGACGGTAACGATGACCCTATATGTAGGACAGCAAAAGAAACACAAATGTAAAGAAAAAGCTCTTAGGATTTTTTAAAAAACCTCTTGGCCCCTGTATGTGGGATCTGAGTTCCCCAATCAGAGATTGAGCCTGCACCCCATACATTGGCAGTATTTAGCTGGAGATGCTTGGAAATTGAATTTGCACATAAGGAAGTTAAGTCTATAAGGAAGTTAAAGAAATATTTGCTAAGCAGTGAGTTTGGGGAGTAATTATAGTAATGGGTTAGAAATTTTAGTTTTTCTCAACCCGCTGGCTGACTTGAATCTCAGATTAACATTGAGGTTAATCTGAGAACTGTGGATCAACCTCACAGCAATGACGGACCTAACATTCTTGATGCAGGAATGTAGGTGCACCAGTATTTTGTGTTTCTTTCCCCCCCTTGAAGCCCCCAGGCTTTCCAACTTTTAAGTCTGAATTGTAGACCTACCACTGCTTATAGTGAAGACAGGAACTTCACCTTAAGCTCTGTTTCATAGCTACTGTTGGCTCAGTGGTAAAGAATCCACCTGCCAATGCAGGAGATGTGGGTTTGATCTCTGGGTTGAGAAGATCTCCTGGAGAGGGAATGGCAGCCCACTGCAGTATTTTTGCCTGGAAAATCCCATGGACAGAGGGGCCTGGCTGGCTACAATCCATGGGTCACAATGACTTAGTGACATGACTTAGTGACTAAACAGCAACAATTGTTCCAGGTGACATTTGCGTTTAGGATTCCTTTTTGGGATTTGATACTTAGGATTCTTTGTTGGGATATTAAAGGGGACTGTATTCTTTACTAGGGTGGGGAGAATCTGTAGGGTAGTCCTCGTCAGATTGTGGTGGCCCTTGATTTTAGGTTCTTGGGATTAGATTTGGAAACATTGTCTTTAGTGGTATGAATTTGTAGGTCTCTGTTTTCTTTGAGTGTGAAGAAAACCCTCTTCTGCTTTCTTCATGCTGCTGCCGCTGCTGCTAAGTCACTTCAGTCGTGTCCGACTCTGTGTGACCCCATAGACGGCAGCCCACCAGACTCCCCTGTCCCTGGGATTCTTCAGGCAAGAACACTGGAGTGGGTTGCCATTTCCTTCTCCAATGCATGAAAGTGAAAGTGAAGTCGCTCAGTCATGTCCGACTCTTAGTGACCCATGGACTGCAGCCCACCAGGCTCCTCCGTCCATGGGATTTTCCAAGTAAGAGTACTGGAGTGGGGTGCCATTGCTTTCTTCATAGCAGGAATTTAAAACTCAGCCATGTGGAAGGCACAGCAGTTCAGGTCTAGCCAGGGGCTGCATGTGCACATTTAGGCCTAGCGTTTCCACATCTTCTGAATTTTCAGAAGGATTCTAATGTGAAATCTTCTGATTTTCTGTTTTTGGTCAGTATTGTGAGGATTAAGTAAAATATAGCTGTGAGCTGTACTGCTTGTGAACACTGAGTATGTGCCCTCTGGTTTGGAGCCTGACATATGGCTCTGGGTCTGAAAGGGTAAGAGAACTGGAGAGTTAATTTCACACTCAGTAAAAAAAAAAAAAAAAATTTTTTCCAGAGAAATCTAATCACATTAATCCATTCAGGGAAACTAGAGATATATAGACTCATAAAATTGAAAACCAGCGATAACCAAAAATACTGAAAGAAAGAAAAATTTATAAGCATTTTCTTGGAATGAGTGCTTCAATAATCTATCCTAATCTCTGTGTACACCTTGATGTTATTTTCACATCTAATTTTTACAATGAATGTGTATTTCTCTGTTAACATAGCATGTGAAACGTATTTTATTAAACCCACAAATGAATCAGGATTAATATAATTCTTTGGTTAGATTTTAAAGTTTCTTGTAGTAAAAGTGGGCAGTGAATTAAAATTTACTAGTGTGTTTGACAGATGAGAAGAAGCAGGTGATTTGCAAATGATTAATTAATAGTGTATTCTTTGGTGCAATTTCAGTATATGGTAATTTGAAATTATGGAATTTATTAACTTGAGTTTTCATCTCTCTAAAGTTCTGTGATTGGGAAATATGCCACTTGTGCTTCAGTGACTGTGTTCTTGGAATGTCCCTCTGTTCTCAACCAAGTACAGTTTGTGTGGGTGGAAGATTTTAATAGAGAATTGTCAAAACTGTCTTATCTCTAGATTTAAAGACGTTTCTCTGAGGATGTATATTAGAGGTTGTGACTTGAATGCGCTTCCTGTTTCTTAGGCGCCCCCTCTCCCCCACCTTCTGGGATACTCGGCGCCACTCATTTCTCACCTTTCCTTGTCTTCAGTGAATGTGCTTTCTGTGTTTGTGTAATATGTTTCATGTATAATTATCTCCTAGTTTCATTGAAGATAGAATTTGTTTCTTGTTTCCTTTATTGTTTGGGGGATGATTTTAGGGAGCCTGGATGGTGGTGGAAATGTTTTTATTCTATCAGGAGTATTGTGAGTGAGAGTAACATGAGTGACTTGACTTAGATTGGATGTTTAGGAAAGATACATGTAGAGAAATGATAAGCTAAGAAATGACAAATGAGTTTAGCCTCAAGATTTCAAGGTTGGAAAAAACCCACGAGTGAAAGCCCGTAGACCAGGAAGCTTGTGTACACTGAGCCAATTAGAAGAAGGCCAGTGAGGGTGAAAGGAAGATGGCCCTAGATGTGGTTGAGATAGAAGGCAGGCCAGGTCACCTAGGGATTGTAAACATTCACTAAATAAGCAGAAAGCCTTGTGTTGGACACTGATAAACCCTGGAAGACACACTCTGTCCTTCAGAAGCTTGTAGTTTAGTTGGGGAGATAATCCATTTATATTAATATTAGTTTATATCATGTGACATTGATAGGTAATACATGGTCTGTAGGGAGTTTTTGCTAATAGAAATGGGGAAGGAAGACTTGCTTTTGCTTGGGGCTCTTGTGGAGGGGGTCTCGAGGGAGATGTAATTTGATCTGAGCTTTTCCTGCGTGAGTAGGATTTGAACAAATAGAGTTGTCAGAGGGAGTGGCTTTACCTGAATGCAGGCTTGTGGGATGCAGGAAGACACTGGCTCGCTGGAGAGGTGGGACCTTCTAAGGCAGTTGCGTGGGAGGTGATGCTCGACCTATAGCTCGGATGCACTGGTGCTCTGCACCGTGTCCCTGATAGAAGTACTGAAATATAACGTGTCGAATGCCTAACGTTGGCTTTCCCATTGTAAACACAGAGCTGCACAAGTAATCCAGTGTAACTTCTCATTCCTACTTCAACATCCTCATCAGACACTTTCTGTTCTCTCTCCAGATAACTCCACTAATGGCGAGCTGGCTGTTTAATGCAGTGCTAATTACTCTTCTGTTAAAGAGCTCTCCCTTGTTTTCTTTTTAACTTTCTTCCATAGATCCTACCTGAGGTGGCATCCTGTCGTCTTTTAGTCTTCCCTGGTCCAGGCTACATATTTCTATTCTTTGATTTATTCTTTCACTGGTATCATTTTTAAAACCCCCCTACATCCAAATACTATTCTCCAGAAAACTTTATCAATGATGCTTTAAAGTTTATTCTTCACAATTGAATGTAGTATTCCAGTTTTTGAGGAAACAATGGCTAGGGCTTTTAATTGTCCATCTTAACGTTAGCCAGATAAGTAGAGATTGATAAGCTTCCTCTATGAATCTTGTCAATGTCTGAATTTTTAGTCAGGTCAGCTTTATTCCCGACGTGAAAAAGACTGACAGTGGGGGAGGGGCAACAAAGAGAAACGAATGATCTTCACACAGATTGTTGTTTGGTTGCTGGTACTGCCAGCTTAAGTCCAGAAAGGAAACAATATCATTATGTACTATGGCCGTATTAGAATAAACTCTTTGTGATGTAACACAGCCGTTACAGAGTGGATTGGAGAGGGATCTTATTAAAACAGATTCCAGATGTTGCAAATTGTGAGAGTTTCAGAAACTTAAATCTTTAAAATTAATAGAGTCAATGAGATCTGGACGTCATGTTTGATTTTGGTAGTTGATAGCAGTAATTGATTTGTAACTCATCTTCTGGTATAGCTTGTTTTACACATAACACAGTACTGCCTGGCTTATTTTTGGACTCAAAATTTATTTTTGTCATGGTCAGAAGTTTTAATAAAAATTTCCAAATTTATATAAAGTCGTCACTAAGTTTCTTCTTATTGTGGCAGTCTAAGATTAGGACTATAATTCAGTTTAATTTTATGGTGTACTTTATTATTAAAAAGAAAAGTGAGCATAAGCCGCTAACCCAGGCCAGTAAAAAGAAAGAGGTGAGTGGCTTATTCATAGAAATAGTTCTATCCAAAATATATAATCAAATCATTTGCTGTTTCCCGAGCCACCCTCTTTCTAAATAACGTATCTGCGTATCTTGCTTCACCTGGGCTGTTAACATCTTAGTGACTAGACCGCATTTGGGGAACAGTAATTGTGTGCAAGATTCATCAATGGTCACTGAAAAAAGCTACAGTGGGAAAACTAGTAATGTTACAGTGGAAAGGTGGATACACGTGTAACATGATCAGAGCTACCATCATCAGTAGTGAGATCTGGATATCATCATGTGCCTTCTGGCATTTTTAAAAAATTGAAATGTCGATTTACAGTATTTCAGGTGTACAGCCAAGTGATTCTTTTCCATTATGGGCTATTAACAAGATCCTGAATATAGTTCCCTGTACTGCACAGTAGAACCTTGTTGTTTATTTTGTATACAGTAGTGTATATTTGTTGGAGAGGGGAGTGGCAACCCACTCCAGTATTCTTGCCTGGAGAATCCCGTGGACAGAGGACTCTGGCGGGCTGTAGTCTATAGGGTCGCGTAGAGTTGGACACAACTGAAGCGATTTAGCAGTGTTTATTTGTTAATCCCAGATTCCCTATTTGTACACCCCTCTTCGCTTTTGGTGACCACAGTTTGTTATCTGTGCCTGTGAGTCTATTTCTGTTTTGGAAATACACTCATTTGTGTCATTTTCAAGATTCCACATATAAGTGACACCATATGATGTTTGTCTTTCTCCTTCTGACTTAGTTCACTTAGTGTGAGAATCTCCAGGTCCACCATGTTGCCGCATGTGGCATTATTTAATTCTCTTTTATGGCTGAGTAATATCCCACTGTATATATGTACCTCATCTTCTTTATCCATTCATCTGTTGATGGACATTTAGGTTGCTTCCATATGTTGGCTATTGGAAATAGTGCTGCTGGGAACATGGGGTGCATGTATCTTTTCAGATTAGAGTTTTTCTCGTGTCTGGTTGTATGCCCAGGAGTGGGATTGCTGGATCATATTTTAGTTTTTTAAGGAACCTCCATACTGTCCTCCATAGTGATGGCCTTCTGTTATTGATGTACTTAGAAAGGGCTTCTGTGGTGCCTGCCACAATGCCTAACCTGAATTTAGTCTGGAGGAAGCATTAGACAGACCTGTAGTGAGCACATTCTACAGAATAACTGCCTGGTACCCTTCAGGTGTCAGGGTTATGAGAGACACACCGCCCCCAGTTGGGGGAGGCATGGCAACTCCATGAATGTGTGATCCTGAACCAGAAAAAGGACATCAATGAGGGCAGTTGGGAAGAAATTTATATGAGGTTTGCTCTAGATTATTTCATAAATCTTGTGTTGATGGTTAATTACCTGGTTTTGATCACTGTAACTGCAGTTTTAATAAGACGTTATCATTTGGGGGATAGGGTGAAGGGTACACAGGAGTTCTTTGTAGTATTTTTGGAACTTTTTGTAAGTGAATTTAACAACAACAAAAACTCAGAAATTCAGACTCTCATCCTTCTACTTTATGCCATCTCTCTGGTCAAGGGACTGGTTTTCTTTGCTTCCTAAATCTCTAGTGTGATCTAGATAGCTGAGGTTTCTAAATAAGGGATTTTGAGGTAGTGAGGCATTGCCTTATCGGATTGCAGCTACAAGTTGAAAGGTTTTGTTTAATTTATTAATTTACTTATTTATTTTTGTACAGAGCTGTAATTACATCTTTGGGTTTCCAGTGACTCCAGGTTATTTGAGCATTGCTGTTGTAGCCACCAGGAGCCATAGCTGGAAACTTAGCTCTGTAATTAATTTACTGGTTTGTTTCTCTTTTTATTATCATGTTCTGGATTCAGGTTAGTCCCACAGATTGTTCTGCTGTGTGTCATATATTGTTGAATTTTGTATTTGTCAATTGTCTTTTAGGAAGAGCTGGTTTTTGTATAAAAATATTTTACCTAAAATGGAAATATCACGCTGAACATCTTATTTTTCCTCCCAGCAAAGATGGTCTGGAGTTTTTATAAATATAATGAATAAGTAAACTTACACCGGCATAAGCACCACACGGTGGCCTTTTATTGGGTAATAATTGGGATGGAGGAAATTAATACATTGGGAAATGTTTCTGTTACCGGGAGCAGTTGTTAATGTATGACTCACAGATTCTTAAGTCTAGGAGAAACTTGACGAGGTGTTTTGACCAGTGTGGCGAAAGAAGAAAACATGGACTTGGGAATCGGAAGACCTACTTTCGAATCCCAGATCTGTCACTGATTATTATTGTGACTTGGACAGGGCATTTAACTCTTCGGAGCCTTCAGTTTCTCATCTGTAAAACTGGAATGATAATAGCACCTTTCAAAGTTACTGTGAAGATTCAGCGAAATAGCTTGCAGCATATTGGGTTGGCCCCAAAGTTCCTTTGGGTTTTCCCAAAGGAACTTTTGGGCCAAGCCAGTACCTGACCTCACACAGGCATCTCATATATGCTGGTTCTGTTCTTACCTTCAACTGGGTTTATAACTGGGCCTTCTGAAATTGATGAGATTCTGCTTTGTTTATAAAGACCTACAAAAAGGTGGTAGCGTATGTCAGTCACCTCTGCTGGTGTTTCCCAAGTCTTTTTGTTGGGAAGTTTCCCCAATATCTCTTATCCCAGAGAAATTATTATGTGCTAGTCACATTGGCTGTTACTCCAAAATCTGTTAGACAGGGGTTGCTCATTTGCTGCTTTCCTTGGCGTTTTAGTGTTCAGACCTGAAATCTTTCCATACAAATGAATATTAAATTTAAAAGGAAATCTTATACAACAAAGGCACAAGATGTCCAGACAATTGAAAGAAAGCGTTTCCGTGCACCATTTTCTTTCAAGTTGCAGGTCTGACTTGGCTTTTTGATTCTCTGAAAGACCAGTTGTTCCTGTGGTTGTGGAGTGAACATCATTGTTTTTATGAGTTAACATGGAAATGTTTAGGGCTGAAGGGGCATGTCTGTACCTTATCCTCAGGGGTGTGTGTGTGTGTGTGTGTCTGTACCTTACCCTCAGGGGTATGTGTGTGTGTGTGTCTGTACCTTACCCTCAGGGGTGTGTGTGTGTGTGTGTGTATCTCTGCACAAGAGCGGGGAGAAGGACAGGGAGAACGACATGGCAGCTGTGACTGTGTTAGCAGTTGGTGAGCTTAGTGAGGGGAGCTCTTTGTGCCTTTCTTACAGCTTTTCTCTAAGTTTGTTGTTGTTGTGTAGTCTGTAAGTTGTGTCCAACTCTTTTGTGATCGCATGGACTGCAGCCCACCAGGCTCCTCTGTCCATGGGATTTCCCAGGCAAGAATACTGGAGTGGGTTGCCATTCCCTTCTCCAGGGGATCATCCGCACCCAGGGATGGAACCTGAGTCTCCTGCATCTTCCACGTTGGCAGCTGGGTTCTTTACCACTGAGTCACCAGGGAAGCCCTTCTCTGAGTTTAACTATCTCAAAATTATACTGGATTAAGTTATATTCTTATTTTCTGAGGAGATGTAAGCCAGAGGCATTTTCAGAGGAAGGGAGGTTGAAGGCACCTGAGTCAGCATAGAGAAATAAGTAGTAAGTGAGTAATTCAGTTAGTAGTCACTCATTGGCAAAAAATTAGTTCCTTTAACCTGTTTTTCCTTAGAACAGAACTTTTTTTGTAGAAGGTCCTCTAGAGAGAGAGTAAGCTGCTGCTTTATCAGAGCGAAGGAAACTACTTGGAAGTGCAATCAGATGCTAAGAAGTAAAGAATATTTTTCTATTTACAAGTTATAGACAAGGATAAGCAAAATGGAGAAGGCAGAAATATTAGGACTTTAAAAATTATCTAGTGCTCAAACAATCTTTCTTCTACCTGAAAGATACAAGTTAGTTCTCTATAATTAGCATTCTATCTTACTAGTTAGTAGACATTAATTATCCTTTATTTCAAGTTGCTGTTTGAGTTCAAAGTTAATATTTTGTGTTCTTAATAAATATCAAATAAATATTATCATTTTACCCTTCAAAAGGCATCTTCTAACTAACAAATATTTTTACACTCTTTTCTTTCATGTCAATGATGACACCTCTTTTGGGAACTCAGAAGCCAACCAAAGGTAAGAGATTTGGTTCATTACGGGATGCTTGTTCGAGTTGTATGTGTGTATTTTTTTGTACTGGTATTTTCTTCTGAAAAATAAAAATATTCTCTATCACTTTTAAAATGAAAAAAATAACGCAAGCCGTCAGCCTATTCATAAACCCAAAGCCATTTATTGGCTTAAGAAGGACTGGAGGTTTATGGAAAAGCTGTTTTTGTACTTTGACCAACTCTGGCCAGTCTCCTGGCAACTACAACACAGATTCCTTTTGTGCCCTGCTGGTCACCACAGATTGGCTGGGAACTTCTCGTTCCAAACTGCGGTCAGAACCAGTACTAGGCAGACTCATCCATGGTGCTCCTGGGACAGTGGGGGACACACTCTCAGGCTAACAGAAACCTGCCCTGGCCCACAGCTTCCTCCGGGAAACGTGCTTTCATCCTAGCTTTGAGCCCAGATTCTCAAGAAACTTCGGTTCCCGTGTCTCTTAGGAATGCAGTTGTGCCAGAGTAGGGACGAGGACTGTGTTTTTGTATTGATCATTCTTGGGAACTTTCCAGGAAATTTATGTTTTTATCTACCTTCTTGGAGTTTTGTTTTAGAATCTGTGGTGGAACAGTAATTCCATTCAATATTATTGTTGCTGAAGTATGTATAGACTTGGCTATTGGGACTCTGAATGAGTAAAAAAAAAAAGTCTAATATGGCACTGACTTCTTTATACATAACAGAACTAATTTTATCAGTTTTAGCTTTTGTGTGAAAAGATGGCTGGCTTATCTTTGTTTTCTTTTTTTTTCTGATGGAGCAGAGGCTGGATATTGCAGTAATGATGTGAAGAAACATTACATGACTGTTTTAAAAATATTCATGTTTTATTTAATTCAACTCTATCTTACCGTTTAGAGAAAATGTGTTGATGTCAAAGATGTGGAAGGGCCAATACTACATTCTTAACAGTGGTTCCCTCTAAGGAGAAATATGTTTGGTGAATGGGAGACCTTTATTCTTTATGCTTCTGTGTTATTTGCCTTGCTATAATGAATGTGTGTTTCTTCTCTGTTACTTGAAAAGAAATTTTTTAAAAAAATAAGGAAAAAAATGTTTATTTAGGGGGAAAAAGGGGAGCTTGTCTGCTTTAGGAAATCCATGGCTGGAAGATACCTGTAATAATTTACAAAACAGCTGAAAGTTAAAGAGGACCTTTCAGTGTTGTTAGTAAACAAGACCTTAACATTCCTAGTTCCCGCCTTTGTACCAGGCTCTGGCGTCTTCCTGTTACTGAGGAGAAGAGCTCAGTAACAGTACTCTGTGATGAAGGGCCTGGTGTGAAGCAGCGTGGGTCCTAAGTCGCTCAGTTGTGTCTGACTCTTTGTGACCTTATGGACTGTAGCCCTCCAGGCTCCTCTGTCCATGGAATTCTCCAGGCAAGAATGCTGGAGTGGGTTGCCATGCTCTCCTCCAGGGGATCTTCCCAACCCGGGCCTTGAACCCATGGTTCTGAAGTCTCCTGCAGGCGGGTTCTTTACCACCAGTGCCACCTGGGAAGCCCAGGTGGGGAGCAGACGTGGGCTCCAAGGCTGAGTTCAGCTGCCAGCTCCCCACACCTGTTAGCCACTTCTTTGTATCCTAGGGGCTCCTGTGTAATATTAGCTGTTGCCATTACTTCTCTACTGGAATTGAGAAAAAGAATTGTTAAAGAAATCCCTAAATTTAAAAAAGAAAAGAAAAACCTGTAGTAATAGGGAGAAGAGAGCAATGTAGAGTCTGATCTTTGAGAAGTGCACTCGGATGGTTCAAGTGTGAGCTAAGCTTATAAGCAAGCAAAGACTTGGGATGGTCTCTACTTAACATTGGTAAGAGCAGAATCAAAAAAAGTGATAAGACATGAGAGCTGAAAGCTGCAGCAGAAGAAACTTAATATGAGCTTCACATTGTATTTAATCTCACCCTGCTGACAGGTGTACTTTGAAAAGCAACTCCCACCGGAAATTTTGATCCACAGTCCTTTAGGACCATCTTCCTTCTTCTTTCTTTCCTCTCCCTATTGTTGTTCAGTCGCTAAATCATCTCTGTCTCTGTGACCCCATGGACTGCAGCATGCCAGGCTTCTCTGTCCTCTGCTGTCTCCCAGAGTTGCTCGACATGAGTCGATTGAATGAGTGATGCCATCCGACCATCTCATCCTCTGTTGCCCACCTCTCCTCCTGCCCTCAGTCTCTCCGAGCATCAAGGTCTTTTCCAATGAGGCAGCTCTTCACTTCAGGTGGCCAAAGTACTGGAGCTTCAGCTTCAGCATCAGTCCTTCCAATGAATAAGTCAGGGTTGATTTCCTTTAGGAATGACAGGTTTATTGCCTTGCAGTCCAAGGGACTCTCAAGAATCTTCTCCAGCACCACAGTTCAAAAGCATCAATTCTTCGGTGCTCATTTTTCTTTATGGTCCAACTCTCACATCCATACATGACTACTGGAAAAACCATAGCTTTGACTAGACGGACCTTTGTTGGCAAAGTGATGTCTCTGCTAAGTTTGTCATAGCTTTTCTTCCAAGGAGGAAGCATCTTTTAATTTTATGGCTGCAGTCACCATCTGCAGTGATTTGGGAGCCCAAGAAAATAAAAACTGTCACTGTTTCCACTTTTTCCCCATCTTTTTGCCATGAGGTCATGGGATCGGATGCCATGATCTTAGTTTTTTTGAATGTTGAGTTTTTAAGCCAGCTTTTTCACTCTCCTCTTTCACCCTTATCAAGAAACTCTTTAGTTCCTCTTCATTTTCTGCCAGTGGGGTGGTATCATCTATATATCTGAGCTTGTTGATATTTCTCCTGGCAATCTTGATCCTGCTTGTGTTTGATCCAGCCTGGCATTTTGCATGATGTACTCTACATGTAAGTTAAATTAGCAGAGTGAGAATATACAGCTTTGATGTTCTCCTCTCCCTGTTGGGGAATTGCTGACATAATGAGCCTTGACTGCTGATAGACACATGGTTAGCTCTGGGGAAATGTTGAGGATTAGTAATGTACGACATAGTGCTGAGGCTGGGTGGTAGTTGCTGGTCTCCACGCCTCCCACCTCTCTGGGGGTGTTGTCAGATACTGAACTTCCGTAACCCTTTTTATCCTTGCTTCGGCATAACTGTCCCACCCCAGGGAACAAATGCCTGGTGTCACTGTTTTGCACAGATGTGGGTGTTCTGATCCTTCCTTGCGCTAAAGGTATTTCTAGCCAGTCATCTAGTTGGTTGCCCCCAGGCCGCAACCACTCATCTAACTTTCCCCTGGCATCCTCCCGGAGCTGCTCTCAGCTTTGCAGCCATCTCCTCCAGCAGCTATTTGCCCTGTGCTCTCCCCATGGTCCCCACCCAACTCTACCCGCCATCCGTCTCATTGCAGCTGTGTTTCAGGGTTTCTCAATTTCTGGTCCACATATCGGCGAGCAATCTGACTTTCAAAAACTCGCTCTACTTGCTTCCTTTCTTTCCCTTTTTGGCTCTTTACCTCACTCCCGCCATCATTTTGAATTAATTTCAGGTGGAGGTGAATATAGGCATGCATACTTCATTTACCAACCTAATCTAATTTCCTTATTTAAAA
Organism: Bos grunniens; assembly: GCF_055505025.1. Lineage (NCBI taxonomy): Eukaryota > Metazoa > Chordata > Mammalia > Artiodactyla > Bovidae > Bos > Bos grunniens. Next base: position 7,970,706 of record NC_141172.1, read on the forward strand.
AACTTAACTCTTAGGTTTAGGGTCCAGACAGCCTTGTGAGTTCACAAAGAAACATTCTTGTGCCAACTCCAAACTCAGATCAGGGACAGATAACATATTTAAAATATTGAAAATCATGTCCTTGTATTCAGAAACAACATATGTCACTTCGAGGGCTTGCAGAAGGCTGGGACTGAATTAGTGTGTTTACTGGGCCTTGAGATCAGACCCAGGTCCTCTGAGGTGCAGCCCTTGCAGACTAGAGGGGACCCTGATGTGTGGTTGAGGACCTGAGAAGTTCATCCATGTGAAAACTGATTTGGGTAAGGCTCCATCATGAAAGAAGGCTTAAAAAAGGCTTTTGGCCACCAGATCAGATCAGATCAGTCGCTCATTCGTGTTCGACTCTGCGACCCCATGAATCGTAGCACGCCAGGCCTCCCTGTCCATCACCAACTCCTGGAGTTCACTGAGACTCACGTCCATCGAGTCAGTGATGCCATCCAGCCATCTCATCCTCTGTCGTCCCCTTCTCCCCCTGCCCCCAATCCCTCCCAGCATCAGAGTCTTTTGAGTCAACTCTTCGCATGAGGTGGCCAAAGTACTGGAGTTTCAGCTTTAGCATCATTCTTTCCTAAGAAATCCCAGGGCTGATCTCCTTCAGAATGGACTGGTTGGATCTCCTTGCAGTCCAAGGGACTCTCAAGAGTCTTCTCCAACACCACAGTGCAAAAGCATCAATTCTTCTGCGCTCAGCCTTCTTCACAGTCCAACTCTCACATCCATACATGACCACAGGAAAAACCATAGCCTTGACTAGACGAACCTTTGTTGGCAAAGTAATGTCTCTGCTTTTGAATATGCTGTCTAGGTTGGTCATAACTTTTCCTTCCAAGGAGTAAGTGTCTTTTAATTTCATGGCTGCAGTCACCATCTGCAGTGATTTTTGGAGCCCCCAAAAATAAAGTCTGTCACTGTTTCCACTGTTTCCCCATCTATTTCCCATGAAGTGGTGGGACCAGATGCCATGATCTTCGTTTTCTGAATGTTGAGCTTTAAGCTAACTTTTTCACTCTCCACTTTCACTTTCATCAAGAGGCTTTTTAGCTCCTCTTCACTTTCTGCCATAAGGGTGGTGTCATCTGCATATCTGAGGTTATTGATATTTCTCCCGGCAATCTTGATTCCAGCTTGTGTTTCTTCCAGTCCAGCATTTCTCATGATGTACTCTGCATATAATTTAAATAAACAGGGTGACAATATACAGCCTTGACCACCACTGAGCTAATTGGGCTTCCCTGGTGGTTCAGATGGTAAAGAATCTGTCTTCAATGCAAAAGACCTGGGTTCCATCTCTGAATTGGAAAGATACCCTGGAGAAGGGAATGGCAACCCACTGCAGTATTCCTCCCTGGAGAATTCCATGGACAGAGGAGCCTGACGGGCTACAGTCCATGGGGTCACAGAGTTGGACATGACTGGCCATGCACACATATGCATACTGAGCTAATTTCTGTATAAATAGGAGGGAATAGAGACACTGGGCTTTGAAAAGACCCAGACCTGGGCTTCAGTAGCTAGGAGTGGCAGTGTAAAGGTGGCCAAAGGAAGGGGAAACAAACAGGCAATCACGTAAACCATAAAACAAGCTCCCAATTCAGATGTGCTAGCAAACTAACCTATAAAGCCAAGAGGAAAACTGTCATCAGGAAGTGAGGCAGCACACTCAAAGTGGAAGGGTTTGAAGGGCAAACTGAAATGAATTGAAAAGTAATTACCCTTAAAACTTTTTAAAGAGTAAATTATTGAACATGAACTCCAAAAAATTTTAATTATAATCAGTGAAAAATCCTTAAAAGATGGCTTTAAAGAAGAGCATATTTTAGAAAGTAAGAAGCATAAGAGGTCAAGGCAAAGCGTTTGTGGTGCCTCACAAAGTAGCGTCATACATTACCAGTGTTTCCATCGTATGGTCTTCCTACCTTTTGTGTGTGTCGATTATTGTACACAAGAGGGATCATGGTCCAGATTTTTCATGTGCTGTGTTAGTTGCTCAGTCGTGCTTCACTCTTGGCGACCCCGAGGACTGTAACCCTGCAGGCTCCTCTGTCCATGGGATTTTCCAGGCAAGAATACTGGAGTTGGTTACCATGCCCTCCTCCAGGAGAACTTCCCAACTCAGGGATCAAACCCAGGTCTCCTGCATCCCAAGTGGATTCTTTACTGTCTGAGCCACCAGGGAAGCCCCTCCTCTATGTTCTTAAAGCTACATAGTATGTTGACTATGGGTGTGTTATAGTTTATTTAAAGAATGTGCATTTTCAGTGTGCTGTGATAATCATCTTTACATTTTTTTTTGTTTTCTCTGAAGAGTAGTAAGACTGTAGAGAATACATAAAAACAAGAAAACAAAGATATCGGTAATCTTCCCACACAGCAATGAACTTCATATATGTAACTGTGTGATTAATAGCCATCACAGTGTACATATTGCTTTGTAGCCTCCCCCTTTTCACATCACATTCTACAGAGTTTTCATGTGAATTCAAGGTCTATATTATGTACAGGGTGCTTTGTCTTTGTAAGACTGTCCTGTAAATAACTAACCTCCATTGTAAGACAGGGAGTTGTTTTTATTTCAGTATTATGAACCATGTTATCAGAGTTAGACCATTGTTATAACATCATGAGTATGTTACAGTTTTCTTAAAAAATATTTACTTTTAATTGATGGGTTTACAGTATGGGTTTACTTCCTGTCACATGTCAATATGAATTAACCATAGGTGCACATATGTCCCCTCCCTCTTGAATCTCCCTCAGCCTCCCGCCCATTCCCACCCCTCTAGGTTGTTAGAGAGCCCCAGTGTGAGTTCCCTGAGTCATGCAGCACATTCCCATTGGCTACATTTTGTTTTTAACCCATACTTCATTATTTTTATTTTCAACAGGTATTTGCATATGATCACTGTTTCTGGTCTATGGATGAATCTGTCAGAGACAAGTATGCAGGTAAGAGTCCAGCATCCTGTTAACTACTGATAATATAGACAGGTATTTTAACATGTTTTCTATACAGTTTCATAGTAATATAATTTTAGCAACTATACAGCGACCTTCCTCCAGTCTTTGCTATTAGAGTGTTTACCTTAATTGGGAAATGGGAGATTAACAGTGCACTGTTGGTGATGTAAGATGATGAAGTTAGATGAACAGGGTTCACAGTCAAGGTTTTCTTAAACGAATGCCGGGCCTCACATGGGACCATAGCATGCAATAGCCACGTCGCTTCCCTTAGATGTTGGTGATGTGGTCAAGAGAGGCAGCTTGGTGAAATGAAAGAACTCTAGCCAAGAAGGAAAGGAAACCCTGAGTTTAATCCAAGCTCCGGTCCTGATTGTCTCTTTGAATAAATCTCTTAGGCTTTCAGTGTTCCTGTTTCCTCTTTAGTGGAGATGAATATGCCATATTCTCTCCAAATTTGTTCTGGGATTCTGTTCTTTTATTCTCCTCAGTGATGACTGTCTCAGGCCCCTTTTCACTACAAGTTTAAAACTATAGCGACTGCCAAATTTAATTTTAAAAAAAATCTAAACAAGACTACAGTGGCAGCCTTATATTTTCTTTATTCCTGATTGCTTGTGACACCTGTTTTCTAAGAAATCTTTTAAATATTGAATGTCTATTGACCTTTATCGTGAGAAACAGTTCATTCTACAGCTGTTTCAAAAAATTGAGGTTAATTTGGGCTGGCTGGGCCCTTTGATGACTTTAAGGATTGCTTCAGGGAATTCCCTGGTATGGCAGTGGTTAGGATTCCATACTTTCACTGTTGAAGGCCTTGATTTGATTGCGGATCACCATGATCCCACACGGAGAAGGCAATGGCACCCCACTCCAGTACTCTTGCCTGGAAAATCCCATGGATGGAGGAGCCTGGTAGCTGCAGTCCATGGGGTCGCTAAGAGTCGGACACGACTGAGCGACTTCACTTTCACTTTTCACTTTCATGCATTGGAGAAGGAAATGGCAACCCACTCCAGTGTTCTTGCCTGGAGAATCCCAGGGACGGGGGAGCCTGGTGGGCTGCCGTCTATGGGGTCGCACAGAGTCGGACACGACTGAAGCGACTTAGCAGCAGCAGCATGATCCCACAAGCCATGCTGCATGGCCTGGGAAAAAACAAGGATTGCTTCAGTATTGGAATTGTGGTGATGCACTAACCTGGTAAATTAATTAGGAAATGAGGCATAATGGAATGCTATTTATAGCATGCAAAATATAACAAACATAACAGCATCCAGTTCTTCCATATTATTTTCAAGACTCAAAGAAGTTAAATAATTTGTCAAGGTCACTTGATTATTGACACATTTAATTTAGCCTGTGAAGACGATCTGACCATACTCTCTATGTTCATGATTGAAAGCTACAAAAAACATCCCAGACCTTCCTCCCTCTCCCAGCTGATCTGTAATTAAACATTATCATTGAGGGAAAAGGAGAGGGAATTTGATACATACCATTGTTTTGAACTTCAGCGCACACTCAGTAGAAGCATTGGCTGAGTGGTCCATAGTTGAATTCAGGTCCACCCAGGTCCCAAGCACATATATCAGATTCTTTATAAAATAGAAGTTCATTGGTCTATTTTTTTGGCCAGTGTTGATTCAAGTTTATATCATCAGGAACTTTTCGCTCATTTTCTGTCATATGCTAACTACAAATGACCTGCTTCCAAAGAAACATTCATCAAGTTTAAAAATCTTGTTTGGTAGATAAACAAGCTGAAAAAAAAAGAGGCGTTTTTGAGGGTTTTGTTTGTTTTTAATTGTTCATATGTGGTTTTGGCTTAAAACATCTGTTTTCTCTGTGTTTTTCTCTTTCAGGTCAAGATGATGTTTTCAAGTGCCTTGGTGAGAATATCCTGCAGAATGCTTTTGACGGCTACAATGCGTGTGTCTTTGCCTATGGACAGACTGGTAATTGTTACATAATCTATGGCTTTTTTTTTAAGCTTTAACGATCCTAACAAAGAAAATACCAAAAAGAATACCTGTCGCTAGCATCTTAGCAGTTACGGTTGATACAGGAGCGCTTGCCTTCTGTGCCTTTGTGGCCAACAAGAAAGGAAGGGGACAGTTAGGGAGTTTGGGAGGGACATATACACACTGCTGTATTTAAAATGAATAACCAGCAGGAACCTACTGTGTGCACAGGGGACTCTGCTCAATGATATGTGGCAGCCTGGATGGGAGAGGAGTTTGGGGAAGAATGGATACACGTGTATGTATGGCTGAGTCCCTTTGCTGTTCCCCTGAAACCTTCAGCATTGTTAACAGGCCATATACCTCAATACAAAAGAAAAATTTTTTTAATTAAAATAACAAAGTGAAGGAGTCATTTTTATCTGAAGAAGGAAATGGCAACCCACTCCAGTATTCCTGCCTGGAGAATCCCTTGGACAGAGGAGCCTGGTGGGCTGCAGTTCATTGTGTCGCAGAGTTGGACACGACTGAGCGACGCACACACAGGATTTTATCAGGATTTATCATATAGCTTGTCCAGTTGAAAATTGTTCAAGAGAAACATGCCTGTGATATATTCAAGACTTAAAATTCTTTTTAGGACTATGAGTGATTTAATTTTTTCCTTTCTGTTTTCTCAGGTTTTGTAAATGTTCTCTAATGAATATGTATTTTTGGTGCAATGGGGAAAATAAATTTGTACTAGAAAAAAAATGACTCTGATTTCTATGCCTTTGCCAGAGGGTAGTGGTAGAGAGTTAATTTGCTCTGGGGCCTGCAGAGACGGCATATATGTTTTTTGTGCTATGATTAGTGGTTGGGAGCAAGCACATAGCATTCATCATATGGATCTTTCCAGTTCAATTTTAGAGAACTATTCAGACCTCACAATTTTTCAGTCATTTTAGGTAATTTTTTTTTTTTAAGTATAAGGGTGGTTAAAGAAGGTTTTTGTTTTTCTTCCTAAGGAATGTGTACCAGTGACTTTTACATGTACAAATAGGAAAGCTAGTCTGCTTATGAGTGTCATCATGGTATTTGCGTATATTCCTTATTTTGGGCATTTTGCTAAGTGCTAGGATTTTATTATGAGCAATGGAAAGAGGGCTGTGTATTTAAACTTCTCAAGGAGACAGTAATAACTATGATTTCCACTTTTTTAGGATCTGGAAAATCTTACACCATGATGGGCACGGCTGACCAACCTGGATTAATCCCAAGACTCTGCAGTGGGCTCTTTGAGCGAACCCAGAAAGAGGAAAATGAAGAGCAGAGTTTTAAAGTAGAAGTGTCCTACATGGAAATTTATAACGAAAAAGTTCGAGACCTTCTTGATCCCAAAGGGTAAATGACTTTGAGGTTTGAATGTTATGATATTAGAGACTAAAGCAGACTTCATGAATTGGCTTAAGAGAAATGTTTTATATTGAACTTTGGTAGAGAGTTATTTATCTAGTTTCTGTTTTTGGGATTTGTTTTTAATTTTATTAAGTGGCTTCATGCAGCTAGTTCTGGGCTTTTGAACTTGGGCTGAGTTGGGCTGGGAAGCATGGTTGAGTGGCATGTGTTTGGGCTGTATACCTCCTGTCTCAGATATATTCAAAGCCACAAAGAAAAAATACGTCATGATAGTTAACTTACTGTGTATCAGGATAACTGGTATCCTTCATCAAGTAGGGTGTTTCTTTGTTTTAAAACAAGAAGTTTTGGATGGAATTCATCCATTTATTTGCAGGCTGTGAAGTGAGGGAGAGGCATAATCAGAAATAGTGAAACCTGGACTTCTAGAGGGTTCGTTTTAATGATTCTCAGAAAAAGAGACTGTCCCATTTCATGGCCTAGACTTTGGTTTTTTCCTTATGTATTTAAATTGGTTTTATTTAATACAACAGCGCTAACCTCATAGCCCTAATATTGTGATTTGACCCTCATCATTTTTGTGGCGTAGACTTTGAAAGAAGTGGCTTCAAAGTGTTAGAAAGCCTTCAAAAATGATGGCTTCACTCTGCAGTCATAACTGAAGCTAATGAGGAAGATAAGTGGGTATCTGAGGAAATTTGCTCATTGCACAGAGTTCTCAGAGTTCAGATTTTCAGGAAGTGCAACAGTGGAGAGAAAGAAACAGATACTAACCGCAGCTTGTGGCTTATTGCTGTAAGAACAGTATTGGGGAGGTCAGAGAGCCACGTGAGCTGAGGCTTACAGAAAGTATGGAGGATGCCTAGGGCACATCTAGTTATGTTTGGGTGAAAAAGATGATCAGGGAAAGCTGGTCTTAGAAGCAGTGAAGTCAGTGGCCCTCCATCAAGAGAAAACCAAACTGATCAACTCCTCACAGGCCTCTTGATTTCTTTAACAAAGATAACCTTCTGCAGGCCTTTCTGAATGAGACTGAATTGGTACTTAGTGTTTCTTATTTTTTTGGCTCCACCACGTGGCTTGTGGGATCTTAGTTTCTCAGCCAGATGTATAATAGAACCTTGGCCCCCGCACTGCCGCGGGCTCCTTGGCACTTAGTGCTTCTATTCAGAACCTTACGTGCATAACGTTTATCGAGCAAGCCCTGGGTGCCAGGCACCTTGCAGTTGTAGATGAAGAGCTCACAGTGGACAGAATGGGAGTTTTTCTTTATTTTTCAGACTTTAAACTTTTTGTTTTGTATTGCGGTATAGCCAATTAACAACACTGTGGTAGTTTGAGGTGAACAGTGAAGGGACTCAGCCATATACATGCATCCATTCTCCCCCAAACCCCGCTCCCATCAGGCTGCCACATGACACTGAGCAGAGTTCCATATTCTACACAGTAGATCCTTGTTGGTTATCCATTTTGAATATAGCAGTGTGTGCATGATCTTCCCAAACCCCCTAGTGATCCCTTCCCCACCAGCACCCATAAGTTCGTTTTCTAAGTCTGTGAGTCTCTTTCTATTTTGTAAGTTCATTTGTAAAATTTCTTTTTAGATTCCACATGTAAGGGATGTCATATAATATTTCTCCTTCTCTGTCTGACTTATTTCATTCAGTATGACACTCTCTAGGTCCATCCATGTTTGTGCAAATGGCATTGTTTCATTCTTTTTAATGACTGAGTAGTATTGCATTGTATATATGTCCCATGTCCTCTTTATCCAGTCAGATTGGGAGTTTTGGAAACAAACAGTTATGAAATCAATGCAGTAATGCTTTTACATTGTAAAGGAGGCTTACACAAAATAGGTGAGAGCAAAGAGGGACTGACCAACTGTCTTTGCCCAGGAGAGAAGGGATGATTTCACTGAGAGTGCTTGATGAATTTTGTGCTGAGTAGGAGTTTATTACTGAGAAGCTGGGTGAGAAGAATTCAGGCATAAAGGACAGCTGTGCCCGAGTGTGGAGGCGTGGAGAAGTTGAGGATTGGAAAAGGGACCCAGCTGTTCAGTGGACTGGAGGACAGATGTACAGATGTCAAAACAGGAAACCAGAGTCCACAGGGAGGAAGACCATGGCCTGGGTATCCACGTTTGCTAAATATCGTGCCCCATACTTTTCCTGTTCTGCCTTCAATACTTTTTCTTGCACCTTCATCTCTGAAGAGCATCATTTTCCCTGAGACCCTAGACCTACTCTTTCCAGAAATTCTTAGCTGACTTCATTCTCATGTTTTATACTCCACAGTGCTTTTGTGAATAGCTTGAACTTTGCGTGCTTGCATGCTTAGTCGCGTCTAACTCTTTTGCAGTCCCATGGACTGTGTCCCACCAGGCCCCTCTTCCATGGCATTTCCCAGGCAAGAATACTGGAGTGGGTTGCCATTTTCCTATGCTAGGAAATCTTCCCAACCCAGGGATCGAACTCCAGGCTCCTGCATCTCCTGCATTGGCAGGTGGATTCTTTACCACTGAGCCACCTAAGCCCTAACTTGAGCTTCACTATCTACGATTTGCTAAGTGTTTAATAATATCTTATATGTTTGTCTTGTGTATAGTTTAGTAATTAACTGCACGGGCTTTGGAATCACCTGGCACTGGATTCCGGTCTTCTACTTGTTACCTATTGAGCAAGGTCCTTATGCTTTCTAGACCTCATTTGTCCGGAAGGGGTGATAACATTACATAATATCTCAGAGGGCTGTCATGAAAGTTAGACTGAGATCTTAGAATATTTACTGGCTCATAGTAAGTGCTCAGTAAGTGTTAGTTGTGGTTGTTTCCTTCATGAGTTTCTTGAGAATTTCTGTAGTGTTTCTGAAGAGCCAAAGTGAGTGAATTAAAAGCTCTATGATTCCTTTTCAATGAAGGATTGTTTGAGACCTCGTTACTTTATTCAAGTACTGATTTTATTAATTCACCATGTACTATGTGTAGTAATGTAGTTATATTTTACTCAAGAGATAATGCAGTATGCACTATCTTTAAGAAATAGGGGAAAATGAAAGGAAAAAAGTTGTAATAGAATATGTATCCAGAGATCAGAACTAAGTTGAATACTCTATGCACTTTTATATACAGTTTTATAGTAGTAAGTTTTGGTGATTGATCCTAGGATACTGTAGATTCTAAATCATTGGAAAATAATGAGTTACATAGAACAAGACTCATTTCTAATCTTACCATCAATATTCTTTTTAAAAATTGCAGTGTTTAGGGAATTCCCTGGTGGTCAAGTGGTTAGAACTTGGCACTTTCAGTGTTGGGGCCTGGGTTCAGTCCCTGGTTGGGGAGCTAAGATCACAAAAGATGCATGGTACAGCCGAAAAAAAAAAAAAAGTAATGTTTATACTTTGTGAGGAGCTTTTTTCACATAGAGTTAGTAAGTAACATATATCCTTATTATTTTTTGGTTGATATCATTAAGTATGCTGTAAGCTGTAGGGTTTTGGCAGGTTCCCTTGACTGGTTTTATTAGTTCCTTCTTTGTAAGAGGTTTATTTATTTATTGTTTAACTCATGAGTATTTAGTTTTACTGAATCATTTTTCAGTTTATTGAAATCATTTATGGAAATGGTATTTTTGTTTCCTCTTTAGTCTTATCATTTTGATAAAAGACATGAGTCTTTTCTCAATATTAAAACCACCTCGCAGCTGCGGGCAGTCCAGTTTTGTGTTTTTGACTCGCTGTTAGATTCCTCCTGCTGTCTTTGTCTTTGTCTGTCTGTGTTTGTCTTTATTCACGATTGAGACTGGCCTGTCGCTTGCTTTCTGGCGCAGTTTACATTTATCTAGTTTTCTGCTCTCTGCGCCGCATTCTGTGATGTGACAAGCAGATTGTTTGTGTTTATTCCACTCTGCATTCTTTGTGGTAGTGGACATCCCACAGTGTACCCTTTTGAATTATGTGATATTTTACTCCATTATGAAGTTTTTCTTACCAGTCAAGAATCTTAAGTTTTGGTTTAAATTCTTCTGGGATCAAGTCTGTTCTGTTTATTTGGGATCTTTATTGAATTCAGTCTGTATTTTTATGGAGCCGTGGTTGAGTCCTTTCCTAAACAGGTTATTGTTTGAAAATCGTTTCTTTTGTTTTTAACGAGCAGAAGCCGTCAGACATTAAAAGTCAGAGAACACAGTGTGTTGGGACCCTATGTGGATGGACTGTCTAAACTGGCTGTCACAAGTTACAAGGTAACAGCATCCTTTATGTCAACTACTGAGATTCACGGTAGCAAATTTTGTTGTTGCTGAATTTGTGATTTTTTTTTTTTTTTGCAATTAAGAAAGTTATAGCATCGCTTTAATAAGTCAACTTTTTTACAAAGCTCTTTATTAAAAAGCTATATCTAGTTATTAAGTCGGTTTAATTTTGAGAGACGGTATACATGTTTGCAAGGCATACCTATTCATCTATTGTGAGACATTTTTTCCATAGTTTATGAGCTCTGAAACTGATATTCCTTATGGTTATATCTTAAAATGATAAATAGCAGAATTTTTTTCTTCCATAGTAGTACATAAAATAATGATGTTGCTTATGAATTTGATGATTTAATGAAATTAAATATGAGTTGAGTAGTTGGCATTCAAAGCCTGTTTCTAATTTGAAAGAATCTCTCAATGGCCTTTAGTTACTAGTTCTCTTCATTTTCAGACGTCACAGTTATGCTTTGTGTGAATCTGTTGGGCTTCCCTCTTTGGGGAAACGGGGGTGGTGTGAGCCATGAGGTAATATACATTGAATTAAAAGTTAGAGACTTTTGATTTGGTGACAGTCCTCTCATGTGACTCCTGTATGACTCTGGAACGTTTACTCCATCTCACCAAGCCTCTCTGTCCTAATTTTTAGAATGGAAATTAGTTTTATTGTCTTGACTGTCTTTTGAAGTAGATTCAGGAGTTCCTTTGTTCATGGATCAAATTCTGTCATTTGGTCAATGATACTTGTTTAGTAAACATTTATTGAACACCTCTCCTGTGCCAGACATTGTGCTAAGTGCTGAAGAAATAAAAAATGAATGAGGTCCGTTCCCTCAAGATGCTTACAGATGTTTTAAAGGTATTATAAAAAAACATGATTTTAAGTGCAATGAGAAATGCATGTTTCAGGTTCATGGTAGTTTGAATGTGGAGTTCCTAACTTAAATGGATATGTAGATATCCAGGGAGGGTAGTATCCAGGAAGGCTTTTGGAAGAAATCAGATGAGTTGATGCATGTGAAAAGTCTTAAAAAACTCTAGGGTATCATGTAAATGTTAGGTATTATTAGAAATTTACCTATTAGGTAAATTTTTGTCTCATTTGCACATATGGCCAGACTGAGGTGCAGCGGCCTCTGAGCAGTGCAGTCCCTTATCCACTGCAGTGTGCTCCCCTAAAGATGGGGTTCCTTTACGGGAAAGTACAGGAGACTGGATAAAAGGAGGCACTTAGTGGACTCTCTCACAAGTGTATCTTTCTTGTTTCTCATTAAATCCCTGGAAGATAGATGATGTTGTAGCTCTCTTGTTACTTGTGTGCTTGCTAAGTCACTTCAGTTGTGTCGGATTCTTTGTGACGCTGTGGACTGTAGCCCACCAGACTCCTTTGTCCATGGGATATTCCAGGCAAGAATACTGGAGTGGGTTGCCATTTCCTTCTCCAGGGGATATCTTTGACTGAGGGGTCAAACCCACATCTCTTAAGTCTCCTGCATTGGCAAGTGCCACCTGGGAAGCCCCATTGTAATGAAACTAAGTTTCAGATTGCTTAAATAAATTTTTTAGAGCCTTTAACATTTAAAAAAAAAATGAAGATCCCATGATCTTTTGAGTGTATTATGCTGTCTCTGTTGTAGCTGTAATGGTAAAGAAGTTTAGTAAGTCCATGAAGAAAATGAGTCTTGTTCTCATTTTTAAAAACAGGTCTGGTAAGATATGCACTAAATTAGTGATCCAGTGCTATGCCTGCAGGGAGGGGTTATAAATTATTTTTGTTTTCTGTTTAGTCATACAGTCTAATTTGATTTAATAACTTCTATTGCTATAACTAAATAAGCTAAAGATTTTCTAATTTCTAGGTGAGATGAGGCCTGGCAAGGCATGTTTGTCCATCTCATGGGACTTTGACATGCAGCTTCTACTCTTTTCTAACTCTTGGTCAGAGCTGACACTATTCTACACCTACAGTAAATGTATTTTCTTTGTGTTTTCAGAGATAGTATTGGTTCTTGTACTCTATGGGGCTTCATGTTCATTGGAAAACAGAATATAAACTCCGGCTGTGGCCGACTAAGCAGTGAAAATTGAAATGCATTTCGTAGCATAGTAGAGTGTTCATGTTTATTAGATGATAAGATGTGAGTCTGTGACTTGTTTCCATGTAGGATATCGAGTCTTTGATGTCTGAGGGTAACAAATCCCGTACAGTTGCTGCAACCAACATGAATGAGGAGAGCAGCCGATCACACGCGGTGTTCAAAATCACCCTCACACACACTTTATACGACGTGAAGTCTGGGGTAGGTATTCGGATGCATGACTTTTTTTTTTTTTTTTCCAATTTCTAAAGTGAATCATGGTTTATCTTATTCCTTCTGGTGTTAGATGACTTAAAGTTCTAACCAGACATGTGTATCAGTTAGGACTCAGGACAAGAAATAGAAGCTGCTCTAGGTAAGCAGAAAGGATTGAATGGAGGGAATTGGATAATGACACAGGTGTTGATGTACCTTCTGAGAAGTGGTTTCTGGACTCAGTCTCTAGAAATAATCTCCAGAACAGCACAGATCTCATCCAGTGAGGATAGTACTACTCTGTGGCCACCCCCAGACCTGTGAGTTCCAGGCACATCCCAGGGCTGTGACCCAAGATACAGGAGTCAGGGAGGCTGCCCTCTTAGAGCCCTGGAAGTTGGAGAATGTGAGCTGGGATACTCTTTGGAAAACTCATATACCTATGCTCCTGCTTGCCCACAGAAAAAGCCAGAATGGGCTTGACCTCTACTGTGTTTCTGCCTTTTAAATTTGAAGCAAGAGTATCTGATTGACAGAGTCTAAATCACATCCTGAACACTGGCTGCAAGGGAGTCTGAGAAATGTAGATTTTAGCTCTCTACTCTCTTCACCTGAAGGAAGTTGGAACAGAAGCTATACCAACTGATGGCCTATAGTCTCTGCCACAGCATTTTTTGAACTTTAAACTCTGATGGCAGATTGTGTAAGCTAATAACACCCTAGCTGATTTAGTGAGGTTTCCTTTGAAGTGTTACCTTATGCTAAAAAGCTGAGTGTTAGAAGGGGTCAACAGACCCAGAGATATATATGCTTCTACCACACTGAAATCTTCTGTGTTGACTCATACATTTGTGTTTTCCTTCTTACTTTGTATGTGAATTTTTGCATATTTTATTATTACCCTGAAGTGAATCAGTTTCAAGTACCAGAAGCTAAAATGATCACCCTGGCAAACTGCTATATTTTGGCAAGATTTTCATTTGCTGAGAGCATAGTTTTCTTCTTTTACCATCACAGCAAGATTAGTGTAATGACAGAAAGTTCTTTGTTTTCTACTTCCTTTTCAGCATAAAACAAAAAACATTCTGACATTTTTTTTTTCAAACCAAAAGTACTTTTGATTTGGGAAGCTGAATTCCTTTTTGTTAGTAACATGTTTATTTATGGAAATAAATATAAATGTATATTTTAAAAGAAAGTTTTAAAAAGTGATCCAGAAATGCGGTTTCTTACATTTCTTGTATTGCTGCTAAAGTGTAAAATATCAGTTATGTCTGTGATTTGATAATAGAATATTTTTGATAAAGGAAAATGTCAGTATATAGAAATACCTTAACTAGGAAAATATATAAACTTCATACCTGAAATTATGGAAAAGAGAATTATTATATGAACAATATGAAAACATTTTAGAATGCATTAGGTTTTTGAGGAATCTTTCTGTTGGATAAAGTCAATTTCTTTTTTAGTATCATAAGAAATGCAAATATTTTCCCTCGGGATTATTAGTGTATATGAAATTTTAGGCACAGTTTCATATATTAGAATTTACACTTGTAATGATTTTATATACTTCTCTGTGAAAGTTTTGTTAGGTTCCCTTCAAAATGTACCATTTTGGAGTCACAGTTTCTTTTTTTTGGAGATAATTTTCTCTCTGGATTAGTAGTTGTGTATGATTTTATATGTCTCTACCACTGGGCTGTATAGTTTTCTTACACTGTTTTATAGCAGTGCAAATTAATTTTAAAATGACAAATACGCTTTAATAAAGGATTCAGACAGTAAATTCATTTGGTAGAAATGTACCACTTTCTGTGTTCTTTAACTTTGAGTATTTGTCACTTTGCTCCCTAGACTTCTGGAGAGAAAGTGGGCAAGCTGAGCTTGGTCGATTTGGCTGGCAGCGAGCGAGCGACGAAGACGGGAGCAGCAGGTGACCGGCTGAAAGAGGGCAGCAACATCAACAAGTACGTTGTTCGGAAGCCCCACTGCTTCAGTGACTTAGTAGCCCAGAAAGGGGACTGGTATAGTTTTTTGAAGAATAGGGTTCTGGAATGAATGAGGCTATAAAGAATAAATAGAACTTTTTCATAGTATTTTTTAAGGGCCAAGCCTGTTCTGTGTTTTGTTGAAGTGTCTGCTGAGGCCCAGGAGCAGAGCCTCAGTCAACTCAAAGGTTCCCCAAGGGCAGCCCTACTGAGGTTCGGGGCCTGGGAACTCTGTCCAGGGAGCAGTCCTGTGCCTGGTAGCATGCCCCTGACCTCTGCTCACTAAGTGGCGCCGGTACCTGCCGTCCCCAACCCGGGTTATCTACAGATATTGCCAGTTGCTCCCTGTGGAGACACAGTCACCCTCAAGTTGTGAGCCACTGGTCTGAGCTATAGAAGAGAACAAATATAAGCTGAGTAGCAGACTCTTGGCATGGGTGTGTCTGAACAAACAACAGCATGTGTACTGACCACATTGGACTTTCCTTTTATGACAACTGTGGTCCTTATTTATACTAAGATTTTACTTTATAAAATAATATTTGGTGCATCAAGTCCTACATATGGTTACATATTTTCTTGCCTTAAGCTAAATTAAGCCAAATTGCTAGCCCGTGTTAGTGGGCAGGAATCTTTTCCATCTTTGTGGCTCCCAGGACACACAGTGAGACAGGCATCAGTAACCAACTGGAGATCGTAGAAGAGCATCGTGCAGATGCTATGCTCTTATGTATTTATATACGTAGGAATGTTTTTGCCTTGAGCTATGTTTTAGTTAATTGCATTGTGTTCTTGGCTTCCTTTCTTAAAGATATGTGGTATTTGTGTCATTATTTTGCCCTAGTGGTTTACAGCTTACATTTTCTTTATACAAAAAAAGATTGAACTAAGCGATTTTATAGCTTACCGTAGTAGTAGTA
The DNA here is from genome assembly GCF_055505025.1 of Bos grunniens. Taxonomy (NCBI): domain Eukaryota; kingdom Metazoa; phylum Chordata; class Mammalia; order Artiodactyla; family Bovidae; genus Bos; species Bos grunniens. The sequence goes on from NC_141172.1 coordinate 7,986,529, forward strand.
GAGGGTGTCAGCTTTTAGAGGTTGTGTGTTCTTAGCCTGAGCAGCACAGTGCTGACAGAAGTGCTATTCTCAGGGTGGCACAGGGGCACCTTGATGTTCAGTCTTTGTGCTTAAATGTGGCATTTGATGTGCTCGGGTTTTCACGGTTATTACGGTTTGTTGCACCATGCAGGTCCCTCACAACCCTTGGTCTGGTTATCTCAGCCCTAGCAGATCAGGGTGCTGGCAAAAGCAAGAATAAATTTGTTCCATACCGTGATTCCGTTCTCACTTGGCTGCTCAAAGTAAGTTGTCTTCAACCCCCTTTCTGGGATTCTCTTGGTGGTTGGTTAAAAAAAAAGGGAATAATAAAGAGTAGACTCTTGATTTCTCCCGATTATAATTTCCTACATCAGTGTTCAAATTGATAATCATTAGACTCTTACATGGTGTTATAATTTTAATGGATTAAGCATAGATTTCTTCCTGATATCACCCGAACCTGGAAGCAGTAGGGTTTGGGGCACGTGGAATCAATTGCACTGTCACCTCTAAGACTTGGAGACCAGAACAAAGAGCTAGGGCTAGTCTCACAGCTGAGTGAGTCCTAAGAAAGGGGTTTCCACCGCCTTCCAGGCTCACCTGCACTGCTCCAGCCTTCTTACTGACTCCTTTTGTCTGATGTACTTTTTGTTTTTTTTTCTGATGTACTTTTTGGACCTTGTTTTCCTGTTTAACTTCCAGACTACTCATGATCATTTTAATTTGCTTTTGGCTTCTTAAAGGTGTCAAAGGGTAGAGAGTAGAGCACACAGTCATTCACTGGTTAACTGATTCAGCGTGAATGAGAGAGATGGAAATGAGGAAGGAAGAAAACTGTATGAAGTGCTCTGAGGAGGATGTAAGGAAATGCTGGACACTCCTTGTCCTGTAATCCCTCAAAGTCTAGTAAGGGAGAGATGTGTGCACAGAACACTCTACCACGAGTTGGTGATTCCATGGGAGAGACGGAAATGACATGTACTAGGAGTGTGAAGGGAGAGACTGTTTCCAGGGTTCTTCTAGTCTTCAGGGTTCCCTTTTGTCTGGATAGAGTCGCCATGATGGATTGGGTATTGGACTGGAAGTTAGAGGATATAAAATCTAGTGACAGTTTAACTCCTTATGAAGTTGCCAACCTCCTTATACAGTTGCCAACCTCCTTATAAAAGAGTTGCCAACCCGGAAGAAGATATTTTACCTTAATACCTTAATGCTCTTTTTTTTTTTTCAAGGAAGTCTTTTTAGCATTTTTATTTTTAAATTTTCTTGGCTGTGCCACATGGAGTGTGGAAATTTAGTTTCCCAACCTGAGCTCGAACCCATGTCCCTTGCACTGGAAGCTTGGAGTCTGGACCACCTGGGAAGTCCTGTACCTAATGCTCTTTAAAAAAATGTTTTTAAAATTGAAAAATAATTTTATAAGCCCTGTTTAGTTTTATGTTGGCCTATTCTCTTGATTTTCTTGGTCAGGAATTTATTGAATACCTGTTACTGCACTAGCGGTTGAGCTTGTAAAGGTGAGTTAAGTGCCGTCAGCATAGTAAAGCACACAGCTTCTGAGTTATTCCGGATGTGTCTAGAGAACTATGCTTATGAAGGAAGAAGGATTTCCTCCTAGTTTCTACATCCTCTCAAAGGCTTGCTTAGTGTTCAACTTTGCTTTCCAGAACTCTTAACACCATTCGAGCATGCCTGATTAAGTGAAATTTGCCACAGTAGAAAATCAGGTAGATTACTTCCTTTGGCCAAAATGCAATAAAAATAGACATTAAAAACAAAAGGATAAACAAAATTTGATTTTGAAACCACTTGTAGGCTGATTCACATTGACGTATGGCAGAAACCAACACAATAAAAAAGCAAGTTATCCTCCAATTAAAAATAAATAAATTTTTTAAAAAAGAAAAAAAAAAACACTTGTAAATAACTCATGAATTAAAAGCATACGGTATCTAAAACACTTTAATTACTGAGGAAATAATTGTCTGGTCTTCTGTGTTAGCAATTTATCTTGAAATCTCATTTGTTTCATTTCCAGAAGAGATTCTCAATGAGATACTTCTTCCTCACACTTTTCAATAGAAACATCTCCTGAACATTCATGATAATTTCTAGATGTGCCTGATTTAAAAGAATATTCATTGCTTTGTTGTTCTGATGTTGCTACTTCAGTCCATTTAAACTAACACTAAGAAAAATCTTCTGTTAATTGACATAGTTAACATGGCCTAGGTTAATTATTGAGTGTCCATCCCATAGATAGGCTGGAAGTCAGGAGAGTTTGGGTCAGGAGAATCATGTGCCATGCCTCCTTGGAAGGCAGATGATAGTGTTCCCGTTTTACAGATGCGGCAACATATGCAGAACCAGCGAGTGAGAGAACCAAGACTGGGATCCAGGGATGACCTTGCTGCCCATCTGCTATTGCCTAGGCTGTGCTCTTCTTACCAAAGGTTTCTTTTCATTAGAAAGAAAAGCACTTACTTTTTTCTTTACCAAATGTGATAGAAACTGTTGAATGTTATTGAACTTGAGCAAAATTAAACATTAAAAAAAAAAAAAGCTCACTTTATCTTTGATAAAATTAGGCTATAATTGTAACTTTTTATTGTGTAATGTTATTTATTTTTGGGTTTGTTGCTGTATAGGCTTTTCTCAAGCTGTAGTGAGCAAGGGCTACTCTCTAGCTGTGGTGCACGGGCTTCTCATTGCAGTGGCTTCTCTTATTGCAGAGCAGGGGCTCTTCAGTGCACGGGCTTCAGCAGTTGAGGCGCTGGGGCTCAATAGTTGCAGCTCCTGGACTCTAGAGCATAGGCTAAATAGTGGTGCATGGGCTTGGTTGCTCCACAGCATGTGGGATCTTCCCAGATCAAGGATCAAACCCATGTGTCTTGTATTGGCAGGCAGATTTCTTTACCACTGAGCCACCAGGGAAGCCCTCTAATTGTGCTTTCTTTATGTTCATCCTTAGGCTAAAAAAAATGCATAGTTTCTTTGATTGTTGGCATATCTTTTCTTAAAAACTACATGATTTTTTTTTCAATAAAGGCATAAGTAGGGCATTTATGTAAAAATATACCAGGGTTTAAATGGTTTTCCCCATAGCCTCTTAGAATCCACTGATACACGTATCATTCTCCTTTGAAGTGCCTTCTATGTCCTTGTTGATTTTTCCTTCATTAATTCTTAATTAGTCGAACTCTCCTTCATCCTTGTTTAACTGGTACAGTTCTACTATTCTCTAATGTAACTTGCATGGAACTCATAAAATTGCTTATCCTTTATAAGATTTGCAACTTCTTCTTTTTTTTTTTTTTTGCATTGTACATGCATTATAATTATGTTGTGCTCTCTATGTTACAGCATCTTAGAGAGAAACTGATCACACTTGGTGACTTGAGGGGGGTGGATGGATGCAATTGATTTTTCTCATAGGTGTGTTTGAATGCTTACTCATTCGGTCAGTGGTCAGTAGAGAACCATTTTGTATTAAGATGATTTTTGCTTATCTTTGCTGCTGAGTCGTTTCAGTCGTGTCCGACTCTGTGTGACCCCACAGATGGCAGCCCACCAGGCTCCCCCGTCCCTGGGATTCTCCAGGCAAGAACACTGGAGTGGGTTGCCATTTCCTTCTCCAGTGCATGAAAGTGAAAAGTGAAAGTGAAGTCGCTTAGTCGTGTCCTACTTTTAGCGACCCCGTGGACTGCAGCCCACCAGGCTCTTCCGTCCATGGGATTTTCCAGGCAAGAGTACTGGAGTGGGGTGCCATTGCCTTCTCCTTGCTTATCTCTGCAACTTTGTAAATATGTCTCTTTAACATCAAATAACTTCTGGTAATGAATGCTCTAAGAATGAGTATCTTTCAAATTCTTCTACTTGTAAAAGATTATTTATTTTTAAAATTGCTCACGTATTCCCTCAGCTGCCTCGGGTCTTGGTTGCAGCCTGTGGGATCTGTTGTGTCGTGCGGATCTCTCACGGCTGGCGCACGGGCTCTCCAGCTGTGCACGTGGGCTCAGTAGTTGTGGTGCACGGTCTTAGCCGCTCAGTGACATGTGGGACTTAGTTCCCTGACCAGGGATGGAACCACTGTCCCCTGCATTACAAGGCAGATTCTTAACCACCGGACCACCAGGGGGAAGTCTTTCAAATTCATCTGTTTTTGCATCCTTACTGCCACTTCCCTGATGAATAATGAAGGGTTTCTTTTCTCTCCTGGAGGATTGAAACTCCTTTCCTTAGTTTTCCTAGTCCATCCTGTTCTTTAGTGAGGTTGCTGTCTTTCGAAATCAATGCTCTTCTTTAACTTAAATCTCTTCAGTAACTCTCCAGAGGGCCTTAGTGAAGTGAAGTTGCTCAGTCGTGTCCAACTCTGCGACCCCATGGACTGTATCCTATCAGGCTCCTCCGTCCATGGGATTTTCCAGGCAAAAGTGCTGGAGTGGATTGCCATTTCCTTCTCCAGGGGATCTTCCCAACCCAGGAATCGAACCCGGGTCTCCCGCATTGTGGGCAGACGCTTTACCATCTGAGCCACCAGGGAAGTCACCACCCAGAGGGCCTTATCTTAGTCCAAATTCTTTAAAGACTTGTGGTTTACTCGGCTCCTCCTGACTTCTCATTGTTCAGCTTTTGCTTCTTGACATGATCAACTCTAGCCGAGTGATGGAGACTTTGCTCTTACTCTGCCGGGCACATCCTTCCTCCTCTCTTCCACCCCACTTCACATTTTCCTCTCCATCCCCTTTACCCCAGTGTTGCTTATTCATATTTAGGTGTCGAATGTCACTTTCTCTGGGAGTCTTTCCTAACCTTTGAGGACTGTGCTTTCTGCGCTTTCTCTGTTTTCCCGGACCGTATTGCATTCATCCCTACTTTAGTTCGTAGCCTATAGTATTTGCTCGCCAGCATCACCCTCTAGATGGTAAACTCCATGAAGAGCTAAGTGAATGAATGATTTCAGCTCTTCTCTGCACTAGCATTATGACCTTTGGTAAGTCTGTAAATCTTCCTGGGTCTCAGTTTCTCATTTGTAAAATGAAAAAATTTGATTAGGTGACTTCCAAGAGTTCTCTCAGCTTTACAAAATTCCGACTTCCAAAATCAAATTTCTTTCTTAGGTCCATTTAATTTGCCGTTGCTGAAACAAAGCTCATCTGATTTGGCTAATTAAACGATTAAAGAGTAAACAAGAGGCCTTCTACTTTCTTCTTGAACGAGTGCCAGTTCTTTTGTTGCTGTTTCCTTTTTGCTGGTGGCATGAGGCCATTTTTGAATATAAGCATATTGTTCCTCAGGCACAAGCTCTTTTAAAATATCAAATATTTGTCATTTGCCAGGTTTCCTTTCCTCAGCACAAATTGAAGCACAGTACACATGCTTTTCTCCTGTGGTAGTCATTGTTAGCAATCTGCTTTTCCCCAGTAGCATTTGCTATTGGTGTGGGCTGAGAGAATGCCGTGCTTCTAGAAGGGCAGTCTTACATGGTGCTGCTTGTGGACTGAATTCCAACCAGAGGTGTAATTCCTGTGATCTTGGTATATAATATTTGAACTGCATTACCATGCATGGGATTCTTCTTGACCTTTTTTCTGCAAATTGCCAAGACTGGGCACCGGCAACGTGTGGTCAGTGTCTGGAAGAGGAGTGAAGCAAGCAGTTCCATCCAGACTTTGTAGAAACTGCCTTTGCTTCCTAAAGCCCAGATTACTTTCATTTCCTTCCTTTTCATGCATTGAAGAGTACTTTCTTCAAAGATATAATTATCATAGCTATGTTTCCTGTGGAAAACCAAAATCTTAGTAATGGGTGAATAAGTGGACATATTGTTAGTGATTATACTGAACTGTTAGCAATATGTTGGGAATTATTTTGTTTCTGGCATTAGGACAGAACAATTTGGAAAGGTTTCAGGTCTGAACTCTCTCTGTGTCGCTAAGGGTTGTTTTGTTCTTGTGCTATCGTGGGCAGCTATAGGGGGATAGAAATTATAATGGGTTGGAAGGTAGAATACAACTGGGCTGGAATATTTTCTGTGTACGAGTTCTGGATCTATCGGCAGGTTGTTTAACCTCCTTTGTCACAACAAACCTCTGGTTTTTCATCAGTAAAATAGGGATAATAATTCACACAAGGCTGAGGACTAAATCATCTATGCACAGAGTTTTGTAAATCACAGGTTGTTCAAACAAATTTGAGATATGTTGATACTGGAAAAAATTTCTGTCTTCAAAAGTGAGAATTTGGAGAGCTCCCTGGTCTGATGGTCCAGTGGTTAAAACTCCATGCTCCCAATGCACAGAGCACAGATATGATCCCTGGTCAGGAAACTGAGACCCCCCATGCTGCACAGCTTGGCCAGAAAAAAAAATTATTTTATATTGGTTGATGCTGCCCAAAGATAGAGTTGGCTTTCTTGTGTCCTAATGAATTCCTCTTAACTGGGCTATTTGAATGTTCTCTGTAATATTGTGAGTCTGTAATTCAGTGATACTTCACTGGTGAAAGGGGGTGTTGAATCAAGTCTTCCGGGTAACTCTCATCCAGGGCTGGTATATACCTATAGCTGTGTAATACCCCCAAGACTTAGCAGCTGAGAACAGCCATCATCCATTATCTCAGTTCCTCTGGGCAAGATTCCGGGTGCCAGCCAAGTGTTCTGGCGGGGGTGTCTCCCGTGGCTGCAGTCCTGGCCAGGCTGCTGGGGTTGGATCTGCTCACCTGAGTGCTTGTGGACAGGCATTTCAGATGTGTTCCCAAACTCACCGCCTTGGTCTCTTTCTGGGGCTGCCTCATCATGGCAGTGGTTTCTTTCAGAGTGAAAAACACGCACAAAAAAAAACCAGCCTTTTTTTGTTTTAAATTTTTAAATGTAGTTTATTTTTTACTGCACTGGGTCTTTGTTACTGTGTGCAGGGTTTCTCTAATTGTGGCAAGCGAGGGCTCCTCGGCAGTACGCAGGCTTCTCATCGCGGTGGCTTCTCTCGTGTGGAGCACGGGCTCCAGGCGCACAGGCTCAGTAGTTGTGGCGCACAGGCTTAGTCGCCCCATGGCATGTGGGATCTTCCCGGACCAGGGATCGAACCCGTGTCCCCTGCATTGGCAGGCGGATGCTTTATCACCGGACCATCAGGGAAGTCCCGAGAAGCCAGTCTTTTGTAACCTAGTCTCAGACATACAGGCCAACACTTCCGTGTTCTCTTCCTCAGAGGCAGATCAGCAAGTCCTGCCCACACTTGAGGGAAGGGGAGACCCTGGGGTGTGAATTCCAGGAGGCGAGATCTCTGGGGGTCATCTCGAGGCCACCTCCTGCAGTTGGAGTTCATGTAGCCTTTGTGTGGTAAAGTGGCGTGGGGTAGAGCTGACTTTCCAAGTCTCATTTTGTAATTCCAAGTTATATCTAGTTATTTTTAATGCTGTCAAGGGAAAGTCGGTTTTTGAATTGGTTGGAGCCCATTCTAAAGCTCATTTATTTAGTTAGCAGTTTTGTATAATGGAGATGAATGTCTTTCTTTTGGCACCCTTGTCTGAACTCTAGAAGCTGTTGTACAGAACTTGAGGCCTGTTTTAGTAGTGTTTGAAGTGCTGTCAGAGGGAATAAGATGTAGTACCTTCAGTGTATCTTTTGTTTAATAAGATTGTAATTGTTCCTTATGTCTTAAGACACTCCAGATGTATGGTGTTATGGAATAGATTGTAGGTAATCACTCTTTGATCAAATGTTATTAGGGTTGTTCAGTTCTCAGGGAGATTTTGCAGGTATTTAAGGAAGCATCCTTTTTTATTCTGAGCAGTCTCCTGACCTATGGTATCATGTTGCCTATTAAAAGATGACAAATTGACTTAGAATGAATTTTTATTAAACTGAAATAAAAGGGGGCTTCTTTGTATTACCATTTCCCTGTTCTTTCTCAAAAACCAAAGCTCCTTTTTGCAGAAAAGTAGCTTGCCAGAGAAGAATAAGCAAGGGACTGGGAGTCAGTTCACCTGTATTTAAGTCCTGGCTTTGCCCTTAAATCTGTGTTTGACCTGGGGACATTATCTCACCATTTCTGACTTCAGCATTCCCATATGATGCTTTCTTCCAGCTTGAAAAAGCTATTCAGTTTCTCTTCTCCTCCAGGACAGCCTTGGGGGTAACAGCAAGACCGCCATGGTAGCTACAGTGAGCCCCGCAGCTGACAACTATGATGAAACCCTTTCAACCTTACGGTATGCGGATCGTGCCAAGCACATCGTGAACCACGCTGTGGTGAATGAGGATCCCAATGCACGAATTATTCGGGATCTCCGGGAAGAAGTGGAAAAACTCCGTGAGCAGCTAACCAAAGCGGAGGTATAAGGCCTAGCTGAGCCATGCCTGTGGGTCTAGGAAAATCTAGTAAAGCTAGAATCTGAATTGTCTTCCCCTTGGGGCCTAAACGATGAATATTCAACTCAGAATATTTGCATTTCCTATAGGAAGATAAATTTGAGATGAGTAATAAAGGAAGATGGATAAATTGTCACGGTTGAAGTTTAGATAGTTTTTACAGGTGTTAAAGGATTGACTAGGAGGAGAGAGTAAAGGTAACTGAGAAAATGTGTCTGCACTGAATAGGCGACAGACGAGAGAAGGGGTAGAATGGGGGAGAGAAAGAGAGGCGCTTGAAACAAAAGCAGATAACAACTTAATATTAGTGCAGCAAATGGTGGCCAATGGGCATAGGCTGATTAGAAGAGAAATCAAATAGATTTTTGTAGAATCATATGTTTGCAGGTTGAAGTCCAAACAGAAACACTGTGGTCTTGCACCTAGCTTTTTCATATTATGGGTTAATTACGTTCATAAGAAAAAATGTTCTAGAGCAGAAGTAGCCATCTTTTTAATAGTGCTCTATGTCACTATCCTTTGTATTAAAACAAGCTACAGTAGATAGTTCTGTTACTGAATTTGAAGCCTACACAATTCTAATCACAGACTTTTTTTAGGTTTTAAAAATCTGTTGAAGTGCAGTGTGTTTACAGTGCTGTGTTCCTTTCTGCTGTCCAGTGTAGTGGTTTAGTTATATGTGTTCTTTTCCATACTCTCTTCCGTTATGCTTTGTCGTAGGATATAGTTCCCTGTGCTCTACAGTGGGACCTTGTTATTTATCCATCCTGTATATAATAGTTTCAAATGCTTATCTTTTATCAAAAGTGGGATAAAATGTCAGATTCAGGATCCCTACTTTAATTAGCATTTCTGTTCCTATGATTTCCGAGCACTGTGGAATTCTTTCCTGGACCTGGGACCGTAGCCTCATCTTTCTCATGACCATCAGTAAATTATGTGGTCAAAATAATTATCTTGATTGTATTTTTTTTTTTGCCTATTGAATCTTACTCTGTTTTTATAGGAATAATTTTACAATTCATCAAGATTCTTTGAAGTTTTGTGTCTTCCTGGTGTAATAATGCCATCCAGTTCGTAGCATGTACATATTTAGTTTAGTCTGTGTATCCTTGAATACATACCCAAAGTCATCAGTGAAGACCAGGATGAGTCACGTGTCTTGAGTCTAGACCTACTGGGATTTAAAAAAATAAGTCCTTGATAGTTTGAACTCTTTATCTCCCTAATTGTAGTTAGACCTCAAAGTAGCAGTAGCTTAGAGGAAAAGGAGAAAGTGAAGTCTTCCTCAAGCCCACTGGATAACTGGATGAGTCTGTGGGACCCTCTAGTCTGGATGCTGTGGGTCAATGACAGTCCTTGTGTCTTAGGTGGGTCAGGAGCCTCAGCGAGCTGTAGAGCTTCGAGGGGGCACATTGTTCCTCTTGTCCTCTTGGGTTTAGTGAAGGTGTCCTTTTTCCAGGACATCATACACACATTTCATGAAATAAACACTTTGCTTATAGGCAATGAAATCTCCAGAGCTGAAAGACCGGCTGGAAGAGTCAGAGAAGCTAATCCAGGAAATGACTGTGACCTGGGAGGAGAAACTAAGGAAGACCGAGGAGATCGCCCAGGTTCGTGATTCCTGCTTAAGGAGAGAGAAGCCTTGTGGCAGCTTGTGCAGTGCAGTGCGGAGCATGTTTCTGGTTCCCTTTTTTAAAAAATTTATTTATTTTTAATTGAAGGATAATTGCTTTTCAGTATCGTGTTGGTTTCTGCCAAACATCAGCACAAATCAGCCATAGGTATACATATGTCCCCTCCCTCTTGAACCTCCCTCCCATCTGCCTCCTCATCCCACCCCTCTGGATTGTTACAGAGCACCAGGCTTGAGTTCCCTGAATCATACAGCAAATTCCCATTGGCTATCTATTTTATATATGGTAATGCATGTTTGACTTTTAGCTTTGAATGTAGCAAATCTAGCAATTCAGATTTGTTTATTAAAAAAAAAAAAAGGCTGCCTGGCTTCGCTGAGTTTATGTTGCAGCATGCAGGGTCTTCAGTTGTGGCATGTGGAATCTAGTTCCCTGACCAGGGGTTGAAACCACGTCCCCTGCATTGAGAAGGCGGAGTCTTAGCCACTGGACCACAAGGGAAATTCAAATTGATTTAAATAAGACCTAAATCCAGGAGTCTGTAATTTACAAAGTTAATTTGAAGTTTAAGGAAAACATAACTATAGTTAATTCAGTATTCATTATGTAAGAAATACATTTGTAGGGCCATAAAATTTTTTTAATGATATAACTAGCCACTGGCTGAGAATACCCAATTCTGTTAAATGTTTTCCAAACCTCAGAAACTTACCCAGCTACAAAATTAGTAGTAGTGGATATTTAGGCTGTGAGCTTCTTGCTTCCTTCCATTTGACAAGTTAGTAAAAAGTAACAATGAAGTATCTAAGTCCCAAGTGACTGTGTCTCATTTTTAGACCATTTATTATAGAGCTGTGGAATCTTCCAGTGGGAATATTAGCGTTTAGAGAAAATCCTAAAATGTCCAAGTCTCTGCTTAGTAAAGATTTACTCTATGGCTTTCCTGTTGGAGGCTTATTTAGCCTGTCTTAGAAATATTAATGTATATGACAATGTGGGACACAGTACCTCGTTGAACAATCATTTCATGGCTGGGCAGCTCTGACAGTAGTAGCTATGTAACCGAAATCTTCTGTTCTTCCGTTTTGCTCACTGGCCTTGTTTGGTCTTCAAAGCTGAGAGAATAAGCCCACTTGTGCACAGTAACTAATAATAGCAACAATAACCAGCACTTACTGAGTACACTTCCATGTTGCACCTGATGCTAAGCACTTAAAAAATTTTTTTTTAATTTTGTATTGGGGTGTAGTTGATTAACAAACAACATTGACTAAGCACTTTTAAATACAGTATTTTATTTAATCCTCCCAATACCCCTGCAAGATAGGGCCTGTTATTACCCAGATATTTAAAGTCACCTCTGCCTCCTCTCTTCCTTTTCTAAAGTTAGAAAATCTCTAGTGTTCACTGTTCCTGGTGTTCATGAATGTGTAGAACTGTTACTCCTTTCATTACTCAGTAAGTTCCATCTCTCAGTGTGCTGTCCAGAATCAGTAGATAGATTAGATGTTGTAGGACAGTACTAGTATTATGTAGCATAAAGAGGATGTTAGATTTATATTAGTGCACACGAAGACTTAAGTTGATTTTTAAACATTTTTATTACAGTCCTTTTCAAAACAGATGAAAACATGAGTATAACAAACCCACACATACCCATTACCCAATTTCATTAAAGGTCGACATATGACCAGTCTTGTTTTATCTGTATCCCTGCACGAGGTTATTTGAAAGCACATCCCTCACATTACACAGAGAATACACCAGTGTCTGAGCTTTATTTCTCATTACACGTTTAACTTTGTTTGTCATAGGTTAAGGTCATTCTGATAATTGTCCAATTTGGGACTAATGTATGCGAGCCTTTTTGAGCTACTCTGAATAAGACCTTGACTCTGGAGTACTTGGGTTGCCTGCGCTGATACCCAGAAGGGGGTCTAAGTGACGGTGCAGCGTGGTGCAGCTTTCCTGTAGCATCTTCCCTTGCCTGAGTGTCCTCTCCCACCGTCAGATGCCCCTTTTGCAGACTGCCTGGTTTTTATTGAACACCACATTCAACACCTCATCTTCCCAGGCTTCAGTGCCTCCAGCTGTCTTCTCTCTGTCACTGGGTTATTGGTCATCAACCTATTTGCAGTACAGACTAGCTTTCCCTAAAATGATTTCTGGCAGTTTATCCACCAACTGTTAATACATCTTTTGAGGAGAAAAGAAATGGTACATGGTCAGGTAACTTTGGGGAAATCTGGGTGAACTGAGTCAAATGGACTTCTCTTGGTAAGAACTTTCTGGGAGTCTGTTCCAAGCCAGCCAGGCTCTCAAGCAGTCCTCTGTGTTCTGTGGCATCTTCGTCTGGCATGCTGGCCCCGAGAGCTTATTCCTGACATTGAATCCTATGGAACCTACCTGTACTCTCTTGACTCTTAAGTCATGTGATACTTTATTTACTGTTGTTCAGTTTTTTGTGTGTATACTTTTATTACCTAATGAATTTATAAAGTTCTCAAGGAAAAAAAGCCATGTCTTTTCATTTTTTTTCTTTTAATATTTATTTTTATTTATTTATTGGGCTCAGCCGGGTCTTAGTTGCAGCATACGGGATCTTTAGTGGTGGATGTGGGGTCTAGTTCCCCAACCAGGGATTGAACCTGGGTCCCTGCACTAGAAGCACGGAGTCTAGTCACTGGACCGCCAAAGAAGTCCTCCTCTTAGTTTTTGAAAGTATATGCTCAGTAATATTTTTGATTAAATAATTTGAACTTAAAGTTGACTAATTTCTCAGCCCAGTGCCATAATCTTTGATACCAAATTCTTTAATTTCCATCTTTTATGTTCTCAGTAATGAAGTGTACACTTAAGTGAGATGGATCAGGGGTTAGCAAACTAAGCCCTTGGGCAAAACCTGGACTGTCACTTCTTTTCATGACTGGTTTTATTGGAATGTGCCATACTTATTTGTTTTAGTATTTTTTATGGCATTAGCAGAGTTGAATAGTTGTGACAGAGACCATTGGACCTAGATGACTAAAAGATTTACTGTTTGACATTTTATAGAAAAAGTTAACTAGTCTCTGATATCAGAAGCAATACATAGTAAATGTCACTATATTTGATCATATAATACTTGCTTATTCTTGGAACTGACTCTTAGATGTTGCAAACTTTTATAGTTTATTAATAATTAAAAACCTAGAGTGTTTTTTGGTGGTAGATGTAACAGTGAATTGATGGGTTTTCAATGTTGTGCCCTTCAGTTTAAACAAAAATTTTATGGTATTTCTACCATTATAAGGTCTCAAAAGATAGGAAAATGCTTAAGGAAGTAGGGGAAAGCAGGAGTTTACTCTGTTATCTCATTTAAGCCCTGTCTTTTCCCTTACTCTTGAGTGACTTTACTTTTGTTAAGTCGTACATTCTTTTTCAGGCTTACCTTTGCCTCTCTATGAATGAAAATTTTGCTACTAGATGACAGTAATGAAATTTCTTCTAAATTTATAATTATTTCCATAGTGAAAATTACTAGAGTCCACAGGGAACTCAGGACTTCCCTTGTGGCTCAGCTGGTAAAGAATCTGCCTGCAGTGTGGGGACCTGGCTTCAATCCCTGGGTTGCTTTGATCCCCAGGAGAAGGGAAAGGCTCCCCACTCCAGTATTCTGGCCTGGAGAATTCCATGGACTGTGTAGTCCATGGGGTCACAAAGAATTGGACACGACTGAGTGACTTTCAGGGAACTCAAACCAGAATTCTATCAACCTAGAGGGGTGGGATGGGGAGGGGAGATGGGAGGGAGGTTTAAGAAGGAGGGGACATATGTATACCTGTGGCTGATTCATGTTGATGTTTGGCAGAAACCAGTACAATACTGTAAAACAATTATCTTTCAATTAAAAAATAAATAAATTTAAAATTAAATCACTAGAGTCCTAAGAAGAATGTAAGTAAAAGGAACTGTTGTGTTGCAAAAGTAGTATTTACTTATAGAAAATACAGAAAGATTATTATGAAGAAAATTTAACTGATCCAGTCATCCAAAGAAAGCTACTGTTAATATCTTTGTGGTTTCTTCCAGGTTTTTCCAGTGCATAGACCCATGTACTAGTTATACCCTGCATTTTAAATTTAATGTTAGTTCCTGACTGTCTACCTACTTCATTTGTAGTTTACAAAAAGATATTTTTACAAAGAAATGTTTCTTCTCATTATTGGAATTATTTTTTAATCACACAAATATCCTCATGTATTTAAAAGAGGTATCCCTCAGAAGGGACTATACAAGCTATATTAGATTTGCTTTCTTCGCTTTAGGAACATGGTTCTTTATGAAGAATAATAATTTCTTTGGATTGAGTGCTGAAAACTAATGACTCAGAACTTCTGAAAGAACCCAATAATGTTTTTTTGTTAGAAAAGAGACTCAATTCAAAGACCCAGAACCGAAATAGCCCATTCCCTACCTTTGCAATGGTATTCCAGGAGAGATTGTTTGGGTTGCAGTGGCTGTATAAATTAGGAGGTTGTGCCTAGAATAGCAAAATTCTAAGCCTGCAATTTAATTATCCTGCAGCCTTACTGTGTGGCCCTAGTTAAATAACACAGCTTGCCTTGCCTTTTGTCAGAATCAAAGGTTCTTAATGACTTGTTCTTATTTGCTGAGTATACACAGTTGAACACCCTGCTCTGCCCTGATGTGTGTGCGTTAATAACAGCCTCGGTTGCAGGAGTCACATGTGTCTTCGTATGTGCACACATGTATGTTGTGTGAATTCAGAGACACATAGGCACAGAAAGGAAAGGTCCATGTTCTTTTGCAAATAGGGCTTCCCTGAACATGCAGATTTTATTTTGAAAAATTCACAACACTGGCGATCTGAGTGCTCTTGTGCGTTACGCACTGTGCGAGGTGCTAGGAATCCCCAGTGGGGAGACAGGGTCCCTGCCCTCACAGAGAAACGCTGGAGTAAAAAGTTACCAGGTTTGAGAATAGATGTGCTTCAGCTCGGAGGAATAGGTGTGAAACCCCTTAAGCTAGGGAGAGCGTTGTTGAGACTTTAGGGTCCTGGAAGATGCCCCATTAACTACGTTTAGTTGAGGGGTGACAGGACGTGACGGTGGAGTCAGTGGGTCAGACTGAAGGGCCTGTGGCTTTGAGGGAGTTTGGCCTTCATCCTTGCTGGGGACCTGCCAAGTGTATTAAATACTTGGCTTTTTAGGAAAATCACGGTTGAATAGAAAACACTTACATTTGCTCATATATAAAGAATTAAATGAGAAAGATGAATTCAGGATGTTAGATATTTTCAAGAATGAAAAGTGAGAGCTCAGTATATTTGGTGGTGATTTGTAATGGCTTTACTTTTGAAATTAATAAGAGTTTTACTTAACAAAGCAACATTAGAGTTTGTTCTCATTCTCAGCTATAGAGTTTATATAGTTTAGAAAGAGGACAAATGCAGTCATCTATATGATACCATGTCCTAAGAAAACATATTTGAGTTATAAAGTTATTTAATAATTACCATCATATATAACGTTTTATAGCTTGCTGCCTCAATAGCTGTGGAATTAATTCTTCTCTAATGCGTTTACAGGAGCGACAGAAACAGCTTGAGAGTCTTGGAATATCTCTTCAATCGTCTGGAATTAAAGTTGGGGATGATAAATGTTTCCTCGTTAATCTGAATGCTGATCCTGCTCTGAATGAACTTCTGGTTTATTACTTAAAGGTGAAGTCGTAAGCTTGTCTACTGTTTTCTGCTGTGAAATAGAGCAGTATTTCACAGTATCCTTTCTTTGTACTTGGAGAACCATGCATATTCAAAAAGGAGTTAGCAAATTGTTTTTGTTTGCTTCAGCTGGAGTGTAGAAAAATCCTGGGTTTCTGAGACCAGTCTCTCTTTTTCCTCTTTGAGTGATGTAAATATATTTTTCAACCTAGTTAATGTAAAAAATGGTATTCTGATATTATCTCCAACAAATTAATTAGTTTGACTTCTTACCCTTAGTGTGACTAAAGCAGGGAGTTAAGTAGCTAGCTTGAGCTTACAGAACGACCTGTAAACTAAATGTTTCATCAGCACTAAAGCTCTGTGGCTTCTGTGCAGCACACCAGTTGGTGACTGGTCCTGGTTTGCAAGAGGAAATGTTCCTAAAAAGTCATTAGGACCACTTGACTTGAACTTTTGTGTTTCCAGTAACTCTTAGGAAAGTTAAAAATTAACTCGGGAAAGTTAAACATTTTGGATTGTCAGTTTACAAAAAGAAGAGTTAAGTCACTTAGAGGCTGAGAGGGTCAGAGCCTGGAGCAGAAGAAACTAAATATACATTGAAATCTATATACATTCTATATATTTATATAGTCACATACATTGAAAGCTATATAGGTTGTTGGACATAGCAGGAAGATGAGACAGCTTCAGAATAAACATGAATCAGACACTATAGAAATTATGAGGTATTCACCAAAATTGCCAAGCCCAGAACATAGATGAGTTACTCTGACATGCAGTTAATAAATACTAGGTGGAGAATTTTCCTCTCCTAATACAGGAACTATCTCTGAGGATTTAACTGAGTTAGTGACTGGGACAGCAAAGAAGCGAGCTGGTACAGTTGGAAGCACTGTGAGGATTAGAGATTTGTGTCCTTTCATTTCTAAAGAGACTGAAGAATTCATGATGCGTTGGCTGGTTTCCCAGTTTTTATCAGACATACCTGGGGTAATTGCTTTGTAGTGTTTTGATAAGGCCCTGCTATTCTTAAGTATCTTGTATCATGCTTTATTACTCTGTGTGTTAAATTGTGTCTCTAGTGCATACACTCACGTG
Source organism: Bos grunniens (assembly GCF_055505025.1). Taxonomy (NCBI): domain Eukaryota; kingdom Metazoa; phylum Chordata; class Mammalia; order Artiodactyla; family Bovidae; genus Bos; species Bos grunniens. Next base: position 8,003,387 of record NC_141172.1, read on the forward strand.
AGCATGCTCAGGTGCTGCGGGCAGAGGGGCAGAGCAGGGGTGGGAGAGAGGCGCACCGAGTTTCTGCTCCAGCACTACTGGCTTGACGGATGTTTTTCTCTCAAGGCCTTTACCCTTGCCGTCTACAGATTCCTCCTCTATAAATGGACGTTTTCTCTGTCTGGCTACCTCACAGACTTCCTGGAGGCTTAAATGGGAGTTGACCTATAGAAGCATTTTATAAACAGAAGCCCTACTGATACATACATTATCCCACATACCAGTTTCTCACTTGACCCTCTGGTACTTTATTATATTACCCTTGTCCTTTGGGAAACAGTGACGGATTAGCACATCTCTCACTATGCTTCTAACAGCGTTGGCAGCTTTTTGTGTTAGAATTTCAGCTGGGGATCCTCAGGCTTCAGGAGAGATGCAGTATTCGCATGGGACTTAAGTATTTTGCCCTTTAGATCTTCAGAACTGTGAGTTCTTTTTCTCTTCTGACGTGATGAAGTTCAAATTAGAACGCACAAACACGTATACTCAATATGAAAAAAAACCTCCAGTTCCTATCTGTTCTTGACTAAAAAATTACACAAAGAAACTATTTAAAGACTGTTGGAGGGCAGTCAAAATATCTCTGGCCATCTTGTGAGGAGGTGTTGGGACTCTGATTCAGACTGTGTGGTCAGCCCTGCTTTGGCAAAGTCTGAGGCAGTGTTGGTTTCTTACTGGCCAGGCTAAACCCATGACAAGAGTATATTCATGACAAAGCACATTCAAGAGGATGACCTCCGTCCAAGAACAGTTCTGCTTCAGTAAAGTGATACCATGATGTGGGATGGAGGAATTTAGAGGCCGAGTGGTTTTTGTTTCTCTGCTGTCACATTCCCAGGTCAGTGTAAATGCTGGGCAGATGACTTCACATCACTGGGTGACTTTGAGCGCCCCGTCTGTAAAATGAGGCCACTGGATTAAATTACCTCCAACATTCTTTCTACTTCCAAGTTGAATGGTTCTCTTCTAGAATAGAATCCTCTGTTTATCTATTCTGTCTAGAACTGGCAGAAGCAAGGTATGGTGGCCAAACTAAGCAGAACGTAACTCATGGGGTCTTTTTGCATCTTAGTTGTATAGACAGGCAGCTCTTGTGTGGCATGGTTCCAGCCTCCACAAATTCCAGTTGACACGATTTAGGAAATAATGTTGACATTGCGGTCATTCATGTGATTCTAGATGCGCAGCCAGAGGAAGTTAGTGAAGGTGAACTTACAGATGTAAATGATGAAAGTGGTTGTGACGAGAAGAATGCAGATGTCGCGAAGGATTAGGGTTAAACCAAAGAGCACGTCACGTGAGAGAAACTCTTGGAGATCCTTTGCAACATTGAAAGCTCAAAGGATAAAGTGGTAGAGGCATAAAGGAGTATGGCAGTTCACCAAGGCGCGGAAAATATCCTCACTCCATGTTGTAAGTTATATGTTGAAAAGAAAACGGCAAGCACTCTTCCAACTACACTCAATAAGCTTTTTATATATATATATATTTTTTTTGGTGTTGTTGTTGGTTTGTTTGTTTGCTTTTGGCAGTGCTGGGTCATTGTTGCTGCTGGGCTTTTTTCTCTAGTTGCAGTGGGCAGGAGCTACTCCCTAGCGGGGGTACACTGGCTTTCATTGTGGGGGCTTCTCTTGTTCCAGCGCACAGACCCTAGAGCACAGGCTCAATAGCTGTGGCTCATGGGCTTAGTTGCTCCCAGGCATGTGGGATCTTCTTAGATCAGGGATCAAACCTGTGTCTCCTGCATTGGCAGGTGGACTCTTTACCACTGATCCACCAGGGAGGCCATCGAAAAGCTTTTAACAAAGAAATAAAGTGCTTTCAATTATGGTGTTTCTAATATTCTAAATGACACTGTACTAAATAAATATTAGTTACATTGTTTTTTCATTTCCCTCTACATTATAGCAGTAAGAGAATTCTGCATGTTTTACAGTTTTAATTGTCACAGAATTATTTCCATTTCCCCCACGGATGGTTAAGATCTCCTTGCTCACTTATTTTTTACAATGCTGCTTTTTTGTCCAAAGTGAGGCCTGCCTGATAAGGCTGAGCGACTGTACAGAGTGTTCATGTGCTATTCTTCCTGCTCGTAGGGTGGGAAAACCCTTCCTGTGAAGTATGTCACTCTGTACCTCTCTCTCTTTGGATTGATCAAAGGGATTGTAACCTCAAATGAGACATTTAAGTCGTCATTTATAATGTAAGCTGTACATTTAGCTTACATGCCTATCTTTTATCTCTAGTGGCACAATGCCTAGCTCAATGTAATATTTGTTGAAAAAAGAAATAGTTTTCCTTCTAGAATTTGGATTAGACCATTGCTGTTTAGGGGCTGTCCTGGTGGCTCAGTGGTAAAGATTCTGTCTGAAGTGCAGGAGACCGGGTTTCCATCCCTGGGTTGGGAAGATCCCCGGGAAAAGGAAATGACAACCCACTCTGGTATTCTTGCCTGGAGAATCCCATGGATGGGAGCCTGGCAGGCTACAGTCCATGGAGTCACAGAGAGTCAGATATGACTGAAGCAATCTAGCACAGCAACAACTTTGCTATTTAGTGTTTTACCTCTGATAGTTTTTGTTTTTAATTCAGTTTATCGTCTGATACTTAGCAGCATCCACTGTGTATCATGGACTGTGCTTGTTGAAGATGCAGGAGTCCTGGATAGGATGCTGCCTAAATAGCCGGAAAACAACACTTACATGATAGTAAATTGAGGTGCTGACTCTAGATGTAGTTGGGGGTTCAGAGAAGGGAGAAGTCAGTGTAGGCTACTAGTGAAACCTGCAAGGAGAAGAAGAGGTCAGAATTAAGTATTTAAGATATTAATGTTTTGTATCTGGATGAAGGGAAGAGAGTATTTTGTGCAAAGAGAACAAAAGCAGGGTCAGAGACATGCGAGTGAACCTGTGTGCAGTCTTGGGGTGACGCAGTTCACACTCCAATCTAGGGGGTAGTTCAGAGCTTTTTCTGCATTTCAACCCCCAAGGGCAAAAAGGCTCTGCAGTCACAGTTAGGATTCCTGCTGGAATTTCTCATGGGAGGAGGAAAGGGATTGTATGTAGAAATAGCCTAAGCCAAGGGCTTTGGGTCATTGGAAAAAACTCTGATGCTGGGAGGGACTGGAGGCTGGAGGAGAAGGAGATGACAGAGGATGAGATGGGTAGATGGCATCACCAACTCGATGGACGTGAGTTTGGGTGAACTCTGGGAGTTGGTGGTGGACAGGGAGGCCTGGCGTGCTGCAATTCATGAGGTCACAAAGAGACACGACTGAGCGACTGAACTGAAGGGCTTTGGCGGAGGGGGGGGGGTGGTCTTTGTTTTTTTAGGCGATCTCAGCCTCTTTTGCTCTTTGGACTCTCTTTGTTTCTCCCTTTGGAACTTCTCTCCACCTTGTAGTGGGTGTGTTAAGACGGAGAGGAAAGATGGGAGATGGGTGTGGAACGGATTCCTTTGGCCTGCTACTGAACGTCACTAAAGCATTCCTTGTAGTTGACACCTGGTCAGGCCCCGTTCTCTGGATTAGGAAGGTCAATCCAGGGATTGACCAGGAAGCCTCAGCCAAAATCGAGGAGTAGACATTGGCCTGGACTGTCCCTGTGTTTCTCGTATATATTCCCTGAGGACTGAACCGGATACCAGAATGCAATTCTGATCCCAGCTCTTTGTTTCCTTGGAAACCCCACTGCAGCGCACTGGAGAGAAGAAACCTCCAGAAGAGGGAAAGTGAAAATAATGGAAGGGAAGAGGCCTTTTTATTAGACTGGGATCCCAGGAGAGATGGGAAGAATTGGAACCAAGAGTGCAATTATCAGGCTTGTGGACAAAGGAGGGGAGACCTTCCTCTGAATCCGAGGGGAATGCTAAGGGAAATGGTTGTTCATTTATCTTTCTTTTGTTTTTACTTAATGGCTCAGTGCAGCAGGCCTCTGTTACATGCTTGGAATACAGTGGTGAGGCAGTAGGTTGCAGGACAGGCTGCCCTCTGCTCTCTCAGCGTTTCCACGCTAGCTGTGGAGATGGACAGAAAACCCACAGTCAGTCAGTGCTACGTAAGGAATTCAGGCACGAGAGTAAGACGGTGGTTCTTTCTCATTGTCAGCTCAGTATACACCTCTCTGAGGATGTGCCCTTAAAAGCTGAGGTAGAAATGATCAGAAACTACCAGTAAGACGATCAGGGGACGAACTCTTCAGGCAGAGGAAGCGATCAAGTGTGCTCAAAGAATGGATGAAAGGCCTGTGCGGGTGGATCATGCTCCAGGAGAGGCAGAGTGCTGGGACCTGGGGTAGAAGCAGCAGCTAGGGCCCAGATCACAGAAGGTTTGTAAGCCTGGGTAAGAATTTGAGCTTCCTAGAAGTTCAAAGGGAAGCCATTAGATGATTCTCTGTAGGGGGATTGTGTGATCAGCTCTTGATGGTGGAAGTAGGTGGGGTGTGGTGGGAAGGAAGTGGAGAAGCAATAGAAGGCTCTTATATTCACCTGGGCTTCCCTGGTGGCTCAGCAGCAGAGAATCTGCTTGCCAGTGCAGGAGACTCAGGTTTCATCCCTGAGTCGAGACGATCCCCTGGAGAAGGAAATGTGAACCAACTCCAGTATTCTTGCCTGGGAAATCCCAGGACAGAGGAGCCTGGCAGGCTACCATCCATGTCGCCAAGAGTTAGACACAACTTAGCGCCTCAACAACAACAGCACCATATTCACCCAGGCAAGAGGGTGTGATAGTGGAGGTGGGAAGGGAACTGAGTCTTGGTACATGTCAGAGGGAGAGTCTGAGAGGATTTTGTGATGGACTTGGGGCTGGAAGAAGGCTGGTAAGACAGAGAGAAGACTGCAGGATAGAATCTGAGCTTTTTCACTTGAGCAGCTGGGCAGTGGTGGTACGTTTGGTATTGGGGAATGGAATAGACTCAGTGGGGTGGGGAGGGGTGGAAGCAAAGGTCTGCTTTGGCGCTTTAACTTTGAAATTTCGTTAGACATCCAAATTGTACCAAGTGGGCAAGAAATAATGGTGACTGCGCCTAGGACAGAGGTGGTGGAGGCGGGAAAATGGTGGAACTAAAGTCTGTAGTTCCTGGGTGGTGATTTGGATAGATAGGTAGAGACCTTGATATATATTTAAAGCCTGTTGGGCTGGATGAGATCATTGTGGCCAGTGGTTAGCAACTTACTTCCACGGGTTAAATCTTGCCCCCTGCTTGTTTTCATGTGGCTCAGGAGCCAAGAGTAGTGTTTGCATTTTTTAAACGGTTGGGGAAAAAAATCAAGAGTCATAATATTTTGGACATGTGAAAATTGCATGAAGTTCAGATTTCAGTGTTCATAAGTAAATTTTGGGGGGAAGTAGCCATACGTATGCTTTTGTGTATTGTCTGGCTGCTTCCACACTATGGGACAGAATTGAGTAATTTTGTATGACTCACAAGGCCTAAAATATTTCACGTCTGACCCCTGATCCAGGTGTATAGGAGAAGTGGGCTTATTGGGGACAGATCCCAGTCATATCAACATTTGAGTGCAGTCAAAAGTTGAAGCACAGAACTTCCCTGGTGGTCCAGCGGCTAAGACTCCGAGCTCCCAGTGCAAGGGGCCCGGGTTCTGTCCTTGGTCAGGGAACTAGCCAGAGCTGAGTTCAAATGCTGCAAGTAAGACCTGACGCAGCCAAATAAATAAATTAAAAAAAAAAGTTGAAGTGCAGAAGAAAGGGCTCAATTTTTATGTCCGTTTTTTTTTTCAGTTACTTGTCAAAAACTGACCCTGGTGGTTGGGGCTTAGAGAATTGAAAAGTTGGGGGTATACGGTAAGAAGAATGCATCTGCTGTCTGCCGTATCTTTTATGAGGTCTTGGGAGACCACGTGATTTTAAAAAATAATTCAAACTCCTTGTATTTGAATAGCTCTTTATCTTTGTCGATTCATCTTGTTTGACACCAGGTAGGTGATGTACAACTTGGGTACCTGTAGTTTTCAGATCCGTATTTTTGGTACGGAAATTGACACATCCTCTGTCATCTCCTTCTCCTGCCTTCAATCTTTCCAAGCATCAGGGTCTTCTCCAATGAGTCAGTTCTTCACATGAGGTGGTCAGAGTACTAGAGCTTCAGCTTCAGCATCACTGACTCAATGGACATGAATTTGAGCAAGCTCTGGAAGTTGGTGACGGACAGGGAAGCCTGGTGTGCTCTAGTCCAAGGGGTTGCAAAGAGTCAGGCTCAACTGAGCAGCTGAACTGAATTGACACTTGGTTCAGGCTTTGAAGTAGGATAAAACATTTTGAATCAAGATTGCAATGGAAAATAAGGATATAGTATAGCCATTAATATAAACCTGTAGTGTTTAGGTTTAAAAGTTATATAACTCAATTCAGTGCCTTATTCCTTATAAGGAAATACAACTTGTATAATGAGTTTAAGAGAAAGCCAGGAATTCCCCCTACTATTCCATTTGCTTTAAAAATCTTTTAGCTAAGGTCATGGGTACAGAGCTGAGAGTTTAAGGTAACGTACTGGAGCTGAGAGTAGACAGTTTCAGCTTGTGTACATGCAGGAATGCAGTATTAATCAGTGAATTTGATTCTTTTATAGGAACATACACTGATAGGTTCAGCAAATTCCCAAGATATCCAGCTGTGTGGCATGGGAATTCTTCCTGAACACTGTATCATAGACATCACGCCAGAAGGCCAGGTTATGCTGACTCCTCAAAAGAACACCAGGTAATGTCCTTTATTTAGTGTTAATGTCACAGTAATTTTTAAGAGGAAGAAAGTACACTAACTGAGGGTATAAGGTCGTTCGGCCTTGTTTTTGGCTTTTACTTCAGCTTAACGAAGATAGTTACCAAGTCTTTAATAGTTAACTTTTTTTTCTTTTTTCACATTTATTTTTAATTGGAGAAAAATAGCTTTACAATGTCGTGTGGGTTTCTGCCATACAAAAGTGTGAGTCAGCCACAAGGATACATATGTCCACTCCTTGAACTTTCTGCGTGCACCCCACCTGAGCCCGCCCCTCTTGGCTGTCACAGACCGTGGAGCTGAGCTCCCTGTGTTCCACAACAGCTTCGCACTAGCTGTCTGTTTTACACGTGGTAATGTGTGTGTTTCAGCGCTTCTCTCAGCTTGGCCCACCCTCTCCTTCCCATGCTGTGTCCACAAGTCTGTTTTCTGTCTGTGTCTCCATTGCCGCCCTGCAGACAGGTTCATCGGTACCATTTTTCTAGATTCCATAATGTGTGTTAATGTGCAGTGTTTGTTTTTCTGACACACTTCACTCTGTGAACAGGCTCTAGGTTAACTTTCTAATACCGCTTAAACCCATCCTTCCTCTCTGTACATACTAACGTCACCTTATTTAAATAAGGCCTTCATCATCAAATCTTTTTTTTTTTTTACCTTGCTGTGCATGATTTGTGGTATCCTGATTTCCTGATTAGGGATCGAACCGAGGCCCCGGGAAGTGGAAGTGCAGAGTCCTAACCATTAGACCATCAGGGAATTCCTCCCTGCCCCCCAGTCAAATCCTGATTGGCATCCCTGCCAGCAGCCTGATCTTCCTTCTGGTCCATGCTGCGTACAGCCAGATGGCTTTTGGGTCTTCTTGATACAAAGTCCTTTATGCCCCTCCTGTTTATCTCCTCTTCCTCTGCATCTGCCATTCCTCTGGCCAGCTAACTCCTGTTTGACCTTCAAGGTTAAGCTCTGTCGTCATCTACTTGAGTCTAAAATAAGGGCCCCCAGTGTGTGTTTCTAGAGCACTCTGTGCTTCCTGTTATGCTAGCACTTCATGAGGTGTTCTTGTGGGCTGCTAGCCTCTGTTACCGCATGGGCCTGGGGGCCCTTTGAGGATGAGGACCTTTCTTTTTTGGTTTTCTATCCTTAGCACGTAATGTCAGACTAATATTACAGGAGGAAACGGCAACCTACTCCAGTATTCTTGCCTGAAAAATTCCATGGACAGAGGAGCCTGGTGGGCTGTATAGTCCATGGGGTTGCCACGGGTCGAACACTATTGAGCACATGCACATGCACCAGACTGATAATACAAGTGCTCAGTAAGTAATGAAAAGGCAGAACATTATACAAACTATTTGTCCATTTATCTCCTTCAGCTTTAAGGTTGTTATTGTCTGTTGTGTAACTGTCTATGTAACTATTATACGTAATGGTTAATTGATATACTGATCTTCTGAATGCTGATTCATCATCATATAAAAAATCATTAATATCATCACTGATTTCACCCATAAAGTCTTTAAATGTTTGGAAGCTATCAAGCTCATGGTGAAGGATGCAAATGAGGAAGAAAAAAAGAGCGTAGCCTGGCTGGGCGCAGGCACGCTATTCTCCCATTAAATAATCTCACAGACACCAACCCCAGGGAAGGTTACTCTGAGGCTGTGACAGAATAAGATGAAACAGGTCATATAATAATTTTGTCTCCGCAGAGACAAAAACCAAGGTCGCTGTGTGCTCACTCAGTCATGTCTCTCTCTGTGACCCCATGGACTGTATCCCTCCAGGTTCCTCTGTTCATAGAATTTTCCAGGCAAGAATACTAGAGCAGGTTGCCACTTCCTCCTCCAGGGGATCTTTCTGACCCAGGGATTGAACTTGCATCTTTTTGCGTCTCCTGCATTGGCAGGCAGATTCTTTATCATTAGCGCCACCTGGGAAGCCCATGGTCACTATGCCACACACAAAATACCAGACACCTTCTCTCAGCTGATATGAGTGGCTATTTCTTTACCAATTACAACTTCATCCTTGTCTCCCCTCTATGAATAAGATTTTTGACAAACCCAGTCATAGAATTACTCCTGCTCTCCGACAGCATCCAATATATACAGGACTCCCACCTCCTCAGGTCGTCACCTGGGTTGTCCAGCTGAAGCCCATTCCTTGCAGCATTCCCATTCTCCCCTTTCTGACACCCCACGCTTCCTGGGGTGGCATCTCCCTTGGTATGAGTGATAAACCTAACCGGCTTAACTACGGGAGTGTTCCTGGTGGTCTTTGGTTGGAGGACATCGACACAAATTTCCTGAAACTCTAATTTTCACTTGAAAGCTTGGCAACAAATACTGTCAATTACTTTGGTCAAAGTGACAGGCTGCCTTTGTTCATTTTTGAGAAAATGTGCCAGAAAATCACTTTGTGTGTCTTTGCTCAAGACAGCTGGTGTACTTTGGCATGCTTCCGCACAGCGCTTTGTGTGCTGCTCATGTTGTCACCTTGAATGTTTTAAGGAGTTGCGTACTACTCAAGGGTCAAGATTTACCAAAAGTAGTAATTTTAATAGTTTATCTTCATAAATTTATTTTTACTTTTTAATTAAAATTTTTATTGGAGTACAGTTGATTTTTACTCCTTCATCAAGGACCTTTTCAAATGAAACATTTTTAAAAATTGTGAATGCACAGCAGTGAATAATCCAGTGACTACTAATAAGGGTTTGATGCCATTGCCTTGATTTGTGCAAAAACACCAATAGTTTTATTCTTTGCCAATGCAAATGTCAACACAGTGGAAAATGGTAGGTTAGTGTTGTTACACAAATAAATTTGATCTTTGGGATCTCCTGCAGACCGCACTTTGAGAACTGTTTATAGTCATGCTTTTATGTATTAACTGCTTGAGCTTTAGAAAATAAGCTTGTATATGTGTTTGCCTTTAATTAAACTCCTCACTGTATTTAAGGAATTTGTGTTATACAGGCTAAAATCTGCTAGTTTCAGTAGGCCCCCTCTTGTCATAACTCTATTTTTTGAGCTCATGCTTTGAATAAATCAGACTATAGGAACATAGAGACCAATGGCCTTTAGTGTTTAAAGCCCACATGGAGCTTTCCTGCTAGCTCAGTGGTAAAGAATCCACCTGCCAATGCAGAAGACACAAACTCCATCCCTGGTCTGGGAAGATCCCACATGCCACATGGCAGCTAAGCCCGTGGGCCACAACTACTGAGCCTGTGCTCTAGGGTCCCCCCAGGCCGCAACTGCCGAAGCCCTCACCCTGGAGCCTGTGCTCCACAACAAGAGAAACCACCCCGCAGAGACGCCCCCTCACACAACAGAGTAGTCCCTGCTCACCACAACTAGAGAAAGCCCTCACAGCAACGAAGACCCAGCACAGCAGAAAATCAAAAAATGTTTCCAAAGTTGTTAAAAGCCCACATGGTAAGTGGAGTCTAGATGCAGAGTAAGGTTCAATGTCTGTGCATATATGTTAAAAATAACTATCTGTACAAAGCCAGATGAGTGCTTTAGGAATTTAAAGATTTTAAGGTAATATAGGCTGGAGTGACCGAGGAAGTAGAAATCAAACTGGGCTTTGGACAAATCAAGCAGCTTTGCGAGGAATCAAACTGAGTTGAGACTCAGGGGGATGAAGAGGAACAGGAGCCCTCTTCCCAGTTATAGGACTAGGACAGCCCTCGCTTTGGAGGAAAGGAAAATCATTGTTTAGTGGACAGAGCATAACACCCTCTCCCCCGCTTTTTTTTTTCCTCTGGAGTTGAGAATTCACTGGAACAGGGAAAGAAGATGAAGAGGGTTTCCTTTTGCAAGGCCTTTAATGTCAAGTTAAAGACCTTTATCCTCTAAGCAGATGAGTCATTCAGTGGGAGAGATGTGATGACAGAGATATTCCTGTAATATCAGCCTTATAATGGCATATGTGATTTTCTATTTAGTTCCCACCCCTCTGAAGTTTTTCCTTAATAATCTTCTACCCACCATTTCTGTGTTGAACTCCATTGTCAGGGTGAGCAGTCAAGTGGATCTTACAACTCTCCTATATTGATAGGATATGGGCATTTTCCTGTGCTATAGGAAGTTAAGAATTGAACAGGTCTCATTGCTCATTACTGCCACTGTAGATGGCTCTGAGTTTAGTTGGCTGATTGGCCTTTTCTGTCTGCGTAGATTGGACGTGCTTGCTCTAGTTGTCGTGTACACTGCCACTGTCTTTGTATCGTTAGCTGTAATGGTTCCATATTTACTCCTTAATATGCTATATAACAAATTTAGAACTTTGAAAAATAGAGGTTAATTATCTACAGCACTGGATACCATAGGCATTTTAGGTAAATCAGCAAAGAAGGAAATAAAAAAAAATTATTCTCCAAGGGGGTTTTATTTTGGGGGAATTGGTTATTTTGCTTTTCCTGTATTGGAGAAATTGAAGGAGAGGATATGATAATCATTGTTCACATGTTTGGCCTCTTCTCTCCACAGAACATTTGTAAATGGCTCCTCTGTATCCAGTCCTATTCAGCTGCACCACGGGGACAGGATATTGTGGGGAAACAACCACTTCTTCAGGTACGACGGTCATGCTCCTAAAGAGGGAGGTGCTCTGTAACAGAAGACTGTGCATTAAAAAGTAAACTTAATGCCATAAATATATGTATTTTGTGCACACATGTATATTGATATTTATTCAGTATACACATGCTTGTTCCCTATACGGCTTGAGCCTGAGGGGCACGTGAACAATGGACTCAGGAGAAATCCTGATTCAGTTACATATTTTTACATTTTACTTCCCAATGGAAGATGATTGTTTTGCCATCTGGCATAAGAATTCATTAATTATTTTTCTGACATGCTTATATTTTTATTTTTCATTTTTGAAAAGTAGTGGTTTTAGTTTCCTTGTCTGTGAAAGGAGGCTCATGTTTTATTTAGGAATGCTCTCAGCTGCATCCGATGGCAGATTTGACTCTGGGTTAAACAGTTCCTTTCTCTGACAAAACAGAAACTCCCAAGGAGGATGGTTATTGGCTTTGGCTCAGGCTCTCGAAAGAGTCATGGCAGAAGTCTTGGCATTGTCTTGCCTCTTCCCTGTGGTCTAAAGAGGGCCACGTCCCTCCAGGCATCAAAGCAGCACTCAGACACCCCGAAGAAGGCAAGGGTGAGGGGTGGCAGGACTAGCCCTGACTCTCCTGAGCAGAAGAAGCAGGCATCTCCCTGGAGTCCCCGGTGACCTTCCTCTGACCCCTCATGTACTAGAATTTGCCTCTCAGCTGCAAGGGAGGCTGAGAAAGTCTGAGCTGGGACTGGACATCTTTTCCCATACGAAACTGCTGTTGTGTTGGTGAGGACCAGCGGGCTGGATAGAGTATAGAACTTAAGTCTTGATCTATTCCCCTTCCTGTCCCTGGCACTTGGGTTTCAGATATCAAGCTCGATCCTCAGCTGGTGGGCCAGCTGCTATCACGATTATTTCTGAGAGAGTAGAGGGCTACAGAGAGTGTGGAAAATGTTTATCTTTTTCTTCTCAAATTAAATCAAGCATGGATTGCTTGGCTTAGTGTACAGAGCCTTCATAGTTTGGATTAGGTTGATTTTTCTACGATTCTCTCTCACAACTTTGGCTGTACAGATTTTGTGTATCTCTATGTTTTATTTATGATTTCTCCAGAGGCTGTGAGGGTTTCCATTTTGCCTCTGTCCTAATGCCTGCTTTCTCTTCACCCCTTAAGGCTCAGCTCAGATGAGTTCCAATTCTTTCATCCCTTCCTGTCCTATTTGACTGTGAGGTTATTGTTGTTGTTCAGTCACTAAGTTGTGTCTGATTCTGTGACCTCATAGGCTACAGCACACCAGGCTCCTCTGTCCTCCACTGTCTCCTGGAGTTTGCTCAGATTCATGGCCAAATGAGTTGAGTTGGTGATGCCATGCAACCATCTCATCCTCTGTCGCCCCCTTCTCCATTTGCCTTCAGTCTTTTCCAGCATCAGGGTCTTTTCCAGAGAGTCAGCTCTTCACATCAGGTGGCCAAAGTATTGGAGCTTCAGCATCAGTCCTTCCAATGAATATCCAGGGCTGATTTCCTTTAGGATGGACTGGTTGGATCTCCTTGCAGTCCAAGGGACTCTCAAGAGTCTTCTCCAGCACCAAAATACAAAAGCATCAGTTCTTTGTCACTCAGCCTTCTTTATGGTCCAACTCTTGCATCCATACATGACTTCTGGAAAAACCATAGCTTTGACTATATGGACTGTTGTTGGCAAAGTGATATCTCTGCTTTTTAATATGCAGTCTAGGTTTGTCGTAGCTTTTCTTCCAGGGAGCAAGCATCTTTTATTTTCATGGCCGCAGTCACCGTCTGTAGTGATGTTGGAGCTCAAGAACATAAAATCTGTCACTGTTTCCACTTTTTCTCCTTCTATTTGCCATGAAGTGATGGGACTGGATGCTATGATCTTCGTTTTATGCATGTGGCATTTTAAGCTACCTTTTTTACTTTTTTTATTGGCACATGTGTCTGTGTTTTATTTCTACTACTGGAATATAAACTTCTGAGTGTAGTGAAAAGTGAAAGTTAGTCGTGTCTGACTCTTTGAGACCCCATGGACTATACAGTCAATGGAATTTTCCAGGTCAGAGTAATGGAGTGGGTAGTGGCTTTCTTCTCCAGGGGATCTTCCCAACCCAGGGATTGAACACAGGTCCCCTGCATTGCAAACAGATTCTTTACCAACTGAGCAATTGCCTTCTATTTATAGTATCCCCTTGGCATCTAGCAAATGCCACTATTTAATGACTGGAATGAATAAATGCATATCTTTCTTTAAAAGATAATATTCTTTTTTCTTCTCAAGACTTAATTTGCCTAAAAAGAAAAAGAACGCAGATCGAGACGATGAGGAGCAAGACATATCCATGAAGAATGACACCAGTTCTGAGCAGCTGGATGTTGACGGAGACTCGTCCAGTGAGGTGTCCAGTGAGATCAACTTCAATTATGAGTACGCCCAGATGGAGGTGACCATGAAGGCGCTGGGCAGTAATGGTGAGCAGACCCGTTTTGCTTTTCAGAATCTTACAAAGTTGCTGGACTGGTTAGAGATATTTACATTGGAGACTTTTTAAACATTAGCAAAAAGACATCTTCATGTTGTTCCTCTGTACTCAATTCTTTTGTGGCTTTAAAAACTTATTTTTTCTGCCTTGATATATAAGTCACTTCAAACTGTTCTCATTGGTAGAATTTCTCAGGTTTGAGACTTGACTGTCCCTGGCTTATTATTGTAGTGGATTTCTGGAGTGTGGCCTCTGTCTTAGGTTATGTGTAGACCTGCTTTTTCTATACAGAAGATAGTTTAGCAAGTATCTAACAGAATAGATTATATGGTTAGTAACTGGGAGTAAGGAAAGCTAGCTGTCTTTAAGAATCTTACGTTATTTGGTTTTCTCTTTCTGACTGACCTCACTCTTAATGACAAACTCTGGGTTCATCCACATTTCTGCAAATGACCCAGTTTCGAGCCAGGCTCAAGAGTGAGGGGACATATGTATGCTTATGACAGATTCACACTGTTGTACACCAGAAACTAACACAACATTGTAAAGCAATTATACGCCAATTTAAAAAAATGTAAAAACAACTCACATTATTATTAATTGTTTGTGACAAACAACAAAATAGAGCAGCGTTTCCTGCGTATTGTGTTGTGCAGTTAACCTTTTGTTTGTTATTTGCCTTGAAAAAAAACAAAAACAAAAAACCTTGTTTAGATCCCATGCAGTCAATACTGAACAGCCTGGAGCAGCAGCACGAAGAGGAAAAACGGTCTGCGTTGGAGCGCCAGCGGCTCATGTACGAGCACGAGCTGGAGCAGCTCCGGAGGCGGCTGTCCCCCGAGAAGCAGAGCGGTCGCACTTCCGACAGGTTTTCTTTCCACTCCCCCAGCGCTCAGCAGCGCCTGCGGCAGTGGACGGAAGAGAGGTAGGTGGGTGGTGGGGCCCTTGCTACCTGTCACCCTGACCCACCTGCGTGACAGACGGAGGGGAAAGTCTAGACCTTAATTTAAACATGAGTTATACTGTAAGTGTTACAGCTAAGAACCACTTGGCCTTGTCTTTTTTGCCCCCATTTTGGAGGGATATAAGGAATTATCCATTTATATTGATGTATTTAAAGCCACCCCTCTGAGGTGCCACCCCATTTTCAGTGGGTATAAATAGCTTTTGGATTTGAATAAACTGGTGTGTGTACTCAGAAGTTATACTTTATCATTGTATTATACTTTAGGTTCTGAGGCGTGGGTAGATGGTTTTTTAAAAAAGGACAAAAAGAGAGGTGGTATATCAGGTAGGTAAAGCATGGTGCCAGTAAGATTCAGATTGCAAGTTTGATCTTTATATGGGCTGATGAGCATTGTGCTAAATGTCTTCACCATAGTTACAGAGTGGACTTAACTAACCTCCTGCTCTTCAGGGTTTGGTCAGCAGACAGGCAGCATCTCTGTCACCTGGAGATTGACAGAAATGTAGCATTTCAGGTCTCCCACCCCAGATACGGGCTTTCCAGGTGGGTCAGCAGTAAACAACCCACCTACCAATGCAGGAAATGTGGGTTCGATCCGTGGGTCGGGAAGATCCCCTGGAGAAGAAAATAGCAACCCACTCTAGTTTTCTTGCCTGGGAAATCACATGGACAGAGGAGCCGGATGGGCTACAGTCCATGGGGTTGCAAAGAGTTGGATTCGACTCAGGGACTGAGGATGCACAGCAGGGACCCCAGATATACTGAGTCAAAATCTTCAGTTTCTCAAGATTCCCAGGTGATTTGTGTACACAGTCAAGTTTGCCAAGCCCTAGCCTCTGGCCAGCCTCCCCCAGGAGCGTGTGCCAGCACTGGTGACGTAGCCCACATTCGGGTGCATGCACAGGGCGGTGCCGCAGATGTATCTCTGTGTGCAGGAGACGGTCGTAAAGCTTGGTTCGCAGTTTGGCATTCATGTTTTATGTGCTATATCATATTTCCATGTGCTGCTCTAATGGTTATCCCCTCCCCATTTTATTTTAAAGAGAAGCAACACTGAATAACAGCCTGATGAGGTTGAGGGAACAAATTGTGAAAGCCAATCTGCTGGTGAGAGAAGCTAGTTACATCGCGGAAGAACTGGATAAGCGAACAGAATATAAAGTAACCCTCCAGATTCCCGCCTCCAGTCTCGATGCCAACAGGAAGGTGAGGTTGCTGTTAATGAAACGACCAAAGAAACCGTTGTATAAAACTGCTTCCTGTTTCACCAGGGTTATTTAAACATGGGAGCGGGGAGTTTGCCCTCTTCCCCGCCCGCATCCTCCACAGTCTAGGTCATTGGGACCTGTCTGCCTCTCTCGATCAGAATTACTTCCATATAATTCTCTTTGTGCATAAATGGTTTTATCCACTAGAAACATCCTCTTCCACCCCCTTGCCCAGCTCTACCAGCTTCTTTTTTTTTTCTTTTAAATTTTGGCTGTGCTGGATCTTTGTTGTGGTGGGCGGGTCTCTCGGGGGGACTTAGCTGTCCTGGGACACCTGGGATCTTAGTGCCCTGACCAGGGATTGAACCCATGTCCGCTGCCTTGGAAGGAAAATTCTCAACCACTAGACCACCAGGGAAGTCCCTGTAGCAATTTCTTTTACTTAACTCCTATTTTCAAGTTTGTTTAAATTATTTCCAAGAAGTCTTTCCTGATAAATCTTGCCCAAGTGGTTCTTCCCTTCATTCTGCTCCTCTGCTGTCCTTTCCTACCCACCCAAGTTAAGGGTTCATTTTACCTACAAGAGGGGCTTCCCATGTGGAACAGTGGTAAAAGAACCTGCCTGCCAATGCAGGAGACACGAGAGATGCTGGTTTGATCCCTGAGTCAGGAAGATCCCCCAGAGAAGGAAATGGCAACCCACTTCAGTATTCTCACCTGGAGAAGTCCAAGCATGGAGGATCCTGGTGGGCTCCAGTCCAATCCATGGGGTCGCAAAGAGTTGGATGTGACCGAGTGACTAACACTTGACCTTCTCACTTTACCAATAGAACGTTATCTCCTACTTGTCAATAGATGACATGGAAAAAATGTTCACTAGTTGTTCCATGTGAGTATCCAAGGTCACAGATTTTTTATTTTTAATAATGTTGTTGAGTCACCAAGTCATGTCTGACCCTGTGCGACCCCATGGACTGTAGCCCACCAGGCTCCTTTGTCCATGGGATTTCTCAGGCCAGAACACTGGCATGGGTTGCCATTTCCTTCTCCAGAGGATCTTCCCAGCCCAGAGGTTGAACTTAGGTCTGCTGCCTTGGCAGGCAGATTCTGTTGTTCTTCCCCTCCTTTTGCTCTTCTGCCATCCTTCCCTTCCCTGCCCAAGTTGTGTTCATTTTACCTCCAGAATGTTATCTTCTACTTGTCAATAGATGGCATGGCAAAACTGTTCACTAGTTGTTTCATGTAAATATTCAAGGTCACAAAATTTTTTTTGTATTATGTAAGAAGTCTAATAAAAGAATGGGGGAAGTTCAGTTCAGTCGCTCAGTCGTGTCCGACTCTTTACGACCCCATGGACTGCAGCACGCCAGGCTTCCCGATCCATCACCAACTCCCGGAGCCTACTCATACTCGTGTCCATCGCATTGGTGATGCCATCTCATCTTCTGTCATCCCTTTGTCCTTCCGCCTTCAATCTTTCCCAGCATCAGGGTCTTTTCTAATGAGTTGGTTCTTTGCCTCAGGTGGCCAGAGTATAGGAGTTTCAGCTTCAGAATCAGTCCTTCCAGCAAAATCTCCTCTCCTTGCCATTCAGATGTTTCTTTCTTACATGGGTTTCTTTTATAGTTCTCAATCATGTTAGTATGTAATTTTTGGTGGATTAGGTAGGATTTTGTAATCAGATATTTATTCCCTAGCTGGCTGAATATAAGGTAGAAGGGCCTTTACCATATGTGCTGCTGCTGCTGCTAAGTCGCTTCAGTCGTGTCTGACTCTGTGCGACCCCATAGATGGCAGCCCACCAGGTTCCCCCGTCCCTGGGATTCTCCAGGCAAGAACACTGGAGTGGGTTGCCATTTCCTTCTCTAATGCATGAAAGTGAAAAGTGAAAGTGAAGTCGCTCAGTCGTGTCCGACTCTTAGCGACCGCATATGTGAGAGTTTGGTAATTTTTGAACTTCACAGTTCTAAAATCCTTTCTTCATTATGTAAATTCTGTTTCTTTGGAACAGAAGGGTTAGGGTTAGGGAACTAATAATAGGCCAGATGTTAAGGCAACATTGAGTGTCTTTCAGAATTCTCTAAAGTTCTAAGCAGACAGAAGAGTTTTTTAAAAATTCTAATAAATCTCAATTGATTAGTGATCTGCTAGATCCATCTCTCTGGGGGAGATATACAGAGGCATTTTTACTTTCTGCTCTGTGATTTCCAAAAGTTTAAATGTTTTTCCTACATAAAAGCACATTGTTGGGACTACCCTCATGGTCCGGTGGCTAAGATTCCATGCTCCCAATGCAGGGGGCCTGGGGTTCAAACCTTGGTCAGGGAACTAGATCCCACATGCCACAACTAAAGATCTGTCATGCTACCACAAAGACCCAGTACAGCCAAATAAATTAATAAATATTTTAAAAAGTAGTAATCAGATCAGATTAGTCGCTCAGTCATGTCCGACTCTTTGCGACCCCATAAATCGCAGCACACCAGGCCTCCCTGTCTATCACCAACTCCTGGAGTTCACTCAGACTCACATCCATCGAGTCAGTGATGCCATCCAGCCATCTCATCCTCTGTTGTCCCCTTCTCCTCCTGCCCCCAATCCCTCCCAGCATCAGAGTCTTTTCCAATATTATATTTCTAAAAAAGCATGTTGCTTTTCTAAGCTGGGAATATTCAGGGAGTACTGTTTCTTTTTTTCCGAGATGACATTCACACAGCATCAAATTAGTATTTTAACAGGAACAATTCAGTGTCCTGTAGTATATTCACAATATTGTGTACAACCGGCATCTCTAGCTGGTTCTGTACTTTTTTCATTTTATTTTTAAAGTATTTTTTGTTTGTTCATTTAGTTTTGGCTGTTGTGGCTGTTCGGCTGTCCTCGTTGCTGCACAGCTTTTCTCTGGTTGCAGTGAGCTGAGACTGCTCTCTGATTGCAGCGTGAGGGCCTCTCGCTGCAGTGGCTTCTCTTGTTGCAGAGCTCAGGCTCTGTAGTTGTGTTGCACAGGCTCAGCTGCTCCACGGCACATGGGATCTTCCCAAATCAGAGATCGAACCCGTATCTCCTGCATTGGAGGTGGATTCTTTACCACTGAGCTACCAGGGAAGCCCTTTAACTTTTTAATAATAAATCCAAACTGTGTATTTGGAAGTTGGTATCATTTATTGCCTCCAGATGAGTAAACAGGATACTTTTCACAATTTACTCTTTTAATCACTTGGGTTTGGTACTGCATTAGGATACTAGCCATTCAAAAAAATTGTCATTCAAACTTTTGAAAGAAAAACATTCTTAACCACCCCTTCCAGGAAACTTGCCCTTCTCATTCACTGCTTAGGACCCTCTTCCTCCCCACTGGTTCTCTTTGGTCATATGATAGTCCGATTAAGACACTTGGGTTTTTGGCCACATCTCATGGAATGAGGGGTCTTGGTTCCTCCACCAGGGATTGAACTTACGTCCCCTCAGTCAAGCACAGAGTCCTAACCACCAGACCACCAGGGAAGCCCCCCAGTTAAGACATTTTTGACTTTCCATTAAACGTGGTCTACTTTTCTGGGATTTAAATTTATATTTATTCTTAAATTTTGACTGCACTTAGATAGGAAGGATTATATTCAGCTTGTAAGATTTCTGGAAAGTTTCGCACTGAACAGATTAAAGAACGATATGGTTTCCGTTTCAGCTGCTGACGTCTGACCGGTGGGTGTATTAGTGGAATGTTGGGGTTGATGCCCACTTTGTGCCAGTGTCTCTGTGTTTCACAAAGTCATTCTCACTCTCTTCACAGCGAGGCTCTCTCCTTAGTGAACCTGCTATCCAGGTGAGAAGAAAAGGAAAAGGGAAGCAGATCTGGTCCTTGGAAAAACTGGACAACAGGTTACTGGATATGAGAGACCTTTATCAGGAGTGGAAGGAATGTGAAGAAGACACCCCGGTAGGTTATTTGACAAAGATTCCTGAGCTGATCGTCACAGAAGGAGCCATGCAGGGATGAGTCTTATCCATTTTAGGGAAGAACTGTTCAGTTTTCCAAAATACAGTTTTATAAATAAAATATTTATTTTAATCCTGTAAATTATTTAGCAAGTCAAGAATTTTAATAACCTATTTTTATGGCATGTCTTTTGTTTTCTCTGCATTCGTGTTGTCTGGATTTCTAGTAGAATCCTCTGTTCTTTCTGGCTTTTCTTCATATTATGCATTTTTGAGTCCCATGGTTTTATTCAGGACAGAGACTGTCTTAGTATCTCTTTTTCTATTTCTCAGCACATTTAACCTTGCAAATAATAAACCTACGACATCTGTATTTTTAACTGAACATCCGTGGTGCCTTAATATTTATACTATGAGGAACATTTTTTGAACACGATTTGATCCTAAAGTAGGTGCTATAAATCTCAATTCTGGAACTCTCCCCTCAAATTGTAGGTCTGCTCCTTTAGGTCAGCCATGAGCTTATACCTGTTTAAAACAGAAATATGAATTATTAGTACATTTTCAATGCTGCTGGTCCCAGTGCCCCACAGAGTTGTTCATCTCCTTAGCCTCTTGTTTTGTGCAAGTGTTTGTCAATAAAAATGCCTTCTTATAGTTAGGTGGCAATTTTTTCTTACTTTCTTTTGTACTCCTCTCCTGTTTCAGCTCAGAAGTGAAACCATATTACTAACAAATAACAAAACACAAACCATGCTCCTGTAAAGAGGTCACCTCTGATTAACAGCACCGTGTCTGATGTCTTGGTGGGAGCAAGTAGAATAGATGTGGATGAGACCTGAAGACTGGTTTCATTCACTCTGCTGTGTTTATCAGTCAGTGTATGTTTTATCTGTTTTCACGGCAAGGCTTCCTCATAAGGGAAAAGAAATGATGAAGTAAGAGGTGTTATTGGTGTCGCTGTCTCATAGATGAAGGTGCTGACCGTCATTCTAAGTGGGAATGAGAAAGTGTGTGTGTGTGTGTGTGTGTGCGTGTGTGCCTGCATGTGTAACACAGGGCTGTACTTCATCTAAGTTATTAGACTATCAAAAAGTGATGGGTTGAATTCTTCTGTTTTAAGTGATCTTCTGAAGTTGTATGTTTTCATGTCTCCTCAAAGGTGATACGGTCTTACTTCAGGCGTGCAGATCCATTCTATGATGAGCAGGAAAACCACAGCCTCATCGGGGTGGCCAATGTCTTCCTAGAGTCCCTCTTCTATGACGTGAAGTTACAGTACGCCGTGCCGATCATCAACCAGAAAGGAGAGGTTAGTTTTCTCCTCGTGCCTTATGTCCTGCAGAGGGCAGTTCAGGAACACAGGGTGGTGACAGTGAGCTGTCATTAACAGTTTCCCGTCAGTAACAATGAGCGCCGTCTGTGTGTATTCTCAATGCCTGTGTTCGCACACCGCTTGACGGTGATTATTCCAAGTACTTGGAGGAAGAGTCACCATTAGAACCTGTTCCGTCGTTGAGCTGCCCTCCGTTTGACTCTTAAACAGATGAAGGCCGAAATGCAGGGCAAGGATCTTCTTTTGCTTTCCCTGCTGTAGGTGGCCGGCCGGCTGCACGTGGAGGTGATGCGCCTCAGTGGTGACGTCGGGGAGAGGATTGCCGGAGGGGATGAGCCCGTGGATGCCTCCTCGGATAAGGAGCCCCAGGAGAACAGGCTCGTGTGCATGGTGAGTCCTCGTCCCATTCAGCAGCAGTACATGATTTCAGAATGTTTCCTGTGAGGTTATACAATTATCAGAGATGGAAGCATAGCCTTGCTGACTCCATCTGTAACAGCCCTCTGTAAAGAGATGGACCAGACACGCCACCCTGTGAAAGATGAGTGTGTGAAAGTTACCGGTAGTGAAGCAGCATAGGAGAATACTGTCTTCCTCGGAAGGTGGATTTCTGTCGCTGGGTAACTTAAAAAGGAAAATAACAGTGAAAACGTAGTATGATTTGTTTATAGAAGAGATTAAGTGTACAGAAAAGTAGTGAGGAGGGTCTTACTGACCGCCCACTCATCGTCCCTTGGCAGCCATCAGCTCCTGCTCAGTCTTGCTTTGTTCATGTATACATGCTGCTTCTCCACTGTCCCCTTCCCCTGGATTATTTTGAAGCATCCCAGACATCGTATTTCATCAAGAATAGTTTAATATGTGTCTCAGAAGAAGAAAACTTAAAAAAAAAAACCCAGCCTAGCCAGGATGTACCACACGCAAAAATTAATCCTTTTTTGACATTGTGAAATATCATTTCCCGTGGTTGTCTCGGTTGATGTGTCTCTGGCCTGTTTTATGTTTTACTCTTCAGGCTCTGGTGCTTGTGCTTGCTCCCTCCTGTGTGTGCGTGCACCTTCTCTCTCATCTTACGCTTTGCTTAGTGTAGAAACTGGGCTGTCATCTCACATGGTCTTATAGTCTCGGTTTTGCTAATTCTTTACTGGGTTAGGATGTGCTTGCTGTAAATTGGGAGCTAGACATAAAGCTGACACGGAGAAGAGGAGTCAGGATGACACTTTACAGGGAGAATGAGGTGTCTGCTTCCATTAAAAGGCACGGCATGCCTGGTTTTCTTTGGGGAGTGTTTGCTATCATTGATGGTTATCACCTAGATATTTCATTAGGAGTTAGAAAAGAACAACACTGTGATTCTATCATCGCTTCATTTATTAGCTGGAATTGTGCTATAGAGTGAATCTTTCTGTCAAGTATCTTGCTATTCACAGATACAGTTTTTATCAGAGAGGCAGGATGAATACACCACTGTCTCCCTTTATTGACTACTTTTAAAAATAAATAGTTTTCCTTCTAATATCCAAAACTGACAAGCGAGGGTTTTTTGGTTTGTGTCTTCTTATCATTATATAAACTCTTGGATTTAAATATGCTTGATAAGCTGTGATCTCTTGTATTTATTATCTGCATCGAGGCTCAAACAACCCCATCTTTGGCCTAGGGGAGCCTCTTCAGTGGGCTCCTGGGTCCTTTCAGTTCAGTTCAGTTGCTCAGTCATGTCCGACTCTTTACGACCCATGAATCGCAGCACGCCAGGACTCCCAGAGTCCACCAAAACCCATGTGCATCGAGTCGATGATGCCATCCAACGATCTCATCCTCTGTCATCCCCTTTTCCTCCTGCCCCCAATCCCTCCCAGCATCAGGGTCTTTTCCAATGAGTCAGCTCTTCTCGTCAGGTGGCCAAAGTATTGGAGTTTCAGCTTCAACATCAGTCCTTCCAGTGAACACCCAGGACTGATCTCCTTTAGGATGGACTGCTTGGGTTTCCTTGCAGTCCAAGGGACCCTTTGACACAACCCTCACCCCGGAGGCCGTGCCAGCCTTCTTGCCCTGGTCTCGTGCAGCCCGTACATTTCTCATCCCAGACCTGGAATCAGCCGTTTCTCCAAGGAACTGGATTCTTTCCAGGAGGAGGTGGTTTTTAGACACGATAGTCTGACATGTAATAGCTTTTTGCATAAAAGGAAGACAAACTATATGACAGTAAAATATTTGTGGACAGAAACAAAAGAAACCCGTTTGGGGACACTGAAGTTATCACAGATGAGGCATTCCGTGGTGGTCAGTGGTAAAGCCTTCGCCTTCCCTTGCAGGGTGTGTGGGCTTGATCCCTGGCCAGAGAACATGTTTTGGGGCCAAAAACCAAAAGGTAGATCAGAAGCAATATTGTATCAGATTCAGCAAAGACTTAAAAATGGTCCACATCAAAAAATCTTAAAAGATCACAGATGTGAGTATTATTGGCCCTTAAAAGAAGACTAGATTTATTTTTCTGTGATGAAAAGTATGTACATATTAACATATTGATCGTTTTAATTGTATTAAATAAAATCAGTATATTTGAAACTTCAAACAACTTCATTATCTCCCGACGTTTCTGGGCCGTACATTTTGAGCAGCAGCAAGTCGAAGTCTGTGGTATTCTGCCACCTGGTGGTGATTCAGGCTTCTGCATGCAAGACCTTGAACCTGTGTTCTAGATAATCATTCCTGGTTTTGTTTATTCCCAATACTCTTTATTCCTGGCAGTCTCATTCTGAGAAGTTGCCTGTGGAGGAGAGTTCAGCATGTGAAATCTTGCTTTGTTATTCATTCCCATCTTGAGATTGATTTCTAAGAAGGAAAATTAGCTTTCAGATGGAATTCAATCACAACGAAGTATGTACTGAACATCCATCCAGTCAGTGGTACGCCTGGTGGCGTTTTCAGGCATTGTGTTTCACTGGTGTGGTTAGTTCTCACACATCTATCATTAGGCAGCTCTCCTGTTTTGTACAGAAGAAAAACTGAGCCTAAGAAAACTAAGGATTTAAGTCATTTGTTTAAAAACAATTACTGTTAAGAAGTGGCAGAGATTTATCTTTAGATCTGTGTCCTCCAGAATCTTGCAGTCTTCCCAAATACCACATTGCCTCAACTTAAAGAATAGAATAAGTATTTTAAACACTTAATGAGAAGGGGACGGTTTTTAAATGAAAATTTTAATGAAAAATTAATACCAATCGCTCTTTTTGGTTTGGACAAATAGAATGTGCTGGTTGATCATCTTCCAGAGCCTGGGCATTGCCCTCTAGATGTTTCACAGTCTTGTTGCCATCATAGGAAAAACTGAGTAAGAATCCCCATCCATTGCTTACCCATCATGTGCCTGGTAGAGAAGAAAATAGTCATTTGCTTTGCATGGTTTTCTGTGTCATTGTTGGTACTTCCTGAAACAGTAAGATTATATTTGTGGTTATGAAACTATGTAAACTTCTGCCACATTCAAATCTGTTTTTGTTAAGTTTACTCACTGGAGGTTTCAAGTGTATCATACAGCGTGCAGGAAGTGACCAAGTGAAGGGTGTGAATAAATGCTCAGTGCGCAGTCTCATGGAGGTTGGCCTCATTGATTGTAAAGTCAGAATTCAGTTTGGCTTAGTTACTTTTAGGATTTAGTTTCCTTTGTAGTTGGAGGAGTTTTATACTGTCACAGCTTATCACAAAAACTCCCGCTTAAAAATCGACCTGATGCTGCCTGCTGAAAGAAACGCATAGACTGTTGGCTGCTTTAAAACCCGTTCTAGGTATTTCTCCTGGGT
The DNA here is from genome assembly GCF_055505025.1 of Bos grunniens. Classification (NCBI taxonomy): domain Eukaryota; kingdom Metazoa; phylum Chordata; class Mammalia; order Artiodactyla; family Bovidae; genus Bos; species Bos grunniens. Next base: position 8,028,488 of record NC_141172.1, read on the forward strand.
CTGGTTTGTTTGGGGCCAATTAAACACATATTCTAGTTTTATGTAGCTATCACAAAACCCTACACCCCTGCAGCCCAGGGCATGTTTCCTTTGACCCAGCTCTCAGTCAACAACCAGCCAGTTGGTGGTGCAAGAGGGTGGTTAGCGAGCGCGATCTCTCTTTTCCTCCATTCACTCTCCAGATCTTCAAAGCATACGTTCCCTGTGCTTCAGATTTTCCAAAAATGCTTCAGCAGCAAGTAACATTCCAGTTGAGAACCTTATTCCTTGTTAGACACTAAAATATCAGATAAATACTTTTCTGAATATTTACTGCTTACTGGTGTGCCCACTGTTTGCATTCTTCATTCATCATTCTTAACCCTGTGTCCTTGTGCTATATCCATAGTTGGCCAGGTTTATATCATCAAGTGGTGTTGATGTTGGAGAACTTTCTTCTTAAGATGATGATATAAAGAAACTAGAATTTTAAATGTTATTCTTCAGCCTGTAAATGCTTTAAAATGTCCACTTGTATTCAGTCTAGATTATTGCTATCTTAGGTCTGCCTCTTGCTAAATATGGCATTTCACAGATGCAGAAATAGAGCCCAGATTGAAAGGGACTGGGATGTGATCAACAAAAGCCAGCTGTTAAGGGCATAGTCAGGACTGGAACCTGTGTCTCTGACTCAGAGTAGTTCTTGGAATTATCTGGGTTAAAAACAGAGCCTTCCTTTTTCTTCAGGTGAAAATACTTCAAGCCACTGGGTTGCCACAGCATCTGTCCCACTTCGTGTTCTGCAAATACGACTTCTGGGATCAGCAGGAGCCAGTCACCGTTGCTCCCGAGGTGGACACCTCGTCTTCTCCCGTCAGCAAGGAGCCGCAGTGCATGGTTGTCTTTGATCACTGCAGTGTGAGTGTGTTTTGCAGACCTGGTCAGCGTTTAATTACTCAGGTCAAAGCAAAATAAAAATAACCCATATTTTATTGAGTAATTCGGTACCTGTGTATGTCTTAGATCAGTTTCTTAGAGTGGTGAGAAAGAGAAAATGTTAGTCACTCAGTCGTGTCTGACTCTTTGCGACCCCATGGACTATAGCCTATCAGGCTCCTCTGTCCATAGAATTCTCCAGGTCAGAATACTGGAGTGGGTTGCCTTATCCTTCTCCAGAGGATCTTCCCTACCCGGGGATTGAACCCAGGTCTCCTGCATTGCAGGCAAATTTTTTACTTTGTGAGCCACAAGGGAAGCCCTTGGAGTCAAAGACTAATGTGTCATCAGTGCACAGTATGTACAGCTTAAACTCACAACGCTGTGGTCAGGTACATCAGTAACACAGTCCGTGGGGTTGCGGAAGAGTCGGACATGACTTAGCAACTGAAGACAATAACAACAGCTGGGGAAAACCCAAACTACAGTGTCAGTGCACGTAACTCCTCCACCACCAAAAGTTAACTTTCGTGTGACTGTATATGTATATATGGTACCTGTCTCCAAAAAAAATCCGTGTTTTGTATAAGTTACTGGAGAAAGTGTCATCTGGGAAAGTTAAGAAACTATTGTTTTAGAGAAAGTGAAGATAGAAGAGACAAGAACAAACATTTTAGAGCTATCTTTCCCACAGCTCTATTTGATGACAGTGTTTTTTAAAAAAAAAAACAAAAAAACGGAGGAAGCCAGTTCAGAGGTCATTTTGCCCACTGCTAATAACTAACAGAGCTGAGACTGTCAGATTCTAGATTCTTTTTTTCTACTTTGTCTCACTTGAGCTATCTCATTTTTTTTCAAGCGAGAGAGGTCTCTCAGTTCTAATCTATTTAGCATATCAAAAGTCTTTCTGTTTTAAAGATTGAGAAAGAGGAGATTCTGTGACTTTTAAAAATAAATTATTTAAAAACTCAATCCTAATTATTACTAGAGACTGTTTTATATCTTACAAAGATGGACAGATTTTAAAAAATCAGTTGAATTTTTTGCACAATGATAGTCATTCTTTCTTACTATCAGAGCATTAACTTCCTAAAAACTAGGAAAAATTGTGTGTCCATCACACTGCTGCCTTACTAGATGTAAATCAGTGTTGTCATTCTTCATATGATTATTTATGCTTTCAGAATATTGCTCTCAAAATAGAATACAGTGCTGGTCTTTCACAATAGATTTTTCAAGGTGTAGAGTTTTAAGAAAAGCTGGAGTGAAAGTTAAGGACCCTGGGCCATCTGGGCATTCATTATGGGCATTGGATGACAGTTTTGTGCTGTAACTAAAACCTTCTCTTACATTTCTCTTCTCCATGATGAAGTGAGGATATGATGTGAGGTGTAAGTAATCAGGTCACTGGAAGGTGTTTCTCTTCTGTACTTATTTCCTTTTAGGAGTTTTCTGTTAGCATCACTGAAGACTTTATTGAGCATCTTTCAGAAGGGGCGTTGGCAATCGAAGTCTATGGCCATAAGATGAATGATCCTCGGAAAAACCCAGCCCTGTGGGATTTGGGGATTATCCAAGCAAAAACACGCAGTCTTCGGGACAGGTGAATTTGAGATATCCATCCATCTGATACCATTTATAATTTTTTTAAAACTGCTAGAGATTAATATTGCCACTTTATAAAGATTACCACTTCCTGAACATTTACCAGTATTCCAAGGATAGATGATGTTATGTTCACGGTATTAATAGCACAGTTAAACTTCCTTAGAGGAATGAACTTTTGAAGACTGATGGGAAAAAGTTAAGAAATAGGTAGTTAAGAATAAAGAGTAAAATGAATTTTTGGAGAATATGTTGCTTATTATTATGAAATAACTTCTAGTTAATCAGCTGTAGAGAAGATGAATCAGATATTCTCTGGAATTCAGAATTTCTTATTTTTAGCTTTATCTCAGAGTTCTTTTCAAGTTGCATCAATCATGAAAGGAGGAAGGCTTACTTGTTGACCAATATTTGAAACAGAAGAGTTAAAAGGAAAAGACTAAAAGAGCATATATTTGTACTGCCTCTAATTAATGATGAGAACTAGATAGTCTTCCTTCTGTTTTTTTTTTTTTCCATTTAAAAAGTTTTAGCGAACACTAAATTAGACACAGAGATTTTTTTGTCCTGATTCTCTGAGGTACTTGATACTCTGAGGTACAGCAGAGGTACTTGTCGAGCCACCAAAGCGTACAGCACTACCCCTGTCTATGAAAAGATCATCCCTGTGAATTGCTTCTGTACTTTTGATAACAATGCTTAAATTTTTAAATAACCACACTGATATAGTTTGTAATTACCACACCTTTATGAATGAAATAAAGGCATCATCTTTTAGTTCTGATACTGTTTGTTGAACTTCACTTTCAATCACATTTGCTAGGATGTACTTGTGTATTCCTCATTGAACCTCAGATTACTCTAATAACAGAGTTACTCTATTTGGAGGTCATTATCATTGCTAATTCTCATGGGTAGGGTCCTAAGCTGTTTGTATTGAAATAGAAATGTATGATTTTCCAAGAACTTCAACTATTTCCTAGGTGGAGCGAAGTCACCAGGAAAGTGGAGTTTTGGGTTCAAATCTTGGAACAGAATGAGAATGGGGAGTACTGCCCTGTAGAGGTGATTCCTGCAAAGGACGTGCCGACGGGTGGGATCTTCCAACTCCGGCAGGTAATGAAATTGCGAATGTTAGCATTGAATTCTTTGGTGTCATAAAGGTTAATATTGGATTCCTTTTAGTGGAAACATCAGTGATGATGAAATCTAGATTGGCCAAGATCATTTCTTCTGTTAAAGTCGTCTCTCACTTCATGTGTATTTTCTTTCATTTAAAAAAAAAATGCTATCTTTAGTATTTAAAACCAACTTCTGTTAAGTTGAAGAAAAAGATAAATAAAGTGACTTAGAATTGAATTGTTGGAAGTAAAAGGAATATATCAAGCAGCATTAGAGCATTTATAAAGATGCAGAGAGTCCGTGTGATATGGTGGGAAGAACAAGCACTGTGGAGTCTAATATGCCAGGGCTCGGTTCCAGCTGTCCCTGGC